>NC_060210.1:128900000-130100000 GCF_021130785.1 Homalodisca vitripennis
TCCTTGTATCAATTTGATTTATAGAAGAGATTGAATTAATAAAAGATAAAACCCGACCGTTATCTCATTAAACTATAATTTATTTCCTGTACGATGATTCAATTGTTGACATATATATATTGCATATGTGTTGTTTAGTATCACTATAAATACCTATAGCGTGATGTATGAGTAATATTTTGAAAAAGAGATGGATTTAATAAAATAAAACAAGTCTGTATATCAATCGGACACTCCAGATATAATATGCAAACCTGCATGTGTCCATCGCTCCATTGGTTTTGCGTGATTGACACATAGTGAAAGAAAAAAACTGATGTGATAGAGCTTTACATGGAGACCGTTGCATGTTCATTAATACTCGTAGTATACTGGTAAAGTTCAGTCTTTCGGAAATGTCATAGTTTATTCCCAGAGTTTGCCACGGTTAAACTCATTCGTTAAAATTTTATGAGGTTAAATTTTATAACTTACTTCAAACACAAGCTTAATTCGAACTAAAATATTCCTGTTCAATAAAGGTTTTTTTTGGGATATTATAGAAAACAAAGTAATATTAGGATTTATAAATGAAACTTTAAAATGTAATACCAAGAAAGTATGTCTATTTATTTGTATTACCTAATATTTTAACTTTTCAAGCTTTAATATTGTTAAGCTTTTTGGGCAATTAAAACTTTTAAAGTCCTCAACGGTTGCATGGATGATTCAGGTATTCAGGGCGAATTTGGAGAAGAAACTGTCTGTAGAAGAATCCGACTTCCGTGCGAGGGCTCACACAAATCGTTATTTCCTTTATCTGTAACTGAGCTGATTTTAAAAAGGAAACCTTAGGAAAGCTGAATGTAAAGTCTCTAACCCGGCTCAAACCTTTTGATACTTTTCATAGGAAACATTGTCTCCCACCATCTGCGCATGCCCATAATGACCAATCAATCCTTAAAGAAAAGTGCTATGAGTCATCGTTGTAATTGCTTGTTTACCTTCCAAAATGTTACTTCCCACCCCGGTTTTAAAGCAAGGTCTGCTGCTTTTCCAAGTCAGGTTTACAATAGTTGTTTATCAAGAAATTGTTCGAAATATTAAAAGTATTTCAGGATAAAGCCCACATTTTTAGAAAGCTCGAAGTTTATTTCCATACACCGGAGAGATTTTTTAAGATGAATAGGACTTCACACATCTCTTTCTTCTTGTTATGAGAGATAGGTATGTGAACTTATAAAATCTTATCATCTTAAAATGGTGCTTTTTACAATGATTATTAGATGGATCCATTCAAGACAATGGAGCCATGAAGAGGGATTGGTACCTGACTTTTTCATGACCATGTTTCAATGCATATCTTCCTCATACATGCACTATTTAGCTAGCACACAGAACCACAATATTCAGAGCTGAGTAGACAGCAATGAAGATACATTATACAGAACTTTGGTTTCCCAAACTGTTCCGGCATGGTGGTAAACAATATTGGCCCAATAGAGGTCTCTTCCACAATATATATTTATTCAGCCTCTAAATATATATATATATATATATATATATATATATATAAATGTATAATTTTTCGTCAAACTTCTATAGTTTGGTTCTTATAAGTTAGAGATCGATCAGAGATAATTCCCAAGCACTGAGATTGTTTGGTATGCCTAAAATTGACGCTTTTGATAAAGCTTCACACTTGCTAAACTGTTGTGAAACAGAAAACGTCAAGTTTTGATAAGTTTGGATTGAGCTAACTGAGACAGGCGTACGTTTCTGGAAGAACGAGTAGAGAAACCTCCCCGTACACAGTCGGGCCGAGGCCGAAGTTTCGCGTGTAGATCGATGTGCGGTAACAGCTGACGGTGTGTTTTACATGACGTATATGTATATGTCCGACCACGAGGACATATGCTGTGCGGTCTGTGGTAACCACTGGGCTGCGCAGACCATCTGGCCCCTGTATTATTGACGTACGGTAGCTTCAATTTGTGGTTTTGGTTATATATTTTGCCCAATTTAGAAGCTTTTTTTGTTTGTAGAATTGGTTGGGGCGAAAGCTTGAGTAAAGCATTTATACGTCTAATTGGCTGAGCGTTAGCGAAGCTTATCACTCAAACTTGGCTGGGAAACTTTCATTTCCGTCTGTCTATCCGCACTGTATCACGAAATCATGGTGCATGTCACTCCATGGGATTTGGCTGATCGTTAGCGAAAAGTTTTACAATTATCTTATGGTTAACCATGATGGCAACAAGAAAATCGCAGAATAGACTTGTAAACAAACTGAGTACTATATGTCATTTTAACATGTCATATAGTAACACGAGTAGGCTAATGAAATGAGCTTATATACTTGAAACGTTTCCTGCAACCTCAGTGAAGCCTGTTACGTTTCGTACATTAAATACACAGTGACTTTATGATCAGTGATTCTAAAAAGTTTTCTTTTAGAATAGTAGTATTTTTTCCGTCCGTTTGGCGTTAATATCTCTCTAGATTCAACGTCTTAGTAAATAGATACAAAAGAGTATATATTTTTTTGGTCAACCTTCTTTAGTTTTATACGATTAAATTGTTTTGCTTCCTTCCTTACATGCTTAGCAGCTTTATTAGCTTGGAGGTACCGAAATAAAAAAAAGGATTTTATCTAGTAACATTTCTATGCTTTAACCAACTTATATTTAAATTATTGTTGAACATATATTATGGATTACGGTTTTAAGTAAGCCAAATAATTAAATAATATTTTCAACTATCTCATAATTCAGATTTAACTAATATATAACTATTTAAGCGAAATTTCTAATGAGGGTTGATCAAACAATTGACCTATGAAAAATTATATGCTACGTTAATGTTAAACCATTATTCGTTAATTACAATTCATTAAATCATAATTACGAAAACTCGTATATGTGTATATTATTTGTTTTCAAATCATTATCGTCCATGTCAAATTGCTTGATTACAATTACCGAATACACACCCACAGGTTGGTATTGGGCAGCCCGAGCAATAGACAGTAGACAGTGTCTGTCTGTGACAGATCTATCCATACCTGATTACAAATCGGTTGATGATAACTATTATCTGATTGCATTAACACTCCACAAGCTCTATTTGGATTATAAAAGTAAAGTAGTCTTATTTTACTAGGCGAAGTTAGAACTAAGAAGGCCTCTCTAACACTTAACCTGGGGACCAACGGCTTAAAGATGACTTCCGAACCACCATTTTAATTATAATGACCTGTTTGATTATATTAAATGTTATAATTTTATATTTTTGTATAAACTCTGGCGTACATATTTTGGCTCTGCACACAATATTGCCGTTTCAATTTGTTCCACCTTTTAACAGAAATTATATTTGGACAGATTATATTAAATAAAATATATTAAAATTTAATTTTTTATTTTAATTATATTAAATAAAAGTTAAGGTTTGCCTTTCTTATACAAACAATTATATAACAATATAGTACAAAGATATTTTCTAAGTTAACATTTATTTACACGTTTTAAAACCTATGATAACTACAGTGACTAGCAGTTACGTTCGTTATTAATTTTCTTTATTTGAAGAATTTTTTACTGCCGATTATTAATATAGAAAATTATTTATAGTAATCATCCTTGTAGGTGAAAACAACCTCAGAAGGTGCAGTTGTGCCGATTCCAGCCTACAGAACACATTTCAAGGGTTTAAACTATATACAGGGTGTTTACAAAAGGTTGTCACAGACTTCTTTTAATGATAATACTCATCTTTTCAAACAATAAATGTCATTCAAACATTGGTCGACAAGTGTTTCGTTTAGCCGTTAGCCGCCATTTTGTATTTTTATAAAAAATTTAAATCTTAAAAACTAGTTTAGTGAAAGATACAAAATTTGTCAAATATTTTTGACTAAATGATAGAAAAATTAAAAAAAAAACATAATTGTGTTATTTTCTTTAATATTAACAAAATGGCGTCTGTTGAAACGTTTTAAAGGCAAATAACGAAAAATCAGTATAGTTATAAAACGTTTACTACATAGCAATTTTTTTATTTACATTAAAATTCCAACGGTACCTGTTTAAACTAAATCCGTCAATGCATAAGCGAGTACGATCACTTTAAAGGTACGCTTGCACAAGCCGGGAGCAACAAGCAACTGATGCTTCTCAACTGTGACTTCTTCCTCTCATCTATTCAAACCCATGTGTCATTTTTCTGGACACTTTCAATATTTTTTCCATGGTTTCCTTTTCAATTCTTTTCGTTCGGAATATTTTGAGTAGTCTCTAAAATAAATCTTTCTTGAAGAGAGTTTTATACTTAGCCAACCTATTGGGTGTATAACTACAAACTATAATGTAGTGTAAATTTAATTTAAACTTATGAGATTCAATCGGAAATGTGCACAACTATTATTCTTCTAACACGTCATCTTGTCGACTTTCTACCTTGTGGTGATAAAGTTTACAATCCTTAGTTTGAAAGTTTTTGTCGCGTGGGAGGAAATGAAAGCTTAAGGTACATTTTCCGCTCCCGCTAAATGTTGTCTCGAGGGAAAATTTAAGTAAATCTCACAAACGAAGTTTACCTCTTAGACAAACTTTGCTGATGAAAGTTGTAAAGATAAACCCGACCTTTCCAAGCATTATAAGTTGTGATATTTAATAAGATCAACTGCTGCGACAGATTTTCCTCTATCCCGTGAAGCCAATTCAGCCAGCGGACAAATTATGAAGAATCGTTGTTGCATTAAATATTAATTTATCAAGACAGAAAATATGTTTTTGCATCTGTTGATGTAATGGCAATTATTTTATTAAATAATCAAGAATCAATGTTTTGTTAGTTTAATTAATTGTTTCATTCATCTATTGATTCGCTTTTATATAAAGTGTGTTATTTCATTTGCATCTTTATTTATTACTAGCAGTTACCCGCGTCTTCGTACGCAATTTCATACTGAAAAATCGAGAAACATCGTGGGAATGTTCCGTTTGAATTGTATTCTAAACAGTTCTGAGTTAGTTTCTAATCACTGGAAGCTTGTATACAATAATAAACCTTTGAACAATTTTGATATATTTTTTTATTTTTGTACTATGTACATTTCAAATTCTATGAACTTATCTTCTGGTACATGTTTAGGTTAACCTAAATTATGATCATAAGTTACCTTAACGTTTCACGTTTAGAAACTATGATACCTACACAGATGCATTACACAATTTAGAATCCACAAGTCCATTTAAACATTTCAATTTTCAATTTTTAATTTATCAAAACCAATTTTTATTCTAACCAAATAAATATTAAAGTATTCAAAATTATAATGTGTTCTATTCGAGGAAATCCCTAAACCTTTAAACACTTTTTATATATTTTTTTCTTATTTTCCTACTATGTACATTTCAAATTCTATGAATTCATCTTCAGGTATATGTTTAAGTTAAGGTAAATTATGATCATAATTTACCTTAACCTTAACATGTTCCTGAAGATGAATTCATAGAATTTGAAATGTACATAGTACGAAAATAAAAAAATATATCAAAAGTGTTCAAAGGTTTATTTTTGTATATAATTTCATCAAACACTTTTTGAGGCTACATCTCTAGCACTGAAAAATGTTCAAATCTTCTGATACATTCCAGATTTAAGATTAAATAGTTTGGGGGCTCTCAAGTTGGAGAGTAATTTAGTTTTTAAAGTACCGTGAAATAAATCGAATTTCCCTCCAATATCACATGAAACATTTAATCGTCATGATCTAGTAGGTTTAGATCCACTATGGTCTTATTGGATCAGCTGATTAATAATGTTGGATATTAATTCTCACTTGGCTACATAATAACACAAGATCGTATCAAGCATTACGGAATATCGTAATAAAACATCGTCATCTCAATCATAAATCAAATAGTTCAGTTGAAACACTACTCCTTAAGAACCTAATATTATTAAAAAAAAACCGCAAAACGGAGTTTGTAGTTGTATAAAAGCAGCTCGCTGTTTAATCCCTGGAATAACAACAAAGCAGGTGCTTAATTGTCATTTTGTGAAATAACAAGTGGCCTGTGTTTAAACCCCGCGTTGATATAAAAGAGCCTTCCTTTAGCCCTTCTAATGACAGTCATTTCATTCTGTGTGGGGCGAACTCATTTGAGTTGTGTAAGAATATTTCAAAAAATAAAAAAATAAAAAATATAAGAGGACAAATATTAGCTATAACATATAAAAGAAATTACAATGATATGAAGAGAAATATATATGTGGGAGTTATCATTTTATTGTCGTGTTAAACATAGTTTTATTCTAAATAATTTATTAAAAACATTATACTAGTTTTCTTATTGTATATAAATTTACGCTAATGATATATAAGTAGAACACTAATGACATATACAGATCAAAATATGACGATGCCAAATAATCCCCAAAATAAATGGAATTAAACACATTTCACAATACAAATATGAATTTGACTGAATACATATCGTGCCATATATTTTCATATTCTTCAATTTTTACAATTGTTATAGTAACGTAATTTAATCCGACTAGTTACATGTTTAGTTAAGCCCACATTTTATATAAGTACCAAACGCAAATAGATGTGAAAACTAAACTCCTAATTTGCCATGTGCCATAGATCAGCAAACCAAAGTTTTAGCTGACTTAAACGTCTGAATTCAACCACATCCACATTTAAGCGCCAAATAATCCATTTTGATCCCTAATATGTGTCTAATAGATAATTGCAGTCTGCACACATATGTAACTAATCACGTTAATTGATGTGAAATGTTAACGGTAAATTCTTGCTTTCGCCTAAAATTAATAAAACGGCTTGCAAAAATTAATAAAAAAATCTTTTAACTGCAAAACATTACTAATTTTCAAAATGTACAGTGCTTAATTTAAGTGATAACATTTCTAGAAATTTATTAGTGATAGTGGTGTACATAGAGTTAATTCAGATTGACGATTTTGATAAAACACGTTTTTTGAACCAAGATTTATATGCTCGCGGATAGAAATATATAAAATTCGTCGATTTCTTTTCCCAAAGGTCACGAGAAACAAGAGGACTATGCTGCATTCATTCCATATTATTATACAAACTTTATTAAGTATGTTCATACTTTATTCTTACTTACCGTTTTGGGACGAAAATGTTAGTTTATCTTCCGGTTTACAAGTATCACCCGGTTAGACACCGGTCCGTACCGGTCGACCGGGTACATCTGCCTGCCCACCACGGTTACGGTTACGGTTGCAGTCACGGTCACCGCGTTCACGCTTCCTTCCTTGCATCCATTTAGGGCAGGAAATGCCACCAGTCGCTACGCAACGTACAGGCACACTCACCTCCTGCCCACTTGAACCGTACCGACTGTCTAGAGGTCGCGGGGTCTCGTGATATTGTCACAACAATGATCACATTATTGACGTCACACTAAAACCACGAGTGTTTAAGTTGATGACGCATGTAAGGTATTCACGACCATCCGACTCTTTAATTACGACAATTTTTTGGCAGCAGTGACGTTTCTCCGCACGCCTAATTTCATGGCCACAATCACATTGAGTGGGTGTTTCTGTGACTAATATTGTTATACCATCACTTCCTCAATTCTTTATTCTATTATTGTTCTCTGAGTTCTGGATGCTATTTCGAATGCTGACGTAGTTCATTTTAGTGATGGGTGAGAGCTATAGAACTGTGAGAAACCCTCAGATCAACGTCAGTAACAACTCTGACATTTTACCGATTCGTCTAAATCAAGATCAATTCAATTTGATTATCCCTGATCGAGTTTGGCACTCGTCAAAAGCTTGACAAAATTTGATCAGTTGATATCCAAATTTCTCAGGTTTTAGTTAATTATTGAACAGACCTGATTAAATATTTCTCTGCTAGAACTTGGTACTTTGGTGGTTAACAGCAGTGGGAATTGCAATAGTATCTAGTATCCATATAGCTGAATATAGTTAAGCTCTACTCCATCTTCCTCTTAGTGCAGGGTCTGAAATCTGATACTGTCACAGACTTGACTCCTGAAATCTGGAGTCATGTTCATCTAAAGAGACTAAAGAAAATTAGGCGACGAAGTTCAAAATTAATTCTTTACATCGTTTCATCATCAGAGATACCCAGAATACAATATATAGTGTAATATAGGTGAAGAGGTATCCTCGATGTCTTATCAGGTACACAATTGCAGGTCTCATTGGCTCACCATGACCCAGACTCCAGGAGTCAAGTCTGTAAAAGCGTTAGATTTCAGGCGCTGCACTAAGAGAAGGTGAACTGGAGCGTAATATTCAATATTCACATTGATTCAACCCTTCCTACAATAGTTACTCTATGAATAGTATCTATTCTACCTCTTAGCTAGTATTTTTAACGTACTATGTCAGATTACTTATTTACCTGGATCACTAAATGTACATTTAAGCTTCATGAGTTCACTAATTATTTAGTTTCGTTTGAGAGAACTTGTGCAAATTTAAATGTATAATAGAACAATTATACATTTAAATATAAAAATATAAACATAATATAATTATTTCATTGTATTGTTTCTATAAAATATTTTTTTATTATAAATCTTTACTTCATGCACAACGAGCGTTATGGAGTACGTTTGCCTTCGCCGATAAAAATGTATCACCACGCGTTACAGTGAAAGAATCCAAATTGTAACAATCAAAAATGTTGTTACATTGATGATCAAAAAAAAGTCTGCATAATGTGAGTGTGAAAACTCATAATCCCAAATGAAACAGCTAATTATTGATTCAGCTTATAAGTAATACCATAGTATTACGAAAATCTTGCGGAAAAATTCCCTCGTAATATATACATGACGCGAATTGCTCTCTGTAAAAGTATCCCATTTTAGTCATAGAACATCCAAAACCATTTTGGTAAATTTTAACAGTCACCTTCGTAATATTTTTGCAGTTTTACTTGGCGATGCTTTAGCCAGTGATTCCATATGCAAAACATGACAAGTCTTACGCATTATTAAATGTGCGTTCGATCACTTACTAGTACACTCGATCATTACAACCAATTCATTTTATATGTTTTTGGTAATTTATCTAATGTATTTGTATAGTTGCACAACATTTGATTAAACTATGAGTTAACAGTCTAAAGCTGCGTCTAACTAAATAGTTGGGTTAGTTATGTACTTACCTAAGTTTAGAACACAAATACGAGAGTCAGTCCAAGCTCGCTATTTCAGATCACGTCTCTGCAGTTCTATAAACTGGAGATCTGCTCCAATTTGTCGGAAAACTCCTGCAATAACCTCATGACCTGCGAGCTTACTGTGTCCTGGTTTGTTTCGCTACTCCACCGGCAACACTGACAAACAACCACGTGACCTCCTTTTTAGAAATATAATTCCTTCTTCGGATAAAACCTTTTCAGTTTATATTGTTTGTTCAAAACTATGTTTACTACAGTTTAAAATAATCTTTTTATCACTTCTTTTATAGTGTATGAGCGGTGGTAATGAAAAATTGATCACACACAAAATCTCTATAGTGTTTTGAACTTTTCGAATAAGAATGAAAAATTGTGTATGCGTATTAAATTCCGATATTATTATTGTGAAAAATCTCGCATCTTAAGCATAGCTCCAGCATTAAAGCTAACTTTAAGCAATGATACTCTAATGCAGGTAAGAGAATCATTTAAAAAAAGTAAAATTTGAACGATTGTGCAAAAATGACAGCTATTTAAAGTTACTTTTATATATTCCGTTATTTCCTTTAATTTTTAGTTTGTTAATTCAACTCACTAGCAGTATTAAATAGGGTTTACAATATTGCCATTCTACTTTTACAGTCATACGTATTGTATGAATCGGTTTGTTAAATACACATTTTGTTTCGTTAAAATGCAAAATTTATGATATGGTTTTATATGATGTCATAACATTCTTGTTCTATTATTTTCCATATTTAAAATTATAATTTATGAAACTCCTCGAGTATTCATAATCAATATTACTAATCGTTTTTAGAATGTTCTGCGAACTTCAAATTTATTTTAAGGGATACAGTGGATCTAGCAAGTAGGTTAGAACGATGGAACGTATACAAAAGATTTGTCTTTTATGAAACTTGTTGAGTAAAACTGTGTTCCTTGATGATGAAAGGAAGAGTTGGTTTATTCAGACCGTTTAGAAGAATCGTTGCAAAATTGAATGCACTGTTTATATGGTCTTGGTCAGAATTGTTTTCCCCGTAAGCGCAAACTAGTGCAGGATAGCGGATTGGTTGGCTTGATCATGCGTCATAATTGGGCAATTACCTGCATAATTTTTGGATACTGGAAATGCACTGTTCAACATATTTTCTAATGCAAAGTTTTCTGTTGGCTTAATTCAAATTTCATTAATTTAAAGTATGCTTTATTATCCTTTATCCTAATAATATTAAAATGTTAAAGCGCCTTTGTTTGCTTCTTTTGTTTTTACCCGTAAACTACTCTTCCGATTTTATTGAAATTTTACATGGACATTTTTGCGGGTCCTTGGATTAATATAGACCTACTCTTATCTCTAAAATCACTCCGGGCTACGCCCCACTGTTCTTTAAAGTAGCGAAAAATCCCCTCTTGGTCTCTAAAGTTGTGTAACATTAATTTAACAAGCTTGTTAAAATGTAATCAACTGCTCTGTGTAAACATTGTTATTATTTTCAATTTGTTTATATTGTGAGTAAATTTTATAACCGGTAACCATATATTTTAATCTCGTGTTACATTTAAGCGATTACGTAAGTACTGATCTACCTTAGAAAATGTCCTAAAACATAAGGAAGTCAGAATTTAAGTCTGAAGACTCCCTTTGAAACAGTCGACAAAAAATATGCTAGATGAAATTTCGCTGGACTGTTCTTTTGAACTAATGTACCAATTCCAGCTCGAAATGTTTCTAAATATTTTAAAACTTTTACTATAAATAAAAGACCGTATAAATCCATCTAAGCTTTATTGATAGAAGTAGTCTTCTCTGATCTGTGTTATATATTTTCTTGAGCGGAAAATAAAACAAAATCACGTATGCACCAAAACATCCTAAGAACAAAGTAAATTACAATGTCCATACTTGTAAACTTGTTGACGTATTTCTTGATACTGACAACCAATTCAACAATATTTTGTTTTAAAATACATGATTATTCTAATCTACTCTGTACTACCTGAATACAAAATGAAAATCTCGTCTTGAATATCATTCGTTCTAGGTCGAAGACACTGAATGCAGAATAGGGGAAGCAGTGAATAGAAATGATTATAGGCGAGGGTGAGCGTACTGGAGGAATTGATTCCATCCACTGCGCCACGTGACCAGAACTCAAAGTATTCCTGCTCAGCTGTAAATATAATATGTGAATGTGTAACTGAGACTTATCGTGTTGTATAATACAAAACTCAGCCAAAGACACGTTGACCGAATGGATACGTGAGTTCCGCGAGCAAGTGTCGTGACATATGGCAAACCTGTTATTTTTATAACCTAGGCTCTATAAAATTGCCCGATTGTGTAGTGGAAAGGTCTCGACAGGATCATGTATTACAGGACATAATAGCTGTTGGCAGTGGCAGGACAAGGTAGACCCCAGGGAGAGAGGCCCAGTGTCCTTTGAGCCTTTCTGACAAATGATACCCTGGAGGGATAAAGTCATTTTGTACACCTGACATTGATTCGGTGTTATAGTGTATCACAACATTGGATGAATTTAAACTTGCGGATCGGCAGTAAATTATTGCATCAAAACTGCTATACAAAAATGGAATGATTGATACAATTGTAATTATTTGTATATGTAATTCCTTCATTAAAATCACAAATATTTGAAAATTGTGGTAGAATGAGACTACTATGCTCCCACTACTTCATTCAGAGAAATATCTAAATTTACTTTTAATTTTCATTTGGAAATTGTATATACTAATGACAGGTGAAGATATCATTACATTTTTACATGTTAGTGAGATTCACTACTATATTTAAGGACATTTTTTATTTTAATAAAAATACTACCGAAACTGCTGGTACATATCAAGTGGTCGCATATTCTTTGTTTGAAGTTTGTTTTTGACGATGAAAGGTTGTGAAAGAAACAGGATTTTTCGGACATTTGTCATCGTTCAGTGATAACAAAAAATCAGTAACACTACGTTTCGAGATCTGCAATCTGATGTCTTCTTCAGGTAAATAACTAACCTAATACATAATTACAAACTAGGTTAAAATTTAAAAATCTTACCAAAGCGTTGTGAATAGATTCAACTGCAATTCATTCCAAATAAACAACTAATAGATTTGATTGCCATGCATTTGTTAAACATATAGTAATCGTTGTAACAATAATTTTTAAACAGTTTGCTTTAAAAAATAACGTGAGATATACAACAATGAAATTATTAAGCATATACTAGCGGAATGCGGAACGGACGGAAGTGGCGTATGCCGGAATCGGTGTAAATCAGGACTCTCCATTCGTGTTATCACAGTCGATGTTTGCAAGTATCGCACGCACATAAATATACTCGAACATTCGTACGTCGATGTAGTAAAAATGGAACTTTCACAAAAACCGCTTTTTGACTTTTTTTTCTCAGTCAAATAAAAAAATCGTTTTATGTCAAAATACTATCAGTTGTATAAATATCGAATTTTGGTCATGCAGGAAACAAAGTTTCTAAATAATTAATATTATTGTATGACTGTTAGTATTCCGGATGAGGATATTTCATGTTGCTAGTAGGAACGGAGAAAACTTCACACAGTTTACTCGTTATATACGCAATTATGTTAAATTATATAATATACCAATAGTTATTAACAGGCTATGTATCGCTATATGAAATACTACATCGGTAAGTCGCATTTACATTGCGTGAACTGAACAGTATTAAACCATGTGTAAATTAGAGAACCAAGCCATGTTAAGCGGACCATGTTGTCATTGTAAAATAGTTGCCTCTCTTACTTTGATTCTAACTAAACAATTTGCTACAAATTACATTAATTTGCCATTAAAGTCGTGTCACTCAATTTCCTTGCTGTGTTTGTAGTAATTTTATTTCATATTTTTAAGTAATATAAATTTTACTTTACGATATTTCACGTTATGTTTGTTTAATTTTATTATTTACGACTATACAAAATATCCTACATACGTCATCACTTCCAGAAATAGATCAATACATTTTCATAATTGAATTTTATTCTACACATATCGTAGGTGGGAAGGGTTAATTCAATGTGAATGATGAGTTTTCGACCCCAGTTCACCTTCCTCTTAGTTGTGCAGCATCTAGAACCTAACTCTGTCACAGACTTGACTCTTGAATTTTGGAGTCATATTCGTCTGAAGAGATCCAAATTGTTTTATCAGGTGTATAATTGATTAATCAAAACACCTCTTCATCTAGTTTACATTATATTTTGTAGTCTAGGTGTCTCTGATGTCGAAAGGATACTCCTATAAAGAGTTCATGTTGAGCTTCTTCGTCGCCGGATTTTTTTTTTATATGGCTCCAGATTCTAGAAGTCAAGTCTATAACAGCGTCAAACTAATTATATTATTTTGTTTGTCACCCATGTTTGTCAAGTTACAATTTATTGCATACAATGCAAATAATTACTTCCAATAAATAAAACGCGTTTACATGTAAAATTCTTAACAATTACATATCAAATTGGTATCATTCCCTTAACAGTATTGTATTGTTATGAGTAATTAAATGTCGGGGGAATCTCAGAAAAATTCAAGCGGAACTTTATAATTTAAATTATAAAACTTTATCTAGCGTTAATTCAATTAGGTTTAAAACTTTTATACTCAAGTTTAACGTTTTAAATGGACTTAAATTAATTTGTCATCCGTCTTGAAAAGTTAATATATCTTCGATTATATTACTTCTCTACAATACTATACAGATCTTTGTTTAACCAATTTTTTTCTAATTTTTATATTAATCCCATTATCAGCTGATAATGCATTAAGTTTCACGCCACAATATTTCGTTTTATTCATTTATTCACCATAAGTGTAGGTATTAAATTCTATTATCGACGTAAATAACCCTGATTTCAGTTTGTGTGCTCTGAAAATTGATGACTGAAACATTTGAAAAAATGTATTATTCTAAACCTTAATTCTCCGAATTTCTAATTTTCTAATCAATATTTTCATTAATATTTTTGACATTTAATTTAGAAAATACAATTCATTATCATACATTAAAGTACTACTACAAGAACACTATATTTTGCGAAATAAATATAAGAATTAAATTAGTACAGAATAATTACAAAATAGTATTTCTTACAAAATTTAAACAGGAAATTAATTAACTATTCACAACCGCTATTACATTATCAGTTATTTAAAGATGTTATTACACTTTCCCAATATAAATATTTTATTTTATTTTATGAAAGCCAGTGAGCGCAATTACTTTTGATAAGTTTCTTCCGATGATGTTCAGGATATTGGTTCTTGCTTTCTTGACCTTTGGTCTTTCCTGCAAAATTGGATTTCTTGATTTATCGTTCGCTCCTTTCCGAGATTAAAATTCTGTAGGTTGCACAGTATTGGTTTATTATCTTCATCGTACATGTGCTGCATACAGTAAAGTTTATATGTAGCTTGCTCGAGCATATACGCAATACTCATAGAATGTTACTCGAAATTATGATCATAAATATGTATTTGACATAGTTAAATAATTATATGTTTTTTCTAGCAAAAATAACTAATTGGTTGCGCTTTACCGAAGAATGACGAAACAGTTTTTATTTTTGTCGGTCTGCACATACTTTTGTCGCACGATATCTCGAAAACTACTCATCTATAGCGTTGAAGATCTGCATGAAGCTGCATTTATACAAGGTATAAAAAAGTCTCGCACGGTCTTGATAATTCCCGAACGATTACAGGTAAAGCAATAAAACTTGGTACATCATTACTGCACCTATAAATGTACTTTTTGAAGTAACTACATATTTTTGTAACGTCAGGGGATGGCCCACAAGGTGTCAGAAGAAAGTCTTAAAAGAGAGCACAGGTCGAGTAGTACATCACATTAAAGGCCTTTATTAGTTGAATAAAATGCCGCAAATCCGACCTCAAAGGATTCACTCTTTAAAAAATTATGTTGGTTTAAAGTTTGAAACATTTACAATGTAGGTCCTGTTCTAGATTATTTAATATTCTTGTCTTGGCTTAAGTATTAAAAGTTAAACTTAGTAAATGAATACTGGACTTATTAAATAGTTAAGTGTAAATTGAATGACAAAATATTAGTGTTTATCTTGATCATTTTTCTTTTTTGATGATGGTGCATGTCAATCAATGGAAATTGGCCGAACGTTAGCAAATAACTTTTACAATGGTCTCATCAGTAACCATGATGGCAACAATAAAATAGCAGAATGAATACATTTGTAGACAACCTGAATGCAATAATGATATGAAGTGAAATATTATCACAGGTACATTTATTCATACAGTAAAAAATATAATAGAGTGAAAGTCAACGTTAAAAGTTGCTGACTAGAACTGATTTTAGCGCACTCTTGCATTGTAACTTAGTAACCTTCCTACTTCACGGGACCTTCTTATTTACATACTGCTATGAAGTCTAACTCAATTAATAAAAATTTGAATGATTACAGATAAATATTATCTTTATAATTTAAATTTTTCCTATGAACTGCATGTTTACATAGGCAAGATTGAGTTCTACAATGCACATGCCCAACCATGGGATTTGGCTGAGCGTCATTGAAGCTCTTAATAGGCTGACACAATTTCTTTTTTGTCTACCCAGGAGATGTAAAAGTTGTTTTCTGTGTAATGTAAGTCTGTCTATCTGACCGCAGGCCATCTCGAAATGAAAAGAGCTATAGTCTTGAAACTTTGCACACGACCTTAACCGTGTCCGTTACAAGACACGGACTCCTCTCATGTATATAATTGGGATACCTTTTGAAATGCCATGTGTTTATTTAACGTTTTAAACTAAAACAAATTTATCATAATTTAAAACTAATAGTAATTATAAATGAAATTTTGTCATATCTTAAAAGTGTGTAAAGTTATTATTTATATAATGTAGACTGATGCGATGCAATATTTACTGTGACATTAATTTACGCTAATGTCAACTCATTTTGTATCAAGAAACTAATATATAGTTGGTGGATATTTATCAATACAGGTTTCAACTGACTAGATTGTTATTCACTGATGACGCTGATGTTATTGAAATTATATAATGAAAAAGACATCCAAGCTCACTAAACAAATTTAAACAGATAACTCATTTTCCAACATATTTACAAATTATACAGCAAAAATGCAATAACCATTATTCCTAAAATACTGTAATAACTCAAGCTTTTATTTACTATTTACTATTTACAAAAAATATTCCCTATTAAATGTCTCAAAACAAAGTAAATATTTAAATAAAAACAACATTTACAACGAAAAAATGTTCTTTTTATAATAAAATCAAACTTTTAAGTATTTTAAATATTTGAATTTCCATTGTCCAAATTTGATTCTCGAAGTTATCCTGTTTATACTATTTTGATCCAATTCATTTTTAGTTACTTTTTTAGTTTAAACTGAATTTTTTAATCTTATTATAAATACCTGTTCAGAATAACAGCTGTATTAAACCATCATTGTTGTTTTAAAATAATCTATAACACAATTGAACAAGAAAATAACGACTTCAATATTTTCAACATCTTGAAAATATAACGTTTCATAATCGCAACGATGATAATAATAGTTGAGTTTATTTAATGTTATAAATCATTGTCATTCAAAAACGTAAACAATAGCTTAATACAACCATATAGTCTCAATTAAAAAAAGTCTACTCTGTCTTAAGAAATTCAAATTTATTTTCTACCTAAAATTTAAATAATTGTTTTCTTTTTTTATTACCGAGTAAAAATCCAAATTCTTTATTCATATACATGCCTAAAAGTTTAGTATATACAAAAAATAAGCAGTATACTAAGTATTTTATATATAATATAGCGTACACTGAGTTACGCTATAACTCGACTATATTTCTGATAAACCAACGCCATCTATAAAATTTTTCCGAAGAAGAAAGTGATAAAATGAGCATTTGTTCAAAGCTTACTTATTTAAATACTTCCTCCCAAATCGTTCCACCCAAATCAACTTCCATACTCAATACGATTTGTAACCACAAACAGAAAACTTCACGTGTAAAACTGAACCAACAACGAAATAAAACGTAGGTATAGAGAAGATTAATGGATATTCCAATAAAAGAAACTGATTTAAGCTCAAGAAATGTCAATCTGCCCGCCTACCGTTGTGCATATTTTATTTATCTATGACTGTAAATTTATGTATTATCAGCTTTTGATCGCATATCAGCCTTTTTTCGCATTCTTCATCTAGAGTAGGATTGACATGTAAATAGTCCACAAGCCGAGAACAAATTTGCATAGTCCAATCTCAAAACCTGATTTTTGTAATCATTAGGCAAATTTCCCTAAGAAAGAAATCGGTCGTTAGTTACATTAGTTTTGGCGGGTGTTGTAGAAAGGTATCAAAAGGGTTAAAAATATGAAATTATAACGTTTTCTTAGATCATATTTTTCTTACCTCCGTACACTTCAAGGTTAAACCAGCAACTTATATAAAGACCGTTAAAATGGTCTTCAGTATCTAGCTGTCTGACGATGTATAACTATTATTTATGAGTCCAATGACCTCTGTTTTTAACAAGTCAGAAATAATATAATATGAGGAAAAAATCTTGTTTATATTTGTAATCCTTTTGATACACTCCCATTTTGATCCTCACTAAAATTAGTGCTAACCATAATCAATTTCTTTAGGAAAAATTCCTCTATCGATATCAAGAAAAACCAGGGTTTGTACTTGTAAAGGAAAAATTGGCTTTCAGCTCCTGGATTATAAAAAGTACGTTCACTCTCACAACTTAAAATACCACATTTTAGCTTAGCTAACAATATTAGCCACAGTTACACTTGGAACTTCAAGTGTTGAAGTTATAATCCCTTTTACAATATTATATTCTAATTCTATTCTGTTCTTACATGTTATAATGTTGCAAAGTTTATGAGTTACTCGAAAATGTACAAAACATTTATCAATTATAGAATAGCCATATATCAATTTTATGAAATGCAAGAATATATGTCTGATCTCTGTGTATGTGTGTGTATATACTGACATCAATTAGTTTGTCATAAATTAATTGTACTACTACTGAAATATTGTTAAAAAATTATAGTCCGTACCTTTAAAATAAAATAACTGTTTCGTTAAATTTATTATTAAAAGAAATATACCCTTCAGATATTTTCCGACGCCAAATTTTGACGTGGGTTTCTTATTTTATTGACTTTGCTAATCTAGTTTTCAAATATGAAAGAAATGTAAAATTTGTAATGTTACTTTTACACGTGTTTCTTCATAAAACTACTTTCAATAAAAGTTCCGAACGGAAATTGTTGGACGTGAGACATTTACAAGTTACAGTTACCGTAATCAAGTAGTTAGTTTGTGTTGCAAACAGTTAGTTACAGTGCAAGTTCCAGCACTCCTGAAACAACACTTGTTATAACTTTATAATGTTGTTGGTTAATTATCGATTTCCAATACCAATTGAGAGGTTAAAATATTGACTTTTTTATTATACGTGTGATAGTGCATAGTATTGCAGTTTTGTCAGTACTGTTATAACATTATTGCATTAATCCTCCCACTATTTGATTTTGCTTTTTTTATAAATTTTATCCCCGTCCCATATTAGATGAACGATGAAATAATGCATAATCTGTAAAATTAAAGCGTTTTAAAGGTCTCTTTACTTTATTTAATGTAGTTCAAAACTATTACTTAAAATACTAATAAATATAAAGTATCATTTGCTATTGGCCTCTGGTCAGTGGTGGGTGGTTGGTCGACGAATGCAGACCTATTTTGATTCTGCAGTTCAGTTATGTTTAGTATTTTAATAAGCGCGTGTTTTAGAGCTAGTGAAGTTGACACACAACATAGTGGTTGTGATTCCCGATTTAGACGTGTCACAAAGCTCTGGTATGATTTGTTTATTTTAACCCAGTTTGTAATTATGTACTAGGTTAGTTATTTACCTGAAGATGAGATCAGATTGCAGATCTCGAAATGTAGCGTTACTGATTTTTTGTAGCACTGAACTATAGTAAATGTTCGGAAAATCCTGTATTCTTCACAATCCTTCCATCGTCAAAAATAAACTTCAATCAAGAAAAAAAGTATTTTTCAGTATAAAACAAAATAGGTGAATGAATCACTGTAACGCCACGTTACTATGTCACATTTATCGGTTATCTTTGTAATGTATTGGTTTATTTGGATGAAATGAACATACTGCCATTGCCAGATTTGTTATCATATTTGTTCACCAATAATTCAAATTATTCACTCTGTTGCTAAACTAAGCCGAAATTAAATTACCATTTATATTACAAATTTTATTATATTGAAGTGGCAATCTAATAATTAAATTTATTGAATTAGCTTCCTATGGTTGATATTTGTTTGGCAGAATTCACAAACGTTTTAGAGCAAATGGGATTTCGACAAACAAAATACTAATTGTAAAAGTTCTTAATATATAATATATATTTGAAAACAAATTTTACGCGTGTTCATGCGTTTTGAAACAAAATCTATACGTTTCAATACAGTAACAAGACATCTATATACTCAGACAGTTTTGAGTACATTGTAATGATAGAAACAAATATTGATTGAAGTCAATTTGGATCTATAAACCATTAGGCAACATTGCATTTTATTTAACAGTTATTTAAATTATTGGATATTTCCACTCTAGCTGAGCATGTTTGTAAAGGCGCAGTCTGGCCAGACGAGATCTGTTCAAACACTGCCGTCAAATATTGCCCCTATATTGTTCCAGTCTCAGCAAATCGATCACGACTCAGGCTTGTTCTATTCACTTATCGAAACTTATGTTCTTTTCTATCCTATACATATAAAATTATTGTATAATTCCTAATGTTCTGTTCTGACCTTCGTTCTGGGCCGTTTGTTTGTAAAGGCGCAGTCTGGCCAGACGAGATCTGTTCAAACACTGCCGTCAAATATTGCCCCTATATTGTTCCAGTCTCAGCAAATCGATCACGACTCAGGCTTGTTCTATTCACTTATCGAAACTTATGTTCTTTTCTATCCTATACATATAAAATTATTGTATAATTCCTAATGTTCTGTTCTGACCTTCGTTCTGGGCCGTTTGTTTGTAAAGGCGCAGTCTGGCCAGACGAGATCTGTTCAAACACTGCCGTCAAATATTGCCCCTATATTGTTTGAGTCTCAGCATATCGATCAAGACTCAGGCTTGTTCTAATGACTTATCGTATCATATGTTTTTGTTTGTCCTCACATAAATCATGTTTTGTTTTTGTGAATATTATTGCAAATATGTAAATCTACATGATATAATTTCAAGGAAGATTATAGAATATTAAAATTCAGTTGACAGGTATTTGATTTTCCGACGTGGTAAATTAAACACGTGTGCGGCTGAATATAGTTAAATACAATATAATTTAAGGAAATAATGTTGATTCTTATCCAATAAGAGCTATGTGGTGTAATAGTCAGTATTGGTGCCCGACAAGTGGAGATCCGGTTTTCCAGTGGAGCAAGTACTTTTTGTTCATCAATCTTTCTTGAAATTAAGAAAATTAATTTCTTTACGCTATTGCCACAATTTATATATTACTTTTAGACAAATTGTCGAAACAAATATTAAAGTATTGTCTTGGTTTAAAAGTACTATTTATTTTAATCCACATTGTACTTTTGTGGATGTAGCTGGATTACTTCCTACTATAGAAAACGTTCAGATTGCAGGTCTCGAAATGTAGCATTACAAATCTTTGTGTCATTGATCGATGAAAATGGCAAAACCTTGTAACCTGCACAATCCTTCCATCGTAAACATTTGAACTTTAAACAAAGGTTTATGTTGTATAATGATAAAATGCACTCTTTGCAGAAAAGTGAATGGCCGATATATTGAACACATTTTTTGAATGGACAGGCTATCGATCTTGTCTAAGATATGCAAGTGATATTATTTTCATGCAAAGTTCGTTTCGAGTGTGTTAAACATTGCGGTACCTACCGTATTCAAACGTATCACTGCTTTCAATAGGGTATACTCGTAATTCTATTAACATGTAGATAAGAAAACCTCTTTAGCCCTTTAAGATATTGAAACACATTTTAAATTATGTTGTACAATGCTTAATAGCAGATATAGATATTTCCCAACATTTTTATTCAATTATTTTATTTATAACTGAATAAGAAATGTTTACTACCTAAAATTGAGATTTAAAAGACTCGAATATTTGTATTGGGCAAAACAATAGAACGAGCGTCTCAGCGGAGGTATTGGACTCACAAAGGCAGATATTGCAGCACGACAACGATGTGCCGCCGGTGTCAGTGTCAGTTTCCCATAGCCACGGTCCAGGCTCCATGTACCGGAATCCCGCTCGACTGGTCGTCTCCGTCTGTGCCTACTTACAGTATATTGTACCCGGCTAGAATAAGTAATCTCGCAAACTACTGTCTAGTTCAGTACTGACTCAACACCGTGTGTTGTTGCTTCAGTGTCAGTGTCAGTTTCCCATAGCCACGGTCCAGGCTCCATGTACCGGAATCCCGCTCGACTGGTCGTCTCCGTCTGTGCCTACTTACAGTATATTGTACCCGGCTAGAATAAGTAATCTCGCAAACTACTGTCTAGTTCAGTACTGACTCAACACCGTGTGTTGTTGCTTCAGTGTCAGTGTCAGTTTCCCATAGCCACGGTCCAGGCTCCATGTACCGGAATCCCGCTCGACTGGTCGTCTCCGTCTGTGCCTACTTACAGTATATTGTACCCGGCTAGAATAAGTAATCTCGCAAACTACTGTCTAGTTCAGTACTGACTCAACACCGTGTGTTGTTGCTTCAGTGTCAGTGTCAGTTTCCCATAGCCACGGTACAGGCTCCATGTACCGGAATCCCGCTCGACTGGTCGTCTCCGTCTGTGCCTACTTACAGTATATTGTACCCGGCTAGAATAAGTAATCTCGCAGACTACTGTCTAGTTCAGTACTGACTCAACACCGTGTGTTGTTGCTTCAGTGTCAGTGTCAGTTTCCCATAGCCACGGTCCAGGCTTCCATGTACCGGAATCCCGCTCGACTGGTCGTCTCCGTCTGTGCCTACTTACAGTATATTGTACCCGGCTAGAATAAGTAATCTCGCAGACTACTGTCTAGTTCAGTACTGACTCAACACCGTGTGTTGTTGCTTCAGTGTCAGTGTCAGTTTCCCATAGCCACGGTCCAGGCTCCATGTACCGGAATCCCGCTCGACTGGTCGTCTCCGTCTGTGCCTACTTACAGTATATTGTACCCGGCTAGAATAAGTAATCTCGCAGACTACTGTCTAGTTCAGTACTGACTCAACACCGTGTGCTGTTGCTTCAGTGTCAGTGTCAGTTTCCCATAGCCACGGTCCAGGCTCCATGTACCGGAATCCCGCTCGACTGGTCGTCTCCGTCTGTGCCTACTTACAGTATATTGTACCCGGCTAGAATAAGTAATCTCGCAGACTACTGTCTAGTTCAGTACTGACTCAACACCGTGTGCTGTTGCTTCAGTGTCAGTGTCAGTTTCCCATAGCCACGGTCCAGGCTCCATGTACCGGAATCCCGCTCGACTGGTCGTCTCCGTCTGTGCCTACTTACAGTATATTGTACCCGGCTAGAATAAGTAATATCGCAGACTACTGTCTAGTTCAGTACTGACGCAATACTTTGAGTTCCATTGCAATTTCATCTTTGGTTGACGGAGGAATCTAAGAGATTCTTTGAAGTGCAATTATTGTATACGAAAAGAAATGAACCTTTGTATAAGTTGACTATCTCTCATTTTAACCACTTTGGTAGGAACCATTCAGTTAGTCACAACATAAGGTTTCATCGATTATCGTAATATATCGTCTTGAATATCAAGAATTTTTTGCTAGTAGGATAATATTAATTTGCATAACATTTTAAACATCCTCTTACTTAATACATTGATATAATATAATTTTACTATTTCTTGTGGGATAAAAAACATTAACCTAATTACTCAATTATTTACAATTTCTTATATTTTTGTTATTATTTCAGTTTAAATATATCATTCTTTTTCTAATCATAATCAGCCTGTATTTTTTAATCATTAAAATTGGATTAATATCAGACTAAAATGTTATGAGCACTTTCCTATTAAGCTTAAGCTATTAAAGTTACAGTCAGGTATAATATTTTAAATAGATATTGTTAAATTTAAAACAATTGACTTCGTAAATGAATACAGTAATTGGACTTCAGGGGACATTGCTTCATGTCAGATTAGTATCTGAAAATTATTGTTTATATGCAGGGACATAGCCATGAATAAAACAACAATACAAGAGTATATATTTATCCAAATCAATTCACAAAGTGTCTGTACATCAGGTGAGAAATTAATTGGATCGAAGACAAATTTAAGATTTTTGAATGGAATTTCACACAAGAAAAAATCAAACGACTCACATTCTTTTATTACCAGACGACTGGGGGAAATTGCCACCTCGTGGGATGAACACGCTTGATTTTATTCTCGCTTTTGTATCTCTAGCCTCTGTATGCCTCACAAACTAATAACATTTGCTTTCTTGCCTTATAAACCAATTCAGCTCCCACTGGTTTAACGTATTCTTCAGTTTTTTTAAAATTATTTTTCCGGATTATTTACGTAAGTCTAATGTAGTTTAGTTTGTCCATTCTTCTTTTCACGTCGCGCTAAATCATTTTTCAACTTTTCTTATTATTTTAATTGTGAGCTTTTTTAACTTTGTGGAATTTTACTGTACTAAACGTATTTAAGGGACAACGGTTCAAACCCATCTGCAAAGTTTTAGGCCTACGCTGCGGTAACGGTAAAATCAAATTCGGTTGGAGTGAGTTTTTTAAAGAAATTTGGGATCATACGTCCTTAAGATACCGTTTCTGAAAAATAAAAAAAATTTAAAACAATTGCTTTTGTATTCTATGAGAAGTGGTTCGAATTAAAATTAGAATTTTGGAACATCTTCTATGCAGGTTCAAAACAAACATTTTAATATAAGTACCGTATATCAACTTTCTACAGCATGTACATGAAAAATGACTGGAGAGAGTGACAAGTTAAAAAATATGTTAATTTGTTAAAAAAACTTATTTCCTGTAGAAAATTATTAACACATGTAATTTTTTTAAATTATAATAAATTTAAAATAAATAATTTCATCAATTCATAAAACAAGAAAAACATGTCACTCCATAAAGCCAGTACATTCTATAAAAATCTCACATATTTTATTTGGGTCTAATTACAAAATTGGTAGATTTTTAACTTTACAATCATTATTTCCTCGTGGAAATAACAAAAATATGTTTATCTATTCTGTTCTCAGCGAAGTTTTCAAAACGGATTATAAATTTTAAATAAACAAAACACAATTCTAACCAAAATGGATTAAGCGGCTTTAAGTGCCTAATCTCGTACATGTTATTCAGGGTACAATACATAAACAGCAGTCAAATTTTATTTTAACAGTCGTATTAATGTTGTTCAGTTTACAAGCAAGGTTCAGTTTAAGGGGTAGGCTATAACAAGGACCTAAGGCATTCTTTTATTGCCAGATTTGCGACTAAAAGAATCTTATTTTTTCGGTTAAAAGTATTTTAAGTTAATTTAATGTAAAACTATCAGATTTTATGCCGTATTGTACTGAACATAAAATCGTAATGATTGAGTGAATCTATAACATTATGAGGTTATAACAAATGTAAAATGTGACTAGTTTGTGTTACCACTATATTAACTACTAGCAGTTACAGTGTGACGCAATGTCGTAGGCTTTCCACGTATATGAGCACTTCTGGTTTGAGTGAATTACATATCCGATGCCAATGTTGAGTGTGCTTTGCTTCTCCGATAAAAGATATATATATATATATATATATAACTTTATGTCGTATTATTATTTTATATATTATAATTATATATATATATATATATATATATATATATATATATAAATTATATATATATATATATATATATATATATATATATGTAGAAAAAGGCCAACATATTAATATTAATTAACTATATTTCGCTTTTCGCGTCTTCAGGTCAAAACAACATAACAAAACACATAAAATAATTAAAAACATACATGTAAACAGATAAATAAATGAATAAGCATAATATTCTTGAAATGATAAACATATGTTCAAACTGTGGGTGTAAAGATGTGATGAGTGTTCAGATGATTTAAATTTATCGAAGATTTAATCCATAGGGAAATTTAGATTTTGTGACAATTTGACATGCTTGTTCTAAATTTCTTAATTTTGATGTATTTGAATTATTTTTTATTGATCGTATTGGTTTTACTGTATATAAATTTTCAAAAGATTCTTTGTGTATTTTACTATGAATGACTAATGGTTTTGATTCATCATTATGCTTAAAATCATAACGGTGACCTGTCATTCTTATTCTTAAATTATTTGTTGTAGAGCCAATGTAGTCTTTAGGACATTTTTTACACTGAATTTGGTATACTACATTTTTTGTATCACATGTCAAATTTCCAATAATTTTGTATACTTTTTTTAGTTGAACTACTTTCGAATTTTGATGACTCTTGTATTTGATTGCACACCATGCATCTTGATTTATTACATGGATGTGCTCCTTTAAATTTATTTTCATTTTCCACATCAGAATCAGCTGGTAATTTTGGTTTCGATATAATGTCCTTTAAGATAGGAGGTCTTTTAAAAACAATACGTGGAATACATTTTTAGAAATGAGTCTGTCAGTGGAGAATTTTGAAGAATTTTGTAAGCTACTTTAAAAATGTTATTAATTTTGTAAAGACCAGGATGATATTGTGTTATAAATTTAGGCTCATCATAATATTTCTTTTTGACATAATTGTTATTAAGGTTACTTTCATTGAGCTGTAGCTTCTCATTCAATAGCTTCTCAGGATATCCTCGTTTTAAAAAAGCATCATATATGTTACTAAAATAATTTTTAAGATCTTCACTCTCACTGCATAATTTAGTTGCTCGTGTAGCCAAGCTTTTGGGAATTGATCTTTTTTACATATACAGGGTGACAACTGTTGTAGTGTAGATATTGAAAAGTGTTGGTAGGTTTTACATTAATTTTGTGTTTCAAGTAACCTTTCTTGATGTAAACGTCAATATCCAGAAATGTAACTGACTCTGTTGAAATTTTCCAAGTAAATTTTAAATTGTTATCGAAGGAGTTCAATGCGTTTAAGAAATCTAAAAGTTTTTCATTACTCTCTGTCCATAACATAAAAATGTCATCTATGTATCTAGTCCAGAATAAAGGTTTAAATGTTTGAGAATGTAGAAACTCTTGTTCAAATTTTGCCATAAAAAGATTTGCGTATGATGGGGCCATTCGGGTACCCATGGCTGTTCCTTTCTTTTGTAAATAAAATTTGTTTTGAAATCGAAAACAATTGGAAGATAATATAAAATTTATGAGAGTAATGATGAAGTTAGTGCTTGGTTTTGAATTTCCAGGTCTTTTATTTAGAAAGTGTTTCACAGCTTCTATACCTTTATTGTGGTCAATATTAGTATATAAGGAAGTTACATCAATCGTAACTAACGTCACATTTGTTGCAATAGGTTGGGGTATTTCTTTTAATCTTTCAATAAAATGATCATATATATATATATTCATCATAATATTCTGAGAAGCCTACTTCAGTCAAAATACAACTAAGATGGTTTTATAACAGTTTTTAAATTTATATTAAAAGTTAGAATGTAAATTTGTCTGCATTACACTGACCAATCACCGCATACTCAATATATGATAAAACGTACAATTACAACAATATGTTTTACAAAAACTGTTAATTTTCTTATCTGGATATTTTCTATATTCTATATAATTTAACAAATAGAAAAATTGTGGTTAAATTATTTAAACAAATGATTGTGCTGTCATAAAAACTTTTACAAAAAATAATTGATTACATTTAACAGGTTTTATCCATTAATAACAATACCTTACTGTACTGATCTTATCTTTAGAGATATTTTCGCAACTTTAGATTCTAGTTGGGCGCAGTCGGGAGGCATTTTCGAAACAGCAATAAGCCTATGTGATAACCAGGGATACTAAGAGTGTTCATGTAAAATGTCAATACAATCGATCACAAACAATCAATAAAATCACGTGATTGAGTAAAACATACAAACGCCCAAACAAAGACACAGATTTTTATATAATAGTATAAACAGATTAGCCTAAAGATATCGGTCACATATCCGTGTGCTACGGTGAAAACAGCTTACACTCTCGGGACCAAACTTAAGCTGCTGAAGCTTCTCTTTGCTCCATCTACTCCATCCATCACAATTACTCTCTCATTTTGATTCCCTCCTATTTTGTCACTTGTACCTCACAAAATTTAAAATTAAATTAAGTGTATTATAAATTGCTTGTATTTTATTAACGAATCTAACATTAAACATAAATATTATTAAGGAATCGACAGAATCTTCTTAAAATCGTGTCATCGTCTGTCCGTTTCTCCTATAGCTCCTGATAGAAAGATCTTAGAGACTTTTAAACTTCTTCCATAGTTCCTCTTTGTCCAAAAAACCCCTAATGATTTGGGGATAAAAAGGCAAATGGTAGTCCATCCGTCTGTCTGTATCCTTAATTGCCCATCTAAGCGATAACTCCTGATAGAAAGGTCCTATCGATTTGAAACTTGGTGAATAGGTTTCTCTTGGATTAAGGAATGATTCTTCGTCTTAATCCAGCAGGGATCACTTCTGGCTGGTTTATACCGTCCAGTTGAACCTACCACTGGGCACAGGAAAAAACTGATGTGTCACTTAAACCTGGGTAACCTTATGGATGTCCAGGAGCGGCACATCATTAACCGCAAGTTTCTAGATTCTGGGGTGCAAGGGTAATTCGATAGGTCTAGTTTACTGCGGGAGATGACTGTTGGAGTTGGTGGGATTCATTCACTGTCAGAAGTTGCCTCAACATAAGGGTGTGCCACTCCTTGCCTGATTTGACTGGAGAGGCTGGTTTAGAGCTGGCCTCCCTTTCTTTCGAGAGGACATGACTTGAGATTAGTGCCCTAAATTCTTCCTCATGGATCTCGATAGGAGGTGGCCCCTACCCTCAACCTTACCCATCCAGAATATCCTGTCACTCCGGAAGCAGCACAAAGGTCCTTAAAGGACTAGGTGAAATTTATCAGCTTGTCCTAAGAGAACAAAACAAATGTTGATTTTTATATTCAAAATATTGACGGGTGCATCTTTTTAACCCCCGCTCCCATTTTGTTATTTGTACGTTATGATAGGTCCGGTGTATCGATTTGGTTCAAATGTATTGTCTTTAAAGTTAAAACATTTCGTATCCTTACCTCGGTTTCTCATGAAGTTTAGAGTAAATAAATACCAAATCGTAGAAACATTCCACAAGTTGGAAACAAACAGTAGGAGTGTTTCCTGTAAGTTCAGAAGTTGTGTTACTCCAGGGAAATATATACCACGTTCAAGAAAGCTCTGCATTATAAATAAGCTATCTGCCGCCTGCAAACGGCGAGGTGGGAACCATTTCAGTTTTCTTTACGGGAATCCCGGTAACCAATCAGCGATCGATACAGCATTGATATCGCTCACTGTCCGTTATTTCCCTTCTACAAGAAATTTTTTCCATAAAGAAGATTAGACTTTTTACTCCAATTATTTATTATAACTAAGTACAGAACATTCTGGGATATTACACAAATTGGTTGTTTTATTTCTTGTTATGGAACTCTTTATTTTTATTATATCTTTTTGTTGGAGTTGTGCCAAGTAAAAGGAAGAACCCAAGTACATTTCATGCATTTTACATAATTTAACTTTTGGAAATATTAAGTGGAAATGTCTAAAGTAAAATGAGTTATCAGTGTTTGTTTACAGGTAAAAGGGTTTCATCATTAAATGCGTGTTTCTGCAATCATAAAAATAAAGAACATATCAGCGAACCATAGCTGCTAAACGTAATTGAGGTAATGTTAACACGAATTGAATTGAATCTTTATTAAACAGTTGAACATTCAGTTTTATACGTACGTAAATACATATGAGTCAATATAAATTTTAATAATTAAGAACAAACTTAAGACTAACCTAAAATAACATAGGTAACGGTATAGATTAGGGAACTAAAATTAGCCAATAAAACATTTATAGGCGTTTTCTAGAGATTTTGAGTCTTTAGTTTTGTTTTCCACACTAAGATGTGTTTTCACTTATATACAAATTTAACAATTGTAAGATCAGGAATTTAGGGACACCGTCGATTGATTCGTTATGAATAGTGACACCTAATAAAATTAATTTAACTTAACTGTTTTATCCATTGAAACAATCAATTGTGCACTAACAATTAAGTACTAAATTTATAAACCTCTGTTTATTTATTTTCGATCCAGGATCCAACATATCCTTATTAAAATCGTGCTGTTGACTGTCTTATCCATATGTGCGATAACTCTGAATAGAAAGGAACTTTTAACCAGTTCAAAATTAGTTATTTACTTAAATAAACGCTTATTACAACAGATTATTGGTTCTCGTTACGTTTTATTACAGAATAAAGTTATTTCTATATAATCTCTATAGATATATCTTTAGAATATGGTTCTATCGAGTACGTTGTATCAGTATATTATTATCACTACAAGTATGTGACCTTCGCTTGAAAATTGCACTTTTATGAATGTAAAACACCAGTGAATCTGTTAAAATAGAATAATTTGAATTCTGCATAGTAAATATGTTAGTTTTAAAGCAAATTATTATTTGTATCGTCCTTAAAGTTCCGATAAAAAACTGTATTTCACAATTCCAGTTTTTTTCTTTTGTATACAAAAATTGTTATAGTTTTGAGTCATTTTGACTCCTACAACCACTGATTAACAACACACGATTGGTATTTGTTTTAAAACAAATTATTATTTGTATCGTCCTTAAAATTCCGATTAAAAACTGTATTTCACTATTCCAGTTTTTTATTTAGATATACAAAGTAAGATTTCATAAATTGTTTACAGTTTTGCGTCATTGCGGTTATTTTGATTAAAACTTAAAAAAATTACGTAGCAACAATTGTGTAATCTCTCTAACAAGATACCTTTATGATGCATAATAGTTGCTGTTTTGTGTTGCCAGCACTTGCCAGTCTCTAGTTAGTTAAAGGGTCAAGTCAGTGAAGTGGTATCTCTCGAGACTCTGAAATCTTTTGTATGTTACAGGTACCTTGAGAGCTGCACTGTCTTCCTGTAGTGGGTTACCGTGAGTTACCTAGTTGTGTACTACCATTGCGTTTTTAAATTAGCTAAACAATAAAATCACTTTCCATTGAACATGAGGGTCTCAGGAGTTCGAGTCATTGTTACGTATGTTTTCTGTTATTAGCGTACGTAAATGTTTAGTCATTTACAGTTTCAAATTTTTGTATACTGTAGTTTTTTTGTAACTGCAGTGAGAGGGAAGTTTTCGCTTCATAGAGACAAATGATGTACTCGATATGTGATGGGATTGTTTTTATTGAATACTACGCAAATATCAGAGTAATATAATAAAATTAAATATTTTATGTAACAAGGCCTTATACGAAGAATAAAAATTAACTTTTTAATAATTTTACTTATTTATTAGAAAATGTTACAGCACTTACTATCACTGCTCAGTGTAATTTCTAATCCACAAAATAAATATGCAATATAATAGAAATTTTATAAAATAATGAACAGAAAGTGGTGTCATATTCTAGGAGTCCTGGAAAATATAATATAATTGGCCATCGTGAGATTATGGGGTCTTTGTATAAAATAAAAATGTATTTCATTCCCTCAGCGAGAATAGAATCATTATGTGAGTACGGGATCATCGTGATAGTACGAAGTAGTCATGTCAGTACAAGGCCATCGTGAGAGTATGGGGTCGTTGTATAAGTACGGTGTCATCTAGTGAGTACGGGGTCGTTGTGTGAGTACATGATCATCGTGATGAAGTAGTCGTGTCAGTACAAGGTCATCTAGCGAGTACAAGATCATTGTATGAGTACGGGATCATCGTGATAGTAGGAAGTAGTCGTGTCAGTAAAAGGTCATCTAGCGAGTACAGGATCTTTGTGTGAGTGCGGGGTCATCGTGAGAGTATGGGGTCATTGTATAAGTAGAGTGTCATCTAGTGAGTACAGGATCATTGTATGTGAGTACGGGATCATCGTGATAGTACGAAGTAGTCGTGTCAGTACAAGGCCATCGTGAGAGTATGGGGTCATTGTATAAGTACGGTGTCCTCTAGCGAGAATAGAATCATTATGTGAGTACGGGATCATCGTGATAGTACGAAGTAGTCGTATCAGTACAAGGCCATCGTGAGAGTATGGGGTCATTGTATAAGTACGGTGTCATCTAGTGAGTACAGGATCATTGTGTGAGTACGGGATCATCGTGATAGTACGAAGTAGTCGTATCAGTATAAGGCCATCGTGAGAGTATGGGGTCATTGTATAAGTACGGTGTCCTCTAGCGAGAATAGAATCATTATGTGAGTACGGGATCATCGTGATAGTACGAAGTAGTCGTATCAGTACAAGGCCATCGTGAGAGTATGGGGTCATTGTATAAGTACGGTGTCATCTAGTGAGTACAGGATCATTGTATGAGTACGGGATCATCGTGATAGTAGGAAGTAGTCGTATCAGTACAAGGCCATCGTGAGAGTATGGGGTCATTGTATAAGTACGGTGTCATCTAGTGAGTACAGGATCATTGTATGAGTACGGGATCATCGTGATAGTAGGAAGTAGTCGTATCAGTACAAGGCCATCGTGAGAGTATGGGGTCATTGTATAAGTACGGTGTCATCTAGTGAGTACAGGATCATTATGTGAGTACGGGATCATCGTGATAGTAGGAAGTAGTCGTGTCAGTACAAGGCCATCGTGAGAGTATGGGGTCATTGTATAAGTACGGTGTCATCTAGTGAGTACAGGATCATTATGTATGAGTACGGGATCATCGTGATAGTAGGAAGTAGTCGTATCAGTACAAGGCCATCGTGAGAGTATGGGGTCATTGTATAAGTACGGTGTCATCTAGTGAGTACAGGATCATTGTATGAGTACGGGATCATCGTGATAGTAGGAAGTAGTCGTATCAGTACAAGGCCATCGTGAGAGTATGGGGTCATTGTATAAGTACGGTGTCATCTAGTGAGTACAGGATCATTGTATGAGTACGGGATCATCGTGATAGTAGGAAGTAGTCGTATCAGTACAAGGCCATCGTGAGAGTATGGGGTCATTGTATAAGTACGGTGTCATCTAGTGAGTACAGGATCATTGTGTGAGTACGGGATCATCGTGATAGTAGGAAGTAGTCGTATCAGTACAAGGCCATCGTGAGATTATGGGGTCATTGTTGTAAGTACAGTGTCCTCTAGCGAGTACAGAATTATGTTAGTCCGGATCCATCGTCTAAGTTCTGGGTCATTGTATGAGTACGGGAGTTATCTTTTAAGTATGGAGTCGTCGTGTGGTTATGAATTTATCTAGCGAGTATGACATCAATATGTTACCTGTTGAGGGATAGGGAATATTTTCCAATAGATATGTAAATCTAGTAGCATGATTTCATTTTTCAGCGAATATCAGTGAAAACATCTCCACACGCCATCATCTTTGGCTATACAAGGTCCAGCGCTCTGCCAATTCATGAGTGATGATCATTTGGGAAATTTCCAATCCCATCTTTATCTGGGAAATCCGGGAGTTTCAATTAGGAACCGTCATTGAGAATCATTAAGTAAACGGCGATACGTTCTCAAAGCTCTCTATTATCGGTGAAGGTAATTAGTAAAACTTACATCCACAATCGCTCTTCATCAGTCCTGTACACTCCAACATAACGTAACTCTAAGCACCTAACAGTAGACTGATGTTTGTGTCGAGAAATTTAAGTTGAGATCTCAAAGTACATCAAGATTTTTGTAAATTGTACTGGAAGTAAATTTAGGTACCACATAATTTCATACAAAAACAAATAAAAAATTGTAACATCCTCAATCCTAATTGGGTGTTCTGTACAGTCGGGTCCTGTTAAGTGATGCCATAGCACTCTAAGTGAGTACACTCAGTTGTGAGCGGGCGCGGGCGGTCTGACATCATCAGGTGAAAGTACTGCAGCTGGATCACTGAGGAGTTAATGGCACAAAGCAACAACAGTCGCCACTCCACGTCCTTGTGCACCGTCAGCTCCTGGGTCATTGCTCCGCTATTCTCTTGTTTAATGGATCGGGACGCCATTTCGTTCTGTTTTTTTTTTTTTTTTTTTTTTTTCAATTTGACATTTTATTGTTCAAGTGAAAGTAAAAAGGATTGCTAGTCATTATTAAGGATGCGACAGGTCCTTCTTAACATCTGCTCGTCTATGCTATAGCACTTCATAGAAAGGTTTAGAGGTTTGAAAGTTGGTGCTCTTAGTCCAAGAAGAAGTGCTATGGATTTTGGGGTCGAAAGGTTAAAGATACTAAAAGTGTTCACTTTAAATGTCAAAAGGCAATTTAGTAACCGCAGTGACTCAGAATAAACAAATTTGTAAACAATCTGAGTATACTATGAAATTGTATCCATAACATTTGTCATTAAATAACCAACACATCTGATAAAATTGTTTTATTGGTTTCGTCAAAAGAATAATTCTAACTTAACCTGTGATGTCTTTAGAGCCAGGTCAACAGCAAAAGACGCTCCATGGTTTTACTTTGAACTTTCGTTACGTTTTTTCGGTTCCTTCAATACACCTTTTATCGATTTATTCACGAACTAAACCTTTTACACTAATACAATAGTAGTCGTAAAGCAAGAGATAATGAAAATTAATTTAAAAATACAATCAATGAACCCTTTTGATTTTTCGGAGCTCTCCCCCATTGTCCCTGATCTATGATTTCCACAAGACATTTACTTCTCAAATTTGCCAGTATCGCTTATTATAAATATATTCCAAAGTAAATACATTTAAACCCATCCACAAATCTACTTAGATTGTCGGAGTTACACAGACACAACGGTCTTTCAGTCATAAAATAAATGACGCCATAGCTTACTCATGTGTGTGTTATTACTCATTATTGTTCACTTCTTGTTTATAACCTACAAAATCATGAGCCCACGAACACAATTATTGTTGTTAGCTTGAGTCATCGCTAACTGGCCTGTTTCTACCTTCTGAGTGAGCCAAATAAATGAGAGTATGAACATAGACTGTGTATAAAAATTATAGTTTTACCACGCAAGAAATAAAATAAAAATTAGTATTAAACATTTTCAAAGTCTGTCTTAAACCTATGGAAATGTTTTCCATTGTGGCAAATAAAAAGTCGTATTGAAAGTATGTTTATAACAATTCTTATTAGTTTTTATACCGTAAGTTTTTGAATCATAACGTTTTTAAATATGATCTCCTCTCTCACTCTTATGTAGAAACATAAAATAAAAAAGTAAACACATGAAAAAGTTAACAAATCAAGTTAACAAAGACGCGTAACGATTGACATATAGCTATATTAACAATATACAGTCTGAATGTTGAGTTTAGCCGCAATTCGCCTTCCTCTTAGTACAGAGTCTGGAATCTGACGCTGTCTCAGAGTTGACTCCTGGAAACATGTTCTTCTGAAGAGATCCAAAAAGAGATGAAACAATAAGAATGCTATTTATTCTCCCTCTGACTAATACAGTGTACAATAGTATCAAACTAGTTACAAAAGCTGAATAGGACGAAATTAATCGTATCCCAATCTCCATATTTGAGTTAACTTCCTGCTTGTGCTTGAATACATGAAATCCAACCCAACTAATTAAATTACAGAGTACAACACGTAGCATAGCCTCGACACGCGATGCTCAGAACACAATAGACAAGTGGAGGCTGCAGTTTAACTAATTACAGGCTGAGTGCTCGTATGATCAAAGCGTATTGATTAATTGAGCAAACCTCTATATTTGTCTCTATTTTTTAGCCTTTGTAACCCTATTACATCCATCAAATGTCAAGATAGATTTCTTGTAAGTCTCTAAATATTTATTGTTATTTCATGAACAGCATACCTTAAAAACTGTTTCTTAAGTCCAGTATTCATTTACTAAGTTTATTTTTCACAACTTGAGCCAAGACAAGAATATTAAACTATCTAGAACAAGACATAAATTGTAAATGTTTCAAACTTTAAACCAGCATAACTTTTTAAAGAGTGAACCCTTTGAGGTCGGATTTTCGGCATTTTATTCTGCTAATAAAGATCTTTTAATTTTATTTACTACTCGATCTACGGTCTTATTTAAGATTTCCTTCTGTCTCTTCGTGGGCCATCCCCTTGGCATGACAAAAAAATGGCAATTACTTAAAAAAGTACATTTATAGGTGTAGTAATGATATACGAAGTTTTATTAATTTACCAGTAATCGTTCGGGAATTATCAAGCCAGTGCGGGACTTTTATTACACCCTGTATGATGGCTATATATTTATCTTCCTGAAGGAATACTGCTTATTGTAATGAATTATACAATAACACAATTATTATTAAGGACGTAGCTATTGTTATTAGAGTATTTTTTATAACATTAAAAATTTAAACGTGATATAATTTATTACGTTAGTTGATTAAATTATCCTTATTCCTTCAAACTAGCCTCTTCTTTAAAACCTCACTTTAAACCTATTTAAGAAAGTCATTTATAACAGTTAACTAACTAATTGTTCAATTTGTATCACCCTCTTTCTTTTCTAAAATCTTTGTAACTTACCTTTACCAGCAAGAAGATTTACAATGGATTCATCAGTTATTAGTGATGTAAGAGTCGTTATAATTTTAATATAATATATATAGTTTTAATATATATATATATATACATATATAGTTATATATATATATATATATATATATAGTTTTATGTATATATATAAATGTGTGTGTTTTTTTTTTTTTTTTTTTTTTTTTTTTTTTTTTTTTTTTTTTTTTTTTGAAAACAATATAGAAAACATAATAAAAAGAAATTGTGATATAGCAGTTAAAATACAATTTAGAACTATATATATGTGTGTATAGTGTGTGTGTGTAAGATGTTAAGCATTTTCCCGCATTTTTCCTCACGCATTTTCCCGATTCGCTTTTATTTTGTTAAATTATTATTTAAAAATTCTAATGTTAAGAGTTTATTGCCTGCTATATATCTACTCTGAATCTCTGAGTGCTTATGTATATATATATATATATAGTTCTAAATTGTATTTTAACTGCTACATCACAATTTCTTTTTTATTATGTTTTCTAGTATTGTTTCAGTACTGGAAAAAGTATAAACATTCTTCAATTTCCTTCAATATTGCCAAGGTCTTGAGACGAAATACTTCATTTCCTGGACGTGGTGATCGCCAATTGTAACTCTTGGCAGAAAACCGAACAAAAGAGTTGATCATTCCAAGTTGAGAGAGAAACAATGTTTATTCTTGGAAATGCGCGAAGAGATGTTTCTCCTTGATTGTTCAAGCATACTCGTTATTTTATCTCTCTAAACTGGATCTTCTTGCAGGATTTTCCTGTAACGTCATAAATAAACGTCAGTAAAACACCTATTTACGAACAAAATAATTACCAATGTCGCTTGGGAATCAAGAGAACACTATATACTTTTAAACAAACACATACACACTTATTTTAACTAGCTTGTTAGCAATACTTGTTTATTACTACTGGTACCAACACACCTTATCTAAAAATAGGTTTTCATAAGCAATGGTTATATCAATGGTATCTATTGAAACCAATTTTTTTTTAGATTACGGTTTATAGAATACAGTCCGATTTTCAAAATTTTACAGTTCTTACCTCTCTAGTGTTTACCCTAAAAAGTGTGATATTAAAAATTGTTTCCAAGAGTATTAAATTTATTACACATAAATAAATTGTTTAAAAATGAAACAGTTGATTATTGAACGAGCTGATTGCCTTTATCATTTGTAGATTACGCCAAGCTGATACAAAAAATCCGTAATAAAGTAGCCAACGTCGCTATAGGATTTTCCACTTCAATAATATTTACGTTAAATGTGTACGGATGTCAGTGTTGTGTATACAAGTAAATAAGTTTATCAAGGCCACACGCATTTTCCCGATTCGCTTCTAATTTGTTAAATAATTATTTTAAATTCTTATGTAAAGTTCATTGCCTGTTATATTCTACTCTGAATCTAAGAACACTTATTACTTCTGCCTTATATTTTCACACTTGTACTCAATCCATTGCTGGGATATTTTAGACATGTATTATCCAGCTATTCACTCACCACCCTTGTAACTCGTGTTATTATAAGTTATAGTTTCTATAAACTATATTAAAAGTCGGTAGTATAAAATAGTACCTTAATTTCCGAGCTAATTTCAACTTTCAACGTGACTAATTATGTATGCAATGATCTATCGTACTCATATATGTAATTAGAGTTACGCCCTACTTATGAGTTACATATACTTTTTGAAAGTATATTAGGATTAAGAACTGTATGAAGTAAGAAACAAGTCAAAGTAGTCAAACTAACTCATTACCAGTAATCTCAAAAAACAGCAACAATAATCTCTAAACGCAACAATCAGCTAACTATTAATCACAAGTTAAACAACACTAATAACTCGATTAACGTATTTTAAGCGAGGATTAAATATTTACTACTCGGTTACAAACTTGTATAAAAATAAGTTTGTTATCAAAATGATCATCTAAAAGTAACCATTATTTCTCCACTAACATACATTTTTAATAAAATATCCTGTTATTTATCCATCACAGTTCGAATATTTTATATAGCCACCATTTTGAAATGTGATTAGATATTTTTCTGAAACTTTTCACAAAACACTTCTAAATTACACTAAACATTTTGAAAATTCCGATTTTTTTATTTTTACTAGATTTTAAGGGTAGGCCTACACTTCCCCCTCTAAAAACAAAAATAGGCAGACATATGGTAAAATATGAAAGATAGGACTATGTCTTATGTAACACTTCTAACTTATTTAGATCTGACAAATCAAATGGTGAAGTTTGATAGAAAATAATTTATCGAAACTCAGATTTACATAGAATGTAACACCAAACACAATATCACCTTCTCGAACTTACTTACACTAGAGGTGGCAGTCGAGGAAATATTGATAGAATTTTACTTTCATTCAACTCAGTATTCAAAAAAGCCACCCCTCAACAAAAATAGGATCGTTCATTTGCATAGATAAAACATTTTAGAGTGTGTTTCCGTTAGCATTCGTTAAAAGATATAATAAATCGTAATTTCCAAGATTGCCACTACTGTATTTGTTTGGTGTACTGTAAATTTAATCTTGTGCCATAATATTTGTAACGACTGTAATATCAAGTCCATTAAATAATTATTACCAACAATTTTAGTTATGTGTTTTTTTACTTTTGGTAGGTCTTGAAATATATTTGCTATAATGTAATTAATTCTTTTTACGTTTCTTAAACTTATGAAACCATATGTTTACTGTTTAGTTTTTTTTATTAAAAGAGTAATTAACAATATTAATTTACATATTATATATATATGATAAACAGTATATATATATATATTCAAAAGTAGGAAGTTGAAACTGTAGATAGACAGTTTAACAATACTTTGATAAAGCACCTACTAATTACAAAAATCTTCTCCAGTTAAAAAAACATGTTTATGTCACACTGAACAAATTATAAACAATACAATGTTAGGTTTAGGCTCATACATGATAAACAGTAATAGTGACTAAGTAATTACACGAGATTACGTTGCAACTGTATAATATAATTATAACAATACAGTGTTAGGTTTAGGCTCATACATGATAAACAGTAATAGTGACTAAGTAATGACAGGAGATTACGTTGCAACTGTATAATATAATTATAACAATACAGTATTAGGTTTAGGCTCATACATGATAAACAGTAATAGTGACTAAGTAATTACAGGAGATTACGTTGCAACTACTGTATAATATAATTATAACAATACAGTATTAGGTTTAGGCTCATACATGATAAACAGTAATAGTGACTAAGTAATTACAGGAGATTACGTTGCAACTGTATAATATAATTATAACAATACAGTGTTAGGTTTAGGCTCATACATGATAAACAGTAATAGTGACTAAGTAATTACAGGAGATTACGTTGCAACTGTATAATATAATTATAACAATACAGTGTTAGGTTTAGGCTCATACATGATAAACAGTAATAGTGACTAAGTAATGACAGGAGATTACGTTGCAACTGTATAATATAATTATAACAATACAGTGTTAGGTTTAGGCTCATACATGATAAACAGTAATAGTGACTAAGTAATGACAGGAGATTACGTTGCAACTGTATACTATAATTATAACCATAAAATAACAATACAGTATTAGGTTTAGGCTCATACATGATAAACAGTAATAGTGACTAAGTAATTACAGGAGATTACGTTGCAACTGCAGTGAAATCATGCTACAGAAATAACAGATGATATAGCTACAATATTCAGTTCAACAAGTCAGGACACTGGTATGCTAACAAATTTGTACTACTGTATTTTCAATTTGGAATGCTGGAAATCGTAGTTGTAGCTATCGTTCGATGAACACAGTTGTAATAGAAAGAAAACAACAAAGAAAAACATTTCCTCTCCGTAACTTAGATTGAAGAACAGTCCGTCCTTCTCCTCAAATTCTTGTAATATCTTAGACCGAAATCCAACCTTATTAAGGTTTTCTTTACGGTATTTAACTGGTTGGCAAAAATGATTAATTAACACACACATAACAAAGATGCAACGCTTCACATCCCTATCAGTAGTGAGGGATTCGTGTACGAGTAAATAATAAATTCAGGAGTAAAAAACAACAATTTTGTAAAACCAAGAATATTACAAAGAAATTTGGTCCGGGTAACTATTCAATTATATTGATACATTGTTCACTTTATATATATTTTATAGTTTTCGTTTTTCTTCCAACATTCATTTGACTATTTACTCTATCTGTAATGTTTATTGTGATAAAGTAATAAATGTAATGCACATGTTGTCATCTAAGAGTGTCACTTTGTGAGTTTGAGAATACAGTACAAAAACTGTGGAAAAGGTAGTCACATATATTCAATTCCTTGAAGGAGAGATAAACATATTTTGATTAAATGTATCACGGAAATTCATAGCATTTCATAATTTTGCTTTAATATGTTGAAAGGCTCAAAGAAAACAATTAATTTGTTACTTTATTTAGATATGACCAAAAGATAAATTACTTTTCAAATAAGTATTAATTTTCTTTCGAATGAATATGACTTCATTTGAATTTTATTGATAGCATTATTTTAAGTGCTATGCACAATTTAAATCCATCCCTCTATTTTTAGTTAGGTCTTTGTTTCTTTAAAGTCGTTACTTTAGTAGACCAATGTTCGAATTGGTATTGGCCGATTCAAGTAAAATTTAATGTTATACGAGTATATGAAAATACGATTCGAATACAAGCACTTGAGATAAAACAGGTGTGCTATATTATTTTTACAGTTTCATAAGTTATATCGGTCTGACAGGTATTGCACAGCTTAAGCATAATAGCGTGCATATAATACACTCCTGGGCATAATTACTGCACCTCATCATAGACCCTAGCGTCGACAATATCGTGTAAACTGCAAGCCTCCACCATTTTATGTTGACCCAATTTGTACTATCGTATTTTATATGGGGCATGTATAATAATTTTGTTATTCAATTATCGTAAATAGCTTATGCCTAGTTAAGGTTATAACTACTATGTTTATGCCTAGAATTTTTTATTTGCATTAGCATGTTTGATGTATATTCATGCCTTATTTTCCCATGAGACAATACAAAATGTTTAAGGTAAAATTATTACAATCTGTTACAAGTTCAAACGAATCGTGTATGAAAATATAGTATGTGAACTTTGTAAGTCTTCACATTTTTAAATTGAAACGCTTTATCAGAAATAGTGATAAATTTTGTTTATGCCTTCTATAAAGCGTAAGCATATTTTTGGAGATATAAGGGTGATGTATTCACGGATGTGGACCTGATCACAGAGAATGGATATTTGAGAAAATATCTCCACAAGTATCTGTAAGAATAATCAATTTTGTACACTAAGAAATAAAAGAAATAGAACACTCGCTGTTTTGAATGTCCTACAATACCTGTATGAGGACCGTTTTGGCGTTTTTGTACCTTCACCAAGGAACTAAGAAAGGCCTGGTCAATTGTTTTCGGGTGTTTTGTACGATTGCTGAAACTGTAAACTACCAGATCTTCATTTCATACATTGCGCAATATGCTCTTGAGGTGCAATGTTTCAAAGCAGTGATGTAAACGCGTACGAGACAAGATCCAAGCAAATATACAGGGTGGCGCAACACAGGCTACGCGCATACACAGATGTACTGTCACAAATAGGTGCCATATGTATGAACTGTCTCCATGAAGAAATACCATTAAATTGAAAATTTCTAACGCTTCAATGTATGCTTGAAGCGTGAATGTTGAGTTTAGCTCCAGTTCACCTTTCTCTAAGTGCACCGCCTGGAATATGTCGCTGTCATAGACTCCTGGAATCTGGAGTAATGTTCGTCTGAAGAGTTCCAATAGTTCCAGAGACACATAGACTACAAAATATAGTGTAATCTAAATGAAGAGGTATTCTTATTGTCTCATCAAGTGTCCAATTGAGTGCACTAATTAACGTGTTTACGTTAGAGCAACCGAGTTTTCTACACAAGACGTAGCTACGGTACGAAGGGTTGATTCAACGTGGACGTAGCTCCAGATCATCTTCCTCTTAGTGTCTCGATGTCGAGACGACGTAAGAAGCTCATCATGAGCTTCTTTGTCGCCGATTTTGTTATGGATCTCTTCAAACGAACATGACTCCAAATTCTAGGAGTCAACTCTATGACAGTGTCACATTCCAAAAGCTGCACTCTGAAAGGTGAACTCGAGATAAACTCAACATGCACTTCTTTGTTTGAAGTTTATGTTTGTAGATGGAAGGATTGAGAAGGAAACAGGATTTTTCCGGACATTTGCCATCGTTCAGTGTGTTACTGATTTTTTTTTTTTTTGTATCCCTGAACTAAGGCAAATGTTCGGAAAAATCCTGTTTCTTTCTCAATATGTACTTTAAATCAACCCTTCCCACCGTAGCTATGTTAGGTTTAAAATGATACTACATTCTACTCTATGGGTGGATTCTTGGAATTTGCACGATCCAGTGTCAGCACTATTGAAGGTGCTTATACATTCTCCTCGTGTATCTATAATAAGGTTCATACATTACCTATTATTTTAATGCTGTATATTTTAACTCTAAATTTTTACTTTTGTATGTTTGTAATTTTTATGCACATTTTAATGATGTTTAATGGCATCATTATATGAAAGACAACCACGTACAGTTAATATGTTGTTAGTGCCAGCTAGTAGTTAACTGTTATGGATAGAATGCATTAGTTTTAATTAGGAATTAGGAATAGGCTTTATTGACATTATTGTAACTTGTCGCAGGACAATAAAGAAGATTCTGTATTAGGCAGTGGCGTAGTAAAGGGGAGGCGGCGGGGGCGGGCCGCAACGGGTGTCACCTTTTTTGGGGTGACACCCACCCGGTCTCTCAACTTTAAGAACAAAGTACAAAAAAACAAAATAAATCGCTAGCACAAAAATTTCTTTTTCGGGGATTCCTCCACTAGCTCAGCTCTATGTATAATTCGGGGATTTCCGTAAAAGAGCCTGACGCTGTCGTGAGGGATACCCAGTCCCATACTCGCGATCTTTGACGTTTCAGTTGCAACATTTCTCATTTATTTCGTGAAGTGTGTTGGGTTTTGTTGGCAATATTATAAATATGATCCATGACCTTATCATATAAAATTTATTGCCTTTTGCTTTCGATGGGGTGACACAACCAACTTCCGCACCGGGTGCCACCCAAGGTAGCTACGCCACTGGTATTAGGCCACACTTTGTCACCATAGAAGTTAAGACAGCCAAAGCGCACACTGTGATTAAAGAAATCAAGGCATGCAGTTATCGAATGTTTTAGACCTTTTTTAATAACTAAACATCGTTAATTATGAAATATTTGGCCGCGGACGGCAGATCGCGTGGTCGCCAGTCGGTATGTAGTCGATACCTGAGCTACAAGGAGATGGTACCAGATGGCACGCGGCAGCATTACAATGGCTTCTCCCCCTCTCCCCCTCGTCCCTCGCTACTCCGAAGATCCTCTTAGTGAACCCTGTCACTTCATCATATTTCCTCTGCCTCGCGCGTTTTAAATGTTTTATGAGTCTCTGACACGTGCTAACTAAGAGATCGGTGAGTTTAATCGAGCCAATTTGTCGTAGAAGTCTACTTCTTGGTCGCACTAGCTTTGCACTTGATGTGCACAATCTGGCAACAATGCGCCCTCTGTTGTCACAAGGGATAATGAGTGCGTGTCTCCAACGTTAATATTTTTATTGGATAAATGACATGCAGACAGTGTGACGTTATCATTTTCTATAAATTTGAAGTATTCTCTACCAATACAACCAATACAATGTCCAGGACAGTGCGGGTTGGATAATAAACTGGAACTTTTTATATTTGTTTTTTTATTCCCATTTTAAGGAATATGTATATATAAAAATATATAGAATACTGGGCACCTATACAGCTGAGTTTTATGATGTGCAATTGATATGCATTTATTATTATGTAGATTCTTTATGATAAACTTCAAGAGAATTATAGTTAGACCTAGACTAATATGGGCAAATTCTATACAAAATATTATTTAAATTGTAATCTGTATATACCATTGAGATTGACTGTTTACGTGATATTTCTTCGATTGTAAACTATGTCAGAGGCTAAAAATGCTGTAGCCTTCACTTATGTATTGTCTTTAGAATCTTTGTCGATTATGTTATTCAAATTTTGATATAAAAATGTCAAACAAGTTTGTAAATTTAAATTTTTAACTAAAACAATAATACCTATATCTTTTAAGTTAGGTTTTAACATACATCGGCAATAACTTATCGTAATGGTGAATGCGCAATAACTCTCTTCTTTTTGGAGTTCAGGTGGAATTAGATTGTTAAACACGAACCAAGGATTACTTCTTCCAGTAGTCGTCTAAGCTCGACAAAACTCAAATACCGAGCAATAACGTCAAGTTTGAGTCTAGTAGAGTTCTCATCTTCTGGCGTTTATTTACTTTGAATTCCATTATAACTTTTACTATTTTATGTGAATACACAAATTCTCAAAGTAGAATGTGATCGCTTTTATATTGTTGTAGTCTACCATTATGACATATCATCGTATGTCTAAATCTTCTTCTAATATTTACCCCTTTCCATCCCAGCCCTTTTATTAAAACACCCACCATAATCCCAACAATATACCGTAAGAGATCTGCTAAGAATCCCAGCACTATTTTGCTGTGAATAATTTCCTAAAACATAACTTTTACGTATTTAATCAAATTTTAAGAGTAATTCTTAAGTAATTTACATTTTGTTCAACATTAAATATACTAAATTTCGATAAGCGTGAACAATATTTATTGCTGGAATAAATAAAAAAAATATAAATTATACACTCAAGATACTTTTTCAAATATTTTTTGAACTAGTATACATATATAGAGGCATATAAAAATAATTAGCACTTATCACGTTATTTTGTATAATAGTACAGTTGAAAATGAGTAACCACATCATGTTTCATTAATTTATTATCACACAAAGTAGGGCATTTTACAAACTGATACATTTTTAGTAATTTATTAATACAAGTAAAATTTAAACTAAATTGGACTAATATAAAATAACCAATTGACGTGAAAGATACATAAATGTGTAAAGAAAATAATCAGATAATAAATACAAGTGGTAAATAAACAACAATGCATTACTATTTAAATAATAAACTGAGTAGTTAGTTATCATTTACAGTTTATCTATATATATAGAAGCATAGCAAGTTTCAAAGCCACCGATTATACGTTCTTTATGTATAGTACAAATTGTTTACAACTTTATTATAACGATCGATTCTCTGACATAACATTTTCATAGTTCCAGTGAAAATTTCGTCGTATTATATTTAAAAGGAATTAATTTATGAACCGCCCCGTGCAGGTAACGCGAAAATACTTATAATCGGACGTCTGGATTTAGGCAGATAATTTTACGGACGTTGCGATGGAAACTCTTAAAAAGATTTTATCGGCGTGACTGAATCATTGCGCATTTACTCGTTCTTGTACTGTTTCTAAACAATAAACAGGTAATTAATTTTTGTGAATAGTTTTATCAAATACGTCTAATCATTACTTTATATAAAGTCCGTTTAGAAAAACAAAAAAGAAAACAACGACAACTTCAACTTCGGAATCAACAAAGTCTGTCATATGAGATCCATAAGAGTGTCACGAATTTTACTTGATCCACAATAATCATGCGTTCTGAAGTATTATAATCAACTCTGTAAGATAAAACTTTGCATAATTCGAATAAAACAAACTTCTGAACAAAGAACACAACAATTTGTCTACAAATAATAATCCTCACTGTATAAAAGTTAAGGACAAAATAACATCTGGGAAATACATAGATTGGCTACTAGAAACAAGATTTAAGAAACTCAAAGATCACTAAACATTAAAAACAACTCACGGGATTTCTATTTATGTATATTTTATCATCTAAATACAAATTGACACACTTGTGTCGTACGCACATTGGCAGTAACCGGACCAACACTAAATGGGTCGATCAACGCTTCAAGGGTTCAGGGTGTATTAGAAATTATAAAATGTGCACTTATTTTTGTAGAAATTGCAGGGCCCCTTCGTAAATTTCATAAACAATTTTAAATTTAGTGTATGTATAAAGTTTTAATATTAATTTTTTTGTTAAGAGTCAGAGAATAAAACTAACGACGGAAATTTGATGTAAGAAAAAAAAACAGTTTTACTGCATAATATTAGTGACACGTAAAAAATATATTATATAAAAATATCCGCAATATCATAAAATATACCATGTTTCAAAAATCCAAATTGTAGGATATTTAGTTGTGAACATATATATATATATATATATATATATATATATATATATATATATATATATATATATATAGTGTTAGAGAATTCAGAAGGAATTTAATAATGTTTATGTTTACAGAGAACATAGCAGTGGGATATTTTTACCCACATTCAGTTGCAAAGCAAAATACAAAAAAAGCGAAATAGGCATAATAAAATTGACTTATCTAATTCAAATTGTTTTTTTTTTTTTTACTTTTTATGAGGTTAGTTATGTAGAACAGGGTAGACGTAAGGTGTAAGTAAGTTAGTAATTCAAAATTCATTACTGCACGAATAGATGAAAGGTAGAGAGAGAGAGATCTTGCCGGAAGCTCCAGATCCTAGACAGGTGCCAGATTGATGGCTTGTGCAGATGTACTTGTTGTATAACCTCGCATGTTCTCTGGGAAGAAAGTCGATCTGTCACGTGACGTGAGGAGCAACAAACCTGTAATTTCCATCAGAGCTAAACCGTAGTTAAGCGGGGAGGCGAGCAATTGTTGCTTTCCCCAGAACTACCGCTAAACGTTCCTTCTGTCACGCGTCTCCTTGTCTTCTGTCTCTCAGCTTCCTCGTCACTCCTGAGACAGTCCTGGTGACACGAATGTGTCTAAGTATGTGTGAGGAGCATATCACTATTTACTGAACCGGTCTTAACTGGTGAAGGCAGTTCGTTTGTTTCACGAATCCCAACAATCAAGGATCTGTTCTGACGTCCCGCTTGCCACTTATAAAGGCCCAGATGCCATTGATGAACAGTTTCCTGTCTCTTTAGCTTCCTCGTCACTCCTGAGACAGTCCTGGTGACACGAATGTGTCTAAGTATGTGTGAGGAGCATATCACTATTTACTGAACCGGTCTTAACTGGTGAAGGCAGTTCGTTTGTTTCACGAATCCCAACAATCAAGGATCTGTTCTGACGTCCCGCTTGCCACTTATAAAGGCCCAGATGCCATTGATGAACAGTTTCCTGTCTCTTTAGCTTCCTCGTCACTCCTGAGACAGTCCTGGTGACACGAATGTGTCTAGGTATGTGTGAGGGGCATGTCACTATTGACTGAACCGGCCTGGTGAAGGCAGTTCGTTTGTTTCACGAATCCCAACAATCAAGGATCTGTTCTGACGTCCCGCTTGCCACTTATAAAGGCCCAGATGCCATTGATGAACAGTTTCCTGTCTCTTTAGCTTCCTCGTCACTCCTGAGACAGTCCTGGTGACACGAATGTGTCTAGGTATGTGTGAGGAGCATATCACTATTTACTGAACCGGTCTTAACTGGTGAAGGCAGTTCGTTTGTTTCACGAATCCCAACAATCAAGGATCTGTTCTGACGTCCCGCTTGCCACTTATAAAGGCCCAGATGCCATTGATGAACAGTTTCCTGTCTCTTTAGCTTCCTCGTCACTCCTGAGACAGTCCTGGTGACACGAATGTGTCTAGGTATGTGTGAGGAGCATATCACTATTTACTGAACCGGTCTTAACTGGTGAAGGCAGTTCGTTTGTTTCACGAATCCCAACAATCAAGGATCTGTTCTGACGTCCCGCTTGCCACTTATAAAGGCCCAGATGCCATTGATGAACAGTTTCCTGTCTCTTTAGCTTCCTCGTCACTCCTGAGACAGTCCTGGTGACACGAATGTGTCTAGGTATGTGTGAGGGGCATGTCACTATTGACTGAACCGGCCTGGTGAAGGCAGTTCGTTTGTTTCACGAATCCCAACAATCAAGGATCTGTTCTGACGTCCCGCTTGCCACTTATAAAGGCCCAGATGCCATTGATGAACAGTTTCCTGTCTCTTTAGCTTCCTCGTCACTCCTGAGACAGTCCTGGTGACACGAATGTGTCTAGGTATGTGTGAGGGGCATGTCACTATTTACTGAACCGGTCTTAACTGGTGAAGGCAGTTCGTTTGTTTCACGAATCCCAACAATCAAGGATCTGTTCTGACGTCCCGCTTGCCACTTATAAAGGCCCAGATGCCATTGATGAACAGTTTCCTGTCTCTTTAGCTTCCTCGTCACTCCTGAGACAGTCCTGGTGACACGAATGTGTCTAGGTATGTGTGAGGAGCATATCACTATTTACTGAACCGGTCCTGGTGAAGGCAGTTCGTTTGTTTCACGAATCCCAACAAACAAGGATCTGTTCTAACGTCGCGCTTGTCACGGATAAATTCCCAGAGTATGAGGCCTTTACTGTAGAGTTCAAAGTACATATTTCATATTAATTCTTACGTTACTGTGATTTACCATTGCTAGTGAAAAGTTTATTGCGAGAGAGACAGTCCAGGCCATTTTGTTGCCTACATATTTATAAATCTTTTTTTCCAGCTACGTTGTAGTTTATGCCATTTGATATTTGTAAAAAACTTATTTTTTTGTAATACTTTATGAGAACATATTTCTATACGTATTGAAATAATACTTTAGTAATTATAGTCAAATATAATCAATGAGACCCTAATGTATATTGATATAAACTAGATTGAAATATTGTCTAGATACAAAAATGTGCCGTAAATATCAACATCTCATCGAACCAAAACAACATCTGCGAAAAATATAACAAAATAGGCCTACCGATGCTAAATTAAGACTTATTATTTTTAATTTTAAAAAATAATAAAAATCGTTGCTTCCAACTGAAATTGGAGTAATTATTTAAGACAGAACATCAGTTGAGATGGCAATAATGCACAATTAAAACGCAAATATAAAACATACTGGACTAAAAATGTTACGATTTTTAAAATAATATTTAGCATTGGGTTAAGATGTACGAAGTAAAAATTGTATTCGCCAACAAAGAATTTAACTTATATTAATATATAATACAATGTGAATTTTGTTTTATTGTAAGACTGGAATTAATTAATTATGCCCCATTTGTGTATGGTCGTGTGAATAGAGCGGTGCGGCACGGCGTGTAATTTCCCAACAGGGTGTCTATTGTGTGCGGCTTGTATGGATCATTGCTGAGGCAAACAGCGTACGTACCTCCGCATCTGCCCGGATTGTGCAGTATATGGTGCAATCTGTATGTTGTATAGTATGAACGATCATTACTGAAGCAGGTAGCATTCAACATCCGGATATAAATGGGTTGTACAATTTAGCTCAACATGCATGTTGTGTAGTATGAACGATCATTACTGAAGCAGGTAGCATTCAACATCCGGATATAAATGGGTTGTACAATTTAGCTCAACATGCATGTTGTGTAGTATGAACGATCATTACAGAAGCAGGTAGCATTCAACCTCCGGATCGCCACGGGTTGTACAATTTAGCTCAACATGCATGTTGTGTAGTATGAACGATCATTACAGAAGCAGGTAGCATTCAACATCCGGATATAAATGGGTTGTACAATTTAGCTCAACATGCATGTTGTGTAGTATGAACGATCATTACTGAAGCAGGTAGCATTCAACATCCGGATATAAATGGGTTGTACAATTTAGCTCAACATGCATGTTGTGTAGTATGAACGATCATTACTGAAGCAGGTAGCATTCAACATCCGGATATAAATGGGTTGTACAATTTAGCTCAACATGCATGTTGTGTAGTATGAACGATCATTACAGAAGCAGATAGCATTCAACCTCCGGATCGCCACGGGTTGTACATTTTAGCTCAACATGCATGTTGTGTAGTATGAACGATCATTACAGAAGCAGATAGCATTCAACATCCGGATCGCCATGGATTGTACAGTTTACCTCAACATGCATGTTGTGTAGTATGAACGATCATTACTGAAGCAGGTAGCATTCAACCTCCGGATCGCCATGGGTTGTACAATTTAGCTCAACATGTATGTTGTGTAGTATGAACGATCATTACTGAAGCAGGTAGCATTTAACCTCCGGATATCCATGGATTGTACAATTTAGCTCAACATGTATGTTGTGTAGTATGAACGATCATTACAGAAGCAGGTAGCATTGAACCTCCGGATATACATGGGTTGTACAGTTTAATAAACATGTATTTTGTGTAGTATGAACGATCATTACTGAAGCATCTAGCAGTCGACCTTCGGGTCTCCGTGGATTGTACAATTTAGCTCAACATGTATGTTGTGTAGTATGAACTATCATTACTGAACCAGGTAGCATTCATACCTCCGGATCCCCATGGTTTGTACAATTTAGGTGAACATGTGTGTTGTGTAGTATGAACGATCGTTACTGAAGCATCTAGCAGTCGACCTTCGGGTCGCCGTGGATTGTACAATGTAGCTCAACATGCATGTTGTGTAGTATGCACGATCATTGCTGAATCAGGCAACATTCATACCTTCGGTCCCCTTGGGTTTTACAGTTTAGTATAACGTGTATTTTGTGTAGTATGAACGATTATTGTTGAATTAGGTAACATTCATACCTCCGGATCCTCTTGGGTTGTATAGTTTAGTTTAACATGTATGTTGTGTAGTATGCAAGATCGTTGCTGAATCAGGCAGCATTCATACCTCCGGTTTCCCTTGGTTGTACAATTTAACTCAACTTGCATGCTGAGTGGTACGAACGGTCATTGTTGTATCAGACATTATCATATCTTCAAACCCCCTTGGGTTGAACAGTTTAGCTCAACAGTTATGTTATGTAGTACGAATGTCCATTGCTGATGCAGGTTACATCACACCTTCAGATTGGGTTGTAAATTTTGTTGGGCCAGGCAGCATTGATACTTCCAGAACTCCTTGGGTTATAAAATATGTAACGCACCTACCATTATTAAAAGTTGATTTGCATGTTCCAGCAAGGGCTTTATTGTGCAATTAACTGGTGTGCATTATGGGGGGTTTTCCATTCTCACTACATAAACGAAAATTAAAGTAACGTAACAGGCAGAAAAGGATGGAGTGACAGGACGTGCATTGGCATCCTTATTTTGTTTATTAAATCACCTTACTCCAACAACTCGTGTTTGCAGTAAAGGTCACCCAACGAAGACACCAACGTTTGCTGCAATTGCCGTAGCACCGGTGGCAACGATAAATAATTGTTACCGACTAGGCACTGTTGTCCGCTTGCCTTGCGTATTCTTGCTGGAAGGCAGATTATACAAACGTTAACGAATTTAACGTAATTCCGATTTTACATTCCAGCGAGATTCTAACCATGCACTGAAGACAGTTAGAATTCGAAACTAACTCAAGTCGTGTATTTATCTGTGAAGCTTGATATTCCACCTTTTCCGTTGGTATGTTAGGAATAGCTGCACACCACCATTACGGATATAGACATTCCTATAACATATTCGTCCCACGAAATCGCCCATCGTACTACTCATAACAGAATACAACTGCAATGACCGTGATAGTATAAGACTTGTATAAGCTCCCATTAAATTAAACATTCGGTAAATTGAACAAAGATCCGTACGGTGGGTAGCAGAACCCATTCTCTCACTCCATTCCTTTCATATTTGTATCCTCACTATTCTCTTCATTGCTGGAAATTATAAAAGGAATAAAAAGAGGAGCTTCGTTGACAGTACATTGAATGCATTCGTGCAACTGAAGTGGACTGAGTGCAATCTTGCATCGATCCTTTCTTTGTTGCTCTCTCCGAGTTCATCTCGTGACCTATTAACTTTACTACGTTATTTCAACGCATAATAACATTTTTAAGCAGCACATGGAATTATTGTTTCATATCCTGTATGCCGCTAAATCAGTTAGTTTTAGAACACATAATTTGATAGGGAATGTATGTATGGAATGTATCATTACATAGCAGAGTAGTGATTTTATATTTTATTTTTGGCTAAGTGCGCAGAACAAGGACATTACTTTCATTTTAACAAACTCAATTAAATAAGGTAGTACGCCACGTCACGTCACGTGTCGCGTAACAGGTTGTGTTGAAGTTGCATGGAACATTTCAAATCTTTAGCTCGTTTCATTCTCGAGATGTCTTACTAACAGACAGGCAATCATAAAGAAACAGATTTTACATCTCCGGCTGACAAAAGCGAAACTGAACCCATTTGTCAATGCACAATTAATTATAATTTATAGGTAAGTCCCAATATTTTGTGCCAACCAGTAAGTCAGTAACTACCCAGTGCTTAATCTTGTACATAAAGTAATATTATTTACATATTGCGGCAGTACGAAGAAACCGTTCAAAGACGAAATAAGATGAGTGAGGCTGTATATCTAGTCGCTTTCGAGCTGAAAGTTTCTTTCTAACTTTGAGTTTGCACCAAAGTTGTTCTACCCAGAGGATTTAATAAGTATTACGTACAGAAGAACGAATATTCAGTTACACGTTGCTCGTTAGGAATTTATTTCTGGAACACATTTCACAGCGCTGTCCTACGGCCAGACCTAGTTACTACAATTTACTGTACATGGTACAACACTAGCTAACTATGTTTATAGGCCCTAATACTAACGAGGTAGCCACTGTACTGCGCAGACCATTAGGCCTCTTAATAATTCAGGTACGACAGCTTCAATTTGTGGCTTTAATTATATATTTTGTCCCGATTTGGAAGTTTTTTGTTTGTTTGTATAAATCTTAAGTAAAGCTTTTATACATATAATTGGCTGAGCGTTAGCGAAACCAAGGAATTGGACAATTGTTATTTCTCGAAGTCGAATTAACCTATATATTTTGAAATTGTGCATACCCCTTAATTTCTATATTAGCATCATCCATTTCAATAATTACTCAACAGGATTTAGCTAAGCGTTACTGAATATTTCACATTGGTCTTAAGGGTAACAATAATGGAAATGAGAAAATCGCAGAGTAAATAAAAATTTATAAACAAACTAAATAAAACCATTTGATATTTTATCATTTGACATGTAAGTAGCTCATAACCTGCATCGTGTTTGTTTACGGGTTTAAATCATACAAGCCATCGTATGTGATAACACAAAAGAAAATTGTAAAAATAATAAATGACCTTTGATCGTTGTTTTAAATAGTGGCATGAATGAATCCGCCTAATCGTACTCCCTGAACGTAAATAACGTGCCAGTCCTTGCATGTATGTAGTCCGCCGTGCTGCAGCAGTGACGGCACAGGCGAGGCGGCTCGTCAGCACGGGTCAATAGCCTCAGCAGTATCGCTGTGCTATCAGCATTCAGCACGTACTTGCTGCACAGTTCTGTATGTCTCCCACTACCTCAGATCTCAACCGGTAATGTTTCATCAATTAATCAATTATATAGTATTTAAAATGTGCTCCTCTTCCTAATCAGTAAATTAATAAGTTAAATGTTCATTATTTATTATTTAAGAATTTGGTGTATCTGTATCTAACTTTTAATTTTTATACCTATATTAACTAAACAGTCTATGGCTATTTATATTACCAGAGGTGTAATATATGGCCACATTACTTCGATGCTATGTACAACTACTGTGCAGTTTAATCATTGTCGTTCACTACTTATGAAGTAAAATAATTTTATCTAGGCAGTACTTTTTTGTATAACCACAAGAACTGCACTGCGAATTTTTTATCTATGATAATAAAGCAAAGCTGAAAACATTATACTTTGAAGAAACGCATATTTAGGAACAATGTTCCTAATTCTCTTTAGTTGCAAATGTTACAAATTAAGCAGATTCTGAAAAATGCTACGTGCACAAATAAAAATTTGAGACATCAAAAATAAAAAGACTTTATTTTATTTTGCATAAGACTTAAATAGTATCTTATTTTATTTAAAGTAGTTGTATTTTAACAAATATATTTTGAAATACATGTAGTTTTCTGGAATTATTCAGAATAATGTTGGATCAAGTATAGTGCAATACAAGTGTTTTTGGATTTTTCCAACTTATCATGATTTCAATGCTTGTACTTCACTCACAAACCAATCAATCACTGATACATTGTTTTACAAATGTTTACTAGGTAAAACATGAGGTTCTTCATTGTATTGGTGTTAAAACTATTTAAAAATGTTTTAAACTAAGTACAGTACTGATCCTTTATATTGTTTAACTGTATTATACTTGCATGCGTACTTTTGGAAACTGTGTCTTGAACTATATACGACAACGGCTTATTCCGGACTTTTTTTATTTGCAGTAGAATTTTTCAATAATAATGGGAAACCCGTAATCGTTTTTTACGTTAAACGTCTAAGTACAACTATAAATACATGTAGGCTTCACAATTTTACACAAAACATTCATTTCAATTCGTTTTTCAATGTTTCACCGTGTACCCCAAGGGGTACCTAAAAGATTAATTTACCTTAAAAACTAAGCAATCGTGTATTTATGACGGGAATAGTGTAAAGTATTTATTTAAGCGCGGGCTCATATTTAACAAATCACCAAGACAGGTAAACAATAAAAACACAATAAGGAAATGAATAGCAACGTGTACCCTATCTGGTACACGAAGGCAGTTGTGAAAGATCGTGTGTGTGTACCCAATGGGGTACACGTCGTCAAGAGCGTATTAAAAACAAACTAAAGGCGTAAGACAAATTATTTTTAAGCAAATATCTTGGCCAAAGCCTTTTCCTCTTTCATCATATACTTCTTTTCAAACATAAAAATTGTTTTAATTTAATATTATTTTGGTTAGTATTTTACTATTTCAATCCTTAACGATCATTTTGTATTACATTGAGATAATCAGTTAAGCATGTTAAATTTTTAATTTGACTTTTTAAGTGCAAAATATTTTATATGTCTTTTTATATTCACCTGAAGACTTTTTTAGTAACACTAAGTTATGTTAAGAAATTGACATTTTCATGCGGTGTTAATAACGGGTCTATATTAAAATATGGTTTGGAACAAAAGGAGTAAAATTAACGAATTAATTAGCTCTGTTTCACTACCATTGTTAATCACACAATAAGTTAGTAATTAAAATCAGTACAATCAACACACCCATTACCACAACACCCTACAGTAGGAGACCATTAACAGTTTTCACCTCATGCACAGTACCGCTTGGTAGTCGACGTTTGAGTCACTAAAGAATATACAAAACAAAAACTATACTATTAAACCGCATATTTTAGTCATGAATATGTTTGACCTGTAGTTTTATAGCAAATACTCCAGTGTTTCGTGTAATAGATTTTAATGTACCCTTGCTCAAACATTCTCAAATATACAAGAACAAAATCGTGGAGTTTCGCCTTTGAACCTTAAAGATTACGCGAAACACGCATGCACACGCGCGCGCGCGCGCGCACTCACACACGCATAATAATATTCTTTATTGCAGGAAACAATTTAAAATATTTGTATTGCAAGCGTGATATAAAAATGATTCGACATCAAAGCATACAGCATAAAGATTTAACATCAAAATTTTTATGGTTGTCTGCTTTTATTACGAATCCAGGAATCTTTGTGCATATACTTACTATCTATATGGTCTCTAAAATGCAAAATTCTAAAAAATGTATTAGAAGAAAGTAATAAAAAAGTATATAAAAATTCAAATTTGATCTGCTTAAATAATGAGAATATAACTTTTATTTTAGTAATCCTCACAGCTCACGGCAATGAAGGTCTTTTCCAGATTCTGAATGTTTGTGTTGGGCGTTGATCATTATCGGAGGAGTGATGGGAACCGGGACAGTTGTAGCGTGCTGTAGCTCAGCGTGGTGCTGGCGCTAGCTCCCTGGCATTGTGTAGCGGTTCTCATCATTATACATTACATGGGGAGAAACATTCACACTCCACTGTATCACTGCACATCTCGTATGTATTCAGGAGCATACTCCTGATCTGATTATGGCGTTACGTGTAAAATACAAAAAATGGTCAGTTCATATTTTTAATTTAGTGTCTTAATAAGTTTGAAATTCTTCGTTGCGAAACCACTGGTAGAAGAATTTAAGTTGTTTTATGATTTTTTAATTTATGACTGTACGAAATATTTTACATGTTATGACCTCACATTTCTTGCCAACGTAGCATGCTTTCTTTACACGTTTAAGTTTTTTTTCCCAAAAAGGCATTGAGTGAAACAGTTTCTCGTGAGTTCTTTTTTATTGTTGACTGTTCATTAAACGTTAAAATAAAAATGTTTAAGATTTTTTTGAGAATAAAATAAGCAATTAATGATAAAATTGAAGAACCTTTGGATTTTTATTAATTTTATTTTAAAAATAACACTTTTCGCATTTCCATTAAAAACTTTAAGGGCATTAAAGTATCAATATTGGTCTTGCGGTGCTACAGAAGGATATGCACCATTACGGTATACTATTGATCTATGAATCATTTAGATAGGCCAACGAGTTTCAGAACTATACTGCTTGTATCAAATTATCGGCCACAATTTTCCTACTTTAATTTTTAAAGTTGGGTAACTATTTTTTATCGTTAAAGCTTTTTGTAGAAGCCTATTGCACTGTCTCAACAATGCTATTATAAGTCTAAAACCTAAGCAGCCAACAGCAAAGCCGGTTCTTAACAGATTTCTTATTATTAACAAAATGTGCATATAACGTGGCAGACACTTTGGTATGAATCTGTATTATATTAATACTCTATAATTATTAACTGATCATGTGGTGGATCACCTGATGATTAGATTTGTCTCGATCACCTAATCGACACGATATAAAGGAAAAAATTATCAATGTAATATTGGTGTATTACATTGTTGTATTTATAGACAGTTACGAGTATGTAACAACAAAGTAACTATCTGCCTATAGTAGTCGTGCTTTTCCGCGATGATGTCAAGGACCGAGCTTGTTCTGTGTATAACAATATTGTCTGATCAATGTAATATTGGTGTATTACATTGTTGTATTAATAGACTGGAATGTAACAACAAAGTAACTATATAACTGGCTACAGTAGTCGTGCCAGGACGCTTCTCCGCGAAGATTTCAAGGACCAAGCTTGTTCTGTGTATAGCAGTATTTTCTGATCAATGTAATATTGTTGTATTACACTGTTGTATTTATAGACTGGAATGTAACAACAAAGTAACTATCTGCCTATAGTAGTCGTGCTTTCCCGCGATGATGTCAAGGACCGAGCTTGTTCTGTGTATAACAATATTGTCTGATCAATGTAATATTGGTGTATTACATTGTTGTATTTATAGACACTTATGTAACAAAAGTAACACACTGCCTTCAGTAGTGTCAGGACGCTTCTCTGCGATGAAGTCAAAGACCGAGCTTGTTCTATGTATAACAATCTTGTCTTGTCTGATCAATGTAATATTGGTGTATTACATTGTTGTATCTATAGACAGGCATGTAACAACAAAGTAACTAACTGGCTACAGCTACAGTAGTCGAGCCAGGACGCTTCTCCGCGAAGATGTCAAGGACCAAGCTTGTTCTGTGTATAACAGTATTTGTCTGATTAATGTAATATTGATGGTATTACATTGTTGTATTTATAGACTGGAATGTAACAACAAAGTAACTAACTGGCTACAGTAGTCGTGCCAGGACGCTTCTCCGCGAAGATATCAAGGACCGAGCTTGTTCTGTGTATAACAATCTTGTCTGATCAATGTAATATTGGTGTATTACATTGTTGTATTTATAGGCACTTATGTAACAAAAGTAACACACTGCCTTCAGTAGTGTCAGGACGCTTCTCTGCGATGAAGTCAAAGACCGAGCTTGTTCTATGTATAACAATCTTGTCTTGTCTGATCAATGTAATATTGATGGATTACATTGTTGTATCTATAGACAGGCATGTAACGACAAAGTAACTAACTGGCTACAGCTACAGTAGTCGAGTCAGGACGCTTCTCCGCGATGATGTCAAGGACCGAGCTTGTTCTATGTATAACAATCTTGTCTTGTCTGATCAATGTAATATTGATGGATTACATTGTTGTATCTATAGACAGGCATGTAACGACAAAGTAACTAACTGGCTACAGCTACAGTAGTCGAGTCAGGACGCTTCTCCGCGATGATGTCAAGGACCGAGCTTGTTCTATGTATAACAATCTTGTCTTGTCTGATCAATGTAATATTGATGGATTACATTGTTGTATCTATAGACAGGCATGTAACGACAAAGTAACTAACTGGCTACAGCTACAGTAGTCGAGTCAGGACGCTTCTCCGCGATGATGTCAAGGACCGAGCTTGTTCTGTTTGCCTCTAGCGGTAGACTTTAACGTAGCACGATCGCAATCAGGTCACCTTGTCTCCAGCCAGCTGCTATCAAACGTTGTGTAACGGTCGTCCCTCCTTCCGTCTGTCTGTCTGCCGCTTCGGTTTGCATGCCATTGCTCTTCTTTTCCCTCAGAGGACAATTTTCTAGTCGCTACGCTACGCTCGTTGTGCGACGCCTCCCAGCCCACTTATGTTTAGGTCCGCTGCATTTCTTCCACCTAGTTTGGATTCGTCATAGATGCACGATTAACGCTCAGTTCTTCCTTCCTGATGGACCACGAAGAGAAAGGGGAGCCTTGCTTACTCCGGAATTACTCCTCGGTCTCAACAATTCCGTATTTCTTTTTTTATTTTATTTTTACTTTAATTTAGATTGTACTAGCAAACATTTTCTTCAATTTAATGTATACAATTGTTATTCTAAATCTGTATGAGGTTTGCAATAAATCCTAAAATATTTTGAACGCTACAGAAAAGAAGATAAATTTGAATTACTTCTATAGTAATAAAACTGTGAACTGTTTACAATTATGTTTTGTATTTTATAGACGTTCTTGGACTTGTCTGAGTGAATGAGCTTATCCATTAGTTTAGCGACATTGTTTTCTAATTTTGGTGTACACTTTTACGGACTGTTGTGATTTTTTTTAATCTCGGAATTGATAAAGTAATAAACCGTTACAAAGGAGAATCGGTGGAATTGACAGAAAGTAACGGAGTAGTTATCGCACATATAGACAGACAGACGTATGGACACCCTTTTACTTTTTTACTCCAAAATGAATTAATTTTATTCCTGGTACCGAGACGAACCTACGTACGACGTTTCATATCTCCAGGACCTTTCTATCAAGAGTTATTGTACAGGCGGGCAGAGGATGGGCAGACGTACGACTCGTATTTTAGAGTGTCCTGCCGTGCTAAGATTGTATAGTTCTTTAGCAAAACTTAAAATTATTTGAAACAACGATAACTAAGCTCTTTTACTCAAATTACTCGAATAAAACCTGTTCTTTTGTTTGTCACACAGTCACAAAAACGTATTTTTTGCTTTACAGTCAGTCGGTCGTTGTCAATTTAGGTCACTCCACAAAGCGCTGACTATAAGCTACGTTATGGCCTGTTTCGAGAAGCCAGAAAGGAATTTCTGACTGTAACGAAGGAAAAGTCACCGCTCATTGCCGTGCTGCTCTCACACCAAACTCGGACCGCTATCGCCATTAAACTCGGCGTTTGACAAGTAATTACGTCTGAAGCGGTTTCAGTGACCAAACTAATTTGCGCCTACTTCATTCTGTCCTCTGTGACAGCGAGCGCCGCGGCAGCCGTGTTTACACCGGACTTAATTAAAACACCTCACGCGAGCAGCGGCGTCAAGCGGCCGGTTTCATTCTGCAGCCCGACAGTGTCAAATATTGACATTAAAACCGAGCTGCTCGCCACTTGCATTACAAACACTGGGATTGGCTTCATCCACAGAACTGGTCCTTGCTTGGTCCACTGGGACAGTCTAGGGTTTGCTCGATAACTGGAAAATTGTTATTTGCAGAATAAAATGTATTCTACTATAAAACAATACTTTAATAAATTAAAACGGGTAGACTTTAATAAGCGGCCTACACTCGTTATTCAATTGCTATTATCGAATGGTTCGATTGTTTTTATCCGTAGGAATAATTCGATATTGCAATTGATTTAACTTAGCATATATTTTGAACTTATTACTTATATTAATTTTAATATTATAAACAATAAACTCCAAGAAGTAACTAAAATGTTTAAACTTTGAAAATAGCGATGAATATGAGGAAAATATGTGTGATATTTCTTAAAAGTGGCTGTTAAAGTGGCTTCAACATCTGGATTTGGCTCCTGGTAACCCATGGGGAGAATTCTTTCCTCCGTTTCACAAAAGCGGTTACCGTTTATATCAAGATGGGCAAGTTGTAATAGTGTAAGGTTTCTTTGATATCTAAGTCTAGGGCACAGTTAGTTTTGTTGTTTTGTAATGTTATTGTTCAATTTATATTTTTAAAATTGTAATGCACAAGATTTTTTTTGTTACGGTTATTTATAACTTTTATTGTATGTGATTTTTACATATCGAAGTGGGATGTATATCGAATTGTTCGATAACAGCAATCGAATAACCAGTCTAGGCCGCTTATTATTAAATTTCCCCCATTAAAACACTAAGGTGTTCCATATTCTAACCGAGAAGCGATTCTCCGAGTTTTCTACAAAAATTTGCAAATTTGAGTAGAAAGAACTTCTCAGAATTTCGTAAGATTGCAATGCAATTTTGTAACATTTAATTGTTATAATGCAATAAAGGATATTACTTATATTATTAAAATAACTCCTTCATTTCTGTACAATGAAATTAGGTTTCTAAAACTATTATTTTATTCACATCTTTAGTACCACTCGAAAGTTGTGCCTAGATGTGCCTTTTATGGATCTGAAATAGTCTAACTGCAGAACTTTCTTTATACCCTATGCTACCAGGCTATGCCCCAAGGCTTCTAAAGTTCCAATGTTAATCTTATGAGAATTTGATTTTTCATTTAGAACAACCGATTACTAAAGGATGCATGTGCTGTTCAGGCGGTTATAATTCACGATATTGTTATTTTCCATTATTAACAAAGTGAACCACCGCCCAGAGAATGTACAACTAAATATAGCCTACATATATGAGAATCTTCTCCTCACCCTAGTTAATTATTTAGTTCTCAACATAGTTCTTGCTAAGTCATAAAGCAACGTAGTAAAGGTGACGAGGAAATTTCAAATGCTTTTTGTTTCAGACTTTTGCACGAATAAGAATCAAAGTTACATAATACAGTATATAATATAATATAATATAGTTAACGGACAATAATAACTGAACCCATATGAATAATAACCCCTATAATATACTGTGTATATAAGTACTGTATATTCTGTTGCGATTACTATACAAATACGTTATTGGGTACAAATTTTATTAAAAAATTAGGTACACGCGCATTAAATACAAATACGTATTGTGCAGTACATAAATTGTGGAGTTAGTGCTCGTAAGGTACGATACGAGTAAGATCAATATCTGCTCGTAATCTTCACAGTAAGGAGAGTTGTGCTTTTTGTTATAGATCTCTATGTTTATTCTTCTTTGTGCTTCCATACATATGAACAAAAACATTCCCTTACCATCGTAGAGTAGAGAATGAAGACTTTTGTCGGTATCAAAAGTTGATTATCACACGCTCTCGTGATTGTTGTTCTGTTCTCTTAGGACAAGTAGGTTATAAATTGCACTTAGTCCTGTAAGAACTTTTGCGCTGCTTCCGGAGTGACAGGATATTCAGGATGGGTAAGGTTAGGGAGTAGGGGCCGCCTCCGATCGAGATCCATGAGGAAGAATTAGGGCACTACATCTTTAAGTCATGTCTCCCCGGAAGAAGGGGAGGCCAACTCTGAACCAGCCTCTCCAGTCAAAGTAGGCAGGGGGTGGCATACCCTTGTTAACGCTAGCAAGAACCTCTGAGGTTAGGGAACAAACCCCCACCAACTCCAACAGTCATCTCCCACAGTAGACTAGACCTATCGAATTGCCCATGAACCCCACAATCTCGACATTTGCGGTTACTGATGTGCCGCTCCTGGACATCCGTAAGGTTGCCCAGATTTAAGTGACACATCGGTTTTTGCTGTGCCCAGTGGTGGGTTCAACTGGAAGGTATAAACCAGCCAGAAGTGATCCCTGTTCGGTAATTCTCTCGTGATTGTAGTAAACTCCCTAGCTCATCGGAAATCAGCATTCCTAGTTTCCGTCATCTGTCATATAGCGCCAATTTTAAATCGATCAATATTGTATCCAATATTGTGTGTTGTTTAGTCTTATAAACTTACTAGCCGTTACACGCATCTTTACACGCAATTTCCAGCTAAATTACTTAAGCGTCCTAGTCATATCCTTTTTAAATGGCATACCAAATCTAATTACCGGTACCATTGGAAGATATTCCAATTTTTCTTATCAATTTTCGATTAATTGGGCTTAGAGGTTATGAGCTTTTTGAGGCCCTAAAGTCTAAGAGTTAAACAGTATTTATAAGTACCAATGAAATAAATTGAATTTCTCTCCAGTATTCCATATTTCATAGAATAGCTCCAATGAATTCAGTAACACATGAGATATTTTAGACCAGCGAGAAGGAATAACAAAGTTGACTTCTGTTAGTTTTAGTAAACTTGTAATGTAATGAAAACGGAAATAGGTATGTATCAAGTAGATATTAATGCAGTATTTATGGTTATACGGATCTGGGTACAAGCAAAGTTGCGACTGGCTCTTATTTCAGGTTTTTGGCGTGTAGGAGCTCTTTTGGTTTGAATGAATTATATATCCGTTGCCAAAGTTGAGCTACTTGCATTGTAGTCGAAAATGCATGCCAAATTTGCTGTCCACCCAGCTCACTGTCGCTGTCGCTTGTACCCTCGGTATTAGTTCTTTAAAGGTATGAATATCTGTAAACTTTATACCCTTGCATTCCAGCCTCTATTTCGTATATCATACAATTTTCTCGGTTTAGTCGAGGAATTATATAAACTTTTACACCTCTAATCAGTATTGCATGTTTCTTCTGTGCAAAATCGACTAACTGGTCTCTTGATGGTTTTCTACCATAAAGATTGTACCTTGTGCCTGTTGCATTGCTTTGTGATTCCATTGCAATGAATGGTCACAAGAGGTCACTGCGTCCCTTTGTTTCCCCAAATTATAATCACAGAACGAATGAATCGTTGAATCAAACTATTGTCCGATCCCTCCGTTTTTGTTTCTTCAGCTACTGTAAATATGTCACCCCGCTATGTCAAAGTGGACTAATTTTGAGTATCTAAAATAAACTAAATAGTTTCAAGTTCTTACTACTGCCGACTATAGTATATAAATTATATAATAGTACTGCCATAACTATTTGCAGCACACAACAACAGATAGTATTTTGCTCATATAACTAAAAACTTTTAAATAAATAATTTATAATAAGTGTATTTCGGAATAAACACGTGTCTATATGTTATTCTTTTATCTACGCAGTATACATGCCAAATTTCGTCTAAATCTGTCCGCTTGATTTGGTGTGATTATGTATTAAACACCCACCACCCAAAACATACAAGTAGCCAAACATCATTATTTACAAACTTTCGTATTTTTAGAATTGAAAGGATACATTATACTAGCTATAAGCTTTAGTTTACAATTTAGCCACAAATAGTCAATTTTGTGAATTATATTTTCAGTAAGAGATTTGTGTCAAAAACTGTATAGAAAATAAACACGTGGTATTCAAATACATTAAATAAATATAGCAATTTGAAAAAATTACACTACTAGTAAACGACAACTGAAAGGTGAATAGTGTTTACCTCAGCTGACACTTTGAGTGAAATAATACTTTCATCCAATCAGAAACGAGGTATCTTGACTAGCGCTCCTTTCGGTGTGGTAACCAACCACGGGCGGAGCTGAAGAAGAAGAAATGAATGAATCATGGCCCGCTCGGCGCTCATCATATTCGAGTGAAGTAAACGTACTCAGCTAATTAACACGTAAATGATGCATCAGATGGTGGCGTCTACTTCTAATCATGTTACAACATATACCAGGACAACGGGATTTGAGGATAACTCACTGATATGTAGCCTACATCGCAATCAGTGTATTCTGTTTGAGGTACTCTTGGTTGACTGAGCCTCTTATAATGTAACTGGGTTTTATTGGAGGTAACTGTCGGTGTTGAAAATGTTTAAGAACTTGAGATTTTAATTGTTTTATACCCACAGAAAGCTGTTCGAGTAACAGAAAAGATGGAACACAGCCAACGGCACAGTAGAGACGCTACAACCGATAACCGAATCAAGTAAGCGGCTGCTGCTTGGACAGGTGACCGCTGAGCGATCCTTACAAGCAGCACGCCTGCCCAGCCATTGGTGGTGGTTCGGAAGTCACCTTTAAGCCGTTAGTCCCAAGGTTGGGTTAGAGAGGGGGATGACGTTATTATCCATTTGCTGGACTACGTTTTGCTTTAAATTTCATGGACTTAGCAAGTAATTCTGCTATGTCAAAGATCTTCTACACATATAAGCTGCTGTATATATAATAATAGCTATTTCATTTAAGAACCATTGTATATATGATACATATAAACTGCTGGAGTAAACGTTATTCATTCATTCTTAGATTCTAAACTGTAGAATTCGCATTAGCTGTTGAATTTCGGACCAGAACACCTGAAAGTAACCGCAACCATGATTGTTGCAGTGACTCCCAGCCCGGGGACCAGGAAGAGGATGGTGTATCAACAGTGGATGGGGGCTCCACACTCGAGGATGGCGGGTCCACCATAGAGGACAGTGTGTGTCCCACAGACGAGGGGGTACTCACGCTGGATGAGGCAAGGCGAGTCATCAAGGAGCTGAGGGACCGACACCGCGCACAGTCTCACCAACTGCTTGCTTGGAAGCGACGAGTCAAAGCTCAGGCACGTATAAAAGTTGGATCATATACTTAGTGCACCAAATACAATACAATACAGAAACATTTAAAATTTCACACAAAGTTTTTATTTTTATGTAATGTACTTTTTTTCTGAGAAATTATAATTGTATCCTCCAGAGAAATCTTATAATTATATATATATATATATATATATATATATATATATATATATATATATATATATATATATACATACCAAGTAATATATACATATAAATTCTGATTTTTCGAAATACATTTTTACGACAAATCAATATAGTACTAGTTATAAATAAAATAAAAGAAAACAACTCTATGAAATTTAACATATCTGTTGGTTTTTCATCTCAATGTGGCTTTTATTTATTCAAAGAAGTATAATAAAAACAATTTAAGTTTTGATGATTAACATAAATATATTAGTCATTAGATCCTAAACATCTCATATTTTAGCTTCAGCTCTCATTGTCACAAATTAATTGTTTTGTTTTAATACTTACAAAATCTAATATATAGGATCATATGATTCATTTTATTTCTAGTATTCAGAAACTACTTTTTAATAAATGCATTGCCTTTATTCCTATATATATATATATATATATATATATATATATATATATATATATATATATATATATATATATATATATATATATATATATCCAAATTACATTTTTCTCTCATATAGTTGGTTTGTTCAGTTGTTTATTTTGAAAATTACGTAACTTAAATAGCTTTAAGTGATTTAAGACACTATTTTAAATAATCCGTTACAAATATGTAGTGAAAGAATTTTGTTATGATGTAGAGAGTGTAATGGCCATTCACTTCAACAGTAAAATTCTATTTGATACGCTGTGTAAGAAAATAATAAATCATTCATATTCTAGTCAATTTAGTTTAAAGATAAATTTTAAAGAACATAACATCGCAACAATTCAATGAGATAAGAGAGCTGTTCAGCCTTACTGTAGCAGCTTTAATAATTGAGTCTCAAGAATTGATTAATTAGTTTTTTATTTGTATCATTGTTTAGGGTAATTAGTATACCTTTTATTTTACATAATGTTTTGTATCAAATTTGTATAGAAGAATTTTAATTTTCCTTTCCCGTTTTTAATTATTGGAAATAAAGTGAATGATTCTCTTACTTATTCATTCATTTGATTCTGGTACCTTACAACTCCTTCTGATTTTGTAATGAATAATTCTAAATTGTACAATATTTCTGTCTGTCACAGGAGGACTTGCTAGCACGTTTGGCCAGAGAGCGCAGTGAGCAGTTGAGGAACTTGTCGTCACAGCTACTGCTGTTCGAGTCTCGTCTGTGTCGCAAACAGCATGACATCAGCATCTTACTGGCACAGAGAGATGCTGTCATCGTGCGTCAGCAGCGTACCATCAAGCAGCTGCAGAGTCGACTGAGCGATGCGGGCCTGGACTGCGCAGAGGAGACCAACCTGGATTCCCTCAACGATAGCGACAGTGCAGTCATCATGGAGGATGACGATTTCCGGCAGGGCAGTTCAGAAGGAGTGACGGTCATACGGAGTGTATCCGATGCCCTGGAGACCCCGATCAGTTGTAAATATTCGTCTATGAGGCGGAGTAACGGCTTCCTGAGGCGGCCTGAGGTCCTGGAGACTGTCTACAGTGTGGAGGAGGATGGTGATTCGGACCAGCCACAGTCATCAAATCAGTTCGATTCCGGTATCGAAGAACCACCCAATAACAATTGGAAAACACACAAAGGAAGACTGAAGGATCTTTACGGTAGCTTCGAACGGTTAGATCAAGATCAACAACCGGAACCTCAAAACCACGTAACGACTTACAATCGAGTGATGAGCAACCATCGGTCAGTAACGAAGCCCAAAGATGTAAAATACAAGAGGATCAATAAAGCGAAATCTAAATCCTTGGAGGAACTGAGGGGAAGACTGAAAAACTGGGTGGAGAAAGGCAACAAAATAGCGATATCTTTGGATCAGTCGTTTAACTGAAATAACTGTTACTTAATGTATGAGTACAATGCATATCATGTCCATTTGTGGTCTGTGACACATTCCTCTTCTGTATGGATACATACATTGCGTAGATTGTGCTTTCATCTATCACTCCCTACAGCTTAATGTGAATGTATGTATTCATCTTCCAAATAAACTACTTCTTTTATATAAAATAAACTGAACTAAACTGATTTAAGGCTTACTATCTTGATATGCTTAAAAAAACTTTCTGTAAATAGAGTTTCTAAAATTAGCACTGTTACCTGCTGATGTTCTTTATGTTGTTTGATAATGAATATAGAATGTATCAAATTATTTATAATCAAATTTATTTTTTGTAGATATTTTATAACTCAAGGTTATAATTTAAATGCATCCAAACTGTATAGGCATAGGGATTAAAGATTAAATTGTTTAGTAAAAAGTATTTTTATAGAGAATTCTTATCTAAAGTAACAAGCTATTATAATCATTAGAAGATTTAACATTTCTCTTTCTCCATTATTACTTATCAAAGACATCATCAGTATTCGTATTTTACTTTTTATGTTCAGTACTATTATTAATTACTAAGTTTCTGAATAATAAACCAAATAACTCTAAATTTTTATTAAAAGTTTAATGTTTGAAACTAATGATGGAAAATCTAGAACATTTTTAGGACCTATTGTATAATTTTTACAAGTAATAACAACATGTTATATTTACTTTTACTATAAAAAGTATTTCCAGAGAATAGAATAAAATTACCATCAATCACCTTTGGCCTCAATTTCTTGGCCTTTCCTTCACTTACAGTCCTACTCATGTAATTAATTGGAAGTAAATTCATTACAATTGTTTTCCATGTAGACGTTACAGCATACTATTTTAATACTGTAAACTCAGTATTATGTCAAATATTACTTCAAAAAATAATTATTACACTCCATTATTATAGCAATACGCTCCACAAAAGAGTTCTCTTTTACATATACATCTGGTATAATTTCTGAAATATATTTACACTTCTTTACATTAACATGAAATATGTAACATGTTTAAGGATAATGGATGTAGCTTTATAAACTGCACTGCATTGTCTTCTATACTTAGATCTCTGTAGATTTAGAACTTTAAAAACTACGAAAATCGATGGAATCTAGTTCCTTTTTATTAGTTTAATACAAGTGCTATTTTGTATATAATCGCTATATTAGTTATAAATTGTAAATTATATTTTACCAATGTAAACTTACATAGTAAGTAATGTGATTTATTTCTGTATGTAAAAAAGCATTGTGGTATGACTGTGTATTTAATGATGTACAATAAAGACGATTGAGGTTTTTTATCTTTGGTATTTCTTTATTTCAAATTCCCACGGGAAATATAAGCTTTTGCATTCACTCCTGTAGTCCACAAGGATGAAATGTGGATCAATTCTAGTTTTTGGAATGTGTGTTGAGATTTTTAAAATGTTATGAGTATTTATATTATAAATGTAACATGTAAGTCTTTCCCAACTTAAGAGATTACATTTTGAAATCATTTTCTTCAAATTGTAACATATGTTCTTTCCTATATTATTTTGAATTAGTTTGTTAAATTTAATTAAGGAAAGAAAGGATTATGTAACTCCATTTAACGCATGCAGTCTTTGATAAACAAAAATATAGATGGAAAAACAAAAGAACCTCTATGCAATATTTGTAGAACCTTCATATGGCTGAAATTATTTTGTTACATTTATTACAACTTTATTACAAAAAACATTATATTACACAAACAAGCACAGTAAGTCCATGACAATAGCAAATTGAGTCACAAAGCAATATATACCAGACATTATTATAACAGAAAATTGCCGAGATAGATTTTTCACTGATTAGGTCTATAAACATTGATATAATTCCCAGACTGAACCAAGAAAATAGGATAATATTATTATGAACAGGGATTTAGAAGTATACTGTATATTGTACAGTATCAAGTTTACCATTATTTGTTCCTTCGAAAAATGAATACCAAGGGTACAAACAAAGGCAGCAAGCTGTGTAGTCCACAAAGTAGGGTACATTTACTTTTAGAAAAAAACTAATCGTAAATATTTTAAGACAGTCTAACCAATATCTTTGTGTGTCCGCATAGATTTGTTCACAAATTATCTTACAAACTGTTTCACGTAAAAAGAACAGATTTGACACCAATATATGTCTATTCAAGAGTAAGGCAGAGCTGGAAATTATGATTTTTTTCTCTACCCCTTACAATTGAAGTGTAATACAAGTGCAGAATGAGGTGCTTTATGACTGTAGACTTTTTAGTCTAACAAATGTATGAAAATATTGTCCCAAAGGCTATATTGACAAAACAATGACTCATTTAAGAGTAAGGATAACTCTAATCATTGGTTTGATACTGTTCATCAAAATTTGAGACATTATTTGCACATAACCAACGTAACTAAAACATACAATTCCTCTATACGTCACAGTCCAAACCTCCATGAAACTCTTCTTCCCAATAACTTGCACATTGAAATTTTGTGTGCTCTCAGCAACTTAGTGTCACAAGTAATAAATTGAGTTTTTATTTTTTGATTTGTTTATTCTACACAAATCCTACAATGACCAACTACGGTTGGAACAGAACCCAGCCTCCCCTTCTTAGATTACACGACAGTGATAGTGACCAGTTGATAGTGAATATAACATGGCATCTTAAAAGTTATTACCCTCAGTCCATCCTGAATATCCTGTTACTCCGGAAACAGCACAAAGGCTCTTTTAGGGCTAAGTGCAATAACAGTTATTCCTCAGGTGCTTGTCCTAAATGAATAAGAAATTGTTATAATTACTATGAAGATAAACCTCCTACTGAGCTGTTGCTCACTTGACATGATGGAGCCTGTACAAGGTGAGTTTTTATTTTGCCTTTTCATCAACTTCTCCAGGTAATGTGCTGGTACAATCTGTTTTTATTGTGCCTGTTCGGTTTTTTTTAATCTCTTTTAAATCTCATTAAGCTATGCTGGCCTGTGTGGGTCACTTTGGCTGTTATTTCTGTATGATGGGATCTCCCCTGGATTTGATCCCGTGATCTCTCAGTTAGAGAGCTGTGACTATATCCACTAGTCTATGGAGGAGGACCTGTATAGATTACATAATGAGATCAAGCTCTGCCTTAGTTATATAGCTCTCTTCCCAGCTGTTCTATCTTATTTAGAAAGTAAAAATTGAAGAACTGTAAAGAATACAAAGGTGTTGTTTTTGGGTAGATGATCTTACTGTAAAGGAAATACTGTAGTAGGGAATATTAACTATAGTAAATATTAATTTGTCTAAGACTTCATTTCAGTGTGGTCAAACTAATTCTTAGCATTGTATATTTTCTGTTGTTAGCTATTTAAATAAAAATACAGTATGATGTTTGCCATACAATTGTCTATATTCTTCTTTAATTATATTCATCTAGTCCAATTTCTTTTATGAATTTAAAAGCATCATAGGTGCATAATTTGTATCACAGTGTTTTATTCAACAATACCCAAAAATGACAAGAAATATATATTTTTTACCTGCTAATTAGTGTTAATTGCATGTTACATAATTGCATATAACTTATTACTTTTTCATAAATTCATTATTCTTGATTTGAAAATATAACAGGATTTGGAACATTTGCCATTTTACAAATGTATAACACTATTCATTGAAGGAGCTCTTCTTATAGTAAAAACTAATGAAATATAAAAAAGTACATAATTGTCCAGTGATTTTAAATGTATTTCTTATTTACTAAGGCCTTTTGACATCATAACACCTGATGATTGCATATTTGATGATGAAAGACTTTGAAGGATATATGTATTGGTAAATTTGAGTAATATCTATACTACAACACAAAAAGATCAATCTGTCCTCATTCAGGTGTAAAAAGTCTAAGAATAAAATTAATAACACAAAATGATAAACATAATATTATTTACTCTTCTGGTGTCAGGTGGGGATCTCATTCATCACAACAGATTCTTGTATAGATAGACATCACCACCATTCTAGCAATCAAAAAGTTAAAGAGGAATTTCTAATTACTTTTGAGTACAATACTTTAAGAATATTAATTGTTTACCAAGACTTATTAAAGATTTGGATAATTTGTCTATTTCAACAAACCAAGTTCATGTAGTTGCATCAGAAAGCTGTGTAAGTATAAAATACAACTGAACATCCACAATGTGAAAGTACGAAAAAACCAAATGTTACACAATATTATTATTTTATCAGGTGACAAATCTTAACAATAATATGCTAAAAATTGTACTAATAGTTTTATTGATTTTCAATTGTTTCTTTTATGAATATAAGTTGTATCTAACACAATTATTTGAATTTTCTACAATTATGTATACTATACATTGGTCCACCACACCAATTATATAATAATTTTGAGATTTCAATCTAAGAGAGGATTTGTTCTTCTTTAAGTTTATTAGCTACTTTTTCCCAATTGAGAACACTGTAGGAACTCTCTGATGGCATCTCAGCAATATCATTAATGCTATCCAATTTTGTATCGGAAGAAGTTTCTTCTAGATTGTTATAAATAGAACTCTTATGACAATTTCTAAATTGATTCCTTCCGCTGTTCCTCAGAATATCTTTTGAAGATATCTTTGGGTAACCAGTTTGTCTGTGTTTGAACTGTTTACTAGTTCTCCTTCCTTGATTTATACAATTGATGGACTTCTTTGGAAAATAGTTTAATACTTCTTTAGATTTTGTTATTTTTGTCACTGAGACATTATTTTTTCCTTTTCTAGTCAAGGCTGAAAATATAAGAGGCACTTTTTGTGATAATGGCTTATAGGGCATTCTATTGGAGTACAAATAATCTTTAAACCCATGATATTTATTTGATGGCATAACTTTCTTATCCGTTGATATCACAGTAGATAAATTTGCTGTTGCTGTAGTGTTTTTGTTTTCTTCCATATATTCTTCTTTTGGAGGCAGACCATTTTCCGATTTATTGTTGTAAGGCGTAGTATTATTTTGCTCCTTGGGGGTATCATTTTTAGTCGCTGTAGTTAAATCTTCTTTTGTAGTTTTCATAATTAATGACTGGAAAATAGTTGTTTTACTAGATTTAGACATTGCCGTACTCTTATCGCATTGAGAAGGATTTTCATCCCTTTCATCTGTTTTGTTTACGAATTGTTCCTGTTTTTTTATTTCTTTGTCAAATGAATTTATAAATGTTAATTTCTCACTGTTTAGTTTAGGTTCATTTAACGTATTTTCTCTACTTGTGTGTTGTATTTTTTTATCATTGAAAGTCCCTATAGAATATGATCCCCTCTCTATATTTATGTTTATTGTGTTTCCATAATTTGGTATATCCAATGATTTTTGGGATTCAACAATATTTTGTAAATTTGGATGTTTAAATATATTACCCTGATCAACTTGTGCCTGAAAGATTGGAAGTGGTTTTTTATTTTGCATTAAAATAGAAAAATCTTCAATTTTGTTATCTGCAGTTTGTACTTTCTGATCTGGGCTAGCACTGAAATTAATTCTAGGTGAATTTGTATTTTCCATTTGTATTCCATTAGGGTATGCTTTAGTTGACCTGATATCTTCTTCAAGAATTTTAGAGGGTACTTCTTTAATTGAATTTCGCTTACCCTTAGAATCTGGAATGTCACTATTAGACCACTTATGAGTTGCTTTGAAAATTCGTTTATTGAGTTTGCTTCTGCAGTTTGGGCACTTTATAATTTCTTTCTTTAAAATTACTTTGGTTTTTCCTTTGCCATTAAACTTTTTTTCATCATTTGGTACAAGTTTGATTTTTTTCTCATTAACAATACAATTTTCACATACGTCAGTCTCAAAATCTTTAAGAGAGTTTATTACTTTCTTCAAGTCTGAGGTCTCACTGAGTGATGACGTGTCATTATTTTCAAGAAATACAACCATATCATCTGGTACATTATCTGTTGTACATTTTGGATCATTACACATGTTTACTCGGCAGTGGCAAGCTGAATCATCAGAGCTGTACTCATTTTGGTCAGAACTTCTACTGTTATGACCAAAAGGTTTGTTAAATTTCATATTCTGTTGGTGTCGTCGAAAGAACTTATTCAATCCCCAGCTGTGTGGCCTTTGCCAGTCATCATATGGCCAATTATTGGGTTCTTTTCTTTCATAAAATTGTGGTGTGCGAAAAGGACCTCTTTGCTTAAATTTTGCAGATTTTTCACCATTATATGGCAATTTTTGTACTTCCTCAACTTCCTCGTTTTCATAAAATTTAATGTGAAGATGCGTTCCAGGTGATAGCTTTTTCTTAAATGGCAGATTATCTGGAATTCTTTTATTGTTGTTAGATTCCTCACTTTCAGAATTTGAAGAGTAACTGTCAATTCCATGGTGCCAATATTTATTATTTGGAAAATGTTTATATTTTTTTTTATTTGAAACAAAGTGTTTTCTTGAGTTATTACTCTGATTCTGAGAACCTCCATAATCTCTCGTGTACTGTTCTCTGTGTGATATGTTAAAAGTATTAGCTTGTTTATTTTTAAACTTGTCGGAATTGTTCTGTTCATCATACTGGTGTTGTTGTTTATCTGGGTTTTTAACTATGTCTGAATCATTATCAGGAGAAATGTCATAATAATACACACTTTTAATGTACTCTTTGTCATTTTCTGGCCTATGACCTTTTTTCATTCGTTTCTTTTGCTTTGATTTTATTTTATTTTTTAATCTTTGTTGATAAGGCATGTACATCAAATTTTGATAAAATTGGTTATTCCATCTAGCAGGATATTGTCTTGTGTTTTTTCTAGGAGCATTGTTTGCCAATTCAGGTTTACAGAAACAAACATCTTCTTCAACATAAGGTAGATCAAAATGTTGAGGATATATCTTCCTATTTTTATGTTGCAATTGATTTCCATCTGTTGCAGCTCTATTATACATTGATTCATCATTTGTAGGTTTTAAGAACAGTACTTTTTTGTTGTTGTGTGGTGTTTTGTAAATTGTTGGTATGTGTTCTCTGTCACTGCTGTCATTGCACAAACTACACGAACAATCTGAATTTTTTTGTGACTGTCTTACACTATTGTTTTTATATTTATTTAAAGATCTCCATCTCTGTTCAGCTATACATGATTCACAAGAGCAAACTGAAATATTAGATGATGATTGATCAACATGATATTGACAGGTTGGTTTTGAATTGAATGCCTGCCTATATGACTTCTCAGGCTTATCGCCTATAAATCTGTTGTGTCTTTTATGTTTGCAGTTATTAAGTTTATCTTGTGAATTGTCTTTATTTTCACTTGTGTTTTCTTTATAATAATTAACAACCTGAGTTTGAGACTGTTTTGAGGGTGAGTTTGAAGACATTTTACTGCCTTTTTTATCTCCCTTACCTTTTTTTGTTTTGTTTTTCTCTTGTTTTGTTATTTTCTTCTTATTTTTTGTATTCTCTGGATTTATTTTAAATGTCACTTTGCTTGGTGGTTTTTCAAGCTCAGCCGAGGTTTTATTAGTAAGATTGGAATTTGTTGTTGTCTGTGTTGTTTGGTCAAAATTTGGAGTCTCTTTTTTAAATCTTTTGGTGCGGTTAAACTTATTTTTGCTTTTTTGCTTAGACTGATGAATACTTTTACCAGTATAAGGTTGTGTGTTATCTACCACTCTATTTCTTGGGGAGGAAGCATCAATATTTTCTTTGTAGTTATTTTGTTGACAAAATGACTTTTCTTGGTCAGATATACTTCTACAATTTTGTAATTGTTTTAAATATAAGAATAAATCCTGAAGATCAGATTCAAGGACATGAATTCGATTATACAACTGACAAATATTTTGATTTTTGAATTGAGTATCACTTTTTGTGTGAATTTCTTCTTTTAATTGGTTAGCAATATCTACAAGAGAACGGACAGAACTGTAAAATGTTAGATAATCACACATGTGCTTACTATCACATAATTCTTCCTCTGGATGGTCAGTTTGAGAAAAATATAAGTCCTCTAAGTTCTGTAGTTTTTTCTCAAGTGTATTAATTTTGCGTAACATCAGGCAGTAGTATTCATTTTGTTTTCTCTTACCTGGTTTCTTCCTGAACTTAAACCGTAAACTATCACTTTGCATACCAATAACTTTATCTTTTAAACTGTTAATTAGACCTTTTGTTGCACCTGGTTGATAGATCATCTTTTTTTGTTCACAACAAACATTAAAGTTGTTGCAACTTGGGGCATGCATCCATTGAGAATTATTATGATTGCAGCAATAATTGCTGTAATAGTGGATTTGATTTCTATTACACATTGATTCCATTTGATTCGCTAACTGACAATAAATCAAAATAAACTGAATTAAAATTTGAAATTAATAAATTTGACTTCACTGCTCGATTTTATTATTTATGACATTGTTTGTTTATATAGAACATATGTTTCCTTATAAGATTATTAATCTCCTCAATAAGAATAAAGGCTTTGTCTAGACAAAATTAAAGCAGTTTACAAAGCATGTTACAAAGGAGCAATTAAAGCAATTCGCTCTTAGTGCGCACTTAAGATTGAGGCTTTGCTCTGGTATTCATACATTAAATGACAAAGAGTGTCACAACATATTACATAAGCTTTATTTGCGAATGCAAAGACATTTTATTTTGATCAAATAACATAAACTTTATATCTATCTAATACAACCATACATTGTATCTAATAAGACATGTTAATAAGTGAGTATAACAAAAAGAATCAAACTTAGAAATCAGAAACTCTTTATTACAATATCTTTGAGAAATGTATAGCGTCAATTTAAAATAATTGAGGCAGTAGCTGCAAAAAGGGCAGTGTTTTGAGAAAAATAAATTTGAAATATGTCTTTAGTTGCACATTTGATGTTTGAAACAAATTTAACTTATGTTTGAACTGTTCTTGTTGCAAATTTAATAAAGAATAAAGACATGTAGGACTTACAAACATTAATAACTAACATTATACCTGTATACAATATAGATTTGTGTAACTTCTTGCATAGACCAACTTTTTTATATGCCCTTTTTACAAAGATAAATTTGTACAAAATAATATTTTAAATACAAATGTACCAAGTCAGGTACATTAGCTATTACCTATTAACATTTCCATTTTTATTACGATTACCTCATTACTATTAGTAAATAATACCAGGCTAGAAAATAAAATGCTTCGTAGTGAATAAAATTAAATGTTTATTGATTACGTGTCAAATACATAATGGCAACATAAATCAAATAAAGTATTCAAAGCCACTTAACGCAATACAATTCACAAAATTATAAGGCCTGTTTACTTAATAGTCATTGTCAATGCCATCATCAGAATAATGTGATTCTTGGTCATCATTGTTGTCATCATGGGTCTGTTCCGAAGTTGTTGGCAGTTGGGCTCCAGGAGATGACTGCTCTAGTTCTCCATCTACAGTCTTGAAGTAATCGTTGTAGAATTGATGGTTTTGAAGACTTTAATAAGGCATTAAAGACAAAACGTCTGCTACTTTATTTGTTTTGATTGCAACACGTGGTCTTTAGGGTGAGTCTTCATGTATTTGAAAGGTTGCATTACCTCATGGTAGGAATGAGAGCACAACAAAGTACTACAACCTTTGTATTTAATAATAACAAACTGATGAATACCAAATTTAGAGTTTTTACTTGAAGGATGCTTAAGGAAATACGGCTCTAAATCACTTTTCCAATCATACAGTGCATCACTACCATCAACCAATATGAAAGGTGAGGGGATTTGACGGCATGAACAAATGTTGTCCAAATATGCCTGAGGGTTTTCCACTACTGCTTTCTTCTTTATTCCTGTTTTCATCAAACCGAAGTTTCGGTCACATTGACCGAAGGAATGCCCTCGCACGGGAAAAATTTGATTAACTTGAAGATTGAAGGTATAGGCATACCATGAACAAAATCTTAGCAAGTTATCATTTTTATTTTGGCCTCCAGCCGCATCAGATAGGAGCACTATTTCTGTAACATTGGGGAATTTATTTTTGATTTTTGACAAACAATCGTATAAGAAAGACACTACAGAGTCAGAACCTTTCTTTCCCTGGCCTTCCAAAAATGTGTAGTAATATGAAGAATCATCATTATGCACATGTATGTTGAATACATACAACCAAAGAAAACGCTTGTAAAATTGTTTTGTTACATTTAATTTGGGTAAAGGAAGATTTTGGCAACAATCAAACTCAAGGACTAGTTAGAAATAGAAATAGAAACATTTTTTATTTCCAAAAACATATATACATAGATATTACATTTATTTACATTTTAAGTATAGTATTTGGATAATATTATTTATATAATTTAAGTATTTATTACATATTAATATATATTCTAAATGGAAATTAGCCTACATGGGCAAGCAGCCTGTGCGTAGGCTAGAGTTGTACTAAAAAGTGTATGTTATCTAGATGTAGAAAAAAAGTGTTACTGTTACGTGTCGGTGTGTTTTAAGGCATAAAATGTAGAAATGTAGTTGTGTGATGAAGGAGATAAGAGATAATATTGTATTAGACAAAAAGAATTAAGACCACATACGATATGACGAGCGCCGGGGGATGAGGAGGGGTCAAGGTCAGTTTGGTCCCCAGTCTGAGTGAATGAAAGTCTCGGATCCTTGGACTCCAATTTGTAACAATAGTTCTGTGACATTATATTTAAATTTTGTAATACTACCTGATTCAAATAAATTTAAATGCTGAAATTTGTTACATATGTTTCTAAATAGAATATGTGAAATATAGTAAGAATTGGTTTTTGAAAAGGATTTATCTAATCTAATTACATTAATACCAACATGTTCTGAATATCTTGTTTGGTAAGAGTGCACAATTTCTGGTAATATTGTATTAGCATTTTTGTAGATGTGAATTAGTACATTTTTTATATATAACTGTCGTAGTGAAAGTAGGGAGGGTTCCTGAAAGAGAGACTCAGTTGGATAACGCACATTTTTCCTCAACCCTGCCTTTAGTATACCTACTCTTTTGCGTAATGAAAAGAGGTTCGAGAAGCGTTTTACACGCACCGCCCCACGCAATGTTACCGAAGGAAAGAAGTGACTGAACGTAAGCATAATACGCTAATTTTATCTCGTTTCCGTCTAAAATTTCACTTAGTTTCCTAAATGCATAAATATACTTTCTAATTTTGTTAAGGACATAATCAACGTGCTCAGACCATTTTAAGCGAGAGTCGTTTATCACTTTCTTTACATTTCTTTATGTATTCTCTTTTTAAAGTGTTATGTTTTTCAACTTTCCTTTTTATGGACATTGTACCGCAAAACGCATTCATCTTGAGGATTAACGGCCAATATTTTATTACACTCCATGCAAAAATCACAAACATCTGTTTTAATTTGAGCTACAGTAAAGTTTGTGCTTCTAAAGAACTTAAAGTAAGTTTCGTAGGCCAAATAAGAGGGTGTCCAGTCTTTTCTCGAAAATACTCACTAAAAGCATTAAATATGCCTTAATTGTTTAACTCTGGATTTTAGAAGTATAACCGATTACTTTTATGGTGAGAGTAACGGCTTTTTTTATGATGAATGCTCATCAAGTGGTCCAAGGCCAACTTCCAAACATTGTCTCCAAGTTTGTTAGGCCTATTCGAATGGTGGCCTCTTTTTTCTTCAAAGTTTGAGCCACTAAGTAATTTGTTTTGGATCACTCTGAGTCTTTTTCAGAGATTTGAAATATTTGTAGTAAAAAACTCCGGCAAACATTAGTGACAATTCCGTAAGTAAAAGAGAGTAACTCCAAGAGTTCACTCATTTTTCTTGGGCTCAAGACCTTGTTTACGACCTGGACTTAACGTTTTGGTTATGCTAGTGCAATTGCCTAAGATTGTATCTTGAGTAGCCTTACTCGTAGCACCTTAAAATATGTCGAAATTACATCTTTTTTAATGGATAGTATTACAAAATATTCAGACAAACATCTAATGAGGCCAAGGTTAAACTTATCATGACCACTTTATAGCCCACTTGCCAGAATGGCTTTATGAACCTCCGCTGACATGTGAAACATAATGTTGACTAGATATGTCTCAGCGCATGTGATCATCTAAGGCTCCTGATGCCTAAACTTGCGGAAACCTGGTTGTAAACTCAGTGTTATTGCTTATTATGCCTAACACACAAATAAGAAGAAAGTAAAGTAGGACAGAGAGATAAGAAAGGCACCAAAACTTTGGATTATGTTTATTTTTTGCATGAATCTTGCATTTGTTTTCATAAGATGATACATCAGCTTTTGTTGTTGTGGCATTTTTAAGATGAGAACCCACTTACTTAATTGGGTTACTCCAGCTAGTCTTCTTTCCTTGTCAGACCATTGTCACATTCATCAATGGCAACAGATACTTGGTTATTTTCCTCAAGCTAAGTGGACTTGTCAGTAGGATGCTAAACCCTCCTCCTCAAATCAGTTTGAAATCCCAACACCTATGCTCTGACCATTGTGCTTTCCATTAAAGAAGTATCAGACAAATTGTTGATGTACGTAGAACTGTTTACCTAGCCAAAATCTGGTGGGTAGAAATTCTTGTTGAAAGTCATAACCTCTTTGGTTAGTGGATCTTACCCTACAGGATCCAATTACATAGGATGTGTTGCAGATATAAGTATTTTTTGCACACTTATCTTAGAGATGCTCAGATATATCTCATCATCCAAGTGAATATGTCTAATTATTCCAACCCTTTTTAAAATTACAAGCTTCTGTGCCACTGATCTCAAATATCCTTAAGGACATCTCACCATCCCGTCACACACATTTTTAAAGTAACAAGCTTTCAAGTCTCATGTAACATGGTAAGATGCATCGTCAAGACAGAGATGTTGCAGGATAAATTACTATTAAATTTGAAATAGAATATGTACTTTGTAAAAACTTACTAACCAAATAATGATACCCAGTAGCTCTCCCATTAAGGAGACTAAGAGCCTTGGTTCTGATGAAGTAGGTCACAATCTGTTGCAGATATTAAAAATCCTCCTAATCACACACTAAAAACTACAATTGTTCAGGATAAATATTAAAATATAATAGAATAAAATATAATACCCTGTAAATTGGGGCAAATGATCCTGTAAATCATGTGGTAGGAGTAGTTTCTACGAAATTGCCTTGAGATCACATGATGGGCAGAATGCATCATCATTGGTACCTCAACTTGAGACAAGACATCAGTCATCTAGTGTACTTTCCTGCTTAGCACAGATGCTGCCCGCTGGTGTGGTACTGCATTTTGAGACCTTTCTAAGATCATTGCTCTTTCTACAGTTTCTGAAATAGGTAGAACTACACACATTATTTTTGTCATGCACACTGTGTCTTCCATCTATAAAATGATTCAGGATTTAAATGACTGACCGAGAAGTTTATAAAATTATAATAAAAAAAGAATTTAAATGTGGGAAATGACTTCTTTAGTTGAGATGGTTTTAATTTGTTTTATATACAGAGTGTTCCAGCCACCCAGAGTGTTCTCTTTATATAAATACTAGCAGTTACCCACGGCTTCGCACGCGATTTCCTACAGAAAAATTGGGACATAGGAGGCATATTTCTTTTGAACGTCCTTATTACCCTTCTGAGATAAATGGTAGTCACTGAAAGATACTCCAAGATCATGATCTGTTAAAGATTTAAATTTTATAACAGTCTCAATATGCACCTGTGAAATAACTGGAATTTTTCTCCAATATTCTATGATTTTTGTATATAATTGAACTATATTACCCCAGCGTGGACAGGAAACAAAAAGTCGAATTCATTAGTGCACATACAATGTAATAAATAATGGCGCTCAATGTAATTTTGAAAAGAAAATAGGCATATTGTAGGTACATATTACAGTCTAATGATTATGAGCTTCTGAATGGTTTTTATTTTAGGCTTTGCACGTGTATCACTTCTGGATCGAATTAGTTATATCTCTGATGTCATGATTGAGCTTGCTTTGTTGTCTCGATCGAGAGAATATGTACGCACAGAGTTCTGAGAACCAACTTTAAATGATGTAAATATATATATTTCTTTTGTCGCATTATATATGTTTACAAAGAACAGCTGATTAAATTTGAACAGGCTCTTTCACTTAATAACATATGTTTGCTGCAATGCATTTCTTACAGGTATTTCCCTAACTTTAGAGACCAGTGGGGCGGAATCCTGACCACGGGAACGGGATAAAAAGTATACTATGTCCTTCTCTCCCAGTTCTTAGCTACCTCCCTACCAATTTTCAGCCAAATCGGTTCAGCCGTTCTTGAGTTATAAATAGTGTAACTAACACGACTTTCTTTTATATATATATATATATATATATATATATATATATATATATATATATAGATGAGAATGGCATGAACTAGAACCGCCAGATATATTTTAAACCCCATATATAATTTATTGGCTATCTGATAAATTTTGATGTAGCTGATTCAGTTAATAGGATATGCTTGAAATAGAGGTTCATGGGCTAGAATTTAGAAAAGTTCATATGTAAAAATTGGTCAAGTGATATATATATTAATTTAAAATTTGTTTGAAGCCAAAAATGTTAAAACTTGTTTGATAACACATAAAATGAAGATCAAACCCCCATTTTAAGCAGATTTGCCTGACCCTATGCTAGCCTTTTACCATGTGAACCTTACAGTTTTGCAATGCTGAAGTCTCGTGCATGATAGGTTAAAACGCCTGAGTACCCCAAGGTTTTGGGTTTCCGAATAGAACTCTGACTTTCTTCTTAATGAAGCCAGTTTAGAGCTTTACCAGACCTTCATTTGGCCTGATCAGAGGTCTATCAAATCTTAGAAATCTTCTTGATGATAATAGGACAAATATCCTTAAAATAATTCACAGCAGATCACCTACCTTGTGTTTCTCGGATTCCTATATGTCATGCTTTCTAACCTCAGTTCTCCATCACTAAATCATATATGACCGTGAGAGCAACAGCTTGTCAGACTCATGCCAATCATTATCTTACTAACCATACCCTCTGTGATAACAGTGATATTGACCATCACTTTTCTCCACCTACGGAATTTAAAAGCAGTACCTAAATTCACAACCACTAGTGTAAAACAGACTATAAGTTCCAAAAGTGACTTATCTCTGATTTTGTGTTGGTACTGTCTCACATGTCACTGAGCGAGTTGGTGTCACAACTAACGAATAACTTGAATCCTCACTTCCCATCATGGACAAAGCAACCAGTTTTATGGAGAATGGAGTTTCCACATCACCACAAGAAGGGTATAATGATGAAAATACCAGAGATCGCCCAGTGTTGGTCCCAAGCAGTTTGGTAGGGCACAGGTCCCTGAAACAAATCTCCGGAACAGGAATGCTATTCGACCTATTACTTATACTAGTACAAATTCTGGCATTCTGAACATAGTCACTAACAAGTTTGGTCCCAGTCATTGACAACCCCGATATCATCATCTTACTAACCAAGGGATCCTGTATTAGGGCCTCACCCAATCAGATCCATCCCAATAAACACCTTCCAGCTTCTCACGCTGAAAGCAGACTTCTCATCGACCAGAACCACTACCATTCTTGAATTCTATGTAGCAATAGCTTTCGAACATAGTCACTAACAAGTTTGGTCCCAGTCATTGATAACCCCGATATCATCATCTTACTAACCAAGGGATCTTGTATTAGGGCCTCACCTAATCAGATCCATCCCAATAAACACCTTCCAGCCCCTCACCCTGAAAGCAGACTTCTCATCGACCAGAGCCACTACCATTTTAGAATTCTACGTAGCAATAGCTTTCAAGAGATCCGCAGGATCATTTCTGGTCAGAGAACCGTCGAAGACCTTGGTGGGTCTTATAAGGTTCTTGTACCGGGTCATCGAGAAAGGTGGCCTTAATTTGTATTCTTTATTGTAAAAGAAATTGTTAAGCGATGTGTGCGAAACAAACGTCATAATGCAGACAAATTGTTCGAGCTTTAATTCTGCCACTGGGCTGACCTTGAAGTGAGCACTGCGCATGCGTAGGGTGCTGTATATCCCAAAAATAACCACTTCCTCTGTGCATCCAACCCTCAGCCTCAGAGCTAGACTACTATCTTGTTTTGTTATTACCACACAGCAGTAAAAAAGTTCCCTTCTCTGTAAAACACCACCTGAACTGCAGACACAAAGTCTCTATCAAGAATATTTCAATGAAATACGATCTCACAACCCTGACGATTCCCCTCCGAGAATTGTCTTTCTTAGTAATTTTCAAGGTATTTCACATTTATTCAATTTATTTTCCCAAGGGAAGTAGTTTTAATACATACTTGGGTTTTGGCGGAGCCTCCTCCACTGAAAAGCTTTCAGACAGCGCTCTTATTCTGTTAGAGTTGAGTCAGCTGCTGCTGTGCTAACTTCCTCTCTTCCTGACATTTCTTTCATTAGCTGATCTCGTACAGTTTTGCTTCTTCCATTCAGTCTCTGGAAGCCACCAGCCATCCTCTTTCACCATCTGCTTACACAGTTTGAAGGGCAGCTTATGGTAGTAATCCAGTTTACATTAACCAAACTCTGTGTCCATGAACTCACCCTCTACATTAACACCACCAACTATAATTATTTGTCAGTGATGGTCGATTGCCATGAACACTCTGAGACATACAATGCAAGATTTCCAGATACAACTCCCTGCTGTAATAGTTCAAGATCTAGATTTGTTGGGGTTTTTCAGGCTCCATGCAAGTCCCACGAATACCAAGGATGTGACAGGTCCATCTGGAGAGACTATGTAAGACTATTTACGCTGTATTAATTACTCAGGCCCAAATAGTGCACAAAGCCTGCACCGTGCATTACTAGACACAGACCGCTTAACAACGTAGGATTGAACACCAGTATACGTGTTATGCAATTCAACAGACTACTCCTGACCAGTTTTGCCTGATTTGGTGTTACTGCTATGGGTCAATTGAGGACCAACCACACTCTAGTGCCAATCGGGAAAGCCTATTTTCTAAGGTTCAGTAAAATCAGGGCCATTTCGGGTTGGTTGCCAAAACGAGATCCAAATCTCCCCACTGATCTTGAGAGACATGAGGCACATTTGGAGAGGTACTTTCTTTGTCCATTCGGGGTCACTTCAACTCAGTCAGCCCATTCCTTGGAGTGGGCATAACTAAATTTTAATGGTAGAATTGACGAGTTAGCCTCAATTGGGGGACAAAAAACAAACCATGTAGGTCTTCAATTTATCGCTAAAATATTGCTGTCATCAAGTCTCATAACACTAGACTGATCAGGACAAGCTAAGTGATCAATGGGTTTGAATAATTCTGGACCTCTTCCGAATATCTTGAGCGATCCATTTCGAAAATTTTCATACGAACTGTTCTAATGTATTTTACTATTTTACTTTTTCCGCTCTCGTTAAAGTGAAATCCATTCTGAGTAAAATCATGCCAGAGTAATTACCAATCCAATATAACTAATACGCAAGAAACAAACGTGAAGTAACTATGTGTTTCAACCAGTCCTAACATAAATAAATGACTATCGTTGATCCACAGTGTAACTTAAGTCTTTTGACTAGTTCATACACATATACGTAAATTATGCACATAATATCCTAATAAAAATTGTTAAAACTACAACCAAAATTGATTAACGACCAAATTCATTAATTATCTGTAAACTCGAACGCGACTTTAGGTCGGTCGATCATCAACATCAGGTAGTACCAACCTCGTTATCGGTAAGATGTTCCGAGGATAATCATGTATTAAAACAACACAAAGATGCGAGATGTAAGAGTTGAAGTGCTGAAATGATTTAATACAGCAAGCTTGAACCTGTTGCCAATCGCTAGTAGTCTTCTTGTACGTCATACAAGGGATTATAGAACTATTAAAACAATTTTTGTACTCTAAGTGGTAGTATCTAAGTTTAATTTTGTAGTACCCTTTTTTGAATCCCGGTTTGGGCACAGCTTTATCACCAGCCATCAAATAATCATCTAAGCCTAGCCTTAAATAATTAATATACGGGCCCATATTAAAGTTTCAGATCATACATAAGGAATATAACATTAAAAAATAATGAACTAAGAAATCACCAAATAAAAACATAGTGATAACATTTACGTAATGAGTATTTTCATATCCCCGACCAAAAGCCTTGTCGTTTGTGATAAGAACAGGAAAAAAATCTAAAGGAAAGAAGAAGAAAATCATTTATTTGGCGTGTTGTTGAGGTTATTTTGATTCGCGTTGTTTACAGTAGCCATGGTCAGGGTAGTATAGACGTTTTTGCAATGTATCCTGTTTTGAAATTTGTTGTAACATGTTAAGAATCGTCCAATAATATTTTCTCAAAAATATTTGAAATTGGCGTTGTTTAATGTTTAGCCGATTTCGCTTTTCGCAAGTGAATGATTTTACGTTAGTTTAAACTTTTCTTAGAAAATGATTATTTCCTTCCACTTGGTTGTGTATTTTGCTTATAGATTCTGGGATAATTATATCTCTGTTCTATTTAACAACGACGATAATGATTCAAATACAAACCAAAATCCCGGCATCACAAGCAGTAGTTCTCCCTTGAACTCTGGAAGAATTGAAACAGATCCTGTTACTGTATCAAGTACAAATAAATCTAACCAAAACACTGCAGATCAAAATGAAACGTCTGGAAACGATCCAGACCGGGCTCGACAAGCTAGAGAAGGTGATGGTGATTTACAAGTAACAAAAGAAGATATTTTAATTGAAGTTGAAGATGAGAGTTGCAGCACTTTAAATTCAGAACCATCATTTGTATGCAAACAATCAGAAGAGGGTGGAATGACATTCATTCCACCTGTGTACACTCAACGATACATGGTAGTTGAAAATATTTTGAAAAAACCTTGTTGGGCTGAAAATGTTAAAAAGGTAAGATTACATTTTATAATTTGGTAAATGTGAAGTAAACTGCACGAGTGGTGAAAGATGAGTTTCGCGTTATTAACCTGTTCCTATCACCCTCCTGAACAAATAAATGTAAGGTTTCTAGGGGTGACAATGACAAATAGTGGAAGTTATAAAACGTTAAAAGTTGAACACTTGATAGCTTTTCATTATTCTACGGGGGCGTCATCGTCTCGACATCAGAGACACCTATAAATAGGTGAAGGAGGGGTAGGCTTTAATAAGCGGCCTACACTCAATTGCTGTTATCGAATGGTTCGATTGTTTTTATCCGTAGGATAATTCAATATTATAATTTATTTAACTTAGCAGGTAATTCTGAGCAATTACTTGGTCAACCCCAAACTTTTTCATATTTTACAACAGTCATAAGGATGTTCTCAGAAAGCAAGAAACATAATTCAAGCCCTGCAAGGCCGTCCTTCAGGTTGCCGAGCGGTAAGAAGGTTCAAAGTCCACGTGATAACATTGGCTTGTGGGAGACGCGAGGAAGGCCAGTTGTGACAGTACCGTTATGGCTAGTGGTTCTTCCGATAATCCTATTTTATGTGACGGGTGTGAGAACATGTTACTTATTTTCACGGTTTCAAGTGAAGATCAGGAAACGTTTTTTGTACGAACACGGCGTTTTGCAACGCACCAAAGTTTGCCCTCTAGAATTTGATATTTTACTATCTCGAGGGATGTTTTTCTTTCATTGACATCAGCGCGGGCTTCGGCAGCACCTAATGGCCGGAGGCACTCGTCTCAACTCGATAACAACTAATTAATTTCTAGCTCGAAATTTAAGAAAAACGTTCATTTGGATCAAAATTCTGCTCATTTCAGTATTATTTTTCATTTACGTTAACTTTCCGGGGCTTAAGTTTTGTTTTTTTTATTTTCACATACATTTCTAGATTATCGTAGTAAAATATGAAAAAGTTTGGGGTTGACCAAGTAATTGCTCAGAATTACCACTTAGCATATGATTTCAACTTATTAGTTAGTTATAGTAATTGGCGATGAAGAAAATATGCAAGATATTTCTCACAAGTGATGAGATTTGTTTAAGTGGCTTCAACATGTGAGTAGACCATAGTTAGTTTTGTTGTTTTGTAATGTTATTGTAAAATTTATGTTTTAAAAATTGTTATGATTCTTCTTGTTACGGTTATTTATTAGGGTATTGTGTATGAATTTTACATATCGAATTTGGATAGTATATATCGAATTGTTCAATAATAGCAATCGCATAACGAGTGTAGGCCGCTTATTAAAGTCTCCCATTTAACTGATCATATGATTTCAGCTTATTAGGTATTTTAATGTAAACAATAAACAAGAAGTAACTAATATTTTGAGACTTTGCAAATTGCGATGAATATGGGGAAAATATGTAAGATATTTCTCACACGTGACTAGATTTGTTTAAGTAGCTTCAAAATGTGGGTTTCACTCCTGGTAACACATTATTTGACAAATGGTATGTTGTTATTGGACCAATTGCCTGAAAAAGGCTGCAGTATAATAAGCGGCCACCATGTCAATTGTGAATCAGCAAACCAAGTTATCAATTAGAAATACCTAAACTATCAGATACAAAACAATTGTTATTATATTTATGTACAATTATGAAAGCTAGCTGTTATAAAAATATTGTTTAAAATGTATTCAAACAATGTAAATCAAGTCTATGGTATTTGAGTAATGGCCGCAACTACATTAGCAATGAACTTACGTTATTTGTATCACAAGCTGTCTACACTATCCTTCAAAATATTAAGAAGTAAGTTTTACACCACTTTGTTTCATACACATTAGATAGTTTTTAACTCGTCATTAAAAAATATTGCTTTTTAGATATAAAAACATAGCTGAACTATACCATAATATTATGAAATACCTCTAACATAAATCAGTTTATCATTTTGGTTTGTTGTTGTTCAGTAGAATATCGATGTTCCATCGTCGTGGTAACCGATTATCATGTGGAAGCCTGATAAAGTAATCGTACCAACACTAGTGTTTTCTTGTTAGTTTTTTTCTGGTGAATAGTAAATTAAAGTAGGTCCAGTAGTAAAAGTGCTTATAATAAGCAATAAGATTTTTGGAAATATGATATAGTCTTATTGTTTGTGGGTCAATGAAAATATGTTTTTTGCATTCTTTTAAGTTCAGTCGGTTAGTTCTGTTAAACCTACTTTTTCATATATGAATGAAAATAAATTAAAATTAACGTTTTGTGTGTTTAATAAGTTCATTGATTAAAACAACAATTTCAAGCTGAACTCTTGTTGGTAGATTGTTGACACCCCATAATATGCAAAAAATAGTCACATATTGATAAGCACATCTGGGATTCCCTCACTTTTAGTTTTTAGTTTGCATGAGCATTACTAAAATTAAAGTTTCAACATATTAAATAGTAAAATTATTAGCACTTTGAAAATGAGGGCAAACAAGTGGTAGGCATCTCGTGGACTCTGCAAATGATTGTGTGAGTGCAGAGTCTTATTGTGATCATATAGCATGTCAGTTACTGAGTAAACCATACAAACATCAGGGTACAAATGTTTGTTGTATTTAAACTTTACAAAAATCTCTAATACACATCTAGCCTGATTCGAGTTACCTAGCATGTTATGACTATGAAACCTTGGAATAGGCTTAAAATAGTACAAATTCAATAGTTTAGTACCTTTGAAGAGCATGATTGGCATGTACCGCCCCCGCCCTTCTCTGATCACACTAATACCTGCTTCAGTGTTGGGTACTTAGGCAGGGAAGTTTTTTTAATTATAGGAATTCCAATTAATACCAATATGGTGGAAAATGGCAGCCATCTTCAAAACATTTGAAATAGTATATTCCTGAGTGAAACTTAAAATTGAGCAAGTTCCAAATTTAAAGTGTGATGCTAAGTCGTGTAATTAAAAAGTTAGCTATTGGATCACTTTAAAAAACTCGCCCGGTATAAAGAGAACTTGATGATGAGACTCAAATTCTGTAATAGCACAGACAACACTGAATACAATTGCACACATCTGCTGACAACAAAGATATCTGTCCAGTTATCGACAGAAGAGTAAATCTGGTAAAGCTCTGAAATAGCTTCAATGAGAAGAAGAGTCAGAGCTCGTTTAAATAGGGGAACTTAAACGAGCTATCTCAAGGCTTTAGCACTAACTATGTAACTCTTAAGATTCGTACAGTCAAAATACTAGCTTGGGAGAAACTCTGCACTGGTATTGACAGTTTTGGTGGATTGTGGAAGGCTATAAAAACTGGTTGTACAAGATTGGTTATTTTCTGTGTTTTCTGGGACTGATGTAATTTTTAATTGGCAAAAGGCCCATTGAAGCCTCACTGCTTGGTACTAGGTTGCCTTTTAGGAGAATACGTACAGTAATTAAGTTATGTATTGGTAATTTAGACGTTCATTATCATATAAGCTCTTGCTTGTAAACTGATTGATTTCAGGTTGTTGATTTTGGCTGTGCCGAGTTGAATTTTGAGTCAAGGCATTTAAAGAAGCTTTATGGAATTGAAGAGATAATTGCAGTGGATGTAAATGAAAGTGAGCTGTCATATTACAGCTGCAAGGTTGGACCCTCTCCAGTGGATTATCTTTCACCTCGTCCATCTCCTCTCACTGTCAGAGTATACTGCGGCAGCGTAGCCCACACGCACCAAGCTCTCAACAACTGTGATGCAGTTATTGCGATTGAGTTGTGAGTAACAGCCCATAATTAATTCATAGGAAAAAAGTATATAAATTACTTGTACTTTATAGCTTTTAGTGATGGAGGCTCACAGTAAAGGAATGTGTCATCTTACCTCAGAGTCGCACTCATTTTCGTTTTGTAATTGTAAGGGTGATGGTGCTGAACTGCCACTAATGAGCAGTTGCAATAGTTGTTCAATTTAATTGTGATTACCACAACACCTACTATTCAAGTACAGAGATTTATTATATACAGAGAAATATATATATATATATATATATATATATATATATCAGAATAAGAAATAAGAAGATAATAATAAAATAGAGTACTTTATTATCCGAAGGCCACTCTGTCTCTATCTACTGCTTGTTATTACGCAATATAAGTAGGTTTATATTAGGTTGTGTTAAAAATTTTACTAGTAGTACCATAGTTAAAGTTAATATTTACGCACGCTCACGTGAACTGAGCTAGAATTTGGGTACTATCTCAAGGGATGTTTTTCTTTTTTTCTGCCAAAAGTGCTGGGTTGCCATTGAAGCCCACACTAATGGCCAGGGGCATTTCCGATTGGTACTTTTCCGACTTCAGTTCATGTACCAGATCGTCCAACATAATTTTATACGTTGGAAAAGCTGGACGAAAAACCAAAGTAAATACTTGTAAGAACAATGATTATATTGTTAAAATGTATTTTAACTAAACTAAAACTAAATTTAAAATGCAAAAAATACGTGAATAACTTAAAAATACCTTTATTAATATGTCATATATATATATACTAAAAAGTGACATAGTTGTCTAAGTCAGTGATTTAACTTATTATCTGAGAAATATATAATACTGCAAAACATATAACTTATAACAAAGTAGGTAAATAAAAAATTCAAAATTTTTGTGATTACAATTCAGCTCAATTGTCATTATTTACAGTTTTTGGGTCTTGCATAGATGGATTTATTCTTATCAATCCAAATATTGGTACATTCGACAATCTCATTAATCATATCATCTCTAAAATATTGTCTCCATACCTCTATTACTGATTTGTAGTTCTTTGATGGGCCTACATAACTAATTCTAACTTTCATAATATCACATGACGTATAGTATATTCACACTCAAACTGACGACTATATGAGTTGTAATAGTAGTTACCACTCTTGATATTAATATTATTTATAGTCAATGATTGGTAGGTGGCAAACGGAATAATACGGTTTCTAAAACGTGAGATGTGGCACATGGAGGGGCGCACTGAATGCACTGCTAGATAAAAGCTAGGCCAACAGTAAAAGTGAAACTGGGATATGAGATTCTTAGAAAGACGCTCATTACATACATAAGGTTTTACATCGCAGATCTGAAAACTCTGTGATTTATTTACAAAATATGAGGCACCCAGAAGTACACTCCGTAATGCCACCCATGGAAAGTAACAGATGTAAATCAATAGATTTTTGTCGTAGTTATGTCTGTGTCTCGCTAACAGTTGTAGGCAGACAATGAGCAAGCGTGGAACACCGACCACATCACTGCAGTGGAGGAATTTAACCCTTCCCAAGCCGTAGACGGATGTATTAGAATGGCAGACTTTGACCAAAACATCAAATACAGTTATATCCGATATTATAGATTGTCTTTTGGAGAGTTTTTTAGTTCACAAAAGGCATTTGAAATGCCCAGCGCATGCTCCATGCTTATCGTGGTTGCCAAGGAAGTATTTAAAAATTACCTTCATTCTGCGGCAGAGGGAGGAGAGCGCCCCTTGTCTAACTCCGACCACCTTCTCGTCAGTTCTGCACATTTTACAATGAAATTAAAATTTATTTGGAACAGTTTTGTAACTAGTTATTTTTTCAATAAATAAGCTAATTTTAAATAAAATGCCCTGTTTTATACTGTTTTTGCTTTTACCTTTTATGATTAAGTTGTAATAAAAATTGGCTTTGAACTTAAAGAAACAAAAATTTTTACTTGTCTTGGTGTTATAGAAAAGTTAATGCATTTATTAGTGGCTTGCAAAACTGTATTTACTTAAAGAACATGCCTTGTATTTTATTCAAATAGACAACTTGTGTCAATGGTAAATGAACAAATAAATTTACAATAAGTAATGAAACAGTATCAAGACTTGCAAAATCAAAATAGTTGTGTTATTAGGTGGTAATAAATCATGAATTCAGTGCTTCCTTCTCAGTTCTATAATTTCTTGTTGAGTATTCTTCGAGGCTATATAGTTTATTCACCAATAACAAGATTTTCAATTTCTTCTTCAAGATTTTCTGACTATCAGTCTTCATTCCTGCTACAAGTAGATTGTCTTCATTCCTGCTACAAGTAGATTGAATGTTCATGCTCTTGAATAAGAGGGTTTTCTTGGTGAAGAAGGCCGTTTAATGGGTGGAATATTGAAGTAATTTAGTTTGAAGGGCACCTATGTTGCCGTTTCATGGTAGATCTTGCATTTAGACATGTAAATGCAGTATATGTACAGTACACTATTTCATCACTTTTGGTGAAATTTCATGAACTGCTGCTGAAAGTGTTACTTTCACGTGCTTAATAGTACTGATAACTTCCTCTCAAGTGACTGGATGGAAAATGGTAAACAAGTATTGGGGAGCAAATTGAGCAAACGTACTGGATGTCTTAAACATGATATCTGGTCACAGAGTCCATTCAGCTATCTATGTCTGTGAAATGTTGAATGTTTCAACCACTTTGATGTCTTCAATACTATTAACCAAAATAAAATACGAATGTTGAGTTTAGCTCCAGTTCACCTTCCTCTTAGTGCAGTGTCTGGAATCTGGAGTCATTTTCGTCTGAGGAAATAAAAAAAAGGAAAAAAATATAAACCTCAAAAACAAACAATTTACATTGAAATCAGATACACCTAAATTACAAAATATAATATAATTGGCATTTCTATTGTCTAGACCTTTTTTTAACTCTTCAGTAAAAAATAGCTCCAAGAATCAAGTCTGTGACAGCATCAGATTCCAGATGCCTGTACATTAAGAGGAAGGTGAACTGGAGCTAAACTCAACATTCATATTGAATCAACCCTTCACACCATAGCTACATAGTGTGTTCATAAGACATGATGTGTACGCTCTGTCTTTACTTCTAAGAGGATAAAGTGTGGTCTAATCTTAAAAAAATAATTTCTTTAATGTCTTACCACAATTTGCTATAAAAAGTAAAGTAAAGTAAAGTTGTCTTATTTTACCAGGTGAAGTTAGGGCTAAGAAGCCCTCTCTAACTTTTAACCTGGGGCTTAAAGGTGGCTCCCGAACCACCACCAACGGCCGGGCAGGCGGACTGCTTGTAAGGACAGGATCGCTCAGCGGTCACCCATCCAAGCAGCAGCCATGCTCTTTACATTAGCTATTAACAGCAACCATTAATTATACATGATTGTCTTATAGATAATGATGCCATTAAACAATATAAATATTAAAATGTGCATAAAAAAATTACAAACTTAAAAAATTAAAAAACTTTACAACACAAAGAAATAAAATACACACCATAGAAATAATGGATTATTTATATAACCCTTATAGATGTATGAGAGGACCGAATAAGCCCCTGCAATAGCGTTCAGGCACTGGATCGTGTCTACTTCAAGAATTCTCCCAGAGAGTAAAATGCTTTGGATAATAGGTAATGCTTCAAACATATCTTGTAGTCTAGGTGTCTCTGATGTCAAAACAAGGTAAGGAGTTCATTTTGAACTTCACTGAAATTTTCAATCTTTAGGCTTTTCACATCATTATCAAGTCTGTTGTTCTTGAAAATGACATGACTTATTTAGTCATGCATATTTTAAGACTTTCTTTCAAACCGCATGCAACCCTGAATTAAACAATATATATATTTTGCTGTAGTTTCAATTCCAACTTCTATTTTGGCTGTCTATATTTTCTTTGTTGTTATCAAGATTGTTATTGAATATTTTAAGACTAGAGTATTTTCTGTAATGTTCATCCCTTAAAAAAGTGGTTAATATTTGTAATTCCTTATAGTTATGAACCAAGAGACTGCTACTTTCAAATTCCTCAGATATTTATTAAAATATTTTTTAAGTACAAAATTCATTAGTATCAAAAACCCTTATTTATATCAGTTAAGATTACCAAATTGCAACCAAAACAATCCAACCATAATATTTTACTCGTATGTTTGTTATGAATGTGATGTACATGGTATTTTTTTTGTTTTAGAATTGAACATCTGTATCCTGGAGATTTAGATGATTTACCATTTACAATATTTGGATACATCAGACCAAAAATTGCAATGTTTACAACACCAAATGCAGACTTCAATGTACTTTTCCCTAATTTCTCTGGCTTCAGACATTACGATCACAAATTTGAATGGTCTCGTCAGCAATTTGAAGATTGGTAATGTTGAAATATTAGCCTTTCCTAGGTGTAAAATATAACTTTAGACAATGTTTTAATTTATTATAACCTTTTAACGCCTTATCAGAAATGCTGTAATTTTTGTTCATATAATCATAAAAGTCAGTATGAAGTTTATTTTATTTCCTGTCATATAATTTCATATTAATTTAGCCATAGCAGAGGTTTTATCTAACCATTATTCTTAAGTTCATGTTTTTATTGACTTTTAGTTGTCTATTTTTTAAATTGCTTGTACTTTTCCATTGATGATATAACTAGTATTTATGTGTCTAACGATTGGTTTAAGTATATCAAGGTAAGAAAAATATCTAATGAGATAAATTAATTGTTTTATATTTTTAACCCTTTTAATACCATTTTGATCTCGACCAAAACTGGTACAAGTGTCTTCTCTATCGATTTCAATAAAAACAAAGTTGTGTGCTCATGTAGAGCAAATTGGCTCTCGGCTCCAAAACTATTCTTAAAATTTATCTCTGATGATAGCACTTCAAGGGTCCGTATTTAATTATTTTAACCCTTAAAGCGCTGAAGAAAATTTGGCCAGGATACAGTTAACGTTCATTTTCAGCATGCAATTGTTTTGTTGTTGTCAATTTTTTAAAATTTTTTTTTTAGAGAGAAGCCGACCCCCTCTTAAGCCTTATTCTGCCCGTCCTCATGGGCCACTGGCCTGTGCGAGGATCTTATCAAACAGAATAAGGAGGAGAGTCGATACAGTACAAGGTCGATGGTACTGATAAAAAGTGCAATGGTCACAGACAGGATTTGAACCTGCGCTATCTCTAACTCAGACTCAAAAGTCCAACGTCTTAGACCGCTCGGCCATCGGCTCTCTCTTTTCTTTTTCTTAGAGATAAAGTAATATTCAAAAAACTTATTTTTTATAAGCTGATAATGGTGGTCGCATTATGCATTGTCAGACAAGACGATGCATTGTGAATTATACTGAGTTGGTTATTGATTTATTTTGATGATTCACTCATTCCAGTTTGATTCCCAATGATCATAAGTTGACACCTTTAGATATTTCCACACCTTTCATGGCACTTTTGTGGATTGTAATATACACAGAAATCGTAAATAATACAATACGGATATTTCTGTATACTGTGATTAAACTAATTCCGATGGTACCATACTGTACTGATAAATACATATGCGACAGTTTAAGAGTTAATACTTAGTACAATACATGATTTCTTAAAGCCTATTCAATTAAGTTATATGTATCAAAAGTGCTAAAACATATTTAACTGTCATGTAGGTGCAACAACCTGGTGTTGAGATATCCAGACTACTCTGTGGCATTCCAGGGGGTAGGGCCGGGCCCGACTGGGACTGAACATTTGGGTTGCTGCTCTCAGATGGCAACCTTCATCAAAGTGTACAACTCTCCTCCTTGCGAAGAAAATGTAAGTAATCTGGAGGGGTGGATATGTAAACGGCTTTGAAACAAAATTTTACTAGCTAAAGGAAAAATAGTGGTTTAAGTTAATTTTGTAATCCGCAACAAGTATCAAATGTGTAAGTAAGTATTTGTGTAATAGGTTTTAAAGTAACAATCACAAAATATAGCAATTTTCTACTACTTCTTCTATGGGGCGGCCTATTGCCATGCACTTAAGCCTCAAGGGTCTTTTGTGCACCCCGGAAGCACACCATGAGGACGACCAGTCTACGGTTTCAGCAGTTCTACAAACCGCCGAAAACAACCGAGGGAGAAATTCATCACCCTTAAATGTGCCAAAAAATAACAAAACAATAAACAATTGCGACAATAGAATACTAGCCACCAAATGTGAAAAAACAAACTGAACTGGAAGACTTGTATTTTGTACACTTGCACATTTAACGACAACACACACATGTACAACAAACACATTTAACGAAGTTTCCAAACCATAGAAATTCATTGTTTGTACAAATCTGTACTTTTGTATCAAAAATAACAATAATGGACAATATTCCTTCCAGTTGTGTTTTTTACAGAATATGTCATCCAGGCAGTTTTTTCACACTCGCTACCATGGATGATACTGAATATCATCCACTGGTCCTCAAAGGGTTAAGAAATGTGAAGTCACCTGCAACAATCACCACATTTTTTAGACACAATTATGGATCTGTAGCTCTAAAATTATTATAGACAGCCAAATACTCTTCAGTCTTAGAGAATTAGGATAGTGTAGTGTACTAGTCTCAGCAGTCCCGAAAAAGCCATCACGGAAATCACTGAAATTTCATGGATCATGACTTTAAAAATATATTTTTATCATACTTTGTGTTAGATATATTAACAAATTATCGTGCTTTTGGCAATAATATTTTGCTTTCAGTTCATATATATCTTGATTATGCCAGACAAAATTGCTATGTATTAACATTTCTTGGACTACTGAACACAGTTCTATTTGGTTGGTCAGTGAGTGCAGACCTATTGTGACCTGTATTATGTATGACTGTTGTGGTTTCTGATTTATGCATGTCACAACTCTCTAGTATGTTTTGTTTACTTTAATCTAGGTTGTAGTATTAGTTTAGTCATTTTCCTGAAAAAGAGATTAGATTGCATATCTCGAAACATAGTGTTGCTGATTGTATTGTATCACTGAACGATGGCAAATGTCCGGAAACATCCTGTTTCCTTTACTGAACTAAGTAAGGTAAAATGTTGTTTCTTCAATGTGTGCATATATTTCTCAGTTTAATTAGCAATATGTCCTAAATTATTGCTTTTGTTAAATGTTGCTTTTTGTACATTACCGGTACATTTACAATGGTCTTAAAAAAACACTGTTAAAGGTCAGTGATTTTTTGCTTTAAAAAGTTACTGATTTTCATTATACCTCAGCAGTAGACACCCGGTGTGTCGCATTAAGACCTGTTGTTCCTAATGGAAATATAGGTAGGTAAAATGGGAATGTGTTCGTAAAGTATTAGGATAGACTAGACTAGGTCTCCCGGAACATGTGGGAGTATTACTTTTTTTATTCTTAACAGTCAGTAATTTGTACATTTTCAGAAAAAATCCTGGCCTGGATATTTGTTCACCTCTGTCAACCACTATCTAGTATTTTTAATAAAGTTGTTAAACCAAATTTGGTGTGGGTAGTCATCACTGGTTAACAAAAGTAGAGAGAATCTGATATTTATCACACAGATCTTTTGCTAACAAAGATACACAATTTTTTGACCAATGAAAGCCTCCATAGTTAAATCTAAAGATTATTTTTCTGTATCACTTCCAACTCGTTGTCATGTCTCATTCATTATGTTGTCACATGGTATTTTGGAGAATAATCGCTGCCTCAGATTGCAGTTTATTCTCTTTTATGTAGTCATACATCTCTCTGGCATAAATATATCATATTTTCTGAACGTAGTCTTTATGGCTATTTATAATGAAGTCATATGTGTATAATCTGTAAAGTATAAATGTGTGCCTGTCACATACGTGTGTTCTGCACTTTATTTGTATCCTAGTGCAGTAGTAATAGTTTAAGGATATACCTCGATAGTAACCAACATAAAAATTTAAAAAAAAAAACAAATTTTTACACATTTAAAAATGGTAAAACTTACTCGGTAAAGTTATAGTAAATTAACCAAAGAATATGGTAAATCAAACTAAAACATGTAGGGCTTAAAATCCTTTTTTCTAGTAGTTAAATATGACAGAATAAGCTTCTATTTTTTTATACAAATATACAGCAGTAAAATTAAAAAACTACAAAAAAGTTTTTATTTATAAAGCAACTAGACAATGAAAAAATCATTACCTTCAAAAATAAGCTCTTAGTAGCTGTTACCTGAATTTTCAGTCATATTTACAATCTGGGAAACTGAGTACTGTAAATGATAATGATAATAAATGGTTAATTGACGTGTTATATATTTTGGTTTTTTTTTCAGGAACTCCACATTCAGGATGGAGAATATATTTTGGTACGAGAATATGAGCATCCATTCCATGTAGATAAAAGGACTTTGGAAGAAAAACTTAGAGATGAAGCAGTTAATTTCATAAACAGATACTGCATTTTAAGCAAGCAGTTTGATGAAGAGAGATTATCAGAAATACCCCTGAAAACGATAATGGAAAGAATAAAATGTTTACAAAGAGAAAAGTTGAAGTGAGTAAGCAGGATTGTTGTATAAACAAGATAAGATTATTTAATAAGATTGTTCAATTTCCTAATTATCCAGAAACAGATCGGCTGTGTTGCAGGTTAACCACAATGGCTCGTAACATCAAAAAAATACAAAATCCAAATAATTAAGATGTCAGACCTTTTAAAAGACACCAGTCCTTAACAGTTATACAAATTGCCATTAATAGTTCTCTTTCCTTCAAGTAACTTAATTATCAGCACATCAGACTTTAAGCTAAAATAGTTTTTGTGCACAGTTGATGTTTGAGGGTTGTTTATTAAGACAGATCCAATCACACAGTTTTCATACAAACTGATTAAAATTATAACTTGTAATTTTGTGTCAATCTCACATTCCGGCAAGTACGGTGGGGCACAGAGATTTCAATGGGATTCACATGACTGCCTACCCTACGATCTGATGTAGCATTCATAGAAATTTCTCTTTCTCATAAGTTTTTGGGGGATTCTACACATTTTAGAAAGCAATTTCAGAACGATAACATGAAAAATAGACTTTCTGATTGGTTGAATGGGCACATGGAAAAGTTCTTTGATGGAGGTGTCTAAAATATGGTGTCAGAACTTAACTTGTTTTTATTTATTGTGTTTCAGATCGGTTACTATTTCAAGAAAACAACTTTTTGTTTCCCTGCCTAGATTATAATCAAGGGGTACATTTCCTGGTTTTTTTATTTCTTTGTTTGGATATTGGATATTCTTCCAGATATATGTTTTGTTGTGTTGTGTAAACGAACATTCAGAACCAGTCAGATACTAGAAATTTAAATTATAATTTATTTTTTAATTGAAATATTGGCATCTATGTGGTAACAACCAATTACCATATGTTCCCTTAATTAACTTATTATAAACTTTTTTTGTCCAGTATGTTACAATAAACTTATCCTACAAATATAACCAAAGAAGGAGTCAGAAATGCTAAATTTACTGAAAACAAAAAAGCTAAGATCAAAACAAATATACACATTTGGTGAATAGTGATACTAACTTGGTGGCACTGCATATTGCCTGAACAGTACATATCAATAGGTCTATGACATGACATAGTGGTATTTTTAAAATGTATCTGCACTCACCAATAGTTAAAAATAATAAGTTATCAAATTTTCAATCAAGTTTGTTTAAGAGCTGCTGGTGGATATTTTTCTTTCCGTCCCATAAGAACACTACTACACATTCAAACACTTTCTAAATATTTATTGGTTATTTAGAAAAATATCTGTGTAACTTTTATGTAATTCATAGTTGAAATACGAGAGCTATCCAGAAAGTAGATTAGATATAAATAAAAAATACCAATTCTGTTCAAGAAACTAATTGTATTATAAACATTTGAAAGTGGCACTAAAATACTATTTTTCAACATAGCTACAATACAAATTTAGACACTAATCATAGCAGTGAGCTAGTTGCGTTATAAAATTCTGCCGCCTTAGATTTCAACCAGGTAGTCACACCCTCCCACGGTTCCCATTGTCTCGTTTCGCAATTCACATGTTTTACCCTAGTCTCATCTCCTATAACGATTCGATCGAGCAGCGAGTCACCATCTTGAAGTGTCTAAAAGTGTCAGTGAAATAGCCATAAGCTTATGTTTATGGGTTTCTGTTGAGATTTTCGGTACCTATCTAGCACAAAATTGATTGTAACCTAACTTCCACATAACAATTTAGTGTAACAAACTCCTTGAAATTCGAGGAAAACTAAGTAAATTATGTTCAATTACATTAAAAGGTACTATGCATTATTATATATGGATTCTTCAGAAAAACTTACTAAAAAATTACCTCTAATTTGATAAAAACTACAGATGGATTAAATTCTGGTGAATAAAGAATTGAATTTTTCCCATATTATACTGTATATACTTTTAAATATGATTTTATCCTTGGTGTATGTTTTGTCTAGGAAAGTACTGGCTAAAGATAATTGGGAAATAAAGACAAACTCAGACGGATATGAAGTTGTCATTCTTCCTGACAGTGAAAATGAAGATGAGGAGGAGTCATTTCCCGATGATAATGAAGATCCTCCAGAAAATGGATATTGTTGTGATGTAGACTGTGATAACACATTAACAGATGAGGCAAATTGGGATTGTGATAAAATTGAATCCAAAGTCGACACAAACATTTCAACCAATGGTAATTCCATATGTTTGCTACCTCATGATTATGAGAGTGTTAGTGAGTCAAATAATGCCTCTGTTAGTTCAATTAACAATACACAAATCGGACAGACTATTAGTAGTGATAATTTAGACTTAAGTTTTGAGGAAAAAATGTGTTCCAAGCAAGAAACTATAGTACCTGGTGAAAGTGTTGTGGTTAATACATATGAATCCAGTGATAAAGAAGATATTGTAGAAAAAGACATGGATTTAGATTGTAGTGTATATGAAACACCGTACAATGTTCGTACATTTATTAAAAAATCCGACTGTGAATTGTTTAATCCTAGTAATCAATCATTATACCACGAAGATTCAGATTCATCTGACGTTTGTAGAAAGGCTCTTTCTTTTATGACACCTTCTTGTAAAGAGTGTGATTTAAATAATTCTGATCCATTGAGTGATTCAGCGAATGGTTGTGGCAGAACTGATTCCTTTTGTTGTATAAGTAATGTTTCATCACCTCTTGATATTTCTACTTATGCTACTCCTTGTTGTTCTCATCTCCACAGAAAATCGATTCCAAAGTGCCTTTCTTTACAACAAATAAGTGCTCAAGAAGCAGAGGGCTCTTTAAGGGAAAATGGATTTATTGGTGAGCAGAAAGACAAGGTTAGTAAATCCATGGAAGGATTTAAAACACAAGAAAGCTGTGATATGCATGAGACTTGCAGTAATGCTAGTAAAGTTGTAGATAGTGGTTATCCTGACTCGTATTCTGAACATAACATGGACATGGACTTAACTCCTGAACAGTTTGATGATATTGAAACAGAGAGTGAAGGAAATGATGTCAGCTCTCGTTCTTTATCACCACCACCACCTCCTCCTGTTCCTCAGATCCTTCGTCTTGTAGATGATGTTCAAAATGGCGATGTAGCCAATAATAACAGAGATGGGGAAGGTAATAATGTTGTTGCAGATATGGAAGAGGAACTTCTTGAGTTTGAAGCACAGATTGAAGAAGTTAATAATGAATTGCCGAATTTGGCTGCAGTAGACTATGCTGTAGATCAGGATCTTCAGCTATGCCATAGGGAATCAAATTCTCCAGTGCTTAAACAAGACAGTTCAGATAAATCATGTAATTCATCTGAGGTTGGAATTGAACAAAATGTATTACTTTGTTCCTCAGAAGCACAACAAAGCCCAAACTGTGAGGTTTTAGAAAATAAAGTTTTACTTCCTAAAAATAAGGCGCTCACAGTGTCTCTAGATACATCATTTAATTCTGCACTTGATAAACCAGTTGTAAAAAGCACAGAATCTAACACAAGTATTGCAACACACTGCTCCTGGGGTCATTTGGACTCTTCTGAGAGTCCGAGCTTGAATAGTTACTTCCACAATGGTATTAATGACCCAGATAATCCCCAAAATTCCTGCAATTTAAAACAACACAGCTCACTGACTACAGTACTTGATGGGTGTTCAAAATTTTCAAATTGCTCACTTGTGCAACCAATTGAAAAACATGACATGTCAGTTGAAATAATATTACAATCTAACCCAAATGAAAGTTTTTCACAAAGCAAAACACATTTTGTGGATGTACCAGAGTCAACCAGAGAAAACTTTGATGAAGATATGACGAGAGAAAACGCACCTCAACAAGATTGTTTGAGTATTAGGTCAGAGTATGAATCAGCTGCATCTCTACACAGTGTGGACAATGACGAAAGCTCGTCCTTCCCTAGGTGGCTCCTTGATATGCAGGTTACAGAATCAGATGAACATGAAGTAGCAAGTATAAATTCAGTGATGACAGTTTGGGATGTTGACAGTTATGATGAATTAGTCAACCTGAATTATGATGTTCAAGTGGATACAAGAGGGGGTGGCGATCCTCAGAGAGACTCATGGGATTAAAAATTTGGTTGCCATACAACTTCATTGGAAGACACAATCTCACTCATTTGTTATACCAAATTATTTTCTAGTTTTAAATACTTTACCTATGAAATAAAACTGAATTGTTGATTAATTATTTTTAAAACTGAGTTTTATTATTTCTCATGAGATTTCATTTTAAAATTTAGCTTAAACATTTTGTTACTGGAACTGTTATAGAATGTACAGGATTATTACATATTTGCTAGTATAGACATTAAGAAGTGTTATAACAAAATATTAAAAATGAAGAGGGAACCATAGGGCAAGTAGACAGTGTGACTGAAGTATAATATACTTACACTACTCATATATTGATCATTTTTTAATTCATCTGTTTCATGTGTGTGTGTGTGTGTGTTCAAACTAATTAACTAAATTTATAATAGGGAGACAGTTATTGTACAGTAGTTTAACATGTAGACAGCTGAAGAAGCTGTTATGCTTGCTGTACCTTGTATAAGATCACTCAGTATAGAGGTGCAGTGGAATGTTAATGTGGCTGAAAACTCATCGAAACTATGTATCATGTAACTACTGTATCTTTACCAAGTTTAGTCTGAATATAGTAAATTTACGGCAGCTATTGTGTTTACAAGCTCATATTATACAGCCTAAGCCCATACATAGAAATTTTACATTTGTTCAGGGCTTACAGTTTTACAAACAAAAATATGGACCTACAAAATTGTATCACATTAATAAGTTCTTACAAAATCGCAAAAACTTCTCCAAGATTGCATATTTAACCATCAACATTCATTAACGCTTTGGCTACTAAGCGTCTCAATGTCTGATAGTTTTAATGCCAGTGTCATTACTGTGCCCTTCGGAAGCGAAATTGTTATACTAAATTAAGCTAAACATTAAATCGTATGTTTTCTTATGTTACTGATTACATCATTCACCAATTAGGAAAAAGTTTCAAGACATATTTTACGAAACAAAAATTAAATGTTTCATTAAAAGAACTACATAATATTGATAATGATTTGAGTAATTTAATATGTCTCTTCAGAATCAGCTTAGAAATCACACACCAAGATTTTTACATAAATCAGAAAACAATATAAATTACCCTGTACCTTATCATACAGAAGAAAGTGGCCAAAGTCATATGTGTATAACTTGGAGATTACGGGAATAAAATTAATGAAACATATCTATAGAACCTCTTGACAATCAAAACTATTGTTAACTTATCTTGAAAATTAGTGGTTTAAGGAATATTGTTCTTCACTGACTTTTTTTACAAAACACTAACTATTCCTTGTGGAAAGCTACCCAAAATATAAAACGGCCTAAAACCTCCATTCATCCAATACCGTATAGATAGATGGTTCTTGGGCCAAAAGAAAAGACTGAGAGTTTTAGTAAATACTTTTGTAGCGTTTTTAAGTTGCATTCAAACTCTTCGGTCGCAAACAAGGATATTTTGAAGTATATTAATTATCTAATTCTATTATATCTAAAGATAGATCATATCAAGCAATCTGAAATAAAGAATGACTTGAAATCATAATATTATTAAAGAGCTCTCTAGATTACATTATAATAACAATAATTTTTAGTACAGTTTTGAGATGGAAATGTTTTTCTTAATGGAAAGTGACAAATACAGTTGTAATATCATAATCTGAAAACCAGCTCGTGACGTTACATCTTACTGAATCAATAATCAATCCTCTTCCAGTGATGTGTAAAAGCTATTGATCACATGAATAAAATTTGTGTTAATTGATTATCTTATCTCACAACGTCAATTTGGCTTCCGGAAATACCATCCAATACTCAAACAGACAAGTCCATAGTGACATAAGTCAGGGCTTGAAAACTAAAAAAATAATATTCAATGGCTTTTCTGGATGTAAGTTAGGCTTTCTATAAAGTATGGCATCAAGATCTTCTGTTTGAAATAAAATCTTCATTGTTCGATTCATACAGTAATTTTCTTAAATCTTCACTGTGACAGATTGTTCCAAATTAAGTTGCAGAACTTATATTCTTCCTTTGTAAGAATTGTGTCAGAAATACCCGAGGAAGTGTGCTTGAACTTGCGTTATACACGCTGTTCACAGCCATTCTCTCAGTGAGCATCTGAACCGTGATTATAGAACATCAAAGTAGTAAGTGTACCTCATGAAAAGAATAGTTCATGAATTATTAATATTGACAAGTCCATAAGCGGTATACACGCTGACAATACGTAATTGCGCCACAATAAATAGATATCCAATCCCCCTTTCACCCTATATTTTCTCTAATTTAAAAACCATTAAAGATCTGAACCGTAAATTAGCTCTAAACCAAAAATGTTAAATAAGAGCTTCAGTTACATGCACATTATGATTAAACATGTTTAAAGACGAATATAAAACATAACTTTATTTTCGAATTGGGAGTTTTACCATATATATTATGGTGAATGTTAGGAAATAACTCATATTTTAACACAAACATTGGTTTGATCTGAAATTAATATTTATTATGTAAAAAAAAAATCATGATCTGCAATATTAAAACAATATAAATATGTCAGTTTTCAATATATAGTTTGATTATTGTGGGGACGCACATAAACAATCTTACTAAAGCAAAATAAAACAATTGTTTAAATGTAAATTTACCAAGGTGGAAGGCTAAATGTGAAAAATATGCCTCTAGAAAACCTACATACTTCAAATGATAAAGAACATGATATACGCAATTTCGTAGAGCAGTACAAGTTTGAGTTACAGTATTTCCTAAAACAGTGGATCTACAGCGAAATTTTGAATAAACGTATTATGTTCATTCATTAAAAAAAAACAGTTTTCATTTAAACAGCTAAACACAATTTTGATCTGATTTGGTACCTATCTTTAAAATGCTTTGATATCATAAATAATTAAAGTTTGTTGTATTCTGCGTTTTATTGTTAAAAACATATAATGAAATGAAAATGTAAACATGACAGATTTTGAAAATACTACAGATTAACAATACTCAACCCACTGTAACTGATCAGTGATAAACCGAAATTTAAATAGTTAAATTATTGAAAAAATTACATGAACACTTAAGGCATTTGAAGAGCTGAATATTTTACGAAAGTGATGTTTTTGTGCCTTAAGGTATTTTTAAATAGCTGTGATAAAATGTTGTTGTTACCTCATAATACGCTATACCTAATTTAACACATAACACATTGACTGCGACAGACTAGCAAGTTTGCTATTTTAAGGAAATACTTATCTTTACTCAGTATAGAACCTCAGTGAAGGTGTCAAGTTATATGAAAAAGCACTCAAAACATTAATTTTAAATGTAACAACGAACAATCTTACTGAACTGGATACTGTTTTGAATGTGTAATTACCCACATGCATACCAAACGCTTTCCACAGTGATGGACCTCAAACATTACCTAACCACTGAAGCCACACAGAGTAAAAGGAAGAAGTCTTTTTAGAGTAAAACCCAATGTCTTAGCGGGGTCTGGGGTGTAGCATAACGCTGGGTAACGACACCTGCTTAGCACGGAGAGGCCTTTGAGAGTGCACCACGGCCGCGGGTTTAGTAGCCGACAGGCCTGGCTGCTTCCCCTACAGAAGAGGTGAGATGCGAATGTGTGGTGTCTACGTCTTTTATTTTGTCGGCCGGTGGTTGTGCTGGTAGCCGTACCCAACCTTCTTTCTGATCATAGTTACAGCTGGTCGTGTCGTCTGCCAATTCTGGGTGCTAACCAGCTTCAATTACTTATTAGTGTTATCTTAGCATATTTTCAGCAGTAGTTACAACAAATTAGCAATTTTGAACTTCCGTTGTCTGATTTTTACAGGATGAGGTAAACTTTCGCTCTCTTGGCTTTCAGGCTCCATGGTGTGAACATGAACTGCGTAATTTAGTGGACAGAGTGATTTATCAAAGCTGGGTGCCCTGCTCCTTAATGTCCCGGCACATTGTAGTAGTTTCAGTATCGTACCTAGACTTCCTAAAAGGCCCACGCGCCTCTTAAATTAGTTAGAGCCCATTATCTTCCAAATTCAGTTAAACTTAAGAATGGACGTGTAAACTGTCTCTTAACTCATAAATAATATTTGCGAGATCTTCTTTTTATAATCCCAATATCAAACCTGACATAAAATTTGTGTTCTCTTTGACCAATTCTCGAAATAGTTATTGTTTCTTTTCGTTGTAATGCCCGTTTATATAATTAGATTTAACAACCTCCTTGAGGTTTATACTCGAAGTGGACCGCCCCCTCTGCCCCTCTTTGCATATCTTTGATTAATACTAGCAAATTTGTACCGTAAAGACTGATTCTATCCTTTATTGTGTTTGATAGTTAAGACCAGTAACTTATGTGGACGACAGGACCAGGCTAAAAGAAGACCAAGATAATAATAAAACAGATCTAAAAATTTACTAAGCACTAGCTTTAATTATTTGATAATTTATATAGTACAATTTAAATGTTCAAACCTTTGTAAACATTATAGTTACGAGACAAAATTATTGTTGTGTTTATACTGTCAACTTGGTATACCTATATGAAAATGCACAATATATTTTTCAGTTGGGTTTCTCCCCATTTGTAATCAGCTTGGTTATATTTTATAGACTAGCTCTATCGGAATGGTGAACACAGAAACAGACTATTTTACTGCATTACTAATAACTATTTGCACACATAATAACTAGTTGATTAATATACAGGGTGTTTGAAAAAAGGTGCCCATAAGGTCAGGGCGTGATTCCCTCACATCAAATAAGAAAAAAATAGGTTAATAACATAGGTCCGAAAATGCTTAGTTACCAAGTATACTGGGTGAAAGATTTCGTCTGAATTTCAGTTCCCTGCCAGCAACGAAGCCCTTGGGTATTTGTTGGCTGTTAATTAAGATGTACAAATTTAGAGTACTTTATGTAAATGAAAACTGAAAAAATTGAATAAAACCGTTTCCAGGACCTGTAGCTACAGTAATTTTTATGATATGTGACGAAATACGCGAAACTTGGTCCCGAAAAACAAGTTACATTTAGTTTGAAGCAGATTTACTATGTTAATTGTACAATAAACACAACTATCTTTTTCACCGTAATGTAGATAATTTAATTTCGAAGGAGAAAGATTGTAAAATAAGTCTATAATTAGACAAACGCATACTTTAAATAATAATCCTAATTACATACATAACGCATGAAAAATAGACAAAAATCTGTTTAGCTCTCTACAAATGTAATATTGAAATTAAAACATGCTGTTTTATTAGAACAAATTAATGAGGTTACTATTATTTTTTACTCAAGTAAAATATTTTAACAATCATACATTATCATACATAAAAAGTTATCTGAATTATCATTCAACAAAAAAAGTTACACTTTGTTTCTTTTCTTTTATGTCCTAAAAAATAACCACGTCTCAGTAGATGTTAAAAATGTTTCCCCTCATTCATAATACAAGCATCAGCCGTTCTCATAGACTGGCCGAATCTTTCACGAAGATCCCAGGTGTCCTCACGTATCCTTTGAATCCGTTAACAACCTTATCGCCAACTCTTCTTTGGTAACCACAGGCGAGTCGTAGACCAAGCGTCTTGAAATTTCCCCATAAGAAAAAGTCTAGAGGATTGAGGTCAGGTGACCTTGCAGGCCATGCTACTGGGGCTCTCGACAATCCCATCTGTTTTGGATATGCTTCATTAAAAATTCTATTACTTGAAATGTGTAATGAGCTGGAGCTCCATTCCTGCATGAACCACATGTTGTTGGTGTTGTATAGTGGCACATCTTCGAGAAACTCATTCAGATTTAGTTCGTCAAGAATGTAAATAATTTTCACCATTGGGAAAGGGGGCCCGGGTATCAGGTATAAAAACTAATAAAAATTTTTATCACCCAGAATAGCAGCCCAATACGTTAATAGAAAAACTGATATTGGTGACGGTTCTTCTGAATAGCACGTGGATTTTCAATTGCCCATATGTGAGTATTGTGGTTATAAAATCAAAACTCAAACAATAAACAAAAATCACCACCTACCTAACCATAAAAAACACAACCAATATTCAAACATCCCCAATTCACATCCCAATTCCACTCATCCCCCCTATTCCTACCACCACCCCCAACCCCCCCCCCCCCCCCCCCCCCCCCCCCCCCCCCCCCCCCCCCCCCCCCCCCCCCCCCCCCCCCCCCCCCCCCCCCCCCCCCCCCCCCCCCCCCCCCCCCCCCCCCCCCCCCCCCCCCCCCCCCCCCCCCCCCCCCCCCCCCCCCCCCCCCCCCCCCCCCCCCCCCCCCCCCCCCCCCCCCCCCCCCCCCCCCCCCCCCCCCCCCCCCCCCCCCCCCCCCCCCCCCCCCCCCCCCCCCCCCCCCCCCCCCCCCCCCCCCCCCCCCCCCCCCCCCCCCCCCCCCCCCCCCCCCCCCCCCCCCCCCCCCCCCCCCCCCCCCCCCCCCCCCCCCCCACCCCCCCCCCCCCCCCCCCCCCCCCCCCCCCCTATATTCCCCCCCCCCCCCCCCCCCCCCCCCCCCCCCCCCCCCCCCCCCCCCCCCCCCCCCCCCCCCCCCCCCCCCCCCCCCCCCCCCCCCCCCCCCCCCCCCCCCCCCCCCCCCCCCCCCCCCCCCCCCCCCCCCCCCCCCCCCCCCCCCCCCCCCCCCCCCCCCCCCCCCCCCCCCCCCCCCCCCCCCCCCCCCCCCCCCCCCCCCCCCCCCCCCCCCCCCCCCCCCCCCCCCCCCCCCCCCCCCCCCCCCCCCCCCCCCACCCCCCCCCCCCCCCCCCCCCCCCCCCCCCCCCCCCCCCCCCCCCCCCCCCCCACCCCCCCCCCCCCCCCCCCCCCCCCCCCCCCCCCCCCCCCCCCCCCCCCCCCCCCCCCCCCCCCCCCCCCCCCCCCCCCCCCCCCCCCCCCCCCCCCCCCCCCCCCCCCCCCCCCCCCCCCCCCCCCCCCCCCCCCCCCCCCCCCCCCCCCCCCCCCCCCCCCCCCCCCCCCCTCCCCCCCCCCCCCCCCCCCCCCCTCCCCCCCCCCCCCCACCCCAGGCAAAAAGAGCCTGGACCATGATAGTGATAAGAATGCAACTGCTGCTCGTGTAAAATCTTCCAGACAATTGAATTACTAACACTGAAAATCCAAGGCTAGTTCTCTAGTTACTTCTTCCAGGAAATGATTCTCTATTTCGTCCAACAGCCCTCCTCCAATTCAGCTGTTACACGTTGTACGTGGGCCGTCCTGATCTACCAACTTTTCCAGATTTAAAGGTTCCGTACTCGCTTAGCCTTCTATGAATGGAAGGTAAAACATTTTATGAGTCGGTAACTGTCTATGAGGAATATGTTCCTGATGAGACGTCTAGCTGACGACTGTTGCAATGTCCCAAGGACCGTACATTTAATGCAATGTCTGCCATTTCATATTTGTGTACATGATATTCATATTAACCTGCCATGATGAATAAGATATTATTGCTATCAAAATTTAACTTCCAACGGCACTCGCACATCAACTTGTCATTAAAGTACAGATCAAACACACGCACTTAATGAGCAATGAAAATATAGCTTGCTTGTAATGTTATTTAAATTATTATAAACAATGGTTACATTGTTAAACATATGTTTTAAATAGAAATTCTTTTTGTTTCTCAATATCAAAAAAATATTTTAATAAAACAGCTGTTTTTTATTTCAATATTTCTTTGTAGAGAGCTTAACAAGATTTTGTCTATTTTTTCATGCGCTTTTGTATGTTAATTAAGGATTATTTTTTAAAGTTTGCGTTGTCTATTTTATAGATTTATTTTATCAATCTTTCTCTTCGAAATTAAATTTTCTACAAGTACCTCGTGAAAAAAATATTTTGTGTTTATTGTACATTTGTAACTAGTAAATCTGCTTTAAAACCTAACTGTAACTTGTTTTTCGGGACCAAGTTTCGCGGTTTATTTCGTCAACCATATCTTAAAATAATTACTGTAGCTACAGGTTCTGGAAACGGTTTTATTCAAATTTTTCAGTTCATTTTTACATTAAAGTAGCTAAATTGTACATCTTAATTAACAGCCAACAAATACCCGTAGCGGCTTCGTTGCAGCACTGGGGAACTGTTGACAATTCAGACGAATATCTTTGTCACCCTGTTACTAAACTTGTTGTAAACTAAGCATTTTCGGACCTGATGTTAATTAGACCTTTTTTTACTTTATTTTGATGTTGAGGAATCACCGCACGACTTGATGGGCACCTTTTTTCAGAACACCCTGTATATGAATAGCATAAATTTCACCAGATCTAATGTATCGATTATGGCAACCATGTCAGTATTGTGACTGTTTATAGATTACAACTTGCCGTTAGTCTGTCTCGTTGGCTGTTTTTTTTTGGACTGGAGACGTTAGTCTGTCACTGTCACTCTGTCGAGCAATATTATGTCAACAACAGGGGAATGGCTATATTATTAAATTAAGATTTCCTTTAACAGTGATTGTGTTAATTATATTTTCCACAAATAAACGAGTATAGAACTTAAATTATTTTTTTTACATACACTTTTACACTTGTCATATTAAAATGTGGTACTTATGAAGGATTTTTGACACAATGTGACCAAACCTTGATTTTTCAGTTTACACTGTAGCATATTCTCTGTTAATTTTGTAGATATGTGTTGTCATGCAGAATTTATATGCTTCTTCCTGAAAGATCTAAGTTAGTTGTAAGTATATTCATTTTAAGATTAAAATTTGTCTCCTCTTATTTCATATAATGGCAAATTAATGTTAACCACAATGTAGATTTGTAATATAAGTTTTAAAACTTTTAAGCCAAGCTAATTATGATAAAGCTATCTCAGAAAGTCAATTAGTTGTTATTGGCAGGATTTCTGTATCTTTTCATTGTAAGAGTTGAATATATGATATTGAAATAAAACTATCGATAAGTATATCATTTACAAGAACTGTAAATATTATAGGGTAGATTACAATAATCTACCCATATTATATTCAAATAATCGGTATTGAACTTATTATTTGTATCTGGTTCAGGGAGACTTAAAATAAGCGACCTACATTCCCTATTTGATTGTTATTATCAAACAATTCGATATATTATCCAAATTCAATATTACATATTAATCGTATGAAACAAGAATTATAATACGTTATAATTTTTAATAACATAAATTTAACAAAAACCTTTCAAAATAACAAATCCAACCATGGCCTAGACCTAAAAATTAAAAATACTTTACAATAAAACAACAGTGAGCAACCGCTTTTATGAAGGCACCAGCTAAACCCACATGTATATCTGGAAATTTATTACGTAATTTCCTCATTCATCGTTGTTTTCAAATTCTCAACAAATTAGTTACTTTTTGCTGTTTATGGTTTACATGGCTGTAACTAGTAAGTAGGAGTCATTCAGATAAAAACAATCAAACCATTTGATAAAAAGAACCAAATAAGAGTGTAGGCCACTTAGTAAAGTCTAACCTCTGATTCTATCAACAACTATTATAACAACATCAAAAGAAGTAAAATTAGTTATTTAACTTAATTACGTTAAGACATCATATTCAAAATAAACAGATTTAAATTCCTATTGTTTTCCAAAGTACAAGTTCCTCACAACTTTAATGTAATAAAGTAGATCCTTGCTGGATAACATTACTTGTATGAAAGTAAAAGAAATCCGAATGTGACTGAAAACAAAAAGATAAATTGACATGCAAGCAGCAATATGATGTTCATTGTTCATGTGCCAAACCACTTCTTATCATACAGAATTACCATTTCCTATAAGCTATACTATAGGCTACTTTTATCTCCACAGTCTATTATGAAGTGTTCATAAAGTTTTTTTGCTAAGAAAATTAATAATACCTGATATATTTACTGTATATAGCCTAATTTAAATTTATCATTGTTTGAATAGGCTGCAGTATAAGTGATATTCTAAAGTCCATAGTTATTTGTTTTTTTTTAATATGTTATGAATTGTATAGCCTACTGAAGAAGGCGTTATGCTAAAACACATGTCTTAACATTATTATTCAGTAAATTTTAACGATTTATAATTATTATATAAACCAATTAATAAGATAACCCAACTTTTTGGAATAAAACATATACAGGGGCCTAATATTTTCTGAATGATTACAGCAAAACAAATAAAATAACACTTGGTACATCATTACTACACCTAAAACTCTGCTTTTTGAAATAACTATCAGTTTTCTGTCATATCAGGATGGCCTCCAAGGAGTTAAAATAAGATCTTAAAGGAGAGCATAGGTGGAGAAGTACTTAATTAATTAAGTAAATTAAAGGGCTCTATTAATTTGCCAACCTCCAAAGGTTCACGCTTTAAAAATTGCACTGGTATACAGTTTTAAAAAGTTACAATGTAGAAAGCTTAATATTCTTTTCTTGGCTCAAGTTGGGAAAGTTAAATTTTGTGAATGTAGGCTGTACATAAGAAATATTTTTAGGGTATGTAGTGACTCTTCATATCCAATGGAGAATGGTTTCACAAGGAGTTCGAAAGAAATATTAAACGTAATCAAAGGTCAAGATGTACATTATATTAAAGAGTTTGTTTAGTAGAGATGTATACTGCAAACAGCACTTTATTCTATTTATTTATTTTCACACAATTTATATTCAAATGGAGGAACATGGGTGTTTAATTCAGACCATAAATTAATAACCTAGATACCATTACACATCTCTGTTGAATTTTCTAAGATTGTGTTTATACAAATAGCCTCATTTTCTTTCCAGCGAAGTCAAATATTATAACTCTTCAAAATGGACAAGGCGAGCAGAAAAGAATTACTGGCCATTATTACTAAACAAGAAGAAGATCTTAATCGTTACAGAACCAGATTTCAAGGTAAGTCTTTGCTCAGTAAGTTTAAGATTTAGTTTTTTAATATAGGCCTATATTATTTAGCACTTCTGTATGGCTCCAAGGAACATTTACAAGATAATTTTGTAAATATATCTTAAATAGAAAAATACTGTAATGCACAAGATGCATATATCTATTTATGTATACTGTTCTATTAAGTGTTACAGTGATTTAATTGTTTTATTTTTGTGTTTACAGATGTTGTTGCAGCTCACAAGCGACTTCTTAAAGAAAAAGAAGCCTTGGACATAAGTGTGAGGGTCATGAGCAAGACATCCAGCCAAGAGATTCCAATTGATTCTACTGACGATGAAATACCAACTAATGTGAAGGTATTTTGGGATTATTAACTTGTTAATCATGAATAAAAGACTATCAGATAAAACATACTGTAAATTATTTTATTTTACACCATAACGTTTATGTAATGATAATTTAAGTCAATAAATAATAACAAAATTAACCCAATGGGGAAGGGCTGAAGAGCCGGCCACAGTATCTTCAGTCAGCTAGAAGTGAATCTGTACATATTTAGTTAAATATCTATCAAACAAAAATAGTAATAGATAAGAACAATATTCTTTCTCCACAATTTTGTTATAAAATATTCTATATAAAATATAATTATTGTAAATTTGTTACAATGGTTATTTTGGACATGGCCATTTTAGTGGGCAAATAGTGTTGCCAACCCATAGAAACAAAATGTTTCAAAACTCGAGAATCGAATTTATAATAGAATTCACCAAAACTATAATTATTTTTATGTAATATAACGAAATATAATGTTCATCACAATGTGAAAAACACAGTCTTAGGGTAGAGTGGAAACCTCATATTACTATACGAAGGTTTTATTAATGCAAATTTTTCATCTGTATTTGAAGATGTACAAAATTTGACTATGGGAGTGATCTGTTGGATTTTTGAATAGCTAAGTAGATTAGTTACTAGAGCTATTTACACAGCTAGAGTATGAAAGGGTTTCATAAGTTGGATTTACGTCATGCCTTGGCAACTCCAGCAACACTTGTAAGTAGACACTAATTATTTAACACTAAATTTTGTTTAATCAGTACAGGAATGCTATAACATAAGGTTTGTCGGTAGATTACATGATCAGGATAACTTTTGTTCCTCTAATAGTGATTCGTAGGCCGTTTGATATTACCGTGTGCTTGACAGCCAGGAATTGTGGCTTAAAATTGTGAACTTTCTTGTTTTCAAGTTTTTTATTACACCTGTCACTAACTGTTGGAGTTATTTTATTTTCTGAGAGTGGAACAATACCAAATTTGACTTCATTCATAGCTCTTTTCTCTCTACTTCTAAGTATTGGTGTCAGATTTTTCCTCCGTAGCCTCTAAGTCCAGACACTTTTCCTTATAAGTGTTTTTGCATAGAACACAGAATTTCGTACATTATAAGTAAAAAAATTATGAGGTGATATCTTATTAACAATCCACTCTACATTGTTTGTTTCTGCATGTTTTCTTAATCAATTGAGGAAGCTCTTTGTTGCAGTAGTCTTGCGTTTGGTCAAACAGTTCAACAAAATAGAGAAATAAAAAGTTTTGATTTTCATTTTGCTGACTCGACAAAACACGTAAACATTAGCTCACACTTCGTATTACATTACTCATTACATCAGATTATTGATGTTAATATTTTTTTGGAAACCATATGCTTATTTATTTTGGTAGCTAAATACTTGAGCTTTACATCGATATGAGTTACAATAATTCGGTTTTGTAATGACTATTAAAGAAAACCGAAAATAGTCTATGTATTCCCTCATGTACCAGACTTGCCAAAATGTTGAAAGATTTAAACTGCTGGGAGAAACAATTGTGCACCTTATATTAATCAGTTATTTGGCATATCAATTTAGTTTTTTTTATCCTGAGGGAAAAAGACGGTTTGTCCCCGTGCTTAGTCCTAAAAAGGACCTTTTTTGGATCAGGCCCCACCTTTTTGGTGAGGATATCTGCTTTTTCATTTCCATGATGCCCTCATGGCCCGGCACCCAACCGAGTGTTACTCTGTTATTCGTAGCTAGCTCCGCCAGAGTATTCTTGTATTCCCAGATTGCTTTCGAGTCTAACGAATAGGTATCAAGTGCCTTTAGTGCAGCCTGGTTATCAGATAGTATCAAGTATTTTGCTCCTTTTGTTCTCATTTCTATGAGTCTTCTGGTGCATGATTCTATTACCATGACTTCCGCTTGGAAGACCGTGGCACGTTTTCCCAGGTGCACTTCTTTAGATCAATTTAGTTATGATGTAACAAAAAACCATATAGTTGTGTTGTGTAAGATGAGCACACTCTCCAGTCCACACTCCATCCTGAATGTTGTTTTGAGGCATACAACGCACCCAGACCAATTTCTACAATTGGAGTAATACGATGCTCCAGTATTGAAGTTGCTTTTTATAATTGACACATTTACCTTCAAAATGTAATGTTTTATATCCTATACTTTTTTGTTACTTCAGCATGAACAAAAAGTGAAAAGTAATGTTTCATAAAATTTGAAATTTTATATTTGTTTGTAAAATGCAAAACCAAATCACTGTTTTTTAAACAGTAATGATTTTTCTGTTTTTCTTCACACCATTTGTGTCTCTTAATTGAAATTGAATTTTAAGAAATAATTCTTTTTATTTTCACAGGTAATTAATTGCTAGTCTGCAGTACTTATTTTGCTTACAAATGTGTTAATATTACAAATACAAAGCAAAGAGAAAAGAGAATTTCAGTTTATCTGACCATTACTATTTTTTTTTTAAGTGAGGTATTTCCAAATGTGATTGACTCTTAACCCATGGATCTTAATACCAGTATTGAGAAAAGGACCCAGAAAAAAAATATTAATCTTACTAATTTATTGGTGGACATTTGTGCCATACTAACTTTTTCCTCGTTGAACATTTAGTGTTACAACAGTTCGCTGTACAAGAATCTATCACTGAAGTGTTACAGTTTAATGTTGTCAAAAACTATTATGTAAATAAAATTAAGAATAATTATTTTGTTAAAATCTGAAAAGTTACAAAGTTTTGTATGTTATTTGATTTGTGTACTATAAAAGTTAAACACTGTAGGAGGAAGTTGAAGCTATTCCCAAGGAAGCTGAAGACAACTCGATGGAACAGATGAAAGCTCAGTTGAACACGCTAATGAACTCAATTGCCACACTTTCAGAGGAGAAATCCAAAATGGAAGCTAGCTTTCAAGCTGACCGGAAACAAGCCAGGACTGAGAAAGAAGAGGTGTGTACAAGACTGTCAAAGATAGGTTTGTTTAATATTTTTATGCAGCTTCTTGTTTAATTTTTGCCAAGAATAATTTTTAATTTTTTTAATCCAAATTTTTGTGTGTTCATGTTTTTTACGTTTTATTCCAGGTAATAAGATAGTTTGATAATTAGTTTAATAAGATAGAAAAACTATTATTAACAGTTTCTTTCTATATTAAAAATAATAGTAAACGAAAAATATGGTATGCCATAAATAAGTCTTTAAGCATAATTAATTCCCACAGTACAATATAAATAATCTCAACCTATGTATGTAATGAATCCTTTGATTACAATGGTCACTCTTTAAAGTCATGTCTATTAAGTATCTGACCACATTCTGCAAATTTGCAATTGTTTGTGATAAAAACTATCAAATTGTTCATCAATAGATTTTATCATTGATTTTATTTTGTATTTTCAGCAATAAAGTGAAGAATCTGACATTATATCTTATTGTTAATAGAACAAAGATTAAAAAGTGTTTTGGTAAAAATGTTTTTTTGTTTTTTATGAATTACTATATTTTAATCAATTTTAGGTGTATGCTATATAACTTTTTCAATTTGTTTTTCAATAATACCATATCTTTATTATAGAAAATAGTGTTTGAACCAACTTTTAGTGTATATAATTTGTTCAATTTGTTATAATTCTATATGAAAAATTAACTGAATTTCATACATTTTTATAAAGTGTTATAAAATGTAATATAGTAACGCTACAGAAACAAGTTTTACTTCAAAATGCAAGGGTATGGAAAAAAGATTATTGTAAAATAAATATTGAATTAGGTTTTGTATATTCCCATAAATCCTTTGGGAACATTTTGTAGACTAAAAAATATATGTTGCATTAATTTTTATTTGTAATTAGCAAACAAAGATTTTACCCTCATTCTTCATAAAATGATGTTTTAATTATTTTTTGTTATACACTAGTACACTAATTTTTAAATTTTGTTTAGCTATAATATGTAATATAGAATAAAAATATAAATAAAATTCACATATAAACTTTCTGAGATCTAAAGACAAATATAGCATTTTAATAAGGCCCTGAATAAGTGGTGACTGTCTGCAATTAGAGTTTACTTTTGTTTAGTGTATGCAAAATACTAATCTCATAACTAGAGAAATTTATAAGAACACAATGTTCGATATGCTTAAAATATAAATAGTGTTCCTACAAAACTTAATCATTTGGCACACCCACGCTAACATGTTTTCACTTAAAAATAACTTCTACGTGTTTTTATGTAACGAAAAGTATTACAGTTGTATTAATATACTTTTGTAATGCTCGTTTGCATCAAAATATGTAATTATTAGTGCATATAAACCACACTATGTTTGACCACCACTTGTACTGTATCCATGGTGACTTTATAGTCAGCTGTCTATAAAGATAAAAAAAGAATTATTTAGAAAAGTTGTTTGGTATATTTTACTTTTCAAAACCTTTTTGGTTTACATAATACAAATACAAATATTGTTTATTTTCAAATTCATCAAAGTATTGAAATGGCGTCAAGTAATACTTACTTTAAAATAATCAGATTAGTTAGTTAAAATAAAACACTTGATGGATTTTTATATTGTTGTTTTAAATTTTTTTCCAACTTGTAGTTATAATGAAATTAAATGAAAAAATATTAATTTATTTAGGGCTTTAGAGTCCTCTCTACCACTAAAAAATTATTATTTCTTTCGCATTGATTGATGAATTAAAATATGAATTTTATTATTATGAACATTTTGCACCATTCTTTATTATTAACATTCAACCATACATTAATAACACAGGTTTCACTTTTTCATCTGTGTGTACAAAATTCATTAACTAACATGTTCTTTTTAATTATCAGAAAGACAAAATCATCAAAGATCTCCAAAAACAGTTGGAACAAGCAACAAGAGCTCATCAAAATGAGTTAGAAAACTACAAGTCTAAGCTGATAGTGGAGCGGCACCAGAGAGAAAGAGAGCACAATGACCATGGAGTTATGATAAGGTATAACCCATTTGTCAAAGTAAATTTATCTTTATAACATCGCAACTGCACATTGTATTCACAGTCAATAATAGTTTAACATCTTTACCTCAATTCTGTACAAATAACCTAAATATCAACACTTTCTTATTTATGATCTAGTTGTAATACAAGTACATGTAATGTAATATATCATTAATGAATTTTTTTAGTTTTAACGGATGTAACTAAAATTTAGATCAAAATGACATCAAACTTCAAATGTAGTCAGTATCAATTATAGATTACTGTAAAATATAACTTAAGTAAGTAATTGCATATCAATAAATTAAAGAGCCGGTTTTAGTAAAATGACCTTAAGTTTTATTCCAATGTTAAACTTAATACAGTTTTACTCTTTAATTTGTCACAAATTTATGGGAGATGTCTTATTTTAAATATATAATACACATCTAGCGGGTTTTAATTTTTCTTGAAAAGTTTATGAATATTTTAGTAAAATATTGGATAAAATCAAAATGCGTTTGGATACATATTTATTTTAAGGTTTAATAATAAATTCCTTATTATTTTAAAGCATGTAAATGCATTGACAAAGTCTAATTCAGCTACAGACTAATAGCATAAATTAACTATTGTAAGTATAATACATAAATATTATATATATAAACAATATAGACATTGTCTAGTTTGATAATGATCAAGTTATATTATGAGTTTATCAACAATCATTAACAGTCTTTCTTGTTAATGAAAAAAACTCATCAATATTATATACAGTATTAATCCATTCATAAAGTTTATTTTATAAATTTTAAGAGGGTATTATTCTATCAAATGTTTCAATTTGTTATACACCTTCAAGCCAATTATAACATGACTATTCAAAGATTTGCTCAGTCGACAATATTCTAAATTAAAATGTAGTATTTTTGTTTCGTGAAAATCAATGTGTTTGTGTCCCATGAAAGATTATTATCAACATGAATTCCTAAAATTTTTGATTACACTACAGATAAGTCAAACAAATATAAATTAACTATTTTCAGAATTGATTTTAAAGTAAACAAAATGTTTTGATCAAGTTTCAGCTTTACCATTAAATTCTAACCGTTTTCTTTTAACCATATTGATGCCTTGTTTACTCTAGTATGGTTAAGTATTTCTTTATCTCAAAATTACTGAAAGTATCCAAAAATATGCAGTCCGAACATAAGTTGTGTCACTTATGCAGCAAGATAGACTCTCAATAAAAAAATCATTCTATAATAATGATAAAAAGTAAGGGTCCAAGTGATCCCATGAAACCGATTTATTATCAACATGAATTCTAAATTTTGATTACACTACTTGACCAAAATTCTATTTTCAGGAATTGATTTTAAAGTAAACTGTTTTGAGTTTTAGTTTCATTCATTAAAAAACGTTTCCTTTAAACCATATTGATGCCTTGTTTATTGTGGGTGTTGGTTACACAATTCTTTAGTTCATTCAGGTCACTATAAAGTTGTGTCATCAGCGTAGAGCAAAGGCCTTATTTTCAACAGCCAATGTTGACATCATTTTTATTATATGATAAAAAGTAAGGTCCAAGTACAGATGAGTGACACCGTACTCTATTTTTGACTTCCTGTGAAACCAAACTTGTGATGTATACTTTTATGTGTTCTATTGATGAGGTATGATTATTATAAAATCAAAGGGCACTTCCATGAATTCCAGTAATGCTTAGTAATTTGGCTAAAAAGAGTACTGTGTTTTACACAATTCAAAGGCGCTTAGCTACATAAAGTGGCCTGAGCATTAAGGCCTTATTTTCAAAGACTGTGACAAATTTCGTATTAGCTTGACAATGGCATCAATAGTGGATTTAACCTCCGGAAACCAAATTGTGATACTTAAAATTTTATTTTCTTCTAAATAGTCACTTATTTGGTCATAGACCAGTGTCTAGTAATTTAGACAAGACTGGGATGACGAAATTGGCGGTAGCTACTTGGATCATTATAGGGACCTTTTTTTTAAAGACTGTACAAATTCTGGACACCTTCATTGCTCCGGATTTTACACTATTGAAGCAAAGTGTTAGTGGCTCAAAAGTATAAATCAATCTCTTTAACAGATTATTGATATATTGTAGATGTCATTACTATCTGATTGTTTAGTCTTTTAGCTGCATCAATTGTGTCAGATGGCTTGATTGATTTAAAATGATAAAAAATGATGAATTAATACAATTAGCTTTTAATGAATTTAAACTACTATTAATAACTGTACGGTTTTCACTTTAATTTTTTTTATTGAGTCAATAAAAAAATTACTAAAATCTTCTGAAGTAATATCAGTTTGAAGCCTATGGGGTGTACTTTTACTCTTGCTTTTAATTATTTCCATGCAGCTTTAATTTTTAATTGTTGCTGGTTTTAATATAATTAGTGTTGTGATTAAGTTTGGCGTTTTTAATAGATAATTTATATTCTTTTTTTAGGTGGTTAAAAAGTTTGAGAAGTTCATTCGAAGGCTCCCTAGAACTTCTGATTAAAGAGTCAAAACATAACAACTTTTCTTTCATATTCCTTAATTCACTAGTGTACCATTTATATTTAAAATTGCTTTTAGCTATAAATGATTTTTTCTTAATAACTGAGTAATAATTTATATTATTTAAAAGAATTTGAAAAAAGGACCAAAAAGATTGTTCAGCGTCAGTGAACTTAATTTCATTAATTAAATGTTCCCAGTCATAAGCATTCAAACTAGATATTAAGTTGCATATTTCTTTGTTTAGACAAAACAATTTTTAAGTACATGTTTTTTCCAATAAAACCATTTTTATCATTTGGTGGAGAAAGAGCTTGAGTATCTAGCACATTAAGGTCAGCCATTACACCATCATGATCAGAAAAGGGAAAACGAAAAATATTACAAGAGTTAACCCTATTCTGCCCACAATTGACAAAATGTTGTCAAGGCAATTTGCACCTCGTGTGGGAGATTGATTCAGACAATAAAAATTGTACTCCCTTAATAAATTTAAAAAATATTTAACAGATGGTTTGTTTTTTTGTAATATCAAATGTAATGTTCAAATGTAATTCCATTTAATTAAAATGAGACATCTTGTACAGTTCTCCTGAAAGCAAGGTCATAAAATTATTTGAAATTTAATTGTTTTGGTGGAGCTAAAATTAAAATGGCCGCCAGTACAGCGTGCTCTGAATAAATAAATAATAGATATTCTAAGTTATGGTCCCTGTACTTCTCGGATGATAGATAATAAGAACACATTTTACAAGCTAGAATTAGTAGTAAAAAAAAATTATGAGATATTAGTTGCTAATTATGGCTATTAATATTTAAAGCGAGATAATAAAATACTAGCAGGAATGTGGACATTTTTAATTGCTGTTAACTACCAAATAACTGAAACAAAAATTTTAAGAATTGATGTCTGCTTTCTTCTTGAGATATCTGATCATTAAACATGAGCTTATTAAGCATGCCTAAAATTGGTAGATAAGAAATATGGTGCTGAACATGCCAAAGTCTAACTTAACAACAGAAATGTTTTATGTAATGACTTCAGGGTATGTCTTGAAATATTCTTATGGTTTTACTGCGGCATGTTCAGTGCACCATTTTATTTATGTACTCATTGTATCTTTTTGTAAGCTTCTGCTTTAGAATTTAAAATGTTAAGAATAGATACAAATTATTTGAGTTCTAAAAATTGTGTGTTTCAGTTATTTTTTAACACAACACTGGCAAACGAACTCAAGTCAATAATAACTTAAAAAGTTAAGAGTTGAAATTTTAGGTCACCAGTCAATAAAAAGAATCTAATGGAGTAAAGAAATAAATGTAATGACCAATATTAAAATTAATAGGATAGAACATTGGTAAACTTCAATTGATAGAGGTGATATAAAACTTTTATTGAGTTATTTTTTTATTGATAACTGTAATAGCATGTTTACAGCGTAAATTGTATTTTAACCAAGGTTTAATGTGCTCAATTAATTTTATTTTTTCTGAATAAATTCTATCTATTGTCTATCTATTTGATATTCCTAAATAATTGTTAGCATCATCTTGGATGTTGCAGGGAGTTGCAGAAACTAGTATCAGAGGAACGGACGGCACGGGAGGCCATTGAGACAGGAGCAGAGAGTGTGAGGCGAGAGTGGACTCAGTACCGTAGTGCTGCAGAGCGTCGAGAGCGGGAACTGAGCAACACTGTAGAGTCTCTGAGACGCAAGCTCAAGCGAGAGAAGGAGTCGGCCACACCTCTGCTGTCTACACTACAGGAGGAAATGGTGGCCATGAAACAGCAGCATAGCGTGGCCTTGCTCAAGGTGGTTATTTCCATCCACTAATGCTTCTTTCTACAACATAACTGTCACTTACTTTATACATCTGAGTCTTTGCTAAAACATGTAGGAAATCAATAGTTTTATGTTTTTTGGCTGTCTATGCAATCCAAAACTCTAAACTAATAGTCTGCCAAAAAATTATGAACTAAAGATTGATAATTCTCTGTATCATTCTGTTATTATAAAATTTTTCAGCCCATTGTCCATCAACTTTTAAATATAGCATGTCAACATTATGCGCACAACCAGAAATTACTAGTTCAATGTTGTTGATTAAATAAAAAAATTGTGAGTGTAAACATCAACATGCCTTGTTCCACAGATGATACATAATCTGGTATTCTACATTAAAATGTAGATCCTCCAGTTATCTTGTTCAACTTACTTCTTGCAGCTCATAAGCATATTTCCAAATATAGACTATCACATAAATTGGCTTCCAAACTGATAAAATGTAATTTTCTCAATTTATCGTGAGATGTACAAAAGTTGATCCAATTACTTCTAACCTCAGTAACAATTGATAAAGTTTAAGAGTATTTGTGCACTATGTTTTAATATTGGGTAGTTTTATTTATTTTATATTACACTATAATCTATTTTCTTAATTGTTATTGTATAATTTTGACTGGTTTAAAATCAATTTTAAGTATCTCAAGAGTTATCTAAGCTACAAAGATACTTATAGGGTTGATTATAAAATGTCCAGGAAGTTCAATCCCTACAATAAATTATAAAAGTATTGTAATGATGTTCATTATTATTTATAAAGTTTTTATTTATAAACACAGAGTAAACCAGGTACTGAGGGTTAGTTATGAAATAAATATGCATACTGTGTTAACTTATGTTGTACATGTAATACCAGCTAAAAGGAAACTTGTCTTATTATTGTTGTTTGGTTTGTGTGATTTGACTTGTTTGTTGATTAAACAGTTGGTGCACACATTTTGGCTCCAAGGTCAATGTGACAAAATCTCTCTAAGTATGATTAAAGAAGTATGCCGCTCAGTTACATACTGTAGAGAGACGTGCATCATTATTGTACACAATATTGTCTATGTAGAAATGAAATATATTCTGCAGACAGTTAGGCTACGCTAATGCTTAGCCAAACCCCATACAGGCTTAGCCATAATCAAACTCAATGTTGTATACTGAGGCAACATAACTAATGAGGAGAAATGAAGTTACATGCAAAATTTGAAGTTTGTAGTTCAGTTAGTCCCCTATATATTTGGTGGAAAACAGGTAGAGAGATAGAAGAGGAATGGTGACACTCATCTTTGTGATAGCAAAATGTACAAAATTCCAATTCTATAGCTCAATTTGTTTTGTGATATCATGAAGACAGACAGACAGAGGAGATATTTTGCTAGACCCCTGAATGAAAAGCTTCACCAACGCTCAGTCAGTTACAGTTTTGTAATCTTCAAATTACTTTTCCAGGAGCAAGAAAGAGCTTCAGATGCCGAGGAGAGAGCTCGCAAGTTGGCAGCGATGCATGAGGAAAGAGTGGCTAACTTGGAGGCAAGATTGGCAGAACTTTCACAAACTGTGGGGAGCTATGATCGACTGCGACAGGATGACCAGGGAGCCATTCTCAAGCTCAAGGTTGTTACAGATTGATGTCAATCGTTTAGTTGGTTGCTTTTCAGACACTTGTTGTTTTCTGGATCATATTTATAAACAATATTATAACAAAGTAATTATGCCTAATATAAATTATGGGGTGTGAGCATTTAACACACTCATTGTTAACTTTTTAATTTTGTTTTAACTTTTTGATATGGTTTAATATAATCCACTTTAGTTTCTATTTCAAGCTATAATCAGTGTTTACCTGTTTTATTACTACTGTTAATTTTGAATTTAGTTCCTATTTATTGTATTTGTGTTTTAATAAGATCCTTGAGGAATACAATGGATGAAGGTATTGGTAAGTTATCATGAAATCAATAAAGTCCCAACTAAAGTTTGAATTAACTATCCATGTTCCATTGTAGTTGGAATGGGTTATAAAGAAAATAATAATTGTTCCCTTCTTCTTTTGAGTAAATAGGATGGAACCATGGTTTGGATTTTTTTCTTCTTGGAGTTTAAAATATGCAAGCCAAAAAGTCCTAAATTTATGTAGTTTTTGAAATATACAGCAATGTATGAAAGTAACCTGGAATGTAACAAAAAAAGAATGCACACAAAACCTTTTTGACCTATATATATATATATATATATATATATATATATATATATATATGTATATATAAATATATATATATATATACATATACATATATATATATATATATATATATATATATATATATATATATATATATGTATATATACAGGGTGAGTTTTTTAAAGTGATCCAATAGCTAACTTTTTAATTACACGACTTAGCACCACACTTTAAATTTGGAACTTGCTCAATTTTAAGTTTCACTCAGGGATACACTTTCAAATTTTTTGAAGATGGCCGCCATTTTCCAATATGGCGGTCAACTTTAAAATCTCTTATGGAACACCCTGTATTTTATGTTGTTTTTAGATTCTAATCAAAAAAATAATACATTTTTGCTTTTGAGAGTTTTTTCAATATCTCTAATGGTTCAGGAGCTACGTGGACTGGAAGTTTTCATAATTTTTTCCCAATATGGCGGCCAACTTTAAAATATGTTATGGAACACCCTGTATTTTATGTTGTTTTTTAGATTCTACACTACAAAATAATACATTTTTGCATTTTGAGAGTTTTTCTATATCTCTAATGGTTTAGGAGCTACGTGGACTGGAAGTTTTCATAATTTTTGCCGAAAAAATATGGCGGCCAACTTTAAAATATGTTATGGAAAAACTCTAAAATGCATAAATGTCTGTATTTTATATTCTACACTACAAAATAAGACATTTATGCATTTTAGAGTTTTTCTATATCTCTAATGGTTAGGAGCTACGTGGACTGCATATTCGGCAAAAATTTTTTCGGACTGATGAAAACTTGCAGTCCACGTAGCTCCTGAACCATTAGAGATATTGAAAAACTCTCAAAAGCAAAAATGTCTTATTTTGTAGTGTAGAATATAAAAACAACATAAAATACAGGGTGTTCCATAACATATTTTAAAGTTGGCCGCCATATTGGCAAAAATTATGAAAACTTCCAGTCCACGTAGCTCCTGAACCATTAGAGATATTGAAAAACTCTCAGAAAAAATGTATTATTTTGTTGATTAGAATCTAAAAACAACATAAAATACAGGGTGTTCCATAAGAGATTTTAAAGTTGACAGCCATATTGGAAAATGGCGGCCATCTTCAAAAAATTTGAAAGTGTATCCCTGAGTGAAACTTAAAATTGAGCAAGTTCCAAATTTAAAGTGTGGTGCTAAGTCGTGTAATTAAAAAGTTAGCTATTGGATCACTTTAAAAAACTCACCCTGTATATATATATATGAAATCGTGTCCACGATCTTATACTAATAATTGCCTAAAAATATTTATTTATGGAATCTTAAGACATTTTAAAATTAATTAAGCTCAAGAGATCAGTAAAAACTATAAAATTAAAGTATTTAAAAAAATATTTGTTATGTTTGTGTAAGAAACATACATACATACATACATACATTTATGCAAGATAAGCATGTTGCTGTGAGAAACTACTGATACCTCTCAATTGTTACATGTTTGTTGCACCTGGATTATGCAAGCGTATCTTTAAAGTGATCGTGCTCACTTATTCTTGGACGGATTTCATAAGAAAAAGTGCTGCAAAACATATGTATTAGTCTAAATAAGTTAATAACAATATTTTGTTCAAAGCCATGTATTTTTACTGAAAATAAATGAAAGTACAAAAGAACAACAGGCTCCAGGACATGTGAGTGGAAATGGGGTAGTATACATTATTATGCAATGAGTGATCCAAATAAACTAAACTAACAGCATCAGAGAATAATGTCAGTTTTTTTATAACATTATTTCTCAATAATATAAAAATTATTAATTATGATATCTTATAATTAATGTCTAAATCAAATTATTTTTTGAACCTTAGAGGATGCAGAACACAAAATATACAACAGCACAAATACTATATGAATAATATTATTTTATACCATATATTAATATAAAACTTAATAAAACACTAATAAATTACAAGTAAACATAAAAATACCTAGCATAAAGAAACAGACACTACAAACTACATCGGGTTGAAAAAGCAAAGTTCAAAATAAATAGGTCTTTTCGCCATATATTGTATTACACAATTGACACATCAGTTAATAGCTCAGAACAAAACATTTTCAGCGGTGCCTGAATCACATTGATACAATTATTTTTTGTACTATCACAAATTAAATATAGACAGTAAGCCTTAATAATCAGACTCAAAGTTGCTTAAGTTATGATTGGCTCTTTTAAAAAATTACTCACTTGCCTCTACATAGGTAACTAAATATTTTCAAATTATAACTAATTAAAAACTAACTAGTCTTTATTTGTTTATAGGATCGCCTAATTCAACTAGAGTTAGAGCGAGGTGCAGAAAAAGCTGATGCTGATTTAGAAGCCCTTGTTGAAAAGTTTCAGCACTTGAAACAGAGTATAGAAGTGGCCAATGAGACAGCCGAGAAAAAAGTGGACTTAAAAGGTAGCTTTGTTTAATAATCATGAATATTGAATTGTTTTTTGAGACTATTATTATTACAATGTGTAAAATTTCATAATAATACACAAATATTTTTAAAATTTATACATATAAACTAATATTAATAACAATTAATATTTAAATTTTTTAAATAAAAGAAATATATAAAGTTATACATTAAATTTAAAATAAACTGTTGAGTAGATGGTAAAACTTTCATGAAATGCGTTTTGCATTATTTTAAAATAATGAGTTATTAAACCACTTTGCAAATATCTCAACTAATTGACTTCAATTTTAAATAACTAATTTATATATTAGTGTTAATATGGATAAAGTAATTTGGTTTGAAATTGATTGTTCAAGTTTTTCAAAATTATTCTAAACATTTATTCTTTTACATCTCGGTCATGTTTTAAACCTTAATTTCAACAACATTTTTAAAACTCAACTTTGGTTACCTATTTTTTTTATTCATATGAACCCATTGGCATGCTATAACGAGAGCAAACTGCCAATAAAACCAGCATCAAATCCACACTGTGGCAAGGCGGTCCCATCTCACTATGTAACTGACTGTGTAGTTGAAATTTTGCCTGCTAGATATCAACACCGAATATGCTGTGAATTCTTCCAAACCTTATCCATCATATATTTTATGTTTCTGATTGGAATCGGAATTTTTAATGTCGTTAAACACAGTATACAGTGCAATAGACTGAGTCAATTCTGACTAAAATTAAACATAGTAAAAATATTATGCTAGCCTAGATTAGGTTAGGCCTACAAGTCATACTAGATTGTCAAAATTATCTTCTTCAAACTCCTTAACTGAGTAGTATGCTTTATGTTAAAACATTTTCTATAGTTGTCTTAAATCTCTTATAGGGCATATTTCTGTATGGTACTGGCAACTTGTCTTATTAAAATATCTTATACCTATCTGAATTAGGCTAGTTTTAGATTTCTCTAGCCTAATGTAGTTAAAATCTAATTTTTCTTTGTTTCTTGTATTATGGTTATGTACATATATATATATATATATATATATATATATATATATCGTTTTGTAGCTTGTTGCTTCAAGCTTGTGGGGAGGACTCACTGATATAGTAGGTGTTGTTTAAAAGGCGGTCTGTTTGTGTAGCAGTGAAGCCTAAATATTGTTTGTGTTGTTTATTGTGGATAATAAAGATTATATAAGTTCATCATATTGTGTAAAATCATACCGTTTCTTAATACAACAATATTGAGGTAACATACCATAGCTTAACCTATATAATATATATTTAATTGTGAATATATTATTTCTTTTCATAATTAATTTAAAACACAATTTGGTGAAATTTCGTATTTATACCTCCTGTAGAATTCAAGTTATTGCAGTTTGTTTCTTAACCCTTTTAACCCCAGCCATTTTTCCATGGACTTGCCAGAAAGCCCATGGCGATAAGGGTCCGTAGTGCAGAATTGAGGAAAAATACATCTAGTTTTCTTATTTTTGAAGATAACTTTTAGGTTTTTGTTTTAAATTGTTCACAAATAAGTGTACTCTTAGATGTAATAGTTAAAAAGTACTTTTACAGAATGATTTGTTTTTTTTAGCGTATTTATACATAAAAAAAATTTTAATTTTTTTAATTTTTTATAGTTTGGACATACTTAAAAGGGTAGAAAAAAAATTGTAGCCCCTGAAAAATGAAGCAATTTTGTTGTACACATATTTCTTACTACACAAACAAAATTTGAAGAACTTTCCTTGATAAATGCAGGAGATATATCCAATTAATTGTATTGCTGCATAAGCACTTCTTCATATATTTCCACATACACGTCAGTAGAAGTATACAGATATGTCTTGTTACTTGTACACAAAATTCCCTTCTGGCAGGAACATCTTCAAAAAAATTGTAGAGAGCCCTAAGAAATTTAACTAGATTCCACTTAGCCCCTGATTTGAACACATTTTTGAGGATGTGCAAACCACAGGTGCCTATAAATAAAAAGTATAGGATCATCATCATTATTCTCAGTCTGAAGTTCCTACTCCAGATCTTTCACAGACTTTAAATTTACATTAAGTCTATCGATAGACAATGAGAAATGTTTTTTTTTTACATTTATGTGCTTTGATTGACTTCTGAATTTTAAAATCAAATTGCTCCCAGTGCTTTTAGTCAAAGAAGTGGAGGTAAAATATCTTGTGGTCACTTCATGACTTACAGGATCCCAATACCTTAGTGCAATACCCATTTACTATTCTGGCTAACTTTATTCATGCTTTCGTCCAATATAGAAACAAAGGCAGATGATTCCTGGACTTCCTTGTCCAGTAGGTCTCGAAAATACTCAACAATACCAAAGTTCACCAAATAACCAATTTTAATACGCTCAAGTGAAATTTTTCCTGCGATTTGACTATCCATAAATTGACTCAAACACTTTGGATGCAACTCCTGATAGCAGGAAAACCAGCCTAAAACAGCTACCACAAAATTTTCCAGGACCAACTTTTGAATTTCAATGACTTTCCATGACCTACTTTATTTCCATGACTTTCCAGGAATTCCAGAAGCGTGGCCACACCTATGTATATTGCGATAGAGTTAAATAATTACAGAGTATTGGAGTTAGACTTGCATCATAACTGAAGTAATGTTAAATCCAATTTACTTCACACTGATCTCCCCACAAATCACTTCAATTTCAAAATCGATAATTAATTATGAGAGTTTACAGCCTTATATATGGCATTTATCTTAGTCAGTTGAAATATTTAAGAAACTTATTCTAGAAATCAAAATAAAACATTGTCTTCTTCAAAGCCTTTGTCCACCAAATCACCGGAATCATGTTCATGACCAAATTCAGCCACAGAGATCATTGTAAAATATTCATATTTAATATGTTTATTATGTAATTGTTGAAATTAGTAACTATGGTTATTACACATTCAGCAAAATATCATTCTAAATTCCAAGTTAGTGTGACCTATACATAAAATCTGAAGTATTAGTAAAACATTCACTGGAGGAAAAAACTACAGTCCACAATAAATATTCTACACCTATAAATGTTCCATCCGGGTCTGAGATATTTGTTCAATATTTTGAATATTCTGAAATCGGCTAAGCTGAAACGAACACTTTAAATGTTAGTGAGCGGCTGGGACATCAACCCATGCAGCAAAAATTCTCCGTTGATTAAGAAGATTTTAACTGACACCAACACTAAATGTCAGTGAGCAGCCGGGACATCAACCCATGCAGCAAAAATTCTCCGTTGATTAAGAAGATTTTAACTGACACCAACACTAAATGTCAGTGAGCAGCCGGGACATCAACCCATGCAGCAAAAATTCTCCGTTGATTAAGAAGATTTTAACTGACACCAACACTAAATGTCAGTGAGCAGCCGGGACATCAACCCATGCAGCAAAAATTCTCTGCTGATTAAGAAGATTTTAAACTGACACCGAACACTAAATGTCAGTGAGCAGCCGGGACATCAACCCATGCAGCAAAAATTCTCTGTTGATTAAGAAGATTTTAACTGACACCACACCAACACTAAATGTCAGTGAGCGGCTGGGACATCAACCCATGCAGCAAAAATTCTCCGTTGATTAAGAAGATTTTAACGGACACCAACACTAAATGTCAGTGAGCAGCCGGGACATCAACCCATGCAGCAAAAATTCTCCGTTGATAAAGAAGATTTTAACTGACATCAACACTCTAAATGTCAGTGAGCTGGGACATCAACCCATGCAGCATCAACCCATGCAGCAAAAATTCTCCGTTGATAAAGAAGATTTTAACTGACACCAACACTAAATGTCAGTGAGCAGCCGGGACATCAACCCATGCAGCAAAAATTCTCTGTTGATAAAGAAGATTTTAACTGACACCAACACTAAATGTCAGTGAGCAGCCGGGACATAAACCCATGCAGCTGAAATTGTCCATTGATAATGAAGATTTTAACTGACACCAACACTCTAAATGTCTGTGAGCGGCTGGGACGTCAACCCATGCAGCTGAAACTGTCCTTTGATAAAGAAGATTTTAAACTCACCCTCTAAATCTGTCATCAGGCCCGGACTTCAATGAAAGCACCAGAACTCATATCAATAACATATTACTTGCACGACAAACTATGTTTTCCCCAGTGTAAACTTTTCACTAACCCCCTAAAATTTTGGTAATTTACTGTTTATAACTAATTCTTAAATTCTGTAATAGCTTAGTGGACTCAAGTATTGCCTGTACTTGGGGGGTGGCGGAGGGTAGCTCGCAAATAAAAATGTTGATAATATTTCTTGTTTTTATTTACAACACTAGTATGAAACTAAAAATGAAATATCTGAGTTTAATGAACCAAAAATTTAAAAAAATTTAATATTACTATAATTAGTGTATTCAAAAGTACGTGAAACTAATATTTTTTTACATTCTTGCTGTCTGAATATTGCCAGTGGATACGTGACAGTTTGTTGAATCGTGTAAATATAACACATATACCTTCAAAACCCTTTAATACTTTCTGGAGTAAATATATATATATATATATATATATATATATATATATATATATCGTCAGTAGAAGTATACAGATATGTATACTTGTTTTTGCACTTTTGAAATAATAACAATTGTAAAATAACACAAACTAATTGTAATGGTTTGTAAGACTAAAACTTGTTTAATTTTTCAAAAAAGTAAATAAAATAATATTTACAATATATACATTTTATATAAACAACTCAATTCATTGTCTTCAAAAATAGCACAATCACCACTAATAATAGGGTACTTTGGGATTATACCGACCACACCAGTATGAAGAACACAAAAATATAAATTTATAGAAACAAACATGATAGAACGAAAAAACAACTCTTTAATTACAAAATTACAAGCATTTCCAGGCATTGTGATTGGTATTGTTGTCGCTGTTATCTTATCTTTCTCGAGAATCCCGATTACGACAGGCCACGCGGCATCACGTGATTTTCACGGTACATAATTGCCTTTCCATTACAATTCAATTTATATTTCTGATCAGATCCTCTAGAATTTGATATTTTACTGATATGTACTATCTCGAGGGATGTTTTTCTTTCGTTGAGATCAGCGCGAAGGCATGGCACTCGCATTTGGGTGGCGGAGTGTGATCAAGAATAAAAACAAGTTTTGAGTGTTTTTTCAATAAAGAGTTTAGTTTTAGTTTGATCATGTTTGTTTTTATTGAATTTTTGTGTTTGGAGAAATGTAGAGGTAAAACACGGAAGTACAACAAAGCGACGCACCAGCTGAACGGGCGGCGAGACTCTGCAATCACGTTATCTACTACACCGCTCGACTTTGACCTCTGTCTAAGGATGGGGAGGGGTTTGCGATAAGACAATTCCTGTTTTATATTGACGAAATATTGTTCTACGCTAATCTAGTAATCAGTAGAAGCAAAATGTCAAATAACGATTCATGTCTGGGTTTGGTCGGTATAATCCCAAAGTACCAATAATAGTGTTTATCAAAGTGTTTTCACTCACTGGTAACTTTTCTCTACGACGTTTACTCATGTTTTTTTTACTAATAATACAATAAATCACACGAAAAACAATCGCTTTCAATCACGCAAACTAATTGAGGTTATAAGTCAGCATACAACAACAATGCAACTGAAGTCGTCTGACAGCTGACATCGACAAATAAACTACGCTCAATGACGACGACATACAATGCCAATTGGAAGGTTTATTGTTTTTGCATGTAGCCCGTTTCTTCACCGACTACTATACCGAAACTGATGGCATTTGGACATATTATTAGCCAGCTACATTAAATTATCGAGATGTCCGGTATATCGGACGTTGGTCATTTTAGCTAGACCACCTCTGTCCGATATATCGGACGCCGGGGCTAAAAGGGTTAAACCACAAACCACGCAAATATAGTAACTCCTGGGTGCTAAATGACTATTAAAAAGTAGAATGTCAATGGATTAAATTATGCCAAATGTACAGTCATAATCTGAATAATAATTAATATACTGCCATTATTTTACAAATTTAAAATATAGTTATGGTTGCTACGAAACAAGGAAAATCATAACTAGTGAAAGATTTCAAATCTTCTATTATATATTTTAAATCTACTGATTAGTGAAGTTCATTTTAGGAAGTGTTTGAGATAAATGCCAGAGAATGTCTTGTTTTGTTAAGTTTTTAATTTAAACTAATTATAGTCATTTCTTGATTTAGTGGTTTGTTTATATTAAGTTGATTCACTTATTGGTTAAGAAATATTTTTGCTGTATATTACTGTTAAAAAGATTGTAATAGAGTGATATTTAGATATTCATTACCAAAGTAATGTATGTTATAAAGTTTATCACTTAAATTAAAAAAATATTAACATGCAGCAAAAAATACATTAAAACTAAAATAAAGATTTCTTTTCAAACTTTTTTGGAAAATTAACTAATATCTCTAACAATCATAAAGGTTTTAAATTCTTGTAAATTGCTTTTAAAATCTTGTTTGATCTCTAGTATTCTTTGTTAGTAAGAAATACTATGTGAGGCACAGATATATTTTTCTTCATAAACATTAATTTATTTATTACAGGCATCTTGAAGGAATGGCAAGAGAACATGATGGTTGAAGCGTATGCTTCCACTGACCACTCACTGTGCCACGAGGAGTACTCCAAACTGAAGCGTGAGTTTGAAGTGTACAAGCAACAGCAGCAGCAGATGGCAGTGTCAAGTGTGGTGGCGGCCAATAACAGTGGGTCAGGGGATGAGTTTGAGCCACTGAAAGCGCAGATATCATCCCTCAAGGAACGAATCAATCTGTTGACCAATGAGCTGGAGCAGACTCAGGCTGACCATGTGCTCCTGATGGAGGAGCAGAGGAATGTAAGTTTGTGCGTAATCATATGCTACTTGTTGTTTTAACAATTCATAATTTTTAAAACATTTACATAGTAGTTCTGAAAAAATCACTGAGTGTCAATGTTGAGATTAGCCCCAGTTCTCCTTCTCAGTGCAAAGTCTGGAATCTGATGCTGTCACATGGATACGTTATTGTGTAGATAACTCAGTTGCTCTAGCATGTTTAGAGATCATGTAAAACATCGTAGTTCACTCCATTGTGCACATGATGAGACAATGAGATACTTATTAACACCTAAATTACACTATATTTTATACTATAGGCGTATCTGATGTTAAAACTATGTAGAGTACATTGCAACCTCGTGTCGTCGCGACCAGAAGAGTGCACCTTTCCAGGCCAAATTCAAATCTATAGTGGCACTCGCCGCAATATTTGTAGCTTCTTCGTCATTGACTTTTGTTTATCTACTCAGCCAAACATGACTCCACATGTCAGGAGTCAGTCTATGACAGCATCAGATTCCAGACGATGCAATAAAAGGTTGGTGAACTGGAGCTAAACTCAACATTTCCATTGCATTAACTGTTCCCACCGTAGATACGTTAAGTCAGTGGGTGTTGTGAAAAATATGTACGTTTATTTAACTTTGATTTTTTATTATGCAAAATGGCCAAATGTTTTCTTGAATCCATTGATGTTGGTGAGATGCAGGGTTACGTAAAAGCTGTAATGTAGTCCCGGCATTCTCAAATGATGATTTTGTTGACAATTTAGTAGCTAAACAAGCAGCCGAAAAATTGCTTCTTTCCACATTTGGCTTTAAACGTTCTAACACTTTCACTGCCGCCCGTTTTAAAGGTTTTTTAAATAAATATAATTTTTTAACCAACTATAACAAAACCATAGGACTTACATTTTTTCAAAATTGAGTTTTTCCTCTTTTTACAAAAATGCTCATGCATAAATATTTTCAAACAGAAAGTGTTGTTTTAAAACATAAAAACATAATGTTTTTTGTAAAAAATAAAAAGTTAACCGAAAAACATCACCATCTACTAGTCTATAACATAAATATATTTCTCATTATTATTTGCTGTATTCAGTATTTTAATTACTGTCACTATAGCTACAGATATTTACAATATAGAACTCCACTTATGTTTTAATAATTTTTTTATTGTGGAGCCCTAACCCACTTGTTCTAGAGCCATAATCAAAATCATCAGAAGCTGAAAATAAAGAAAAAATTAAAATTCTGTAATAAATCATTTATTTATAAAAATACAAGGATACAAGTTTTTATTACTATTATGCAGATATTTGCTTTTTTGAGTAAAAAACAATGTCAACAAGTCCATTGGTAGTAAAATTAGGATCATTATCTGTGTCATCTTGGAATAAACCATCACTTTTAATGTCACTTGAAAATCTGAGTAACATTTTTAGCACTTGATTGTCTTCAATACTGTCACGATTCATTGTATTTACTTACAAAAAAGTTGTAAACTAAAGTAACAGCAAGCAATCAATAACAATGCAGACAACGAATTGGCAGAACGACAACAAACAGCCACCTGGCCTCCGCGACGGGACGACGAATTCGTAAACAAATCACTTTTTTCCCATATTCCAGGTGACTGCCAACAACATTTCAGAGATCATAATCCATAGAGAAAGAAATAAAAACGTAGAAATAGCGAATGACTATCAATGCTGAAGTTCAAATACGTTTAAATACATTTTTATTACAGTAAAAGTCGGCACCGTCAAAAGACGTCGTCGGCAATGAAAGTGTTAATTAGAATTATATTATTACATACAAAGATTTAATGATAACATAAAGAATGGAAGAAAGTTTATACCAGTTAACATATTTTAAAATATAATTTTCACAGAATTCACACTTCTGTTATAACATATTTATTTGGCTGTTAGGAACTGAAGAAGGAACGTGCACGATGGAAGGAGAAGCTGGCGGCAAGCGAGCAAGAGTCAAGAAGTAAACTGTCAACACTGGAGGAGCAGTTAACTAGACAGAGAGATCGAGCTGTAGCTCTCATGCAGGAGAAAGAGCAAGAGATAGCTTCACTTAAAGCGAGCTTCCATTCCCTCTTGCCATCTAGGACACACAAGCGCTCTCAGTCATCTGACAATGTAGGGTCTCCAAATTTATCTTTAGTATTAATATAATAGTAATTATTTCATCAGTTGAAAACAGTAGATGTTAAAATTTAAATATTGCATACCTTTGATTTTTATTCTATGGGATTATTCAAATGTCGCTCCCCAAATATTTTACCACACAGTAGAGATTTCAAGGTTCCAGACTAATACAGACTTTGTTTTTATGATAAACAAATATTTAGAAAGATATCACTGTGATATGAATTTTGTTGTTCACCGATATCTTTAAGTCATGGTTGTAGGATGGCAGCGGAGAAGTGGATACTGAGATGCTAACCGAGGGACGTCACATGCTACACTATGTGCATGAGTCTGCACGATATCAGGTGGATGTTGCTAAGCTTCGCAAACAGAACCATAGGCTGGAGACAACATTGCGCGACACGCAGAGAGCCGCAGCTGAGGAGAGAGTGGCTCTCAACCAGAGAGTAACCGAGCTGCTAGAACAGGTTGACAGGTTGGTCATACCCCAATACAACTGTATTAGTTTCAAATTAGTTCTTTGAATTCTATAAACCCTGCAATTCTCCAAGTAAAACACCAGTTAACCGAAATAAGAGGAGTGTAGCCATTTTGAATAACCAAATTTTCAGTTAACCAAATTAGATCTTTAACACGTTCGCTCCTAAAAATCCCTATATAGAGTCCCCTATATGCTGAAAATTTTTAAATATATTTTAACTTACTTTTGGATGAAATATGATAGAAATATATGAAAATTACTCATAAATCACAAAAGTTATCACTCTCTACCATTTTGAGAATGCGGTAACTGTGGTTACCGTTAGCTTCTGAGGTCTGTCTTCCTTGCCAGCTGGTAACTCTAGTTACCACTCGCACTAGGGAACACCTTTTTATGGCAGTGGGAATATTCCAAACGAATACATTGTAGCTAAGTAAATTGTATCTATTCGTTTTAGACACACATAAACAATATTTATACGTCAATGTGAAAACCAAAATGAATGTAAAAGTTTATAAAAAATGTGGAAAAGTTTATATAAATCGCCACTAACTCACTCAAATTCAATTATTATTTACAAATATGTGGTTAGTAATTATAACAAAATATATTTAAATGCTTACTTGAAATGATACCAAAAAATATTGTAATACATAAGTTTATAAAAATGTATTCCAATCCTGTTATGAGCGCTTCATTGGCGTAGGTTGGTCTCATAATCAGGATCCTGAACTTCCGAGTCCGTCTGGTACTCCACATCGTCCATGTTGTCATCTTCGTCGTTTGAACTCAATACTGGGCTCTATTGTACGCTTTGAACTTGGTTATTGTACACCACTTGGTCCTGGGGGAAGATGCATTGTGTTACACAACCACTTACTACTATAAAAACTTAAAAATAATGAAAAAGTCTAATGTGAAAATGAAGTACATAAAAATGCGGAAAATACCTCCCGAGGAGCGAGAAATACCGCATTGTGATAACTTGAGTGCTGGCCGCACACTGACCTCATTTCAGAACAAAGCTCTGTGGTAACCACAGTTACCGCCCGCAGCGTAGCAGCTGTAACCAGAGTTACCGCCCGCAGCGAATGTGTTAAATAACCAATTAGAATTGGTGTGTAGGGGAAATTAATTAAGTACAAACATTTCTGTGCTTTATACTTTGGGAATGGTGGCAAGAGCGGGGGGAGATGACTAATAGCAACAGAGTGGCACATGGCAGCAGTTGATGGCACTGTGTAGTGGTGGGAGCTGGTGCATCACAATAGATGAGGGAGGGGGAATCATCTCAAGGGCACCTCATTTGCCCAGTCAGTCGCTACAGCGATGTATCACGCACACACTCACTGTTCAGTCCAGAAGCAGAGGGTTTCCTCAGTGTTCTGCTGTTGAATATAAACTATGCACCATTGTGTTTATTTAGTACAAATTCTTACCAAAATAATAGACAGACTTGCACCATTGTGTGTATTTAGTACAAATTCTTACCAAAATAATAGACAGACTTGCACCATTGTGTGTATTTAGTACAAATTCTTATAAACATTATTATAATTACATTTCCCCCCTGAATAAGTCTTTGCTCATTTAAACTTAAGGTATTTGGATTATTTTTCCTTCTGTTGAAGAAGCCAATTTAATCAAAGGCTTTTCAGAATTATTACACAGATTATGTGTTGTACAGATTGGAGAGGTGCCAGTCGCGGGAGGGAGCTAACCTGGAGTACCTGAAGAATGTGGTGCTGAGCTACCTGCTGAGCAGTGATGCCAGCTGCAAGGCTCACATGCTCAATGCTATCGCGGCTGTGCTCAAGTTTAGTGATCTGGAACAGCACAGAGTCAAACAGACGAGTTGGTACAAGAGGTCTGGCTCACTGGCGTAACCTTTCCCTTCATTATATTACTATTAAAACATATTATTTTTATTGTAAAGGAATGAATATATTTTGAGTATGTAAATATTGTAAAATATAAATATTTGAACATTCAGCTAATGTTTTATTTATAAATATCCCTTCCAGCTTAATCAGAAGAAAGGTTGTTTCAATATTTCACAGTGGCTTTCATCCTAAAGTGCCAAACTAAAAATATGTAATTAGTTAAGGCGTTTACGCTTACACACGCTTTGGGTCTAGTCAATAGTCAATTTGTAATTGTTGGAGAAATGCCAATAAACACCATCTTGATACTTTTTATTGGTCAAGACTGGTTACTGAACTTATCCATCTATGTTCCAATACTGTACCAAATTTAGTCTGGATTTGTTAAAAATTACAACAGTTATCAAGTTCATAATAATTATTTTCACAATTTTGAATATTTTTAAAACTTTATACTATCTGGAATAATCACGAGATTTCAAAAAACATGTAAGAACAAACATTATTGCCACAGACGTGAGTATTCAAATTTTTTTTACTCTACAATTCATAATAAATGAGATATAGTAATAATTCCTTTTTCGAACTTTGAATGGCCGCAATCTTGTAAGTTGTTTATAATTATTTATTTTTTAACTGTCATTTTAGGTATATTTTGGGAAATAACTGAATTTAAAAAAATATTTTGCAGAAATGTAAATGTCCATGAAAAGTTTTGCTGGTCTTGAATGGGTAACGAACCCATCCAAATTATGTGAAATTGTTGGTGTGTCTTGGTACCAACATTAGTATACATCTATTCAAGATACGTGTGCATAGGCAACATGCACATGTTATGCAATAGGCAGTATACATTTTCAGAGTATGGTAGTTTTGGTTTCTGGTGACTGTGATCAGAGACAATTTTAAAAAAATTCACCCAGTTGGCAACGAAGAGGTTAAAAATGAATTCTCTTCATCGTTTTGACATCAGAGACACCTAGACTACAACCAAATATAATCTAAATAAAGTGATGTTATCACTGTTTCATCAGGTGCACAACTGAACTTCATCGCCGACTGATTTGGATTTCTTCAGATGGTTGTTGACTCCAGATTTCAGGAGTTAAATCTGTTACAGCATTAGACAACAGATGTTGCACTAAGTGGAAGGTGAAATGGAAATAAACTCAACACTTGTGTTAAGCAGTTGTTATACAATGATGTATCTAAATGGATACTTGCTAAGTAAGTGGTTAATTGATTATGGAATTAAATGTAAAACACTTTATATTTAATAAATATTTATTACAAATCTTGACTTAAAAATACATTTGAGATAAATGTTTATAATTGGAACTAAACAAAACCAGGAGGAGGTCTCTTTGTTAGATAATCTTTCAGAACTAAAGGATAAAGAGCTAAAAACTTGAAGCACTGGCCCATTTTGTCTTCATCAGTCATCATGTGAAATCCACTTTTTAGAGAATTTCTCTCATCTTCACTTTTACAGCTATTCAGTAACATCTGTAACAAATTATACATTTCCATAAATAAATTTATAAAATTTATAAATAATAATGCTTGTCAACATAATTATAGCAGATGAGAATATTCTAATATTCTCTAAACTGATTAAATAATTCATTTAATTTCATTCAATTATTCTGTTTGGTGAGAACACACACATTTACTAGCTGTTTCCATTTGCTTCACTCATATTTCTCGGCACAGCCAAAACCTTTTTTAAATTTATCCCAAGTATCTGTGAGATAAATGATTCCAATTGGAAGATATTTTACATTTCAGGAGTACCACTCCTATCTGTTGTATTGGTAATGATAGATCAGTTTTTGCTCTTAAAAAATTATAAGAAAATCTTCAACATTGAACTTAATTAAACGCAGTTGTGAGTCTAAAACTGGATAGGAAAACGTGATGAGTGACCAATTAAAATACAGTCATTATGGATGATACTGAAACATTCCTTACGTATTCGTGAAACAGCTCCAAAAAAGGCATATGGTAGCAGCAAAAAGCAGAGAGCAATGATAAAGCAGTGGGTGGTCGGTCACGGCAATTTAAGACTTGCCCAGGAGAGGGTTAAATAAATAAAGAAAACATGCTATATCTGAAAATAACACACATCTACAACTTTGCGAGAAGGTGTTAAAGAAATGTAACACAGACCTAACCAGCTATGAGCTAAAGCACAGAGACATTCAGATCGCTCACATTGGCAATCGAACAGGTGCTGCAAATGGCATGGATTGCTTATGAGGAGTGATCAAAAAGTTCCAGGACTGAATTTTAATACATTTATTCATACTACATACAAGATATCCAGATATAACTCTTTCAAAGTACTTCCCTTGGGAAGCTACACACTTTTCCCACTGGTGTTTTCACTGATCAAAAGGCCCCAGAAAACTCTTCTTTTTGTAATGGTGTTAGCAACTATGTTGTTTTTTCTTTAAATTTTATCCAACTTTTTGAAATCTTTGTCCTTTCAGGGGTCTCTTGAGCTTTGGGAAAAGGAAAATTGGACCGCTCCAGGTGAGATGAGTAGAGGATTTGTGAGATGACAGACATTGTGTTTGTTTCCACAAAACTCGCAGATGACTAATGCAGAGTGAACAGGAGCATTGTCACGATGAAGAACCCAATTTCCACTTTGCCACAACTCAGGTCTCTTTCTTCTCACAGTACTACTACGCAATTTTCTTAGGGTTTCAAGATAAACAAAACTATTAAATGTCTGATCTTGTGGAAGGAATTCATAGCAGACACCTTTACATTCAAAGAAAACCGTAAGCATGAACTTCACATTTGATTTGACTTGACGAGCTTTCTTGGGTTTTGGAGAGCCTTTTGATGCCCATTGTAATGATTGGACTTTTTTCCACATCATAACCAAAACCCCATGTCTTGTCTTCTGTAATGACATGTTTCAAGAAGCTCTCATCGTTATTTGCCATTTCAAGAAGTTCCTCAGAAACCTGAATTCAGCATTGTTTCTGGTATTGAGTCAACAGTTTTTGGAACAAATTTTTGCTGCAGCACAACGCATTTTAAGTTTTTTAATTAAAATTTCTTGAGATGAACCATATGAAATGTTACTTTCTACCATTTCACGGATTGTTGGTCTGATTGTACAAGAGCGTTCACTTTAACAATATTGTCATCATTGATTGATGTAGAAGGCCATCAGAACGAGCATTATTTTCTGTTAATGTTAAACCTCTTGTACCACTAATGATAACATAATCGGCTTAAACATTCTTCATGAAATGCATTTTGTAACATCAAACAAGTTTTTCAGTTCCACACAAACACGTTGCTCTTCTTTCACATTTATTTTTATTAAACAAAAAATAGCCAAAATACATAAAACTAACCTCAAACAAACTGCTTATTTTTGTTTCAGTGACTTTATGACTGATCTGAAACAACAGCTGTGTTACTATTGAGTCAGAGAATACATTGCTGCCAACCTTATCACTATGTGACATTTCATTCTCATACTATATAAAAAGTTCTGGAATCTTTTAATCACCCTTCGTATATTATTCTTTATATCTTGTGTTGGCTGTCGTAGTTTAACTACTGTAACTAATTTAAATAATGACAACAAAGCTGTTTCCAACAAGCATTCATAACTTAAAATCACTGCTATGCTGTACAGTCTGAACCGTTCGAGATTGGATTTGTCCCATTGTATTCTCTTAATCGTGACAATTAATTTGATGTACTACTTAACATACTCTTTTATTTAAAATTGTTTTCTGGCTACTAGTGCGCTGTCCTCTGACATGATAAAAATATATTTGCATAAAAAAGTAGATAATTATGTATAATATTGATGTGTGAAATTTTAATATTTTATATGCAATGGTTCAAAAGATATAAAGCTGTCTAAGATATATTGACTTGGTTGTGTAGCCTACTAGTAATTATTTTTGTAGAACACAATTTTTATACTTATTAATTAAAATTTTTAAGATTGTAAAATTTTAAGATTGTAAAATTTTATTACTGAATCTGTACATGATACTAATAGTCCAAATAACAATTATGTCGTTTACTTTTTTTACAATTTGAAATTACTCACACAATGGTTCTTAAACGTATCAAAACGTGACATTTTTTAAAACTAGTAGATTCCAGCTCCTAAACAAGTAAGTTAAATATAAAATATTACCAAGAATAAAAACATTTTTTTTAAATAGGGTGTCCCAAAAGAAATTTTAAAATTGACTGCCATATTGGAAAAATTTGAAATTCATGTTTTTAACTGGCAATAACATGTAGGTGAAGTCCCCCATTTAAACTTTCTTGTAAATTGAATTGTTTTTGAGATATCAATAGTGACTCATTTAAAATGGACACCATGTATATGAACCATATGTAAATGAAGTGTTGACCACTATCCTGACAAACTTAAAAGGCATATTGATAAGATGTGGTGGCTAGAACTCACCTCAAGCCGTTTCTCCACATGCATGCGCAGAAGAAATTCCCTTTGTGTTACTGGACCATAAGAGACAAGTTTGTCTGATACAGCATCTTTTAAAAATCTAAAATCAACATCTGCTGTCAAGTCGGCGCTGCCTGGTGCAATCAGTGGATCATGGAGCTCATGTTTCTTAAAAGCCTGTAATAGAATGAAGAAGCTGTAGTCATGATTAATGCAGTACATTTGAAAAAAAATAATTTTAGTGAAAAATGAACCTTGTAATTATAATATATATTTTGTTTTAAAGATTTAAATGAAAAATATATGTATTTTAAGAAAATGGCAATAACATTAATATATTTTTTTATTATTTCATTTGGCCCAGCACATTTTGCCACCCATTCAAAACAATTTTTTATAATCCTCCCAACTTTTTGTGACATGTTTAATGACTTTATACACTTTTAAAGTATCACAAGTGAATGCAAAAAGTGTAATCGATCTGCAAATATTAAGCTTTTTAAGGGGAGATGAACACCTATAAATAAAAAAATAATTTTTTAGGTTTTGATTGATTTTGATTATTTGTAATGTGGTGATTAAATTTATATATAACACTTGGATACTTGAAGTTTATTCCCGACTATACAAAATTACAAAGTTATACGTTTGCATTATACCGACACAGAATCAAACTTAAATCAACAAACAACCTTTACTGGTTATAAACTCAACACCTGTTGATCAGTTTCAAACCTAATATCTATATTCAACCAATTTGTGATTTTACTTTTCATATTGGCTAATCTGCTTTGTTTAAATGCTTTATTATCAGCTGCATAATATTAGTGCGTCGGACATCTTCAGAAGCGCATTCGAGGGAGGCTTTGAAGGTTATGGTGGAACATGAAAGGGAAGAAATTGAGTGATGAATTGAAAATTGGTGGGAAAACCTGGAGGCTGACTGATAGTACAATATATTTATTGCAAAATTATTATTGTCTCGTCATTAGATGCAACACTGGTGATTTAGAAAAAAAATAAACAAGCAGTATGGACGACATTCTACCACAAAATTTCAACCAATAACAAAACTAATCTTGAGCTATACAATGTATATTGGTGTAAATATAAACAATTTGAAAAAGTCTGTAAGTGTAAAAATTTACGAGACCAAGCTGTATGTGACATTATAAAGCCAACGTTCAAGGATTTGTCAAAGCCTTGGTATGAAAATGTTTGCATGGTCAAACTCAAAATGTGAACGAGAGTTTTAATTCAGTAACATGGTCCAGAATAACTAAAATCAACTTTGTAGGGGTCTCTACTAGAAAGTGTGACACATTTGATGCTGTTATAACATTTAATAATGGATACATGAGTAGAATTGGAGTGTTCAATGAACTAGGTGTAAAAGTTGGAGGTAACAGTGAATACTTTCTGAAACATCAACAACATGCAAATGAAATTTTTTATCCGAGACTAAGGTGAGATTAACAAGGTCAAGAATTATAAAGAAAACCCTATTGGATTCAGAAAATGAACAAGAAAATGATTATGAAGCTAGCATGTTTTGATTGTTCATAAATATTCTTTTATTTCACCTTTTCCTGAAAACCGTGATTATGTAGATATAGTTCCTCATCTCAGAAATTATACAAGAACACTTTCAAATTTTATCACATAATTAGGATACATTACCATATATCCCGTACCAAAAATATGTTAATTACACTTACAGAAAAAAATTAAAACATTTTTTATGCAATTTTAGTAAACAAAACTTTTTTTTTTAAAAAATTATAAAAAGTTTATTTTGTCTCACATCTTTTTAAAAATTGTACGGAATCTATTTAAGTATGTCTGGAACATGAGATAAAAATTTAATTGCTCTATCTTTAGTTGTCCCTGAGAAAAAGGAACATAAAATGTATAAATTTAACATTTAGATCTTATGGGCGTACATCTCCTCTTAAGTCAAAATGTACCGTTACTTATAACAGTTATATCCCCTCACTTTTTACCCCTCAGATACACTTTTATAAACTCAATGTTAATTATGAAGATTTGAAAGAATAAAAGATCATAGAAATTTCATCATTCATAGTTTGTACCGGCCCTGTATTTCAGTTACACTTATCTAAACCATCTGAATAGTATGGATGTAGATTGCTCAGTGGCAAGCAGACTTTGGCAAAATTAAATCACTCTTTCACAACTTCATAAAAAGTATTCTTTATAACTTAAACATAGGTATATGAATACTATATATAAAGAATAAAAGATCTAATATGTGTTCCCCATGTTCAATGGTTTTAAAAATAGTACCAATTACATTTTTTAGGAACGATGTTTCCTAAATAAACATACAAGTGGCCAGCCATCATGCATCATCAAACAATATTATACATTTCGAACGATATATTGCGATCATATATTACAAACCGTTTAAAAGGCTGTAGTTTACATGATAGTTATATGCATATTTAGGAGTTTTAACATCGTTTTTATATCATAAACTGCACTCTGAAATAAGGTGACATTAGGCCAGACATGTCCATTCTTGCCACTTGAATGATTAAGTTAATGTTTTTTTTAAAATAAATGTATGGTTCTTGTTCACTATTATTTTAATTATATATTTATTTTATATATAATATAAGATAATAATTGAGAAAATAAAAAATGCTTTGCATAATCTTAGTGATTAATTCAAATCTATTGATTTTGATTATATAATCAGGACTAACATTGAGAGAATGTATTTCACATATGAATTACAGTGAATAAAAAGTAATTGAACTGAATTACAGTTTGTATTTCAATTAATTTGTGAGCCTGAATATAAATAAAGATTCCTTATACATAACAATTGGGTTCTATCCTATTGTAAATAATTTAATTATTGTTAATCGTAGTAAGATTCATGAACTCAATTATTACTACTCACTATCTCAAATCATAAAGCTGCAGAATATCATACTACCAACAAAATGTGTAGGGTACTTTCAATAAGTGAAGAAACATAGCTTTTGAACTAAATTGATTTGCTTCAACATGTCTTATATGTATATTATATCAAAGTTGAGCCTAAAACATTCAACTATTAGCCTATTTTAGTTAAGCATTTTTAAGAGTCACTTTTCTTTAATAATACCGTACGAAAAGCATTAGAGACGAACAGAATCATCTACATGGAATTTACACATTTTTTCTAAGGCCTCAGAAAAACATTAGTACGCCATGCCCTTTTTTGTTGTAAGTAGTTTTCTGAACTATAATAACCCATAGTAAGTTATGATAAGTGGACAACATAGACTATGTTGTCAAGAGCCTTCTTCAGAAACACAGTATCTACAATTATTATTAATGAGCAACTCTACTTTTCTTATGTGAGATTTCAGTATTTGAATATTTACCCTGGAAATAGCACATTGAAAGTATAAAATGTTGAGAGAGTAAAAATAAAAATTTCAATAGTGTTTATAACTCTAATAACTAAAGTACAGTGGAGTCCCTCTAATTCGAACTAACTGGGATCAATCCTGTTGTGATTATTTGCATAACAAAAGTATGAGAGCTGATTTTTATGGTGAGTAAGCAAAAGCTTATCACCGTTACTACTAAAGATAGGCTGGACACCATTTTCACAGTCATTCAAGAATCAATGTAGAGTGGGGAGGAAGGAGGTGTCAACAAGATCCTGTATGATAAAGGAGAGTTGATACCACACGCCAACATTGCAGCAGTGCTTGATCTTACACTACAATACCTAGATCAACAGGTTACTGCTACACCTACCGATATCATGTTTATGATGCGATGGTGAAACTATTTGTCATCCAATAGACTCTCTTCACTGCGACAAAAGACAATTACTGAACTCATGTCTTTTAACAATTAATAATTAATTGTACTCAACAATAACATCAGAACTGTATATCCACTTTTTGTTTGATTTCACTTCTTCCTGACTATACTTAACCTATAAGTTTCATTTTTACTGTATTTAAACTTCATTATTCATGTACTGTACTGAACACAATTTGGCCTTATAAAATACTGTACACTTATTTAATGAAAGTTTTTTACGAAGTAATGCATCCATTTTCATTTTTTAAGTTATTAGTTTCTATAACTGTGTATTATCGTTATAAATAAATATAAGAATTTCCTCCTGGACCTGTTCGGATTAACTGGATGCTCGGATGAAATGTGTTCTGATTAAGGGGTCTCCCCTGTAATAGTATCACTGCTATATGAGTAATTGTTTTTTTTTTTTTTCAAGTAGTCAGGCCTAATAACTAAACAAAACTTTTTGAAAATCTGTAAATAAATTTTTGTTTTAAAATGTTATACATGCCAACTATACTACAACAATCTAAAAATACAGGTGGACCTTGTTAATCCAAATATTTGGTTGCCCAAGGCCTTTAGATTATCAAAATGTTCAGATTATTGATAAAATACCAAAAATATCCTGAATTTTACAAAACAAAATTAGACTGGTCACAATACAGTGTTAGAAAACACACTACTGTATGTAAGACTATTCCAACATTTTAAAAACACTTTTTTTGTATTAAAGTTGTAGTATACAGTGGAATTTCAATTATTTGAAACTAAGGTCAATAAAAAATTCCAATTTCCTAGATTCTTAATTATAAAGACATTGAAAGGATTGTAGGATTTCGGACATTTGCCATCGTTATACAGTGTGAGTGGATAAATGGATAAATATGGAACAATGCCATCCATGCTTTTAACTTAATTTATTTCAATGAGCTGCTATTTTGTACTGGATTGAGATAGAAAGCTCTAGTTTCCACCGTTCTTTTATCACAACCTTTCAAATAAGTTGTCACTTAATGGGACTTTATATTTAAAAATATTGAGCCCCTCCCCCTAAAATACCATTTTGGGGAGATAGGCAAAGTTGTAACAGTGATCAAAAAGTTCACTTCTACTTCCTAGTAAGGTGTCCTGAGTTCCATCCCTTCATCTTTATCCATCAAAAACGAAACAGAGTGTATCCATACTTTTAACTTACACTGTATTTTACGAAATAAATAACACTACAGTTTGAAGACTGAAATCAACCCATATTCTTCAGGTGAAAAAAAGACCTTAAGGTATCCAAAAACTAAAAAATGTGACAAGGACTCACTCAAAGTTAAAATACTAAAGCGATACTTCATAAACTGCATGAAGTTTAAATTGGAGAGAATGAACACAAGCGATGTCACTGCATATTAGTCAAGAGCGAAACACATTACACCTGAACTAACGAACTTAGAGTCTTTTTTACCTAAAGAAGAGGGTAGATTTCTTTTTTTAATATATAACGATGGCAGATGTCCGTTATCCTTGCAAATTTTCCATTGTTAATAACAAAACTTTAAACCAGGAAATGAAAACATTATTGCTCTATAGAGGTATGTCAATAGATCGGAAGAAAAGTTCAAATTATCCATTATTTAAAATTTAAAAAATTCAAATGATCTAAGTTTGACTGTATTTTGAATAATTGTTTACCACTGATTTGTGGAAATATACAGTGGATTCAGATTAATGAGGTCACCTGCAATAGATGATAGTAGTATTTAATAAAGATTTGTGCTGCCATAAAATTGATATTAATGTAAGGACTGCCATTGTTTTGAAATAAAATATATGAATTATAAATATGACTTTTCAGAAATTTACCCTAAATGTATCAGTCTTCTCTCCAGAGTGGCCGTAGTCCGCAATCAACGCAATGCCTCCATCTTCTTCCAGACGCTGGGCCAGCTGTTGTGCAATCACTCCTGCTCGTGGACAGATCTCAACATGATCTCGTAATTCTTCTTTCTAAACCAATAAAAAGACGTATAAAGTCTATGACCAAGTCATTGGCAATATCAACTACCATTCTTTATTTTTTCAAGAGCCTAGCTAAATACATAATGGTTATATGTGGAAGTAACAGACAATGGAAAAACTGTAGAAATATGAAAAATATGTACTCTATAGAAACTTAGTAAATAGACTACGAAAGGGTTAGTATGAATCAGAATCAGAATTTTATTGCCGTTACAAATGTGGTATGCATGGCATCGTCATCACATACAAAACAAATTGTATTATAAAAGTAAAATATTCATAACTAGGCTATGTTAGCTTCAATATGATCTATAACTTCATCTAAACTGTATGCTGCTAGATTTACTAAGATATTTTTTAAGCATTTCTTAAACCTAATAAAATCTAGACATTTAATATGATTTGGTAACATGTTATAAATTTTAATACCTATCTCTACAAAACTATTTTTTGGTACACTGGTAGGTACAGTAGTTTACTCTAAGATTAGAACAATTTCTAGTTAAAGTAATTATGTATAGAGCTATTTACTGTTATTGTCTGCAAGTTATTTTTAAACATACAGTAATACATCCAGAACAAATATAGAAGGCACAGTCAACACCTCTAATTGTCTTAAACAAAGGTTTGCAATGGGTTCTATTGTTTACATTACACATTATCCTAATAGCTCTCTTCTGCAATATCAAAAGTCTTTTGGTGTTATGATCATTGCCCCATACAATAACTCCATAGGACAAATGACTCTGGATGTGTGCATAGTATACTGCAGTTAATGTTTCAATATTTACAATTAATCTCAATCTTAACAACACAAAAATGCCTTTTGCTAATTTTTTACAATAAAACTTCTATATATGCCTGTTCCATTTCAGATTCTCTTGGAGGTGAACACCTAGAAACTTTACATTATCATGGTTTGGTTTATGTTGTAAATTAAAATTAATCTCCTGAGTTTTCTCATGGTTTACACATGAGGACGTTCGCCGCACACCAATCATTCACAATATGAGTTAGCGACTAGTAGAGAATCATTTACTACATTAAGATTTTTACAATTCAGTAAGATTGCTAGGTCGTCTGCAAACATGTATGATCTTGTCACATTGTTATTTATGGAGGCTGGCAGGTCATTTACATAAATTTATAAATAATACAGGTCCCAAAATGGATCCTTGTGGAACCCCTGCTGTAACTGCATTGTATTGAGAAGAGCTTCCATTAAAAAGCAACCATTTGATATCTCTCTTTGAGATATGATTTAAAAAAAATTGTAAAGACAGATCATCAAAACCATAATACTTAAGTTTATCTAACAAAATTTCATGATTTACCGTGTCGAAGGCTTTAGACATGTCGAAGAACTTGCCTATGACCCACTTTTTTATCTTCTACACCATGAATACAGTTCTTCATAAATTTTACAATAGCATTTAGTGTTCCTCTCTTAGGCCTAAAACCAAACTGACTATCTGATAACAATAGGTTACTTTCAAAGTACTGAATTACTTGCCTATTTATTATTACCTCAAACACTTTTGAAACAATTGGAATTATCGAGACAGGTCTAAAACTCTTATGTTCTTTCCGTCTGTACCTTTTTTATACTGTGGTATAACCTTTTGCCAGCTTAAGGCACCTTGGAAAATGTACCATTATTAATACAAAGATTCAAGAGATAGGCTAGAGCTTCGGCAATAAAAGGTGCAGCAAGTTTCAACAGCTCAGAATTAAAACCATACACATCCAGACATGAACTATTACTTAACAAATTAATAGCATCATACATCTGTTCAACCTTTACTTCAGTAATACTAAATTCACAGTTAGACACATTACAACTTAACTTACTTAAATAGTATGACATAGACTGGCTAGAAAAAGGCACATTAGCAATGAGATCTTTTACACTATTCACAAAAAAGTTATTGAAATCACAAGCTGTTAGACTACTTCCAAACTTCTGTACTTTTAGACCTATCACTATTACTTATATTTTCATTAATAATAGACCACATAATTTTAGGTTTATTTTTAGCAGATGACACCCTCTCACAATTAAAACGTAGCTTACAACTTCTAACATCGCTTTTATATTTCTTCTTTAATTTCATATAACATTCTTTAAAGTAGGTTATGCCTGTAGACTTATACATGAGCATACATATATAAACATCTTTCCTTAAGTTCTTTGAGGTCTGTATTATACCAAGAGGGAAGTTTACAATTAATCCCTAACAGCTGGTACATACTTAATAGGAAAAAGCAATATTCACAATGTTCATAAATTTATTTAAAAAATAGTCAAAATTTATCATCTATGCTATTTAACTCATACAGAAGCAACCAGTTAATTTTACTAATTAGAGTGACAAAATACAATGAATTGATATAATCAATTGTTCTGACAATTTTAAAATCTTTTTGCTTAGAACTATTTACATTGGTTAGCCTACTATTTACATGGACTGGTAACGTTATCTTTCCTTGGTAACAATTTGCATTTTAGAACAATCGCATGATGGTCTGGACATAACCATAGGCTCCACTGCAGCATTCTCGATTCTGTCAAAATGTACAGTAGTGGCAATGTTGTCAATACATGATCCGCCATCCACAAAATTCGTACTAGGCCTAGTTACATCAGAAATGGTTGTCCAAAGGTTAAAACCTAAAAGTAAATCTAAAAACTTAGCTTTCCTAGAGTCATTGACTAAAATATCAATATTAAAATCGCCACACAGCATAATTGATGCCTTATTCTTATTACTATTCATAAAATTACGCAACAATTGATTACGATAACAAAATAATAATCCTGTACAACAATAATGAACTAAGAAATAATCCTGTACAACAATATAACATCAATAGTAATAGCAACATAACCTACTTATTTACTAACCTTCACAAATACAGTAGAAGCTGGAGTTGGCATTCTTGAAATTACATATCGGAACTGGTTGGGATTATTTTCATCGATATCTATTAGAATTTCTCTCCAGCCATTATCAGTTTTCTGAAAAAAAAAAAAAAATTATAAACAGTATATGTATTGAGGATGTTTTCATTCCAGTTTATTTGTGGTATGATGCAGTTAATTGAAGGAAATAAATAACATGAGTTTGATTAAGTATACAAGACATATTCATAAAGTAAGGATCCATTTCATCCTGGGCCTGCCACTCCACCCTTTGTCATGAACATTTGTTCGTCCATTTTAAAAATCACGCCACCACTGTCTAACCTTCCCGTCACTCATAACACTGTCAGTCCCTAAACTAGGCATAACTCCCGATGAATTTCAGAAGCTGATGATGCTTTGGCACACAAGAATTGAATCACAGAATGCACTTCATAGCTGGCGGGATCGACGATTGTCACGGACATTGTTGCTTGCATGCACGGACAAGCTAACGACTTCTGAAACAAAACAAATGCTACTAAAGCTTCGCAATGAATCAATAGATGTCACTGCAGGAGTAGAACTGTGTTCCAAAGCACTAATATTTAAATGTAAGCAAACAGCCCTTACTTTGTGAATAAGCCTCATATAATGCAGGATTATGACATTTTAAGGAAATTTTACCTTACCTTACCTGGAATTTGTGAATAGGCAAGGCATCAAAAAATTCGTGTGCAACAACACAAGAAAAATGTCTTGGAATGTCTTCCAGTGAACGATACCAGCTAATGGGAATGCCAAATTTGGACATACCACTTCTGTATATTGCACTTGGATTATCTTCAACTTTTGTCTCCGGACAGAGTGTCATAGCTTGTAATCGGCTCAACTCAGAACTGACTTCAATCAAATGACAATTTATTTCCTTGGTGAGATTAAACTTGGAGAACACCTGAAAAAATATATCATCTTTATGTTAAATATAAGTGACAACACATCGAAAATAGTTTTTAGCTTAGTTGAAATCTTAATAGAAATATAATTTCAAATGGAAACAGTATCTAAGAAAAGCAAATACAATTGTCAGTCAAGTTAGAAGGAATGTTTTAAGTGCTTCCTTCAACTTCCTAAAATTTAAAAATAGAGAAGAGCAAGTTTGATATGACCTATTAACAATGGCAAATTCATTAAGATTAATGAGAGGACAGAATTAAGGGTGGGTAAGCTAAACTTTACAAAGGGTAAGCAAAGTAAAGTAAAATCAAAGGTGAAGTTCTATATATATATATATATATATATATATATATATATATATATATATATATGTTTGTTTACCATATTACCAATTTTTAAATGGTAAAAACCTTTCACATAAATTTAAAATAAACATCTAAATATGAATGTCAATTTTGTAAAGTTTGATATGATCAGTTACTAATGACAATACTTTGCTGACTTGCACTGGTTGTACAAAAATTATAATTGATTCAGTTGTAATCTATGACTAGAAACATGGTGATATATCTTTTCCACATTGAAATTATGTAACTGAAAACTTACTCTTAATATGTCAGCTATCATTGTCCCTCTTCCTGGTCCCAATTCTACCAGTTGCATTGGCTTAGGGCTCCCGATTCTGTTCCACTCATTAATAAACCACAAAGCAATCATCTGAAACAAGAAACATTTTCTTTTTACATTTTACGAAAATCAATCTAAAATTAATTTAGATTATTCAATATGTTAAGAGTGAGGAGAATAGTTATAATCGGAGCTGGCAATGGCATCTTTTTTTTAAAAAAAGAATACAAATTGTGATAATAATATCCTGTAAGGTTTCCTCCAAAAGTGACTGCGAGATTCTTATGTTCGTATATGACAGGGTTGTTCAAAGATTCAAAATATGTGAGGGCAGTTAAATTAACCGTTCCTTAAAAATACCAAAACCACAGCATGAATATAAATATGATAAAATGATGTCTTGATCCTTCTCAATTATTCATATCGATAAGTTCAATTTTGTGAAGCTCTACAGCCTCATTGAACATACATCTCTATAGATATTTTCTGAAGAATCTTGATTTTGAGATGATTAATCGATTGCGGATCGTTGACGAGATTTGCTGAAACACTAATTCTGAATAATTGAACATATGAAACCATGAACTACAGTAGTAACCAATTTATTGGTCTAACTAAATTTATGGCAGTAGCCTATTTTGGTCTAACTACAATTGGATATGACCATTTTACTGCCAATCACGGTAAAAACTCAGTTGACTCCTGATTTTCTTTTCTTCAAATATCCTAATCAATTAAATCTAACTAGAGAGAGCTTTAAAAACATCTTAAAGGCCTGGACTTATTGCAAGTTTTTCATTGAGCCTACAATGTTGTTGCAAGAATAGTAGTAGCATATTTCTTTATTATCAATCAGTCAAAAAAAACCTCTACTCACACTGCTTAACTGTAAAAAGTAAAATAATTTATAAAGTGATAATTTTTATATTATTAAATTCCACATGTGTCTGTGAAAAACACGTGTTGGTTTAAATAAAATATATAGCCTATAATTAACTTAATACTTTTAAAGAAAGTGTACAAACGACCATAAATGGCCTACCACTACATGAAATTTTGCCTGTTGTCAGAACAGCTTAGTTAAGCAACACAAACAGTAACTTACAGTACCCTTCAGTGGATCTTCAATAATAATGGGGTCTATTACACAATCGCAGCGTGTTAACTCTAATACTGTTCCTTAGTTATGAAATATATGTGTGTGTGTGTGTGTGTGTGTTTGATTGCGGATTATTTAAGCAGTTAAAATATTAGGAAAGTTATTTATTTCTTTGTAATTGGTTATAGTGTATTTTCAAAGAGAAAAGTTTAAGTTCGTTGTGTAATCGTGTGTTATTTTTAAATCAAGAAAAGCTATTTCTATATGATCGGAAGTTACTACATGATATGTAAGTTCTTAGTACATTCATATGAAGTTATAATTACATTAGTTTTGTTTATTTATTAAACTTATATTTGTTTTATAGATTATTTATTGGTTTGTTGAAAGTTTGATATAATTTGCATGCATTATTTTCCAATTATTTTTATCCACAATGGAAACGAGATTCGCATTATTATTAACCTATTTCTATTGTCCTACTGAAACATTATAAGGTTACAAGTGAATTTTAGAACATTAAAAGTGGAACACTTTTCTTGCAAGATAGTAGGAAGTTATGGTTAGGTGAATTTACAAAATTTGTTTGTTTTTTCAAGTTACGATTCCTATAAAGCAGTAATATCCAAAGGCATTCGTGATCAGCCCATTTTGAATTTGATTTTTTACTGATAGGTACTACCTTGAGGGGTGTTTTTCGTATATCGACATCAGTGCAGGGCAGCACCTAAGGTGCTGTCATAGTCCACGCTGATGACTGGTGGCACTTGTGTCAGGTTGATATGATCTTTTATTCTTAGAATATCTAAATTAACAAAAACGTCTTTTATTTGACTCAACTCCCCTGATTCCAGCATTATTGTTATTTTATGTATTTAAAGATGGTGTAACGGCTGACACCAGCAACAACAGATAGGAGGTTGACTTATGATCATAACAAGACTACATGACGCCTGTAGAACAATGAAATATTAGGCTACTCCTAATGAGAAAAGTAGTTCCACTTGTCATTTCCATTCATTGAAATCTTATATTGTTTTATTCAGAAGGACAATAGTAATAGGTTAATAATGCAAAATACGTATTTTGCCACTTCGCCCATTAAGTGAACAATTACCAAAATTAAATCTTTTAGTGTCAAACATACATATGAAAATGACTTTTATTTAGTATTTTAGATATGTTGATATCAATTGAGACTTACCTCTCCAAAAAGTTGACTTATCTCTGGTGATGTTATAAAATCTCCTTCAGTTCCAAATACATCCCTATGCATGTAATAGCCAGAGACAGGGTTGGTCAAAACAATCTTCATATAATCTGCAACTGTTATTGGCCCTGAAGTTCTGATTTTATCAATTAAAAATTTTGAAACTTGACTACTATTCAATTCAGAACCTACGTTTTCACATTTTGAAACCCTACAAAAACATCTTGATGAGCGGTTGAAACTACGTTCTTGGAGATTCCACAACTTAAAACTAAAACTTAACAATTTTCGTGGCAATCCCATTCTAATGATAACGGAAAATGTATTGTAGCATAGCCTACATTACTATTATCAAAAATTACACTGACAACATAACATTTAGCCTAGTTAAGGTTATAACAGCAGACGACTGTTAGTACACTTATCACTAATCAGTATTCACTATTCAGTAGCCCGGTCCTTGCTCAACAACATTCAACAGATGATCAAGACAACCTTTTTTCTGTTATACTAAACGGCTGGCTTTGATACTATTTATAAAAAGTATTTCATCAGACGCCGTTAAAATAAACTTAAAATGTTCTAAACGAATTTAACATAGGCCTTTTAATGTCCGATAAAAATGAGTTTATTTACTTAAATACTTCAGTACCAATTTTACTCGGCAAATATATTAGAATACTTCTAAACTGCTGATTATAACCTTTCTTAGCTATTCGAAACTCCGTTTCCTAGCATAGCTAGGACATTCTTATAATACAAGTTCTATAGTTTCTTCTTTATTCATTGTACAATTTAAACAGAGTTGTGTCATTTACATCTCTCGATTTTATACAAATATGTATTTACATTCGCATGTCCCATTCTCATTCTACTCACATTATCTCCCATCTACTTAAATTTCAAGTTTAAAACTCTCGTAAAATGATTTTGAATGTATCTAAACTATCTTGCCTTTGGCAATTGTTGTAGTTAGTCTTTCACTGGAAACTTTTTCTCGTGTGTTTTGAAGTTGTCAATTGGTGCAATCAGATCTTGTGCTTGTATTATAATAGAAATTGGTGCTAACTTGACTAATTTGTACTGCCTTATTGTTTTTTTTATTTCAACGTGGTATCCCTTAGAATTGTATATAAAGTTGATGCCATTTCTTTATAAACCTTTACTATACGTATTCATAGCATTGATTGTTGATTGAGAATCAGAACAAATTAGTATACTCTCATTTTTTAGGGTTAAAACTAATTTCACCATAAAATGTATGACATGTATATCTGCTGTTGTTTCCAAAAACATATTAACGTAAGCTATTGCTGGCTTATAGTGTTATTGTAGCGCTATTTAGTTGTACTTCCTATATTACATATTTTCGCAACCCAGTTACTTCTTACAGGTTAGTATAAGTTACATCTGATGTTCTTGGAACTAACTTCTTGGCGGATTGATAACCTAATTGGCACGCGTATTAATTATTTCTCTCGGGAACTTTGTAGCTATCGAACCTCGCTATCGAAGCTACATCTCGCGCGTCTTGTCCGTAAGTAAAAATTTATAGTTTCGTATCATAAGTTAACCCTTTCAGACATCTAATTTGATGTAATGTAGAGTTAAATTATAACTTGTAAAGTAACTTACCTTGAATGTGTTTTAATTGCCAGATCAACTTGGATAATATTTGTGGCGATGTCCTTCTGACGAGACCACGTTGTCGTGATTATAAGTTGTCTCGATAAATGGTTAATACCGTCGCGATTTTGTTTTAGGCGAGTTGAGTTCGTTCTTCGAGCTCACTTCTTGAGTACAAGCCCAATTACTTCATGTTTTAGACTTCCTGTCTACGAATCTTCCCCTTTTCCGACTACAGCTGCATTGTCGAGCCAAGAATGCTGATAGCCGCGTTTGTGAGACAAGTTCATCGTAAAGGGAAGTTATTTTTAAAGTTTTAATAATTATTAATTTTGAAGGTACAATCAATAGAACATTGGAATATTTAGGCCCGTCCCATGGCATCATATTTTAGTTCATTCATACTCAATTTGGCAGCAACGTGGCAATACTTTATTTTATTTTATCGACTAGAAGTGGTGCTTTATGTTTATTAGCCAATATTAAACATATACGTAAACTTCGAATTTCGAGTATTCATTACTACGATTTCAGCGGTATCCAACTCCATGTGTATTGTCCATTCGGTACATTATCATTTTGCTTATGTTCGCCTCATCCACGTCAATCCTAAGAACAAAATCTGGATTATTCATTGTCAGTGGTAAATGAGGATTCCAGTGATTTGGTAAAGTTCGTGTTTAATAAATGTAATGGGGGTTGAAAACTTAAATCTGTTGTAACTTAATGCATTTATACAAAGTTGGATTTTATTTTTCTGCTATTTATTTGACATCCCTATAGGTTATGATAGGTTATTTTATGATAATATGGGTGTTCGTAATCATATGCTATCTTGTGTATTATTTTAAATTACTCAAAAATATAGAGAGCTACTAACATGAAAAGTGGTATTCTTCTTCTTCTAAGGGGTGGCCTATTGACACGCACTTCAGCCTCAAGGGCCTTTAGAGCACCCGGAAGTGTACCATAAGGCCAACCAGAGTACGGTTTCGGTAGTTCTACAAACCGAAGAAAATAACTGATCAGATCCTCCTGGAGAAATTCATCAGTCTTGTCCAGACTACCAAACATCTTGTAGCGCTCCCTTCTGTTGTAGGACAGTCAAAGAGCAGGTGTTCAGAAGTCTCCTCCTGTTCGTAACATGTTCTACAGAGCGGATCCTCCCTGAGAATGCCAACTCTATGAAGATGCTTCCTCAGGTGACCATGTCTCGTAATCAGACCCGCAACCCGAGAAGACTCCTACTTAAGGAGAGAAGTTCAGATGACACTCGAGGAAAAACGATTGTAGGACTATTCTATTCAATCTCAGAACCGGATGCAGGCTCCACCTTCTCTCATGTTCAGCGTGAACCCACTTCGAGACAGCCCTAATGGATTTACACCTAAAAATACCACAGAACGGTTGAGGTCCTGCCATGTTAGACGCTGAGCACAAGCAGGCCAGGACATAAGTTCTTTTGTTCTCAGACATCCCTCATAAGAGTTCAACGCCTTTAATGCTGCCTGGCTATCTATGAAAATCGTGCACTTGTCTGTGGTACTCGTCTTACTACTATATAGGAAACGAATATTCTCACGAGCACATTTCATTATGGCTGTAGGATAAGGGCCAGTAGGGACCACCAGCTCCCTACATGGTCTCACTTTCACAATTCCAGCGCCTATGCCACTTTTTGTTTCAGAGCTATCCGAAAACTATTCTAGCTCCGCTGGAACCATTTCCTCCCTCCGACCAGGCATTCCTCCTGGCCATAGCCCGAACGAGAACGTCCAGGGGAGCGAGGTTGAGAAAACAGTCTAGAGACCCAGTGATAACACGGCAAGCGATCCTTTGGATGCTAGTCAGACTCTGTCAAGTGTTATTGCTTCTAAAACATCCAATTTATCCGTTGATAAAAAAAATCAGATCACTGAGACTGTAAATACCAACCCGCAACTCTGTAAAATCAGAGAAAAACGTAATGGGGGGGGCTCCAGCACTTCTCCCAAACATTTTAAGAGACAAACATTAGAATCGCCCCCAGTAATTTGTTTCAAACAAGGGCACATCCATGTATTCTTAAACCCCAACAATTTACACGAGGCTTCAAAGTCTGAATGGAAACTATTTTTATTGAGGGCCCATTTTCTAAATTGGCATACAATTGAAGTGTTTCCTAGAAAACTGTTTGACAATGGATTCAGATGATCCACATAAATAAACAAGTGCACTTGTATTTTTACATTTTGGGTTGTCTCGTGTGTCTTAAAGGCCTTTAAAAAGTACTGCATTTGTCTGTTGTGCCATCTACATGTTGTCTGTCGTCACTCGTCACTGCATATTAGACTTAAGTGAGTATTTATGTAGACGACACCTTTTGGAGCTGTTCCTAAGTGGAAAGTAGAACAGTCTATGAACTTATAGTTTATCTGAAACTATTTATTTTGTCTAGAGAACCGTTCATGAAGTTTTTCAGACCTTGGCTAACCCAAGCTCTCAAAATGCACGTGCACCCACAGTCCTAAAATGGCCGGAATGCTCTTTGGATCATCGACTGAGTTCACAATGTGCTTATCCAGTTTTGTTGATGTTGATTTAATTCAGTTTATTGTATTATATAAATGTAATCGAAATATTCAAATGAAAAGACTTGGCCCTGAAACAATGTACTCAGGCTGTATTAAATAAGAAATCTAATATTTAAGCTTATAAGTCTCTAGAACATTTAACACGTTAATATATAACATCTTTCCCTTGTTTAGACTTATTATCAGGGAGGTTATATTTTATAAAATTATTTCTGTACACTTTGGTATACTAATTGATAATTCACTGTAAGCAGTAAGGTTGTGGGGGCCGGCTATGGGTGGGAGTATGCAATGGCCTTGACTCTGTATGATTATATAGTATTCGTATAATCAAGGGTATTGATTAAAGATATATAATTCTTCAGGGTCACGGTTCTCCAGTTACAGTTATAAGTGGACATTATTTGTCATGCTTTGCAGTTGTTAATTTAAATACAATTTTCTGAAAACTAAATTAACTATCATTATTAGATATAAGATTGCAATAATGCAACACTTATTGGCTATTTTGTTTCTGATTGAACTCTCTCGTCAAGGGTAGGGAAGTGGGCCCTCACCCAATAGCAAGTGAGAGTGTCTCGTCTAACTCAAATCGTGTGGCAGTGGTCACCGCAAAATGCGCCATTATCAGTCTATCAACGAGCAAATCGTTACGAGGAAACGAGACTCTGCCAGATTACGAGTCCTTCGGTAATCCAACGGCGCAAGAAAGCCCTCGTCCCTGCCAAACTCTCACGCGCTTTCGCCGCGCCGCGCCGCGTGCTTCGCATTCGACAACGATTTGGTTTCACTTGTGAACGGCACTTCTGAACTCAAATGCTGTGAAACATTATTTGATAATTGAGTATTTTTAACGGTTCTCTAGTCGTAAAGCGTTATCTTTGTTTGAATTATGCATAACAACGGTTCTAGGTTCTTCTAACTCTTATGCTATTCCAATAAACTATTATAATTTTGTATTTTACTTTAAATATCAAGAAATATTCTGTAATTTACATTATGATTCGTAGAGGATTGTTTCACTGGTTTTTATTAATTCTTTACCATTATTGGTTGGTTTTCACAGATCCTAGTGCAGTACATCAGTTTAGTACAGTAAAATGACGAAACCAACGAAATAAAATACGCGGAGAGAACACAAAATAATAGTAGCAGCAATTTTGTTACATATTTTGTAACTTACAATCAACAGGATTTGTTTCATGTCCATGAAATATTTATATTTTCTTCACATTTGTTTAAGCATATGCTCATGTAGTATAGGCTACATCTCACTCCACCAATGGTTTGAACATCTGGTCTGTGTTTCAATTCAGTTTACTCTTTTTATTCGCGAACAATTTCTGGATTTGTTGTGGAAGATGTAAACGTTCATCTTTGGGCACACCTATAATTATCTTGATTGAGTGCACTAGGACGACAGTGATAGGACGGCTCGCTACATTTAACATTGATAGCCCTCTCTGTGGTAGGTGAGTCCTTTGACAAGCACGGTTTGATGTGGCTTGATCATTGTGGATTATGAAGTACAGTCCGTTATTACTTTTTGGCTCACCGACCTATACCATTTAACCATGTCTATCACGTTACTTCCTTCTCGTAGCCACTCATCTCTTCAAATCCAAGATAAGAAACCACTACGTTTTGGACGCTAGAGAATCGGTAGCAGTTTTACAGTATCATAGCTCAGCCGTTCTGTTTACTGCTGGTTCCATCATGTAACCGATAATATTCTCTATTGCTTAAACTCCACAGGGGTTGCTGTTTGAGTTGAAATTGCGGTGGCAGTGGGTAGTGGTAACCTTCTTGAAACTAAACAAAGGTACGTTCTGGTCTTTCGGGGTTTAGTCAATATTCTTCTGATTATTCCTAGTCGGAGGCACAGCAGGCAGGTAGATAAACTCTTACCCTACCTCAAGGTTATGGAAGCTATGAGTTGGCTGAAATCTAATTGGGGTTTATGGAGTAATTGTGGTCAACTACTATTCCTGTTTGTTAATTTGTTTCTCATTATACTGTATGTTGTGATTTTAAAGGAATAAATTTCATTATTTCAGTATGATGTAGTCGCCATGTCCTCAAGAGACCGGTAAGGGCGTTCGTTGAGTTCGTTGATAGTGATCCTTTAATCCACTTACTGAATACACAGAACTTTGGTCTTGCAGAAGAATAGTTTTTTTTATTCCGATGAAACAAGACGGTGAGACCGCTTATAGCCCATCAATAGGAAATTGAACTTCTTATTTGGTGTTTAATAGATATTATGTTATTACATTCACTTCTAGAGAAACAACCATGTTTTCATCAATGAAAAACCTGCTACAACATAAATATGTTTATTTCTACTCTGTTTCGGAAAATAGTTATATTTATGATCGTTTTATCAGCGTTTGCCACGAACAGCGCACTGCAAACTAGCGTACTTGTAATAGTTTCAGTTATAGCTAGAAAACGTTTTCGTTTAGAAAAGTCAGTTAATAGCTACATTATTTTCTGATTTAAAAAAGAGAATCGCCAATTTTCCGTTCCTAATATGTTGTCTGTGGTTTAATCTCTGAAAACTAGCGTTGCTACGTGTCCAATCAGATCTGCTTAGTTTATTCAACTGTCGCAAAATGTAATTCAGATGAACAAATATGTTTCACTACTTTCCATAGATCTACTTACATGTACATGAAAATTTTATATTAGGCATACGCTCAAGTAAAATCTCTATTCCTTCGAAAGACAATCATTAATAACCCTGAATCCGATCTCAAAACCAGTATCATTATATAGGTACATCAGACCTCAAGTATGCGATATGATTGTGTTTTTTTTTTTTTTTTTTTTTTTTTTTTTTTTTTTTTTTTTTTTTTTTTTTTTTTTTTTTTGAGAACTTAAGATAGATGAAAGTATATTTTCCCTAAGTTAGTTTATATAATTAAAAATATTTTAGAATAATAAGATAGACAACTAGTTGTACATCATAAACAAAATGTGATTAAGACCGTGTTGTTCTACGATTTGAGGTACACAGAATATTTATGAACAAAGTTTCGATTACCGGGTTGTTAATGTTTTTTTATAAACATGTACGATTTCAGAAAATCGTGTTCAAGTCTGGTTACACATTGAAGAGGCCAATACTCATGCAAATGTTACTTTCGATAAATAAGTATATCGCGAGCCAGGCTTCGGGTCAGCGTGGGAGGCTTCGCTTTCGCCCCACAGCGAACATCCTGGGGTGCTAAGCCTTCAGCCCATTAAACTTCGTGGTGTCTAATTTTTAATAAATGAATACGTATAAGGACACATCCCTAGATTTTCAATAAATACATTTATTGTAACATTTTCCTGTACATCAGTACATAGTATGTACACAGGTAGACCCAAACCGAGTTCACTTGTGTCTGCAAACCCACGCAAAAAAAAAAAAAACAAAAATTGCATTATCCAGCGACAACTAAATATTTTCGTGTGACAGAAGATATTCTATCTGTTGGGCACTATAACTAGGTATATGAACACAATCGTATGGATATATTCGACTATCCATTAAGTAACGTAGTATATTGCATATTTTATAGTTGTTTTAAACTAGTTCCAAATTTAAAGATGCCAAGTCTTCGCAAAGCTAGTTTAAATTATTGTTAAATTATTGAAAGACAGATAAGAATGTTAGTACACATTTTTGAACTATCATACGTTTTAATTCATTTCCATCTATGTCATTGTTTCATCAGTGATCCCAAACCACATAGCACGTAAAACGTATTTTGCCGTTTAACTTGCTATGAAGATTATATTGCAGGCTAAAAATAAAAAAAGGTTTGATGTATAAAATCGACGAAATAAAAATGCTAAGTTCATAAAAGATTTTTATGAAGCTATTAGAAAATGCCATATGATTAGCCTTCACAATATACTCTGTTAATTATTTTGTTTATTTTGTGTTTTTATCGTTGCCAACATGATTATCTGTAAGACAAATGTAACTTGTTGTTTTCATAACATGTTGTTCATATTAAGGAGGGTGGTTTTGAACTCACGTTAAACGTGTAATCCTCAACATGTGATCCTCAACCGTACAAAATCTTAAATATGTTATTCTGTCATATACATGTTGAAGTCTATCACACGCGAAATTAATTTTGTATTTTCAGTAAAAAGTTTTAATTATTGTCAGACAAATATACATACATATTCTGTTATGACAAAAGTCTTACCCTGTGTGTGTGTGTGTGTGTGTGTGTGTATATATATATATATATATATATATATATATATGTCTTGTTTGTTATATAATATAATATATAATAGAATGAGCCAATCAATGATGAAAATAGTAACTGAATGAAATTGGTAGTTATAATCTAAATGATGGACTGCTGACGATGGAGGACGAACCCAGACGATTGGATATTCTCTTCTTTAGTTAATTACAGAATAAAATAACTAATATAGTAACAAAAATTACGAAGTGAAGGTACCTGGACTTGGTAAAACTGTGTTTTGAAATGTGCAACATGATCTCTTCCTCGTGTGGGTAACTCACCTAACGCATGGATTACAAACTAGGTTAATGTGAACAAATCATACCAATGCGACACGCAGAACTAAGAACTCGCACCATGCAATAGACATATACCGTGCCTACTTTATGCACATTAAAAATTCACTAATTATTACAAACTGAACACAAGAGCAGGCGTTACAATATGTGAGCTCGCAGCACTCAATCATTGACAATTAATGCCTAGTGATGGCAAGGGCGTATGTATTCATAATAATAGCGAAAATAAAGTACCTTTTATTGACAACGAAAAGTTCGTAGCAACGTTCTTTACTGACTTCCTTTCTGTTCATATTCCCTGCATGTGTACCTCGTCTCACCGTCTCGTTCCGTGTGTTTCAAAGCCAAATTTCACTTTCCACTGTCACTTTCAGAACAGCGCTGCAAGCATGTCAACTACCTGGAGTACACTGTGCAGGGAAATCGATGGATTGGCAACGCACAATTGTAAGTGACCTTTGCGAATGATAACTGATTGACATAACCTTGTTGTTTGTTACAGTGGCTAAGGATAATTTACTAGTGGACACCCCTCATTTCTTACGGCACCAGCAAAGCACAGATCACGTCGCAACCATATTAATTTTGCAATGCATGGTTATTTGTACTTCTACTAGAAACCTGTTTGTACAAAGCCTTATAATTTTCTACTAGCATCTGCTTTAAGTGAGCTATTAATTTTCTATTAGAAATAGAAAACTAGAACAATTCATAAAGAGATCGTAATTTTCTGTAAAGGAGGATCTTTTGTAAGTTGTTTGGAAGAACTTGTACGAAGATCATTCTGGAAGTTTTTTTGCGCCTGACAGTGCATGCGGCAGTAATAATATCATTTTTATCTTATTGTCAGAGCGCCTATCAGTACTTGACAGCAGTTTTTGTTCATCGGTGTTCTCTTGTCATCTCTTTGGAAATAACAAGTTCATGAAGTTATGGAGTTATCAATAAAGCATTTTCGTGTTATGAATTTCTATGATTTTAAAAGTCGGGTTTTCTTAAAATTGCCTTGGGTTTGAAGCTCCATCTCGTTTCTTAGTGGTATTTACAATTTTTACGAGGCTTTAATTCACTTCAAGACAACAAAAGTTCAGGAAGGCCGCATTCCGCTGTCACTCAAGAAAACGTTGATCAGGTACGCGCTGTGGTTCAAGAGTACAGATACTACTCCACTTGTTAAAAATTCTATGAGGATTAGATCCGCAGCAGTGCGAATAATATTGTGTGATTTTTTAAAGTAAGAAAACCTTTCTCAATGAGTAGTTCTGGATGTGACATATTTGACATCGAAGAAACATGTGCACGGTCGTCGCTCTTCTTCGGAAGCCAAACGAAGAAGAGAATCGAGGAAAGATCCGTGATTATTTTGACTCCATTTCAAAAATAGAATGGCTGGATGCTTTCAACAAATGTAAAATCCAACTTCAAAAGTGCATTGACGTTGGAAGGATTACTCTGATCACACCCTACGTTCTGTAACTCTAGTACAAAAACTCTTCCTATATATGAAAACTTTTAGAGTTATCCTCGTACTAAATGACTTACTAATGTTACCCAAAGCACCGAGTCCACCACAGACAACCCTTTTAGTAGTCAAAACATGTTAGATCATTAGAATTATTCATAGCTCCATTCCAACTTGCTGAATCTAGACTTGCGTTCTTCATTAGGCCCTATTGTTGTCTTGTTACTATACATTTTATACTGAAAATATTTAAAGCAATCGTGAAAGAAGTTGGTACCTGTTATTGAATAATCTCGATCACCAACCTCCTTCGTGATAGGACAAAATATTCCTCAAGATATAAAACTGCAAGAAACATTAAAAACTTCTAAATTAGAAAGTAGTACACTATGTGTGTTCCACCAACATAGTTAGAAATTCCAACAACGCTGACCCAATCAACTGTTTATTTTTTATACAAACATGTTTCAAAATAATCCTAAATTCGGCATATTTTTCCAAATTTTTAGTAATATTCATAAAAATTGTAAGAAATACGTTACAGCGAGTTAGAAAATCCTCATAAGTTTGATATTTGATAAATGATTGTTTGTTAACAAAAACCGCTATGAACAAACGGAGGTCGGTAAACCGCCGACGACGGTCGTTCTGGATACATATTTTCGCTCCAAAGAGATACAGGCTCGACGCCATTTTAGTATGTAAGCAGATCCAGGGATCAAGATTACGGCCGGTCAATTACGACCGTCCTGATCGGTCCCAAGGAACCGGCATCCATGAAGGACTTCCAGATACTCAGACTTCAGTTACAAATAACATACTCCAATCGTGAGGTACGGTCGGGGCTCTTTTGAACCGTTCATGACAGGTCAGAACTCATGCGAGTACATCGCTGTATACTGTGTTACTCAATACTCAGCTGTAACATGTAATAGTGGCAAATGTTCGAAATCGTGTTATCCTTCCAATCGACCATCTCAATAATACACTTTAAATAAAGAAGCAGGTTTGTGTTTACCCTCGGGAAATATTTGAAGCACTACGAGAGCTACGTAAGGATTAACAAATGCTTCTGAAATTAACTTAAATAAATTGAATAGGTTTTTTATTGGAACCCAATTAATTATGGAAATATCTAAGTTATTTGTTATTGTAAATATAGTGTACACTTCTATTTGTAGTTGGCAGTTTTAGGTTAGATTTAGACCCTGTTAGTACATGCGTCATCACCTATAAGAATATTGTACAATTTTTAGTATCTAAAAGTAATATTTTGAACACAAATGTTAGTATTAATTAAAGAGTCTTACACTCTAGGTGCCTAGGTCTATTGTAGATTTGAAATAAACCCGACAATAGGGTTCTATTTAGAATAATTTTGTTTACTATTGTTTGTTGTTTTTTTTTGTTTTATTCTCTTTTAAGCCTCAGCTCTTGGCTATGCTGGCTTGATTTTGGTCACTGTGGCTGTTATTTCTATCATGTTACTATTATTGTTTACAGTTAAAACACGTGTTGTTTAGGCAGTTATCATCTATCGACTAACCATCTTAATATTATCCAGGAGCCGAAAGCTACTGAGCCAAGTTGCATAAGTATTAGCTCGCACCTGGAATTTCTTGAAATCGATGAAGAAATATCCCCTAAAAAAGAAATTGATGCCAGTTTTGGTGGATGTTGAAATGAACGGATATAAAAAGGGTTTAAAATATGAAATGATTAATTTTCCTCAGGTAAGTTTTTTACTCGACACTTAAACCCAACCGCAGACACTTACCACTTTAGTGCCACTTTAGTTATACGACCATCAGACGACGATATAAAGGAACTACTTTATTAGTCTGTATATGGTTAACTGACGCGGATTCAACATTTATTTACGCCTCTGATGGTTGGTTTTAAGTATTATATGCCAAGAAAAGTATGATACATTAACGCAGTTATGGTAGGAAGGGTTGATTCAATTGAATTTTGAGTCTAGCTCCAGTTCACCTTCATTTTATTGCAGCGTCTGGTATCTGACGTTGTCTCAGACTTGACTCCTGGAATCTGGAGTCATGTTCTTCGGAAGAGATCCAAAACTATTTAGAGGTGTCTCTGATATCTAAATGATGTAGGGGTTTGTTTTGAGCTTGTTCTTCGCCGACTTTCTTTCTTCAGACGAACATGACTCCAGATTCCAGGAGTCAAGTCTGAGACAGCGTCAGATACCAGACGCTGCAGTAAAAGGAAGGCGAACTGGAACTAAACTCAACATTCAAAAAGTCATGAAATGTTAGCGAGATTGCTAAGGTATTTCAAATCGGTTCTAACAATTTAGCAGCCCGTTCTGTTAAGAAAAGCGATGTGAAAGGCCAACAATTTTTTTCAAATGAGTAGAAATGCGAATAGTATGCGATTAACTTTAACAACAGTAATGTATTATTAAGTAAATCGATATTCTGCACATATGCTGCAATTTAATGTTGTTGATTACGACATCGAAAATAGCCAATTAACTTGCACATTCTAACCGGTTCCATGGTTCTCACCAGTCATTACAGGATATACGGTAGGTGACAACTGTGCCCTTTAGTTTGTACTAATAACTGTTATCAGATCGTAACCTACCTCTGGCTGTCATTGAGTACTCCCGTACACGGCATTCACCTATTATTAGCAAGCCGCTGTTAATTAATTGTTCACTATAGTATCCAAACAATACCTCGCTATAATCAGCAATGGTAAGTAACGCAGTAATTAGAAGTAACGATCTTAACGGTTATTATTGACGTCGGGTATAAATATTGTGTGCTGACAGTAACAACTAAATCAACATTCTTTGTCTGAGCTAAGTAATTTCAAGGTGGAGTCGAGGTTAACAGGATCTTAAACTTTTGACATAGTCATTTGTCATATATAAGAAAAACTTTAACACTAAGTTTCGATAGGTGGTATCTGTCCTTTTCCTTCAAGTGTTAAACCTGCCAGAGTTAAACACGCAACAGAAAAGATGTACGTCTCAAAATCAAAACTGTACCTGAGACACAGCTCTCTGAGTCCGGACAAACACACACAGAATACAACTGCAAAATACAGATACACAGCTGCAACTCATCATTGTGGACAATAACCCTACTGTAAGAGAGTCACGAGAAGGACGCAGTATAACTATGCATTGAATCGGCCGCATCTGATATTGCAGGCACTCACGCTAGTAGCAAACATACTATATTTTACTCGTTTAAAGACATTGCTACATTTATTGTGTACCGCCGAAAACAGTAATCAATTCGTATTAAGTAGATTACTAGTTGGAGAAAATGCATAATTTTATACGAAACTAAACTTTTGGTTCCTGAGGATAAAAAAAATTTATAAATGCATTGTCATTATTCTTATGCAATTACATGTAATGGAACTTACAAGAGACTTGAGTTCATTTAACCTTTGAAAATGCGAGGATTAACACGTGAATGTTAGTTAAGCTCCAGCTCACCTTCCTCTTAGTACAGCGTCTGGGATCTGGCGCTGTTACAGACTTGATTTGTGAAGTCTGGAGTTATGTCGTCTGAAGAGATCCAAAAAAGTTCGGCGACGAGGAAGCTCAAAATAAACTCGATACATTGTTTTGACGTCAGAGACACCTGGACCACGACACGGAAAACACGATTTTTAGTTTAATCTAGATGAAGAGGTATTCTCGTTGTCTCATCAGGTGCACAATTATTAGATCTCTTCCAGATACTCACTGCTGCAAGAGATCTGGGCATTAAATGAAGGGAATTTAGGAAGATTTTAAGTTTTAGAAGAATTAGGAATTATTGACGGTAGGATAAATTGAGTCATTGGAGAAAGCCGATTTGTCTTATCAATGCCCATCGAGCTTCACATGATACTCTTGAATATCAGAAGAAGAAAAGGCCGAAAGCTCTAGAAGTAGATGACTCCAAATACTGCCCAAGAGACCTTAAAGAAAGTTAAATAAAAATATGTCCCATCAGCTGTACTTTTTCTAACTCAAAGCACATACACAATTCTAAAGGCTGTAATAAAGTTATTGTTAAAAACGTTTACTGAATGAAGTTAAGATGGCAAAATGTACTAGAAATTATAAAAATATTATTATAAATGAATACCTTTAATTATACTTTTTTTTAAATGATACTAAATATAGAAAAAGTCCTAGAATGAAGTACACTGATGAGTATTACCAAACTTGAATATTTTCAGTATAGGTGCTAAGGTTCTCAAGAAATATGTTCCTAAATATCCTACTTTTAATTTGGGGAGAATAGATTTTCAACTCCGCTTAATTGAGATTTAAAATATCGACATAGTTGCAAATTAAATATCTACAAATGCTTTTACTGGTAGGATATTCCTAATTAAGAATAAGGATCAAGGTCGTTTTTTCTCAGAGCTTTACTAATTAAGTCATGTAATGAACTAATTGTTTTATACTGACTTCCAATCTTCAAGTCTAATGGCATGCATGACCTCTTGACCTTTGGAGCAACGTTCTGTAAACTATCCGATGCGCCATTACGGCAAACAAATTATTACAGTTCAATACGCTTAAATTTACGCAGATACGCTCTGTAAATAGGCTATTAAATGTTCAGCTAGTGTAAGAAAGTTATACACTCGGTTTCTCTACGAATCGTGAGAAGCTGTTGTCGGTTCGACCAGTTATTATTGCTCGTTGGCATTTTTGGTAATGTTTCGCGGAACAATGTAAACTTTAAATAGTTTTAATTACTAATTATAATGCATCGTACAATTATGAGAACCATAGGCTACAAGTTTTAGGCGTAATTTATAGGCATCCAACTATATTTGTGGCTTTAATTTGGCCTATTATAAATGATTATTCAACATAACAATTCTTAGGTTAAAAATATGGGTAAATTGTACATATTTTATTAAACCCCCAAAGCTTTAAATGGGACATATTGAAAACTACGACACAATTTTTAAATAAGATTTAAGAGAACGTTACCACAGATCAGTCAGTTTCTGAAACTAGTATTGATTATTCCTCCATGACCAATATAAATTATTCTTCCATGGAACATACTGTGACATGCAAACTCCGCAAGACATTCAGGAATTCCGTTTGCCTAGTAACAAAGAAAAGGCGCTACTCGAAAGAAACGAACGGATTGTTACAGGACATCAAAAGGATATGTCCTGACTGACTCACAAATTCCTTGACGACGAGCAGAAACCATGAAAGATAAAGGCGCAATATAATTTAGTATAGGTTTACCTTATGCCCGAGCAAGGAGGGGGCAGTGAGTCTGCTTTGCTCTGACGAGGGAGACGACAATGATTAGGGTTATAAAAGTTCATATTATTCCTAGGCTGAACCAAAGAAATGTGATAATATAGCGATCAGAGATCAGTAAGTACTCACACTGTACTGTATCAATTTACAGATATTTCAAAGAATGGAAACCGAGGATGTAAACGAGGACTGTCGCGAGTCCTATGGCTTCCTAAATTTGCAGATGTTTCTTTTAGGGATTTAACTTAATCGTAAGTATGTTAGATTTGATTGTTTGGATTGTAACACGTATAAATGCTACTGTGTATGATCGAAAATTCGCTGAAATAATGTTTCTCAAATATGCCTACCTCCGTTTCAAATTTAACATAACTTATATAAAACTCACTAAGAAAGCCGAAACTAACAGGACGACTTAATGACTCCTCACCCTGGCCTAAGATGGCTCCAGTGCCACTGAAATCTTTTGGATTTCAATAAAAAAATCAAAGTATTGCGCTGAAATTAGAGTGGTAATATATTCCAATTGCCACCACTTATCTAATGAGTTCTATCCCATTTAGGAGAGTAACGGGTAACAGTTGTATAACTGTAAATAAGAAAAGCTTCTCAGTTTGTAACTCAACTATATATTTTAATATCAAAGAAACGATAATGTTTTGGAGTTATTAATATGACACTGTTTTTATAAGAATCAAGAGGATTACAGTTAAATACCATACTATTAGATTTTAATTATTTGTTTTGACCTAATATTAATTCCGTACCTGTAGTTTATATGTCTGTTTGCCGTTAAACGATGTATGCAAATCCGTACGTTTGTATTTAAAATTCATTATAGTCTGGTTAACTCTTAGTTCATCGTCACTAACACGACCGTCTTATATTATTTGAACCAAACATCTTATTTTTCAGAAAGATTCTTTCACTAAAGAATTCTTCATTTAAAATTGTCCTTTTGTTCAAACTTTTAGTTTAGTACATATTAACAACTGTATATACTGTATATACTTATAAAACTCATTCACGCCTCAGTTTTGATTTATATTTACAAATTATAAGATTGTTTAAGCTATGATTAATTCGTCAACTTATTTTTAACTTATTGCTATATTGTGATATTAAATTTAAACTATAGTTCATTTTTACAAGATTTCAGTTATTTTGCGAAACTGGTGTTTACTACTTTCCGTATAGCAAATTCAAATTGAAAGATATTTTATATTTACAAATTTTACTATCTTTAAAATCGTGTATCTTTGATTATATTTAACTGAGGTTTTCTAATATGTACCGTTTTCGATTACAAGGAGGTTAAAACGAATTTGTCCTTAACGTATGTTTCACTACTGACTCATTGCCAAACTTTAGTTATAAGTAATAAAAATTTTAATCTGTATGCTAATAATTCAAATGGTGGTTTGTGAAAGTAACAAAATTATATATTTTGTATTATTTTGGCATATGTGTGACTGTGGGTCACATGACATGGATAACAGTTTTGTAATCACAATTTATTTTGCACGCAAGGCAATTTAAATGCGTGCAGCAAGATACTTGACTGGGCCTAGGTTAGACAAAAGGCGAATCAACCACATACATCAATCACAAAAGCTGCGGTAAGGAATGTGGATTGTGGATGGAAGAGAAGTCTGCAGACAGATTGAGGAGCGCTCTAGACGGATGCCCGGCGAACTACGAAAGCCAGCGCCTGCCTTCACTGCAAGATAGTTTTAGTTAGAGTTGGGCAGCCGTGGTGATTGTAGTTGTGTGTGTGCCGCTTTCGTCCATTGGATAAATTACAGCTTATTCTGGTGAGTTTAATTTTTGTATGATTTAGATTAACCAATCTTAAAATAATCTTATTTTATCAATTAAATTTTACGTGTTAAAATTAAACGTAATACCAATAAGTGTTGCATTATTCATGTGCTTGTTTTGACAACCTGTTGGGTTGTTGATGTTTTCAAATCAAGTGAGGTTTGTCATTTTATTTGTAGGTTATTTTAGGAACTGATTAACGTTCTACTTTGAAATGTTTAAAACCCCAATTAAAATTCACCGCTTTTATCGGTTCAGAAATTAAAAATGACGAGAATTATTATTTGCTGAATGGCTATAAGTGCACTTTATATTTTTACCGATTGCCCTTTGTAGTGTCCTAATAACATAGGCGTATTTATTTTCCTTTCTGATAAATTAATTTTAACCAAGATTCGTGAAAAAATGTGTAACTCTTAACTTGTGTTTTGCCGTCTGTAGTTTTTTTTTCGTGTTGATGGAAGGTTTGCCACATATATTAACCAATATTAGGCCTCTAATTATGAGTCCTCTCGCTTATGAAAGAATTAAGTTGCTTTTTAGCACCAGTCAAAGCGTAGTTATAAACTGTAACATTTGAAAACGGGAACTGAAAATAGTAAATTATCAATTTAATATTGGCGCATTTTCGGTAACCTAAAATTTGTATGCCACCTGTATGACTGTTATCATGACACGATAACAGTTCTAGATAGCGTTCTAGTACACGGCTGATCGGATCTGCCTGATTAAATTAGTATGCCTACTTTGTAATAGTCTCGAGCTAGATAACTGTAAATCATTTAACACTTAATATCGGTACTGTTAATTTAACAGTAAATCTGTGAGGTTTTAGCTGAAAAGCCTACAAAGCATTATAGTTTTTACAAAAATAGAGAAAAATATGTTTTCTTATGGAGATTGACTTCATATTAGTAGCCTATAGGATAAATAGTGTAAGTTTCGAGTAATTTGCAGCTGCAATCTTTTTCAAGGACACGAGCATTAATAAGAAAATGGTGAAAATTATACCTATTTTTGATCAATAATGATGATGAATACTTTGGTGGATGAGGGTGTCTCTATGGATAATACTTACTAGGCATAATAGTTACAGGCATAGTGAATCATGTTGGGTGCAGTAAAATTACCTATATTCAAACTATGCCAAACTATTTAAATCGTTAGGCCTATTTTTTCCAACTTCTGAAGTGCCAAAAACAACAGGCGAATCATCCCTGGATGCATTAAGTCATGGATGTCTCATCCATTATAATTTTAACAATTAAACTTATCATAGTTTACTTATTGGGAATTTAATTTCTTAATTCAATGTGTAAGGAGTTATTTTTAGAACAAAAATATTTGCAAAATTATTAATTGAAGAATAAGTAAATGGATATTATAAGCTGGTAACCGGTTTTGATTTTAAAACCCCATTAAAAACATTTGTTAAAAATCGTATTAAAAGTTTAACTAATTACTTGGAATAATTGATAACCTTTGAAGATGTGAGTGTGAATTACGAATCTTTCTACATAACGAAGTGTACATGGTATTACTAATAATTAAAAAAATCCAATATAGTACAAAGATATTTAGTTTTATGCTAAGCATAATCAATTGATCAATTTTAGTGGATCTAAGAAACGCGACAATAGTTGTCTGAATTTAAATCCTTGTCCAGCCCCGGATTTCGAGAGGTTGCCCCAGTAGGACCTGTTTATATGCGAAGCTGACCTTGAAGATTGTGAAGGAAATTCTTAACTACGTCACTGTCGGTCTTGGACTCTTAACAGGTATTTTGGCAGGCACAGCAGGGTTTCACGATGTTTCAACTCGTCAGCTGTCGTAGTCGTCCCCCAGTCTCTGGTTCAAGAGTCGTGAACTTTGGACTCGGCCCATTTGAACGTGGTTATATATATCCCTAATTTGAATTTAGATATAAATAGATTATAATAACAGGTTATATTTTTATGCCCATGACGCCCGGGTACATCATGGTGTGTATACACTCAGTGGTTATGTGGTCTTTGCCTATAAAGGATGATTAAAAATGTGTATTAAATCAATTTTCAACTAACCCGACAATTAGAATTTGAACATTCGAAACATGAGAGATACATCAGGTATCTTACTTGAAATCCTTTTTAGTACTCATCTGGAGTTAAATAAATAACTGTTGGCCAATATTTAATCAATATTGAAGACTACTCTTGGCAGTAGATTAATTAATTTAAAATCGTTTAATAATTATTAATTTTCAGAACAGACCTTTGTAATTAATTATGATTATCAAATACAACGTATGCAGAATACGTTTTAAGTATTGTCGAGGTTATCAAGGACTCCAACAAACAAATGTAGAACCATAAATGATAAGCATAACACAATACAACTGACTGATCTCAATTCTGTAATTTTTGACGAATTTCGTCTGTGCCTGTCACCATAATTCCGGTAAATGAGCCAACACCATGTACGCCACTATTTTTTTACATGTTTAGGAATGGTACTGTGTACAGTACGGATTTCACAATTTTAAATTAACCACAGTCGAAGGCAGTTGAAATACATGTTTTGATAGACATGTTTGTTTCTAGACCGAGAGGTTAGCTTAAACCCCGTATTAAATTATATCACAGAGAAACAAAACATCTAATGTCTGTGGTCATATGTAATATACAGTTGTACAAGATTGTAATACTCAGTAAAAAATAATGTAGCAGCAGATGGAACAGTATTTTAATAGAAAAACAATAAATAAGGAAAGTGTATTTCACTCAACCACAAATAAATATATTACATATAAAAAATACAGCTGTTTACAATTGATATGCACGAAGTATTAATTATTTCCTAAATATTAATGACGAAATTTAATTTTTAACAAAACCAACCTTTGTGTGGCACCATTTATGTGTGTGTGTGTGTGTGTGTGTGTGTGTGTATGCGCGCGCGCGCGTGTCGTGCGTGTGTGTGTGCGTGCGTGTGTGTGTGTAAGTGTATATATAGTGAGTATAAAACAAATGTCATATGTTATTAAATTGAGCAGTATTTTATTAGTTGAAGTTTAATTTTTCTTGTGGCAGTTTGAGCAAAAAATAATTTAGACATGATGGGGTTCGAATTCAATCACGTCTCAGAAGATAAGAGTGAATAAGAATAACATATGAAACTACGTATTATTAAATTATTAGCCTAACAATATTTACAGTATATTTAATACGCTTTTTGTTTATTTTTTAATTTGATATTTTATAATAACATTTCCTCTTCAACATTAATTTAATTGTTTAGTTATTTGTTCACAAACTTGAATTTGATTGCAGAAAAACTGCTACAATCATACATAAACGCTTACATTACAATATTGAATGAATTAATGTGCCTGTTCACAAAGTAGTTTATGCAATAACATTTTAAAATCTGTAATAGACGGATATTAGGTACCATGTAGTACACAGAACGCATGCCACTGACTGCATACAGTATAGGCTAGCTACCTATTAAAGGCCGTGGTGTAGCGGTGCAGCACTGCCAGCTATATAGGCGCAGGCACCGGCTCTGGCAGGCATTCAAATGGGTTATATTTCGGGCCCAGTTTGGCAGAGCCGGCTTCCTCCGACATTCCTGGGACCGTTGTTTCTGTCTCTACTCTCTACAGAGACGGGGAACGTCGGTCGTCTCACTAACCTCAACTATTTGGCTGGCTGTTGCGGTCGTCCTCAGGGTTTCTCATTTTGCCCAAAATTGGAGTCTTTCGCAATTGACACGTTTCGTGTGGCCCGAGTGCACGTGCTGGTGCGGCGTATCCGTTTTGTCACACTTTGACCTGAAACAGTCGCTCCATGTGAACTACTCCTGCACGTCCAGCCGACATCGGACATACAGTAGATACAATATTGATGTACGGTGACATACAGAAGAAACGATATACATGGAAATTTTTATACACAGAGTGTAAAAGAATTCTCCGGTTAGAAAACCGGTTATTCAACGGAACCAATTAAATTCTGTTATTTTTGTAATAAACAACAAGGACGTACCCAGCGAGGGGTTCAAGAGGTCCGGACCCTCCCAGATTTTTTTTCAATTTCTTTTTTAGTAAACGATACGGTAATTATTATTTAAATAATTCAGTATTTGTATATGTACTGCTGAAAGATCGTTCTCAACAAAGAAACTGGTCAGGAACCTTTTAAGGATCAAAATGGGGCCTTACTCTCTGACTACTACCGGAAAACCTCAGTTGTCTGGACCCCTTTCCCCCAAATCTTTACCTGACTATGTTTTTGATAAACAATGCACTGAAAATTGACATATTTAGAAAGAAAATCCAGTTCGTCTAATACACCACTGTTTTATATACGGTGTTTACGAATTCTACTGTGGGTATATGTTCTTCGGAGTTTACCGTCTCTCTGTGTACAAATGTTCTTATTTTATTTTTTATTTCATTAGTAGGCTAAAGTTAAAACATTCAAATTTAGCGCATTTATTGTTATTACCATCTCAAATCAAGAGAAACATTTATGTTAGATTTTAATGATTTTTCAAGTTTGAAAACGGGTAAAATGTTTAAAGCGTAATAACTTGACAACTAATGAGATTATAAAAAACGACGATAAATTCAATTACAAACATGTTTACACGCAGATCAAATCGGTAAATAACTAATGTAAATGTAAGATTTAAATTGTTGTAATACACCTCATTATTTCTTGGCTCACATGTTTATTAATAGTACCATTAACCGTGCATTACAACAGTTAAAAGCCTACATTATATCAGTAGCTTACAACGTCATTATGTTTTAAACATTACAACGTTCGCTATCTCGAAAAGTGATGTGGTAATATAATATTAATTTTCTCTTGATTTGAGAGAGCATTATAATACAAAATTTTAATTTTGTATCTTTTTGATAGGTTTATGACAAATTTTATTTTATGAGAGATTTAGTAGGTTCATGAAATAAAATAAAAAAAATAACATGTACAGGCGGAGACGGTAAAATAAATATTTCTGATCCGTGATGTTATTACTTTTTTATTCCATGTCCCGAAATACAAATACTCTAAAAGATCACAGGAAAGTTCGTAACACTATATTATGTAAACAACGGTATATCGGACAGATGAGATTTATTTTTAATAAGTTAATTTATCAGTACACTAGTGATTATGGTTTTACCAGCATTTGATTGGTTCTATAGATTTGACTTGTATTCAAATAATTTAAAATATATATTATTTTGAAAATAGGCGGATTGACTTTTAGCATTTTATTGCACTTGGCAAAACGTTATTAGGATTCCGCCGGCAGGATTTAGTTTATTACTAAGTATTGCATAAGACAGCCGATTACGTAACGAAGAGTGTTTTATTTTTGTAGATAAAATCGTAGATAAATTATTTATTAGGTTAGTCAAGTAAGCTGCACTTACAGTAGGCTAAATTCAAACTGATTAGCGAACTTTAGAGGTTATTGCATAAGACAGCCGATTACGTAACGAACAGTGTTTTATTTTTGTAGATAAAATCGTAGATAAATTATTTATTAGGTTAGTCAAGTAAGCTGCACTTACAGTAGGCTAAATTCAAACTGATTAGCGAACTTTAGAGGTTGTATCTAATGGTTGGTTGGCCGTAGCATTTCTTCTTTATACTAGGGATGAGTACTTAAAAGCTTCTTGTTATCTCGATCCCAAAACCGTTATGTAAAATATGTTATATATCCAAGGACGTAGCCAGCGAGTCAGTCTTAGGGGTCCGAACCCCCCCCCCAAATGTTAATTTTTTTCATTTTTTTAGTAAACGATTATTATTATTATTGAAATAATTAAGTATTACTGAAATGTATTGCTGATAGATCGTTCTTATCAAAGAAACGGGTCAAGAACTTTTTAAGGAACAAAATGGGGGCCTTAGTCTTTGTCCACTATGGGAAAATATCAGTTGTCTTGCCCCCCCCCCCCAAAGTTTTTCCTGGCTGGCTCCATAAAAATGCTTACATTTCTTTAGATCGTTATATCTGGAATGTTGAATCTGGAATGTTGCCGAGTGTCCCAGATGAGCAGGTGGCCGCAGAGAGCGGTGTTGCAGTTCAAGGTGGCTACATTCTAGATGGAGAGATAACTGGTGACGTCACAGCTGTGTCACAACCCCGGTAATTAGGTCGTCACGGCGAGTAAACAGCGGGAAGTCGGAGAACACAGGACTCTTGCTTGCAGCGGAAGGAGCGTTGAGTCAGCGCTGCTTTGGTGTGAAAATAGCCACACTCCCGCGGAGACACGACAAGAACACCCCCCTGGAGCGGAGGGTTGAAATTAATTCTATGTCTAAAGATAGAGTTCAATCTCCGCCGCCCCCTCTCATCTCATAAGCAGCTGCAACAACACGGTTTGGACGTAAAACAGAACACGATCTAGGCAGTTACAAGAGTTGCAGCTTGGGCTGTGAGGAAGATGTATACTTCAGTGGTCCTATTAAAATGAATCCGTCATCTTTCATAACGCTTTGTACAAGTTGAGGAACCCTTACATGGAGTATGAACTATTATTTCAATGAAGGATTGATTTAGTATTCTGGAAAACGTTAGGACATTAGTCTTTCATTTATACATTCATGGTAAAGCACATCATTCTACAAATGGTAATTTCAGCATATATGTTGAAATTTTAAATAGAGAAAAGGAGAATATGAGGAGTAAGCAATTGCCGCTTCGTCTATTACTAATTTTAAGTGTATCGTGATGTAAGAAGTAAGCTAAACTATCATTTACATGTTGTAATAAATTATAGTTTTTAAGGGGGAAATCAGAACTTCCTTAGTTGTGCAATTTGAAAAAATAAGGTATTTGAATATTGAAAGGTGTATGTGCCTTGCTCTACATCTACTTTCACAAATGAATGATCTCTCCATAACACCAGTCTAAATTGAAAGGTCCCTGTAAGGTATATACAAAGTATGTTTTTGGCAGTGTAATATAAAGATTGTTTAACGTTCGCCATTTTGAAAGTAACCATTGAAAAAAACCATAAACGTTTCACCGTAACCGATTATGTATATAAAAAATTATACAGTAATATATTATAGTAATTAATAAAACAGTTTTTTTTATATAAGATTAATCTGTAAAATAAATTGCTGCTAAGGCAAAGCATATTTTTGAGTACTTATCCACTTAATATGATTCCCAATCCAATTAGATTGTCATTTAAAAGTTCACAGGGTAATAAAAAAATTATAAAACTCCTTTATTTTCATTACTCTTCTTTTAGTTACTCTCATCAATTGTGACCAATAATAATATAGAAAAAGATAGAACTACCTGATTCCATATAAAGCATACCTGTAAAACGAGACACCTACTAAAGCTTATACAAAATAAAGGAGCAAATAGAATAACGCTCAGCCATAAGACAGGACATTATACGTTTATCAGCACAGCACTTGATGGCTTTAATTGACCTCTCTGTATAGGGTATTGAGCAGATGCCCACATAGATGTCCGCAAGTGGTAGACAATACAGTAGGTAGGCTATGGGATAATGCAGTGTAACGGGAAAGCCGCGATGAGTTGCCCAGGCCAGGAGCCGACAATAAGTCAACGCACAGGCGGTGTGAGTGCGAACACTTGATGTGAAACTGTGATTGAGCTTTCATACAGTAATTATAAAATAATGGCGGCGAGGCAGCTTCGTGGAAAGTGTATTGTAAGTAGAAAGTTTACTGGGTCTATCTACTGATTTGGTGAATCGGCCTAAAACTGTGCAGGAACACGTGAAGGGCGGAATGGCGAACTTGTTTCTGTTGTATAAGTTGGTAACCAGTTTACTCGTATTGACACGCAACATGAATATTGCACAACCTTGTCTTATTTCAGTTATAATTGCTATTTTCTGAAACTCTTCCTTAAATAACCAGTCTAAAGGTAAACACCCAATTTGAATATATTACATGCATACTGGAGTTTGTAAATGTAGTTCAACATACCTTGATCTTTAATATATCCCTCTTTTCAATGTGTATTCAATAAGTTTATGACGAATTTGTAGGGATTTTCCTTAAAGTGTCGTAAAATTGGCTTCCTTTTCTAATGTTTTGTAATGTTCCATTTGGAAGACTAAAGGAGATAAATTATTTCATCTGACCTACCTGTTCATCTCTTTATAGCCAGATTTTTGTCGTCGATAAAACAGGGTGATCTATGGAGATATTAGACTACGCCATAAACTCCAGGAATCTCTGGAATTCGGCTATAAGTATTCGGAAACAATTCTACATATGGAAGCTATCTCGACATATCTTGCCACAATTCATTCAGTTTTTCCCATTAAATTGAGTTTCATATCAGTGTTAAGATACACCAAGTCACTATAAAATGATGTATCTGTTGAATCTCGTTTAGTTGTATTTGTATTAAATTTATTTATTCTGGTACTCTTCCATGACCATCATAAAAATATTCACTAATGCTTAGCCAAATCCCATTGGGGTGACAAGCACCATAAGCGAAACATTGTCCATCATATAGAAATTAAGCCTTACGCACAATTTCAATTCGATGGGTCAGTTCTTTTCCGTTTTCGCGATAATCGTGCACAGGCAGAAAGAAAGAAAAATTTGTAAAGCCCGGCGAGTGATAGGCTTTGCTAACGCTCACCCAATCACACTAAATAGCTTTATTCCGCGAATCGTTTATTGAAAATGTCTAGTTTACATGTGAACATTTTAGTTTGCTGTATTGTTTGGTTAAGAGCAACAAGTACAATATAGCATGAAGACAGGTCCGAAAATGCTTTTTGCGGTTCTAATACACTTTTGTCTCTTAGTCTTGTAACGCTGTATTTATTACTGATCCTTCGTGGGTAGTTTCGTGGTGGTAGTTTCACACCTTTGGGAGGTATGCAACAAAGGCTATAGTCCATGCATCGGGAGATGATAGTGAGGCGCCGCCCACCACAGTCGTGAACTTATTGGAGCATATACGAACAAACAACCACAAGTACCCCAAGTCCAAGTACCCGCTTGTGAGCTCGGCGCGTCGATAGTCTAGGAACGACGTGGACAGGGCGGGGCATCACTCTCATCACTCGGTGAATGGGCTATAGTGACATGTCTACACGATATAATGCACAAAGTCATTCCACACATTACACCCAATTCATTAATACTGCCCATGAGCTGAGATGTGGCAGGTAGAGAGCAACACCGGCTAGAGCGATCGGTGGTAACATTGGCGCATACGTGTCGAAATTAGCAACATTACGAGAGGCCGAAGCAGGCGCTGAGCACGACCACGAACTCTATCCCCGTACAGCAATGCTCTCATCGATCTGCAGCGGCAGTCCACGCCACAATGCCCCATTAAACCGCTTGCCAACACCTACAGGCATTCGACATTCAGGATGTCCTCTGAACTTGCAAGGTGGATATTAAACTATTCAGTTTCACTTTACTGTCGATTCTGTCAAGGAAAGAGTGAAAGTCCATCCCGCCATCGATATTTTGAGACACTATCAGTGCATTAGTTATAAGGCATATTTATCTATTTAGGCATTCAAGTGTAGGTGCATCTTGTGTTAATTGATTGGCATAGACTTGTAGATTGCTTGTCCTAGCGTTATTTATAGATAACATAAATGAAATTGAAAGTATTGGTAACTGGCAAAAATAGAATAACAAAAGAATACTACTTTTGAATAAATTTTAACCGTTTCAGAGGATGTAGAGGGTGTTTAAAAAGTTAGGGTTTCTAATCTGAATTAAACTAGTCGGTTTCGCATAGTTGAAGCACTATCTGAATTTTTATATTGTTATGATGAAAATTATATATTTAGGAAATAATAAAAAGTTAACTACCAATATGTAATCATTGTTGCAAGCAATGTACATTCGATCAATTATCAATTTTAAAATATCGTCACTATTGATTCAAATATAGTTTAGGACCACAAAATTGATTTTTTCGGATAAAATATTGTGTAATATTTTTAGAAATTAGATCACTGATCAGAGGAGAAATCAATTAACAACACAAGTGGCATGAGTACCTACTGTAGCAAGGTGGATTGAGTGCAGTGCTGGTACAAAACTACACTTCAGTAGGACCGTAGTAAACTTTGCTTTTGTTCATTGCTCCCTTTATGATTTTATTTAATAACAGTTTACATCTTTTGATTGTTGACTAGTTTTTAAGTAGTTGAAGTAAAAAAAAATGCAACTTTTGAGATGAAAGAACAAAGTACACATTTCATAAATGCAAAATGCTATTAAACAGTAATTCAGATTTAGTGGTGATGGCTCAGAACATCTTGATCAAAATTATATGTAGAATGTGAAAATGAACATGGAGCCCAATATTTTTTTTATAATGAATACCGTATATGTTGGGTTATTAAATTGTTCGGCCTACACAAGACTTTATGAACATTTCACCTTCCAATTGCAAGATGATACTGGTCGACGAACTGATTATGTATGCGGTGACCCCCCTCCCCTCCCCTCTTGTGTCTGCGGCCAGTCTGATGTTACATATCTCCTTGCACTCAGCTACAAGTAGACAGGCCGAGGTCGCTGATGGCCATATTTGTGGTTGACGACGCGTGACACCAGATGAACCGGAGGCCCTTACTTTAATCGCACCAGGAAGTCTTATGTAAGACGCTCTTTGTCGAGGTTTTGCCTTTTGCCATTGCTGCTGTCAATGGGTCCTTTCATCTAGCAGCCCGCCTCGCCCCGCCGCTCTGCCTGAGTTATTGGGCCACATCTTGGTTGTCATAGCTTTTCGTCATCGCCCCAACAGATGGTTGTTTGTATTGTAACGATTCCAGGGATTCGATTCAAATATCGTTCAACTGTAAACTAGATTTAGTGTTAAATATTCTATATAAAATAAGCCTACAGTCGGTTATTCTACAGCGTATCATCGGCAAAAGTCGCACAAACAAGAATTTTATTATTTGTTTGGATTCAATGCTCATTGAAAATAAATAATGTTTTTGTCATTTATACAAATGTAAATGTAATGAATGTAAATAAAAAGTCATTCATTTTGACAGGTATTCGGTCTTCCGATCATATTATGTTAGTTTGGTTATTTAAACGCATTTGTGACAGTACAATATAATTGAATCGTAAAAAGTAAGGGCTCTGTGGTGTAATGGTAGCACATTCACCCGAAAAGTGAGAGATCGGGGTTCGAGTCCCGGCGAAGCAAGTACTTTTTTGATTCAATGTTTAATGAAATTATATATAAGCTATCTATTTATTATATTCCTCCATATATCCTAATTCTAGGAGAACTCTTCCATACATTTGCTTGCAGCACTCCAAACTGTTGAATTTTTACAATACAACAATTCAATAGGGAATCCACGTTAGTGCGTATGTTACATAATAATGGAATTGTCATATAATGCGCGATTTAGTACATAAAATGAAAAACATTTTCACGTTGCAGGGATGTAATAGTAAATTTTGTTTTAGGCGTAATCGATTAAAGGCAAATTGTAGGAACCAAATAGGCATAGGTGTGTTACGAGACGGTTGTAATTAAAAACATTTTCACGTTGCAGGGATGTAATAGTAAATTTTGTTTTAGGCGTAATCGATTAAAGGCAAATTGTAGGAACCAAATAGGCATAGGTGTGTTACGAGACGGTTGTAATTAAAAACATTTTCACGTTGAAGGGATGTAATAGTAAATTTTGTTTTAGGCGTAATCGATTAAAGGCAAATTATAGGAACCAAATAGGCATAGGTGTGTTACGAGACGGTTGTAATTAAAAACATTTTCACGTTGCAGGGATGTAATAGTAAATTTTGTTTTAGGCGTAATCGATTAAAGGCAAATTATAGGAACCAAATAGGCATAGGTGTGTTACGAGACGGTTGTAATCAAATTACTGTTTTACACTATAATGTTATGTCCTTTATTTTTCTCGTAGCATGTATTATATTGTGTACAATAATCGCTCTTCCATTTAAAAATAAACATCCAATCATTTAGTTTGAATAAGTTGAAGATCAATTAAAAAAGAGTTTCTTGTAAATGTCTCGTAACAATTAAAACAGTTAAAAAACTGTGAGATGTGTATTTTTCTTTTGGATTAAAAAAGTCAATGGCGCCAATGTAAAATCAGCGTCACTCTTTTCCTCAAAAACACTCGTCCTCTCAGTTGCTAATATCAAATGTCAAAATTTAAAATAGGCCTACAAATCTTTTAAAAAACTCAAAAACAAATTTAGGGTTTAAACGAAAACGTCAATATTATTGTGGTAAACAGTAAAATTGAGTTAGTCAGGCCGAGAACGGTGGAAGGTGTGAGGGAGAGCGAGGCTGGCAGAATGCGGCCGCGCAGCCTCCTCACCCCGCCTCGGCTAACGGTCGCGGGCGGCCAGCTGTGCCTATGGCAACCTATTTATTATCACAAACCAGCGCCAAACCGTGGCGAGAGGCAGGCGCAGGAGGACCAGATGCTGTACATCAGTCCGACACTACCGGCCCTAACCACGGTGATTCGCGCTAAATGCCGTGATCCCGACTTGGTCTTGTCCTACTTGAGTGATTAAGCTCCCCCGTCCTCCGCGGTTCGATCCGACCGCGTCAAGCTGTCAGGGTAGAGGAATACGCAGGCTCAGGAGGACCAGCTGTTGTACATCAGTCCGACACTACCAGCCCTAACCACGGTGATTCGCGCTAAATGCCGTGATCCTGACTTGGTCTTGTTCTACTTGAGTAATTAAGCTTCCGCGTCCTCCACAGTTCCCGTCGATCCAGCCGGGTAGAGACCAAACTTGGTTTGTATCAAGAGAGCTTGAACAATGTCTAAACGTGCTTTTTTAATCCTTAGTGCATCGGGCTAATGTGGTAATATGTCTAAAGTAAATTATTCTTCTACTTCTTCATCTTCAATGATTGCACTCATTTGATTTAAATATGTCATTGCCTCACACCATGAAACGGTATGATACCTTAAAATGTCACCACCCAATATTGTAGGTATTGTAGGTCTTGGTACTCACACAAGTACTACTGACTTGTAACCGAGACAGATATTTTGTAAATCTCTTTACGTTACTCGATAGCGATATACGTAGTTGTAACCATGAGTGTATAGACAGTTCAATACAGTCAGAGTTGTGTGCCTCTTGATTCTATGACCTTTGAGATAATGATTGGTCTTATTTATTAACAAACCGCCGTTGGACAATATAGGACTAGACATGGTAACGGAGGTCTTAATGTTTATCTTAACAGTTAAAACGCTATTGCAGATTGAAGCTTTCTGGACTTAGTATCACAAGTTAGATGAAATGTTCTAGTTGACGGTAGTCATTGACAGGTGTATAATTTCTACCTGAGCTAGGAACGTGTTCTCGGGGAAAGCGGTGACTATTAACTGCTCAGCAACTAGTACTGAGGTGTGGAGAAACCGAGCCGGTACACACTTGATGCATTAGCCCTGGAGACGTGTTATAACAGCTCAATCGCCATCAATCTGCCTGACATCACAGCAGCACCTCTCCCACTATGACAATAGGGCCAGTGCCGCAAGCAGCGGTAGGGTCAGCAGTCTGCACACAATCACGTTGACGTAACTCTGGGAAGTTCTCGCGCCGACTTTCCTCACTGGCCGGCTGTTGTGGCGACTGTAGCCCCCAGACAATGGTCAGTTGTCAATCACTGCCCGGGGCCTCGGTTCGGCTTCGGCTAATTACGGTTCGTGAGTGATGCTGCTGCACGGAACATACCTGCATCCATGCATGCATGCGAAGTTGTGGGCTCCCGGACCTCCTTGACCTCCAAATCTGGCCAGGCTCCCACTGACAGGGGTCACCCTTATTAACAACAGTGGAACCGCTGCGTTAGTTAGATAAAATCTAACAATGCCGTACTCTACGCAGGCAATGTTAAACATATAAGCAAAATACACTGCTAGGTTGTGTCTAATACAAAATTCTCACCTATGGAGTTTCTATGGATATCAAATTATTAGACACCACTAGAGCAAACACATCACAATTCCACACAGGTTAGCAACGTCTTAATAAATGCTAACCTTTTTGGCATTGCCGGTGGCTGAGCGGTCTAAGAGGTTGGACTTCGAGTCTGAGTTAGAGATAACGCAGGTTTGAATCCCGTCTGTGACCGTTGCATGTTTTATCAGTACCACAGACCTTGTACTGTATCGACTCTTCCCTTATTCTGTTTGATAAGATCCTCACACAGGCCAGTGGCCGATGAGGACGGACATAATGAGGATTAAAGGGGGATCGGCTTCTCCTTAAAATAACTAAATAAAATAAATTCTATTAAGTTATTTCTAATCATCAAGCTAGGCGAAATTGTTCTATTGGATTGTTTATACCGTGGACATAAACCCCTTAATACGGATTTCTTCAGAACATAACATTCATGTTATGACATTCATTTCCATTTACTATATTTAATTCTTAGCAGAGTCGGAGTTTTAAGCCGGCTGTATTGGCAGTCGTCTATATTTTAGGCGCATATGAACAATTTTAAATCTTGTACACTTTTACAACCTTATTGTTAGTCGTAAAGTAATGGGAGGTATCTTAATTTAAAAATTAAATAATAAGCATCCAAACGTATTTAAGTGTTTTCGACATTTTTAAAGGTTATTCAAAAGCAAAATTTCTAACTTACGTACTTCACTGTTTAAATATTTAAAAAATATACACTTTATAAACAAAAGACCTATAAGGCCTTTGAATTTGTATTAATGATATCTTTCACATAGCCACAATCAAAACTAAGGGCTTAAAAGTGCATGAACTTTAACATTGTTCTTACTGGAAAAAACTACAGCCGACTCTTAATAAAATTTCAAAAGGCGAATGAAATGACAAACCTGCGAAGCTCTGTCATAGAACTGCTTTGATGTAATTTACTTCTCTTGGAACTTAAAGTCAGGATTATGTTGAGTTCGGTCATGATCGAATGTAATGTTTCCTAACAGAAAGAATGCTTGAATGTTCGGTGCAGAGCCGGTTTTTGTGTGTCAAGATACAATAAGGTACTATGCCCACAGATACAACTATGCCATTCATTTGATACAGAGTTGCTCTAAAGTCCAAAACAGTAACCACGCTGGTCTTCACATCGTGCACAATCATTGGGTGCCGGTTTTCGTGGTTTTCATAGCTCCGAAGAATTGGTGATGTGGAGGATTTTTTGCTGCTTATGTAAATCACATGGGTATTCTGAGTCAGATGTAAGTGGAACAAAATTAACAATCAAAGATGCAGTGACTGTAAAACGGTACTTAATCCATCCATCTCTTGCACATTGGCCCGTGTTGTTTTAACCTATCATATCTTTCTTTTCCTTTTTATATCCTTACTTACATTCGTGTATTTTGACGTATAACAACTAAAGATATTCTGATAAATAATGTGTTTAAATAAAGCGGAAGGTTTGGACATTCATGATAAATGAGTTAGTTTAGAAAAACAGGCAATTAGTTATGTTGTATCCAACCGACAAAACCGAGGTGTTGTTACTCAATCCCGGAGTTACATCACTGTTTAGACGCACCTTGATGGGGATATAATGATCACTTTCCTTCTCACGGTAAAAACACAAACATCGTTGATGGAGTGTAAATGGGAGATCAGAATAAATCTTACACTTTTTAGAGTTAAAGAAGATGGGTTGGAGGAACTGGTGAACGTTAGTGTTAAAAGAGACACACCATTCTAGCAGGTTTTAATAGATTGCTCTGTAAAATTTGGTCAACTTCTATCTAAACTAATTGCACTTTCCATCGTTTTTGTTTGCACCAAATACGTTTGTTTATTCATGGGTCGTGGTGAGATTTTGTCCCCTCAAGATGAGAAAAGTTTAAAATACTCCTGACATTTACAGGGACATTATGAATTTATTTGCGATAATTAAATGAGTTTACGGTTATATTTGTGTGGTTGTAGTAAATTGACATTACCACGCGGTGTGGCAACTTGTCGCTTCTCGCAATTTTGTTTAATTTCTATTGCATTTTGGAAGTAATGCCATACGAGTACGTTGCTGCAATATTCTCACACGACACAAAGATGTCAAGGCGAAACTTCCATTACACGGTGCGGTTCACACTTGCACGCGGTCCAGGTTTCTAATGGTCCCGCGGCAGGGTCTGGTGCAGACGACAGGAAGTGAGTTTAGCCTCGGAATGCCAACGTTTACACCGGTACAAATAATTATACCGGGTTTGCTGTAATCCACCCCGCCACCACAACATCTGCATATCAGGTCGGGTTGCGCAACATTCCCCCCCCCTTCCAGCTCCTAGGCTCTCGCCCGTGTACCTCAATCTACCCAGTTAGGTTTATCATGATAGCAACGATTTAGTTTGTAATTCTGTCAGAGTTTGGTGAAAATTTTAAACATCACGTGTAATTAAATATTACAATGGAAGATGTTAGCTGGACTATCTTGATGTTGTCAATGTAGCGTGAAGGTTTCAGCTGAATTAACATAATTTAAATGAACTGTGGAAGGTATCAAATTTTTGGTTCATCATTAAAGAGCACTTAATGTTTCAACGTTTAGAGTGATACTGATCTTGTGTAAGAACAAATTACTGAACAATCAATACGTTAATTCTTATTTAAGGAACAGATTTTGTTTGGGTGTCTAAATTTTGAAAGTTTAAGAATATTTACGAATGTCTATGTTGTTTATGTTTGTTGTGTTTGTGTGTTGATACTGTATACTTGGTTTATAATGTGTAAAATATTTCACGTCTCAGCATCATTTTTATCATACTAACTAAAACTAATTATTTAAGAAAAATTGGTCAATATGTAATATGTACATTACAGTTGACGCTAAGGTCTTAGTAAACGTACCTTTTTCAAGGTCATTAAACTAGATACTGTATGCTTAATGTTGACAAAGGTTAATATCTAATGGATTGTAAATTACGTATTTATAACCGAATAATGTTTATACCTATAGTTGGAATGTAGAAAATATCAAATGTAGTGTACAATTAATTAGTGTACAATATATTAGGCTTATATATAAACATATTTCAGTCTACAAGGAACTTATTATCAAGCGAACTGAATATGTATGTGTCGACCTGAGGTATCGTAGTTTGATGAGCCCACAATTGTAAGTGTTACTAATATTTGCTCACCAAATGACAAAGCCGAACTGGTACAGTTGTGTGGGTAGAGAGTCGAAGGGCGGTCGAAGCTGAAGGGCATGTCTGTGCTCACCAGCCGTGTAACATGGACAATTCATGTTGTATCAGCAGCAAGGCTATATGTTTCGCTCTGTGGTTGTCTAATTGACCATCGACAATCTAGTGTCAGTTTACTGCTCGCTGGTCGCTCATAAACGGGAACACGGCCGCGCCCTCGCCCTCATCTAACGTCATTCACAGAACTGATGGGTAATCAGTACGACATGTGGTTTGTAGTGGACGATACGGATAGTTAACGTTAATCAAACAAACCCCTTTTATATCAGAATTGAGTTGTTTTCTAGAGGTGTCACGGATGGGGAAATGCCACTCTTTCTTTCCTCTTAAACTGTCCGCGAGTAATTAGCTTATAAAGCAAGGAAAGTGTGTAATACTCTCCTCAGTTGTTGCCTCTTTGCATTAGTCTAATTTAATTTTTCGTTCTTACTAATAGAAACGCATTTGCGTTAAAGAGTTTTGTTTATTGAGATAAAATACTGTTGTGTAAACAGAGGAATCATTTAGGTTCCAGTCTGGATTGGTCTCGAGAGGTTGGTGTACCATGTGGTCTATGACAAATATTCAAAGTGGGACGTGCAGTAAACACATCAAATTGAACTTAAAAAGACAGTTCAATGTGTACATGATAAGAATGTCTGTTTAGACCGAAAATATAACCCCGAACTCAGTAACCAAACATTTGTAGAGTTACAACCAGCCGCCCAATCAAACAATAAACTAACAGTTCCAAAAAAGAACTAAAGTATGGTAGGATAAACTTTGTGTATTTTCCTTCTAAAGCAACATTACAGCCTTTGCTGTACACCTAGAACAGATAGAGCCGTCTCGGAGGACCCAAGTGGAAATTCCTTAGCAGTTGGGACGTTGTTCCCAAACCTTTTTAAGACCTCTGCACTCTGAGATCAGCAAATTCTTCTCCAAATGATTGTGGACGACCAAAAGACGATGTTATAAAAGCCAATTGAGTATTTTCAAGATAAAGCTAGTCTCGAATAGTTATACCGATATGTGGCAATCTTCGTGGCGACTTAGTAAAGAGTCATTGAAAAATCTCTAGTAAGGAGGGCTTCATCTCTTTTGCAAAGCAGTTTTTGATATGCATTCGTGATGATCTTAGACGATATGCTATTAAGCATGAGAGCAGTAGGTTATTAGAAATGCTGCAAAAGAATATCAATATTTTGTTTTAAGCCTACAGGCGAAGACTTGTAAGACTACTAACTCACAAGGTACCGATTAATTTATCTACAGTTCGTTGTGATTGTAGCAATCGCAGAAGATTGCAGAGTTGTTTATCTCTCGTTAGCTGACAAACGGCGCGAGCGGAGCGGTGAGAGGACAGCAGGAAGCGTCTTGTAGTGTAACTGGACATTCAATGAGTGAGTGTGGAGCAGTTTGAATGTTTCCCCCGGCGGTTCCGGTGTTCACCCATTCTCTGGAGGAAAGTGGAAAGTGTTGACTTCCTGTGTCCGCCATATTGTAGGTCTTCTACCGGGCACGACTCTTCTCGTCCGTCCCTGCACATCTGGACACGCCATGACACACATATCGAAGTCGTAGTGTATCAGACAATGGGACTGAAACCTTCCATCGACTGTCTCTCTCTTCTTCTCGTGGAAGCAATGTTTTTATCAATCCAGGTATTCGTACGAATCTTTTTGTTCTGTGTATTGTTTGAGTGCACGAAATGCTCCGTAGGACACCCACACCGTGTGTACATTACCGAAGTACCTGACTCTCTGAGGCCTGACCAAGTCAACTTTCCCATCGTGGAAGGAGATAATTAGGTGTTCCTTGTGGACAATTAGATGTTTCCACAATCACTTTCGACACTGAAACCACGTCACGGCACTGCCCAAGAGTCATGCAGGTGGAACTAAGCTATTGCGACGTAACTCAATCTACAATCCTCGCCATGGGAAAGTCGAAGCTGACGTATTGTGTGCTTAATTGCCAAACAACTGTGAGTCCAGACCATTAGGTATACTCGTGGCTCCAGGTATCCGACTTAATTGGGTCGCTTATAATTAGCGGTTTTGGCACAAACGCTGCAAGTTCCCTCAGCTGTCGGTGCAGTCCTGCCAACCCAAGGTACCTGCAGTTGTCGCGGCTTCCCGGTCCCATTGCCAGATTATATTCGGCACAAGGGGCCAGTCCGATTTATCACAGAGCGATCTATATTTAACAGCAATTTGTGTCTAGGTTGTTCTGATTGTTGGGCGCCAAATCTGGCCAACAATGATAATTCCTCTCAACGCTTTCAGGAACAACTGATTTATGTACTTGAGCCAAACAATCAAGTAGAAGAATGCGGATAGACTAACTTTACGTTGTGTCCCGTAAAATTAATGATTATACAGAAATACAATTTGAACTAAAAGGGTAACAATGGCTAGGTTTAATTATAGGTCAAATCAATAATGAACAGTATATTTAGATTCTTCGTTACTTTCTCTAACGATGGGCCCCGAAAGGAAATCGCTTAATTACTCACTTGCATAACTATCCGCCAATTACGATTAGGACTCTGATCTCTAAACAAAGGACGCTTAATCGGTTGTCAGAGTGATTTAATTGAACTTCTCTGATCTGACTGCGCGAATTGGGCATAGATGTCATGACGGTGTATAATAGCACACGGAAAGGTTACCAGCTACAGACACTGTGATTTGAATTCATTAATCAACTTTCCTGCAGTTCACTTTGTCGCGTACTTTCTACCTATTCATGAGCGGTGTGGTGCGGGCTTACAGTGATCGCCCCTCTATCGTCGTGTGCATGATGCCATCTTCAGTCGGCGCGGAGTCTGACTTCTGGAGCAGGTGTGTAGGCTTATGTGGTGGTTTCATGTTTTAGTGTAAGTACACTGTTTATTGACTCTCTGGTTTGTACATTGTGTCTATTCGTTTGGTCAGTTTCTAGATTTGTGTTATACCATTTTTTGTAATATTCCTTGAATTATTTTCGGACTATTCTGTGGACAATTCTGTGGAATAATACATTTTCTTTAAATCAATATTAAAGCAAAATTACAATTTGCATCATACTATATCAGTAAAGCATCATAGATAGTATTGATGGACTTAAGAAAAGAATTATTTTTAATGATTTACTCTTGCAATGGTCGTCCAGGTAATGTTAGCGTCAACAGAACTGAGTGATCTATAGCCAGCTTGTAAGTCTTCCTGTGTCGCATGACGCGGTGAAAGTGTTAAGAGCTTAATTAAAATGTGTCGCCAAGACAATTTAATTGAATCTTGTCTCATTAGTCAGTGTATCTGTTTCTTTACTCTCAGCCCTTTTCTATAAATACTTTCGCGATTTGTTGCAATTTACTGCACGTCGTTAACTCTTACAAGACTACCGGAAATATACCGTGTTTATAAAAAGGCTGATAATTGAGAAGTGGATATTGAACATTTATTAAGATACAATTAGGGCTCAATGCTGCCATACGGATTGAATATCAGTTATATAAACACGGTTTGCTCACTGCAGGCTGCTTTATAATTAGTGGTAGTTATATAAATATCGTCTGCGTCTGCATAACGATGATGTCGTTGAACATATTATATATTGAAAAGAGCAGGGGGCCCAGCACTGATCCCTGACTCTCGAATACAGTTTCATGTTAACTCTACTTAGGACTAAGCCATTAACATTGGCAGCGACTTTTTAACATACTTTAAACCAATTAATTGTAGAGTTTTTTGTCATATGTCATACTGTAAATGGGTATTTTTTTATAAATAATTTAATCTGGGACAACAATAATAATTTTTAGTTCAATTTTTAACAAGATAATCAAGAGAATTATTAGAATCCTTTGAATGGGAGTGGAAGAGTACCGCAACATCGTCGGGCCCCTGTTTGTTATTGCGAACTCCACCTAAGGTCTAGGGTTCGCAGATTGCGTTACAACTCATAGTATTGCTATAATTGTTTACGCTATTATAGCACAACGGTGGAGCCAAGGAGGTTATCGCGGTGCAAATCTCGACGGGGGCACACCGGAAGCTAGTTCCTGCCCACATATTGCCACAGTACAATGCAGATTACATCAAGGGAACAGCAGCGCAGCGACCGGTCCAGCGACCTTTCAGCAAAGGTCAATAAATAATTAAGTTCAGCTGTCCGTTCGGAACGGCTCGGCCAGATCTAGTTTAATACATCAATGCAACTGAAATTTAAAGCTTAGCTACGTTTTCTGTCTTTTCCGTTTCCAATACCAATAGCATAAATATTTTTAAAAACACTGTGGATTAATCCTGGACTAGTGTGACTAGTCGCTTAAAAATGTTTACTCAGTGTTAAGCGACTTATCACTAGTAATTTTTGTAGTCATCATGTTAAGACTTTTGCTATAAAAATCAGATTTAAGTTGTACAAATTGTATAACGGAATAATTGGAATATTTCATATTTTTAATTTGATGTATTGTTTATTGAATAGTAATGCGTAATAAGTGTGCAACGAAATTATAAAGTTAAAATACAACACGTTGGTTGGCCGTTTCCGCTCGCTTTGCACTTCGACAGAATGCAAAATAACGGGATTTTGTCTCATACATTGCAAACACGGTTAGCGGAATTTCTATAGGCTAATGTAAAACTTCTGCTTTTGACCTGTTGCTAGTATTTATTATTTTTTATTTTGTTGTAAAGCTATAATTTTCTTAACTGATATAAAAAATTTCATCATGAAATTTGCCATCAAGTGGTATACAATAGTGCAAGTTTCGAAATATAATAACTGTACTGAGAATTTCTACAAAAGTTTGAATGTAAACATGTAGTCTTCTGTAAAATCACCAAATGATATAATGTTTCTAAAAGAAATTAAACAATTTGTAGAAAGTGGAATTTACTTTATGTATTGCATAAAAAACCTTTTGGGGTATATTTTGAATATGTTGATAAATAAACAAAAGACTAAGGCTGTACTTTAGAACTTTGATTACTTCTCTATTTTTCATTTGTAATGTCCTACATTACAGTAAACAATATATCAATCTGTCGATGTATATGTTCCTTGCAATGCACTGGAAAAGAAAATGTATAATAATAGTATGTACTGTACTTTAGTAATGAACATTCTACAAAGGCTTGAGTGATGATGTACACAATTAGAAAAATAGTGCGTGCCATTACAGGAATTTCAACAGCGAGATCCAGGGTTATTTATATATTTCTATTGATATATTGATATTTCTTTCACTACCAGTTAAAGCAAAAATGTCATGCTTAATTGTGTTAAATTCCAATTCGTACTTCATATTTTTATCACGAAAAAAGTACTGATTCGATTTACTGTATCAGTAAAATGTTTTCTAACAAGAGAGCATTGATGAGGTTTATTTTGTATCCACAGCCTACAAAATTTAAAAACATTCTTTATAATTAAGTAGTGATTATTTTCTTCCTCGACAAATCTTTTTTAAACACGATCCATTTCTCATTTCATCAGGTGATGTCCGGACCTGGACAGCCTGGGATATTGGAAGAACGAATTCGATCATCCAAGAAGCAACCGAAATTATTCATAATGTAGATCGTTCAGCACTTTTGTCTAAGGAGAAACCGGGATTCTTGCTGGACTGGATCGTTCAGATCTGCTTCTAGGAGCATCTGGGGTTTCTGTTAGAACGGAATCATCCAACATTAATCCAAGGTACAACCGAGATTCTTGCTGGATAGGATCATTTAACACACAAGGAGTAACCATGATCTTCGCTCGGTACAGCTCACTAACACCTTTGGCTTAATTCGAGGACATTTCGAGTCCAAACAGTGCTGTGCACTTGGTGTTGTAAGCATTGAGATCTATAATCATGACGAGTCCAAACAGTGCTGTACCCTTGGTGTTGTAAGTACTGATATCTATAATAATGACGGGTCCAAACATTTCTGTGCACTTGGTGATGTAAGCATTGAGATCTATAATAATGACGGATCCAAACATTTCTGTGCACTTGGTGTTGTAAGCATTGAGATCTATAATCATGACGGATCCAAACATTTCTGTGTACTTGGTGTTGTAAGCATTGAGATCTATAATAATGACGGATCCAAACATTTCTGTACACTTGGTGTTGTAAGCATTGAGATCTATAATCATGACGGATCCAAACATTTCTGTGCACTTGGTGTTGTAAGCATTGAGATCTATAATAATGACGAGTCCAAACAGTGCTGTGCACTTGGTGTTGTAAGCATTTAGATCTATAATCAAGACGAGTCCAAACAGTGCTGTGCACTTGGTGTTGTAAGCATTTAGATCTATAATCAAGACGAGTCCAAACAGTGCTGTACCCTTGGTGTTGTAAGCAGTGAGATCTATAATCATGACTAGCCCAAACAGTGCTGTACCCTTGGTGTTGTAAGCAGTGAGATATATAATCATGACGAGTCCAAACAGTGCTGTACCCTTGGTGTTGTAAGCAGTGAGATCTATAATCATGACGAGTCCAAACAGTGCTGTACCCTTTGTGTTGTAAGCACTGAGATCTATAATCATGACGAGTCCAAACAGTGCTGTACCCTTGGTGTTGTAAGCAGTGAGATCTATAATCATGACGAGTCCAAACAGTGCTGTACCCTTGGTGTTGTAAGCAGTGAGATCTATAATCATGACGAGTCCAAACAGTGCTGTACCCTTGGTGTTGTAAGCACTGAGATCTATAATCATGACGAGTCCAAACAGTGCTGTACCCTTGGTGTTGTAAGCACTCATATCTATAATAATGACGAGTCCAAACAGTGCTTTACCCTTGGTGTTGTAAGCACTGATATCTATAATAATGACGAGTCCAAACATTTCTGTGCACTTGGTGTTGTATAAGCACTGAGATCTATAATTATCACGCTAGTTTATCGTATCTTATCGCTGCGCTTGTCATTATTTCAACAGTCACCTGTCACTTTCAGTGAGCCGTTTTTTGATACTATGATAATGTTTGCTCCATAATTAGGGTAGTGTAAAAGAAAGTGTAACGCTTTCACAATAATCTGTTATAAGTACCGTACTAAAAATAATTGGAGTGGAAACTTTAGTATTATTTAATCATATAAATTTATGTTTTCAATTAAACTGATATGGAAACAATAATTAAGCTATACATCAACTAAATTCAGTACACGTTTCTATTGTAAGCTTGGTATACAGGATCGTCTTCGTAGTTGAATAGGACGAGATGTTTGACAAAACATTCTTTCTTAGTTACAAAGCTTCATTAGAGGCATAAACTGTTACAAGTTAAATAAATATTGCGTCTATCCTGTTTTATATTCTCAGTTGGAAATAATTACGTAAAGTCATAAAACCATGATTAATGATCAATCACTCATATTCCAATCAGCCATTATTACTCAATGAAGGGAAGGTCGCGAGCAAAATAATGTGCACACATCTCAGATCTCCTTACATGGAAGCAATGAAACGCGTCAATTAAGACGTTAATAAGATAACCCCTTAACCAATAGTAGCACCGTTAAACTCCGCGTTAGCGTTTTAATGACCGTGCGCAAACATCATAAACCCGTTTAGGTGTAGCAGATACCGTCAATATTGATGTTCCAACTCCCGATAATTATTCTAATATCTTTCAATAACCGAGTCAACACGGTGTACGGCCAGCTAGCTGTCTAATGGCGTGGCAAATAATATAGTTGTCAGTGATTGCAAGAAAGTACAGACCTTGTAGTACGCCAGCGCCCCGGTCAGTCCAGCCTTCACCTTGAGAGCCTGCAGCAGGCTGCATTCCGCTACATTAACATCACCTGATCCGTTCTCTTGGCAACATCAATGTTAACTGTTGCAAGACAAGAAACTTTTCCATTTGTCTCCATTTGATTGTATTACGATCTCATGTTTGCTTGTAATGTTGTTTCAAAAGCCAGTGCTGGGGTCTGCGGGATCGTCCTCTTGTGTGTTTATCACTTGACGCAAGCAATTTAAAATTTTAAATATACATGTTGACGTAATTACGTCATTATTGGGATAACGTTCCAAACGTTGTGTTTTAATGTGTAATCCAGTAACACCTATTCTAGAACGAATCGAAATACACATATATATATATATATATATATATTATATATATATATTATATATATATATATATATATATATATACACATATATATAAACCAGTGAACGTTTTTGGTCAGCTGAGCGTATGTTGACAGTTCTTGCGATTGTAATCTTTTGTAATGTTGTGTTGTGTTTCGAAGTTGTATTGAATAAATGTCGTTTAACAATTTGATGTTCTGGTTTATTTCAGTCTTTGGTTTAGGAACAACGATAATGTCCACTATGTGCGCCTTGTGAACAATTTCAGAAAATAAATGTATTTCACTTATAGACCAGTTTCTTAAAGGAAAATACAGTACCGAAAGTCATTTCAGTTTCTTTTTACGCACAAACCAATAGAACAGCGCACCGCTGTATAAGGAATCTGGTTTATTGGCTTTTTTTATTGTCTATTAAGGAAATGTTTAATTAAGTATTTTTTTAAAGCTCCCATTGTACGTCAGCCGAATTTGAAACGTGTATTTTGATTTTAGTGTAATTCGAGATAAGAGCGTTGATTATATTGTTCAATATACAAAGGCTGTTGTTATCAGAACAACGTTTTATTGATCATCTATTGAGACTCACGACCTTGACGGAGACCGCCTCCAGAAGCACGGCGAGGGAGAACTATTTGACCGGTGGAGATGGAGATGCGAGGGGGGCCGCGCAGGTTTGGTTTATTGTTAGTCACGCGAGTCCAATTATCGGACAATTATTGGATTCTTGAAAGTAAAGCGGGCGGTCTGGGCCTTGAGCTCCCTGGGTGTCGGTGAGTGGTGGGAGGGGGGCGGGGAGAATAGTATGTGATCGGCACCACTGCACTCCTTCTATCAAATGTCAAGGTCGAACATATTTTGTAGTTATATCAGAATAATCCCAAGGTCGATCCTTTCTAGAGTCACTTTAACGAGTGTCGCTATTGTTGAGATGAGGGGTTGTCCTAAGTTTTCCACTTTTGTAATAATTTGCTAACCATTACTTCCTGTAAACGTAACTATAAATATATGAGGTCGCAAATTTTATGTTCACATGAAGCGAGAAGAGAAACAGGTGTGAACATGATCTTTACTGGTATGCACGAATGAGTTTTGTGTCTTCTGCTAGTGGGGAATACGCTAAGGATGTGTGACGTAGTGAAATCCGTTGTGGCACCAAGTACTATTTTAATTATGTAATAATAACATAAACTTAGAAAAAGGTAACATCGTTGCTTCTAAAAAAGCTTTTTCAATATACGACCTGAAGACAACATCTCCAAGTTTGGTAATTTAATTATACTCGTAGTATTTCACATGACCACAATACCCCTATTTTTTTCCAGTATCCAAGTTGAATAATTTTTATTGAGTTATTCAAGCCTTTGATGTATAAATTCTGTAAACAGGAAAATATCTTTTTCAATGTGGTTATCCAAGGAGGCATTTGAAACCAAATTTAGGGCAGCTATTAATCAGACCTAAAGAAAACCCGTGAAAGATAAGGATATCCATTTTAAGTTTAACTTCTTTAAGTTATAAACGAATAAGAAACGTCATTTCCTGAAGCTATAAATCACGTACATACTGTGAAAGATTCATGTTTTTGTGTTCAGCAGTTTTTATATTTTGGGCCTGATTTAGAAATTGCCTTGCTTTCCTACTTTAAATTATTGTATTTCTTGGTGCAGTGATTTCAAACAAGTTCTAATTTTTATGTCTTCAAGAATGTTACTCTTCTGTCTTGAAGTCCAGGTTAAGTGTTAGAGAGTGCTTCTTAGTCTTAACACAGACAATGGATACGTTTCTATAGTGGTCTTAATTTCGCCAACTTTACTTTAAAGGGCATCAGTGTAAAATATGTGTAATAAAAAGTAAAATATGTGTAAAATACTCATCGCAGAAACTCTGTTGCTGAAATAGCTGTAGGTCAGCTGTGACACGGACCAGAAGATGACGCAGAGCCGGAGGGTGTGATGGGAAGGCGGACGGTAAGCTAAGATGGGTGGGACTCAGAGTGTATTTCATCATCGGCAGGCAGCCTTGCATTGCTACACTCGTCCTTGCACTCATGCAGATTGCGTTTCTCTACGCTCTGCTAAATATTCATTTGCACATTTTTTTATGCTCGCGTCAATTTTATTAGCGAGGCAAACGCGTTACAAATTATACGATACAGTAATGTAGTATAAATAGCTGCTACCGACCGGCGGCGTTGTCCACGTAGAATACGCCTTAACTGTTTGTTTTTATCGTGATTACTATGCTAATTTTATGACATATTTGACTCAACGCCATGATATATTCAATGGTGTTTGCTCAATCTACGAGTAATTAAACCACAACTTGACATAAATTTAATACTTTGTTGTACTGTATGGTTATTTGCAGTGTAATGGTAAAAACTGTATGTTACAGAACACTGATATTTTGTGAACACAATTTTACTAACTATTAGTTCTCAGAAATAAACTAATTTTGTGTGTGTGTTATATACAATTTAAATATATATATATATATATATATATATATATATATATATATATATTTAATATATGTTATATATTATATATATATTTATTCTACATTTTTTAATTGGAAGTTTAAACTTACAACTCAAACCGTACAGTGTGACATACGGACGTAAAACCTTTGTACATACATAAGTTATCCTATTCAATACCAACGTTAAAAAATAAGAAATAATCGTTATGATTTAGTCGATTTTGCCATAATCGTGTCATTTGTGAAGTACGATTTAATACTTATGACCCTAATCGTAATGTTATACATGAGGACGGACAAACATATGTACATACCTCGCGTTTGTCATATTCGCGACCAACAGTTGTGACATAATCGTGGTGTCAGACAGGCAGATGGACAGGATGGGATACCCTGTGTGCATTAACCAGCAACATTATCACAAGGAATACGTGTGTAAAAATCGTGGAATTTGGCGTAATCGTGTCACTAAATAAAACTCATCGTGCTGTCAGAATGTGTACATCGGGTCGTGTATTCATAAGGAAGAGATAGTCAAACGGAATGCAGGTCGAGGTGAAAGTGATAAAACTCGCTTTGACGAGACATTGTAACGAGTATAAATACGTAACAGGTTATTATTTCTGTTGGTATAACCGACCAATTTATCGCGATGAGAAAATGAAATACCGGTAAATACAGTTATTAGCTTACTAATACAAACATCCAGTTGTATGTTGTGGAGTGTAGCGATCAGCGGCCACTGTTTGTTTAGAGAGTGGCGGAAGTGGGCGGGGCCACTGTCAACCACAACTTACATGTACAGTTATGTCATGCTCATGCTGCCAATTATACGAGTATCTCGGAAACTCCCTCGCTTCGCGACCTGCTCGCCAGTCAGCATATCTGCGACATCACATAACTGCTTATCTCACTTATATACTCTTATATACTTTATTCTTAGACATTCAAATTTTTCCGATTAAGTTGCCTCTGTTCCAAAACGGTTTAACATTTGTTAAATTAATATTTTTGTAATCTTTTTAGTATGCCAACAATTAGGAATTTCGAGACAAGTTTTTATAAATTTTCTAAAAGATCTCGCTCGAGCACTCTTTTTGATGCATTCTTTTTAATACTTGTTAAAGCACTTAACGTTTTTTTAGTAATTTTGAATCTTACATGTCATCGGGCGCTCAGAAGAATTACAAAGAGGGTTCTCCAACGCAGAGATAAGATGAACATAGATTGGACATTGCCATAGGTGGGACATTGCCTTAGGGGGAGGACATTGCTATAGGTGGGAACATTCTCATAGGTGTAATATTGACATAGACGAGACATTGCCATAAGTGGAACACTGGCATAGGTGGAACATTAGCATGGTAGGGCATTGCCATAGGTGGGAACATTGCTATATGTGGGACATTGTTATAGGTGACACGTTTCCAAACGTGTAACATTGCCATAGTTGGGACATTGTTATAGATGTTAGACTATTATTGTTCAGTACTAAATAAACAATTTTCCTAATCCTACCAAAATGTTTTATCTCGATTAGCTTTCTCAAAAAATGTCATATACGTTACATATTTGTTAACGAAACTGGCATACATAATGTATTTTTAATTTTGAATGTTTGTACTTATTCTGCGAGGCTCCTCGATGTGGAAAGTTATTTCATAGTTCAGTTTTCGAGCCTCTCAATTGTAGCCTTCAAAGCTGTAATTTAAAGATTCCCCTCCTTAAAGGTATTCTATAATCATTTTCATTATTGTCCCCTCGTTCCTCCGAACTCTGACTTATTTACTATTCGCTCTTTCATTCCTTTTACTGTTTATGTTCTCTATTGGCCCTGTGAGTTGATTGGAAGTAGTATGTAATGTCAAGGGCTGCAGTGTAAATGTAAATGCACGCACTTTTATGTGCTTCCAAGTAGAAACATTTGGAAGTATTTTATGATTGTGGTTGGATCCATATATCAACATGGTGGCAGCTGCAACGGGCAGAAAGGACGGCTGTCTCGCAGAGAAGAATGTAGCTGGGGACAGTAGAGCTCGCCGTGGACAAAGAGCTGATTCAGTGTGACGAACGAGAGGACGTGGGCCAACAATGTGTCCGTTACCTGCGATTGTTTACACCTAGCTCATCATCTTGGCCCATTTACGTGCCTTCATCTCGGCAGCACCGCAGCCGTAGCTTGTCCGTCATCCTCGGCCGGCCGCATCCTCGAGTCGGATGTCCTCAGCAGCCGTGCTCGAGCCATGGACACGCAGTCTAGTTACCTGTGCAGAGCCACACTGCTCTAGCCGTGGACACGCAATCTAGTTACCTGTGCCGAGCCACACTGCTGTAGCCGTGGACACGCAATCTAGTTACCTGTGCCGAGCCACACTGCTGTAGCCGTGGACACGCAATCAAGTTACCTGTGCCGAGCCACACTGCTGTAGCCGTGGACACACAATCTAGTTACCTGTGTCGAGCAAACTGCTCTAGCCGTGTACACGCAATCTAGTTCCCTGTGTCGAGCCACCCTGCTCTAACCGTGGACACGCAATCTAGTTACCTGTGTCGAGCCACACACACTGCTCTAGCCGTGGACACGCAATCAAGTTACCTGTGTCGAGCAAACTGCTCTAGCCGTGTACACGCAATCTAGTTCCCTGTGCCGAGCCACCCTGCTCTAACCGTGGACATGCAATCTAGTTACCTGTGTCGAGCCACACACACTGCTGTAGCCGTGGACACGCAATCTAGTTACCTGTGTCGAGCCACACTGCTGTAGCCGTGGACACGCAATCTAGTTACCTGTGTCGAGCCACCCTGCTCTAACCGTGGACACGCAATCTAGTTACCTGTGTCGAGCCACACTGCTCTAGCCGTGGACACGCAATCAAGTTACCTGTGCCGAGCCACACTGCTGTAGCCGTGGACACGCAATCTAGTTACCTGTGTCGAGCAAACTGCTCTAGCCGTGTACACGCAAGCTAGTTCCCTGTGTCGAGCCACCCTGCTCTAACCGTGGACACGCAATCTAGTTACCTGTGTCGAGCACACTGCTCTAGCCGTGGACGCAAGCAATCAAGTTACCTGTGTCGAGCCACACTGCTCTAGCCGTGGACAAGCAATCTAGTTACCTGTGCCGAGCCGCAGAGTCTGGTTGGAGCCGTTTTTACAACCGGTCAAGAAATATTGTGACTTGTTGGTCTTGTAACCAGGACGATTTAGTAAAATTAAAAATCTGTGGATGATATTCGAATAAAACTTTTATATTTTGACTATTTACGTACATTCTTGCAAGCAATCAATGCGAAATCATGAATTCGGCGAGGATCTGTAAAGTTTTATATAATTACTGCTACTGAATTGTTTTGATTTGACTGTCGCCGAATAGATCTCCATTTCAAATTTGTAGTGTAACGTGCTCACATACATAAACATATGTGTCAAAGGCAGTTTTTATACTAAATACCCTGTCAATCAAACATTTATAATTATGTTATTTATTGTTCTAATAAAATGAAAATATAAAACAGTTTTAAAATAGGAAAAATCTTGTAAACGAGTTGAATATACACCTAGTCATAGCAATCGTCTGCCTTTATGTAAACTCTGTTCTAATTACGTCATTTAAGTCTTACGTATCAGTATTTCTCAGCAACTGTTCCTGAGTCATAGAGACAGATGGTGATGAGTTACGGGTCATCGCGATCTGAGATTGTGCAAGTTGCTTTCCACAGATGTTTACAGCTGACACTAGTGACCTGGTGCACCACTCTTGACACTGAACTGTATCTACTGCTATCATCTGCCTTGATGTAATCACTGTTCTAATTGCACCATTTAAGTAGAAATGTACTTTTCTGTCTCTCTCAGTCACTGTTGCTGGTTTATGGAGGCAGATGATGAGTCACGGGTCATCGCGATCTGAGATTGTGCAAGTTGCTTTCCACAGATGTTTACAGCTGACACTAGTGACCTGGTGCACCACTCTTGACACTGAACTGTGTCTACTGCTATCATCTGCCTTGATGTAATCGCTGGTCTAATCAAGCCATTTAAGTATAAATGCGCTTTTTGCTTTTCTCAGTCCTTGTTCCTGGTTTATAGAGGCAGATGTTGAGTCACGGGTCATCGTATTTTGAGAATGTGCAAGTTACTGCCCATAGATAATTATAGCTGACCCATACTAGAGCCCTGATCCATCATTCTTGACACTAAACTCTGATCTAATTGCACCATTCAACTATTACACTTTATGCTCAGTTTTCTCTACTGATGTTCCTGGGTCAGAGAGGCAGATAATCATGAGTCACGGGTCATCACGATCTCGGATTGTGCAAGTTGCCGTCTACAGATGTTTACAGCAGCTGTCTGACACAAGTGACCTGATGCAGCTATAATTGCCTTCATGTAAACGCTGCTCTTAATCGTACCACTTAACTGATATAATATGTCGTGTCTGTCACAATGTCTTCCGACACTGGCTGTGGCGACCATAATTCATTGCGATCGGCTAGAACAGGGCATTCCTTGGCATAAAACACCGATTATGCCGTAAAATGCCTTTCTTTACCACTCTGCCATTTACCGTGGTTCCAACCCAATTTATACTGAGGTTTGTTGAGATTCGTTCCGGTGGTGAGCAACAAAAAAGTTTTACATTACGATATTTCTAAATGCGTTATGGTTACCTTTCCATCCGACATACACTTAGACCATTTTCTCTTGTAATGGCCCATATTCTGTCTCTAAAATTACCTAAAACCAATCCACTGTGTTATTACGTTGTTTGTTCTACAATCATACTTATCTGAGTGTAGATTGGAATTAATGAATGATGGAACATTTACAGTTGGACTTAGTATTTTTATAACCACTACAGCTGATCTAATGTTTTTGCACTTTGTATATAACTATAAACTGCATTCATAAATATCAAGGTCTGTTTGAATCCTGTGACGAAGTATTTTTTTTTTGGTAGCGTTAATATTTTTAAAGTAATTGTACATAAATGTAGTGTTTTTACATGACTTACATTTTAAATTATGTTAGTATACACATTTAATCCAATTATATTCGTCCCGATACTAAGTAATAAATCAGCCATTTCAGAGAAGTGTCAAATAACCTATAGGAGTGCATGCAGTCTTCAGTGAAGAGGTTTATGAGACTTAGGCTATAGCATTCACTTGAATGTTTATGAGACTTCGTCCATTAATTTTACTCAACTAGTTAAAGTAATTTACTTGGAAATCACGGATTATTGTGTGTATTCCGTATACAAAACAGTGTTCAATATCTGGATGGGTTTGTATCGGTGAGACACTTAAGGAATGAGACCATTTTAAAAAGTCTATCATATATGTTTACGATCACACTGATTTTGTTATACAGCCATTTGTTGAAAACATATGGAACACTTATTGACAAATACATTCTATGATATAACATACGGAACACTTATTGACTGATACATTATATGATATGACCTACTGAACACTTATTGACTGATACATTGTATGATATGACCTACGGAACACTTATTGACTGATACATTGTATGATATGACCTACGGAACACTTATTGACAAATACATTCTATGATATAACATACGGAACACTTATTGACTGATACATTGTATGATATGACCTACGGAACACTTATTGACTGATACATTGTATGATATGACCTACGGAACACTTATTGACAAATACATTCTATGATATAACATACGGAACCCTTATTGACTGATACATTATATGATATGACCTACTGAACACTTATTGACAAATACATTCTATGATATAACATACGGAACACTTATTGACTGATACATTGTATGATATGACCTACGGAACACTTATTGACTGATACATTGTATGATATGACCTACGGAACACTTATTGACAAATACATTCTATGATATGACCTACGGAACACTTATTGACAAATACATTCTATGATATAATATACGCAACACTTATTGACAAATAAATTGTATGATATGACCTACGGAACACTTATTGACAAATACATTCTATGATATAATATACGCAACACTTATTGACAAATAAATTGTATGATATGACTTACGGAACACTTATTGACAAATACATTCTATGATATAATATACGCAACACTTATTGACAAATAAATTGTATGATATGACCTACGGAACACTTATTGACAAATACATTCTATGATATAATATACGCAACACTTATTGACAAATAAATTGTATGATATGACCTACGGAACACTTATTGACAAACACATTCTATAATATAATATACGCAACACTTATTGACTGATACATAGTATGATATGACCTACGGAACATTTATTAACAAATACATTCTATGATATGACCTACGGAACACTTATTGACTGATACATAGTATGATATGACCTACGGAACATTTATTAACAAATACATTCTATGATATGACCTACGGAACACTTATTAACAAATACATTCTATGATATAATATACGCAACACTTATTGACAAATAAATTGTGTGATATGACCTACGGAACACTTATTGACAAATACATTCTATGATATAATATACGCAACACTTATTGACAAATAAATTGTATGATATGACCTACGGAACACTTATTGACAAATACATTCTATGATATAATATACGCAACACTTATTGACAAATAAATTGTATGATATGACCTACGGAACACTTATTGACAAACACATTCTATAATATAATATACGCAACACTTATTGACTGATACATAGTATGATATGACCTACGGAACATTTATTAACAAATACATTCTATGATATGACATACTGAATACTTATTGAATAATACATTATATGATACAAGGGGTCTTTTTCGTTTAAGGGCCAGCACAAAAGACCCTAGCTTGCCTATTCAAAACTCAGATCAAGCGATGCTTGCCCGCTGCGCAGCGCTTTGCGCTGCTTGCTCTTTTAGAAAAAAAATTAACTCGAGCTTGCAAAGCCGAAGCCCAAATCAACTCATCACGCTTTATTGAACAAGAAAAACTAAGTAGGTTTCATTACAGGCAAAAGATAAGCGGCGCGCGTTTATCACTGATAAGATAAGACGAGTTTATACTAGAAGTAGTACCTGGACTACTGCTCTACGAACTAATAACGAAAAAAAAAAAAAAAAAAAAAAAAAACGATTAAATTCACTGTCAGTCAGGTATAGTATGTTTGTAAGGTGCTGGCCCGTAAACGAAAAAGACCCGATACAAGATATGGAACATTTACCGACAAATGCATTTTATGATGGCGATGCGTGGAATTTGTTACGAGTAGCTATCGCTAAAATGTAAATTTTGCAAATTTTAGTTGTTGCATAATCTCTTTAAATTGTAACGACGAGATTGGAATCAGCCTGTAAGCTGATGATGTCTGTCACCACTGCTGAGGAACAGCTGATCATGTTACTTGACATACGGAGCGAGCCATTCAGACATTGACCGGTAAAACTGACATCGGAACGCATCGGCAGAGTTGACCCCGTAATGTGCTAAATACCCAATGTGACGTGATGTGCACACTGTGGGGGGGAGGAGAGGGGGGCAGGTATGATACGGGGTCACTCCACATCTACTACGGTCGGCCAATGACCTTGTGTCACCTTGCCCCAGGCCGGCCTCGCCTCTCGTCCACACTTAACTACTGTTTTTATAATTCCACTTTTGTAATTTCAGAGCACAACCCTCTCGCTCACGCATACCCAGCGTTCTTTATGACCGAGATTTTTTACCGCTTCCTTGAACCAACCGACCGACCGTCCGTCCCCGTATACTAATTTGGGCGATTAACTTTAATCTCGGTTTCGGATCTTCTCCCCCCTCTCTTCCCCGCCACCCCGTTCTCGTAAATCTTGCCGGCTTTTATTTGACGATCCGACACGACGCTCTCAATTCGGTACCGTTAATAATAATCGTTTCGTTAAACGGGTCCCACGTATAATGTAGTAGGCTGTGTTTGAACAATGGCAGAAGATAAGGAACAAATGGGCTTTTGTGGTTAAATTAACGCCGGTACGGGTTACAATATGCTCCGTATTTGTGTCAAACGGTAATTTGAGTGTTAATAATAATAAATCATACGTCAGCTCAAGTAAGTAATTAAAACTCTAGTTTTTTAGAAAGGGTAGATTAAAGGTCAATAAACTGACAACCACTCTAAACTATACTTCATTATGTATAATTACCGATGGTGATTGATAGGCTATACTAAAACAATTCTCTGTAATCCTGAAATAATTATTGCTCTGAATTGTATTGACTATTATTTTTCATTGTCAGTTTCGATTATACTCTGCAGTTTTATATGTATTATGTTGTATGTGTCATAATAACTAATTTAGTGTATGAAACACTCATGCACCTACTGATGGCCTACGCAGCTAAATGTAGTCAATATTTAGATCTTGTTTATCTCACACTATGACGAAATGAAATACATTCTGGTACTGTAAAATTATCCAAATCAACTAAAAGTTAGCTAATGTACAATTTATTTGAACTGAAAACTGTCGGAACACTACACATTCGGCGTAACAAGAGGTGCGTAGCCGTAAATGATTTATCTCCTGAAAAAGACAATTGTAATACAGGCGAAACGTTGCCATGTCTAGTACACTGGTGCTAAAACTTGTAAAATTGTTATAAATATAACTGGTGCAGTTGAAAGCAACCTCAATATGCATAACTTATTATGTAGCGAGTATTAAATGAATCCAAGCGCTGGTGCTAAAAATACCCTCATCATATCGACGAGCAATTTATCTCTGAAGATAACCTCTTATCTGTTTGTTACAGGCCTAGGGACCTCACCCTGCTGTTTTATCGTCTCCATCCCTACACCCTCGATTTTTAACCCTGTAAGTTCTAGATTGCTCTGTTATGTTTGCTTGATCAAATTTGTCCTGAACTAGCTTCATTGGACTTTATCATTTGTCAAGATATTGATATAACATTAGTACTAAATTAAAGTATAAGAATACAATACAAATAACAAACTCCAAGAACACTGGTAGCCAGCCCTCTTCTTTAACATCATCTGGCTACTGGTTGGACTTAGATGGAGCTTAGATGTATCCAGAATCAAAATAAAGAGGGGGTTAAGCTTTGATCATTCAGGCTGTAACAGATTCCTCTATGTGACGCTAGGTACTTCCCTATGTTTACTTTGTTTTAGTGTACAAAACGACTGTTTATTCTCCTTCGCATAATCGCTTTATAACCATTTAATAATTGGCTTTTGCTTTAGAGAGAGGGAGCTGAACCCCTTGCTCATCTCTGGGTACGGCCGTGAATTAAAGGATCACTGATTAGTTTCCAAATGCAGTAGCGTCTCTCTACAGATTCCTAGGTAAAATTTGTTAGAGAAACAGGCATTAGATTGCGTGTTGTATTAGAGTATCGCAATCAACTTTTAATTAATTTTCTCTTCGTTCTGAGTCAATTAACAATCTTTTAAACTGTGTCACAGCTATTATTATGGATTTCCATTCCCTTTGTCACCACTGGTTCCATCTCCAAAGTGTAAAGCGTTATTGTGCTTCTTTTGAAAATGCTAGAGGTCAATCCATTTTGCCTTCGTTGAATCCCGTATCAATACAAAAAAACATGTTTTCCGAAAAAATCTGCCGTATGGACTATTTCTAGCCGTAAGCCAAATATAATAACAATAAAACTTATTTGGGTACGTTCATGTTGAATACAACAGCTGCAGTTCCATCTGAGGTACTTTGCAGCAATCGAAGTGGAGCACTCGACATTTTGAATTATACACTTACTTTAAGTTTTTCTTCTCGTACACGAATTAGAAATAGATCCAAACAATGTACGAGTACATTGCAGCCTGGGGTATTTGGAGTCTTCTGGTCTGAAGAAAAATACAAATTCCAGCACAGAACCTTTTAATTTCAAAGCAAACAAATTTGTGTACTTGATTCCGATTTGAGCCCATTCGTTTTAATATTAACGTAGATATGTTTTTATATACCTACTGTTGATGTTGTGCATCCCTATACTATTTCTTTTCATTGAGTCCTTTGATTAATGGATTACATATAAAATATTTAATATTGAAAAGGACAACTCGTTGCAATGCGAATGTTGTAATACTTCTACAATGTCGCGGGAGTGGGCTTAGCGACATACCATCATACTATCTGTAGTCTAGTACCGAGGAATAACGGTAAATGTTGGTATTCCACTTAAAAGTATGGAGCAAAAAAGGTTATAGACATTCTGTGAGTGAATGTAATCAATATAGCAACTCTCAATCAGCTCAAACAACTCCTGGCAAACTGGTTGTTTACTATTTACTTATACTCTTTGCTTTACTTACTTGCAATGGAAAAAAGAAAGCATCTCTGGAATGTTGAAAATAGCCTTGGGATTACTCCACAACTGGATAATTATATAAAGCCTCTCGAAGTTGAATATAAATAATAATCTATTTATTCATTTAAAACTACGATTATTGTTTTTATCAACACTAACATTCCGAAGTTAACACATTGCTTTTTAATGATGTAAAAACGATGTATGCACGCAAAAGATATTCCAATTATACATGTATTTTATACAATCTTACTTTTATACACAGTGTTAACACAACTTCCATTAATAACCCATTAACTGGTATATACCGTTAAATGTGCCGCACACTCCCTAGCGTCACAGACCGGTGTGTCACAATGTTAGTGACTGCCAGTGTTGCACTTATATACGGACGGTGTGAATGTGACTGTAGATGAAAGTGTCACTCATATCCGTATTACGGAGGTCCTTTGTACCGTTAAATGTGCTGCATACTCGCTAGTGTCACGGACCGGTGTGTCACAATGTTACTGACTGACAGTGTTGCACTTATATACGGACGGTGTGAATGTGACTGTAGATGAAAGTGTCACTCGTATCCGTATTAGGAGGCCCTTTGTACCGTGTAATGTCCAACATACTCGCTAGTGTCACGGAGCGGTGTGTCACAATGTTAGTGACTGCCAGTGTTGCACTTATATACGGACGGTGTGAATGTGACTGTAGATGAAAGTGTCACTCGTATCCGTATTAGGAGGCCCTTTGTACCGTTAAATGTCCAACATACTCGCTAGTGTCACGGAGCGGTGTGTCACAATGTTAGTGACTGCCAGTGTTGCACTTATATACGGACGGTGTGAATGTGACTGTAGATGAAAGTGTCACTCATATCCGTATTACGGAGGTCCTTTGTACCGTTAAATGTCCAACATACTCGCTAGTGTCACGGACCGGTGTGTCACAATGCTACCTACTGCCAGTGTTGCACTTATATACGGACGGTGTGAATGTGACCGTAGATGAAGGGTCACTCATATCCGTATTACGGAGGTCCTTTGTACCGTTAAATGTCCAACACACTCGCTAGTGTCGCGGACCGGTGTGTCACAATGTTAGTGACTGCCAGTGTTGCACTTATATACGGACTGTGTGAATGTGACTGTAGATGAAAGTGTCACTCATATCCGTATTACGGGGGCCCTTTGTACCGTGTAAATGTCCAACATACTCGCTAGTGTCACGGACCGGTGTGTCACAATGTTAGTGACTGCCAGTGTTGCACTTATATACGGACGGTGTGAATGTGACTGTAGATGAAAGTGTCACTCATATCCGTATTACGGAGGTCCTTTGTACCGTTAAATGTCCAACATACTCGCTAGTGTCACGGACCGGTGTGTCACAATGCTACCTACTGCCAGTGTTGCACTTATATACGGACGGTGTGAATGTGACTGTAGATGAAAGTGTCACTCATATCCGTATTACGGGGGCCCTTTGTACCGCTAAATGTGCTGCATACTCGCTAGTGTCACGGACCGGTGTGTCACAATGTTACTGGGACTGGACTCAGTGTTGCACTTATATACGGACGGTGTGTGAATGTGACTGTAGATGAAACAGTGTCACTCGTATCCGTATTACGGACGGTCCTTTGTACCCGTTTAAAATGTCCAAACATACTCGCTTGTGTCACGGACCGGTGTGTAACAAATGTTTACTGACTGACAATGTTGCTCTTATATATACGGACTGTGTGAATGTGACTGTAGATGAAAGTGTCACCTTCATATTCGGTATTTACGGGGGGTCCTTTGTACCGCTAAATGTGCTGCATACTCGCTCTAGTGTCACGGACCAGTGTGTCACAATGTTAGTGACTGCCAATGTTTGCACTTATATACGGACTGTGTGAATGTGACTGTAGATGAAAGTGTCCGCTCATATAGACGTATTACGGGGGCCTTTGTACCGCTAAATGTGCTGCTTACTCGCTAGTGTCACGGACCAGTGTGTCACAATGTTAGTGACTGCAATGTTGCACTATATATACGGACTGTGTGAATGTGACTGTATAAGAAGAAAGTGTCACTCATATCCGTATTACGGAAGATCCTTTGTACCGTTAAATGTGCTGCATACTCGCTAGTGTCCACGGACCAGTGTGTCACAATGTTAGTGACTGCCAATGTTGCACTTTATATACGGACTGAGTGATTGGTGAATGTGGACTGTAGATGAAAGTGTACACTCATATTCGTATTACGGGGGTCCTTTGTACCGCTAAATGTGCTGCATTACTCGCTAGTGTCATGGACCAGTGTTTGTCACAATGTTTACTTGACTGCAGTGTGCCACTTATATACGGCAGAGTGGTTGAATGTGCCTGTAAGATGATCGTGACACTGCCGTATCCGTATTAGGAAGGCCCTTTGTACCGTTATAAATGTGCTGAATACTCGCTAGAGTCACGGACCGGTTCGTGTCACAATGTTAACTGACTGGACAGTGTTGCACTTATATACGGACGGTGTGAATGTTGAACTGTAGATGAAAGTGTCACTTCGCTAACCGTATTACGGAGGTCCTTTGTACCGTTTAAATGTCCAACATACTCGCTTTTGTCACGGACCGGTGTGTCACAATGTTTACTTGACTGACCAATGTTGCAATTATATACGGACGGTGTGCATGTGACTGTAGATGAAAAGGTGTCACTCATATTCGTATTACGGGGGCCCCTTTGTTACCGCTAATGTGCTGCATACTCTGCGCTAGTGTCACGGACCAGTGTGTCACAATGTTAGTGACTGCGAAGTATTGCACTTACATACGGACGGTGTGAATGTGACTGTAGATGAAAGTGTCACTCATATCCGTATTACGGAGGTCCTTTGTACCGTTAAATGTGCTGCATACTCGCTAGTGTCACGGACCGGTGTGTCACAATGTTACCTACTGCCAAGTGTTGCACTTATATACGGACTGTGTGAATGTGACTATAGATGAAAGTGTCACTTATATCCATATTACGGGGGCCCTTTGTAGCTGAAATGTGCTGCATACTCGCTAGTGTAGGCCTCTGTTATTCTTTGGCGGTATTTTCTATGGGAAATCGGTCACAGTAATTATTGTAATTTAGTGGCTGTAATATATGATTGCTATATTCTTGAACCTAGTTAAGACATCATGACCTTATACAAGATGGGAGAAAAGGAAATATTACAGACTTTTTCCTAGATAACGGTAAAAAAATACTAAGTTTCAAAGGTTACAATCTGCTCTCTTCCTCAGGTGAGAAGATGTAAAATATAAGTATTAACTTGCTGAATAAATAAAAATAAAGCAACTTTACGTACAATTATAGTAACACGTCATGAAGTGATAAATATACAATAAATTTTGTTTTTTTAAGGTCAAAGTAGAATTGAAAATCTTATCAGGAGTTTGCTCAGGAGTTAATTGGAAATATTTTTAAAGTGATGCCTTTGGAAAGGTAAAGTCTTATTTGCAATAATATGTGTATATACTCGTGAATTGTTTAGTATTAGGTACTGATTAGTGGTACTTTCTTATGTTTAAAATCAGTTATAACATATAATGCATGTTTGGATATTACACTGAAATTATATTTAGGTGTCGAATTGTAGTAAACTTATACAAAGCTAGTTGGAAAACAGTCCTGTAATAATCTTATCTTTTACAAAGTGTGTTAGGGCAAACAGTTGCTAACCTAACGAATGTCCTATCATACTTGATTAAATTTTTAAATACATAAATCTCTTATTTTTATACATATTTTAAATTAAATATGTAAAATGTTAGTAGTTTGTAGCGAATTTTCTTTCCAGTGCTGGCTGGCCGAGGTAAGCACGTAGCTACGCACGTGTTATCCCTAGTTTTGTATTTATTTTATGACATGAGATCACAATAATAAGTTGGGGTATAATTTGTATGGAAGAATGAGTTTTCTTTTGAGATATTAAAAATAGACTTACATCCATTGTCAACGATCAACCGAGATGAAATGAGTATGCAAAAATATCCTTGAGTTTAAAATTTGTACATTTACTTCCGAAAAAATTATCTCCTGTGATATGAAAACACGTGCCTCTGATTGGAAGGAACCTCTACCACACTGTCTGATCTCTGCTTTATAATCTGCCAGCAATCTCAAACTTCACACAAGATTCAAAACGCCATTGAGTTCAAAAGTTATACTTTCACCTCAGAGAAAATTCCTCTCCGGGGAACTGATAGCGCGTGCCCCTGATTGGAAGGATCCTCCACCACACTACCCGATCCCTGCTATATAATCTACCAGCAATCTCAAACTTCACAGAGGATTCAAAACACCACTGAGTTCAAAAGTTATACATTCACCTCAGAGAAAATTCCTCTCCGGGGAACTGATAGCGCGTGCCCCTGATTGGAAGGATCCTCCACCACACTACCCGATCCCTGCTATATAATCTACCAGCAATCTCAAACTTCACAGAGGATTCAAAACACCACTGAGTTCAAAAGTTATACATTCACCTCAGAGAAAATTCCTCTCCAGGGAACTGATAGCGCGTGCCCCTGATTGGAAGGATCCTCCACCACACTACCCGATCCCTGCTATATAATCTACCAGCAATCTCAAACTTCACAGAGGATTCAAAACACCACTGAGTTCAAAAGTCATACATTCACCTCAGAGAAAATTCCTCTCCGGGGAACTGATAGCACGTGCCCCTGATTGGAAGGATCCTCCACCACACTACCCGATCCCTGCTATATAATCTACCAGCAATCTCAAACGTCACAGAAGATGCAAAACACCACTGAGTTCAAAAGTTATACATTCACCTCAGAGAAAATTCCTCTCCGGGGAACTGATAGCGCGTGCCCCTGATTGGAAGGATCCTCCACCACACTACCCGATCCCTGCTATATAATCTACCAGCAATCTCAAACTTCACAGAAGATTCAAAACACCACTGAGTTCAAAAGTTATACATTCACCTCAGAGAAAATTCCTCTCCGGGGAACTGATAGCGCGTGCCCCTGATTGGAAGGATCCTCCACCACACTACCCGATCCCTGCTATATAATCTACCAGCAATCTCAAACTTCACAGAAGATTCAAAACACCCTTGAGTTCAAAAGTTATATATTCACCTCAGAGAAAATTCCTCTCCGGGGAACTGATAGCGCGTGCCCCTGATTGGAAGGATCCTCCACCACACTACCCGATCCCTGCTACATAATCTACCAGCAATCTCAAACGTCACAGAAGATGCAAAACACCCTTGAGTTCAAAAGTTATATATTCACCTCAGAGAAAATTCCTCTCCGGGGAACTGATAGCGCGTGCCCCTGATTGGAAGGATCCTCCACCACACTACCCGATCCCTGCTATATAATCTACCAGCAATCTCGAACTTTACGCAAGAGCGCCGTAATTATGTTGATAGGCCAATTCCTTTATTCATTGATGAAGGGACAATCGCCTTGGAGCAGTTTACTGCAGGGCCGGCCGGGCCACGACGACGCCATATACGGCCTCACTCCCGCACTCGCGGGTAGACAACGTCGTCCCTGGGCGGGTGAAAGGCGGGCGCCGGCCGGCCAGCAAGGTCCAAACCTGGCCACGGGCTGTAAAGTCAGACTGTATATATGTCACAAGAGGAAAGAGCTACATCACCTAAATGGGCGGTTGTATACCCTATATGGAACCCTAATATACATGTTAAACTTTACACGCGGTTATCTGCAATTCACAACGCACGCATAAGAAGGTCAAGATTTTGATTAATAGATGATGAAATGATCTTATAAACTTTATACTTTAATTCCATGATTTACTATGTACTTTATTTTACTGTTGATTGTATAACACCTTAGTTATGTTAGCACTTGGCGTCAGAGCCATTTAAAACTCCTTTTTTAGTCATTCAAACAGTTGATTGCTGATGGTGTTATTCTGAAACTTTATAATCCAACTCAGCATAAGAACGGTGAATGTCTTGATGACAAATAAAACCAAAAACCAAAGCCAAGGCAATGTTGCAAGATTAAATATATGTTACATAAATATAAGGTGTTTATTTGGAAAAAAAGTTAGGGAAATTCCAGAACAATTATGAATGATATTATCGTATCAGATGACGTCAGCGATGACGTGAAAAACAGTTAATTTGTTAGGATTCCAGTTAAAAACAAATTTAACTCGTTACAATCCTCACATGAGCCTTTTCCTGTATCAAAGTATTTTATATAAACATTAAACCAAGAGAGCCTAAGCATAACTTTACAAATTCCCGGTCATGCAGTGTTGGTCTGGCAAATTCATCTGTACCCCAAATTCCCTTCAAAGATGTGTCGGTGAAGATGCGGGGCAGTAGAGCCAAAAACTGGTAGCCTATTTGCACGTGTGGTGAAACACACCGGCAGTGGATCCTGTATCCGGTGAATGTGTATCCGGAACGGAACAGTATCCTACTGCTGTATATCATATTGAATTAAAACTTTCAACTCGCCAGCATTATAGTAGAGTACATACATATCTGTCTACTCTACAGATGTCCCTTCAAACAGTTAAAGCCCAAGTAGAACATCGAGTTTGTTGTGGTTTGCATTGTATTGCTAGGAAGGCGATTCGTATCGTATCTAACGTTTTTCCAACAGTCACTACTCTACACGTGCATAAGGTTGATGGTAAAGATAAGTGATTCAGTATCCGCCTTGCCGACATGGCGTCAAATGCCGCACAGGTGCCTGAGTGACTCATAATCGATTAAATGCGGTGACTAGTGCCAAGCTAGTGGTGTGTTGGTATTACGAAACGTCGATTGACCGAGTCAGTGAGGAGTATAAATAGTTCCCAGCACCACGTCCAGGAGACGACTGACCGATGCCAACCGTGACTCAGCTGGGAGCCTTCCTACAGTCAGGAACCGGAAGTGGTTAATTAATCGATGCACAAGGAAGGCGAGTGGGAACAGAGACAAAGAGGCTTACCCAACACGGTCGGAACCAGGCGCACTCTTGAGGAGCACTCCAGTCTAGAGCCTCGGAAGTAGTTTTGACAGGAGAATTTGTCACTCGATCACGAACTGTTTAACATTTGCTGGACTATGAACGAAACTCTTGCTTGTGTTTGTACTTTCCGTCTTCACAGCCAACACCGAGTGTACTATAACATATGTGACGTAAAATATAGGTAACAATAATTCTTTACTTCTTACACAAAACAACCCATTCATAGAATTTGCGCAGTTTGCAGTACATTATATTAATCTAAGCAAATAAGTGGAAATTGATTACATAATGTATTCCTTTCTTTGAAGCATCCTAAGGTGTTCTCCAATATTATCTGCATTTCATTACTAGAAGTATGTAAGCTACAATATAGAGTGGATTGCTGCCTCAGAAGGCCTACAAGTCCCTAGGATCCAAAAAGCTCTTCAATTGGTAGATAAGAAGAACAGGTATTCAAGAGAATTAACAAGTCTAAACAAGCGTGATAGTAAATTGAGAGTCCGCATAGCCCATTAGTCAAAATAATGACAACAAGAACTATTATTTATGTTAAGTTTAGTAGAATGATACATAATATTTCACTTTTCGTGTTTATCAATCTTATGACACATGAAGAAGGGGATATATCCTGGAAAGTTAATGTTCTACTTTTGTAATTCTCTTATTAACTTCCAACGTCATATTATCCTTCCAATAATTCATATTGGTTAAGACATTCCTGAGAACATAACAGGCAAGAGAAGAGGAATCATAGGAAAAGTGCTGATGTCCTAATTCAGAGGAATTCTCACAGCCGTAGTGGTTCTTGTTCCCCCTGGTGGGAAATCCTTGTTACTGCTGGACAGAATACTTTTGTGATTCCTAAAAGGTATGCAAAGAAAGTTAAACTGTCCGATCTGAGACAACCCTCCAAGTGATAGTGCACGACGAGAAGACGTTGTTGGCCTCTCTCTAAAATGTACATTTGAAACAAAGCTAGCATTCGCTGGAGCAGAGTCTATGTAGGCTGTTAAGTGGTGAAATTTGAAGCACTACCTATGAGCTGAAAACAAATTTTATAGTGTTGTTGTAGTCCACTCATCATTTCTCGTGTAGTAATTTGTCTTGTAACGGGAATAAACCCACTTTCTCCTAAGGCAGACAAGCAAGATATCTTTAACTTCCTTGATCTTCGCAAAATGTTTAAGAATTGGCTCTTGACTGGCTTGCTCCTGCGCTGATACCACGTGATCTAGAGTATGCTTTAACACCCGACTTAAACGTGGACGAGACATGGATGCAAGAGAAAATGCAATTATCTATTCAATGGCTCTCAATTCCAATACCCACGTTTTATTTGTACGGCCCTTAAAATGGCATTCAAAACAGGGGCCAAACTGGACTACGTCCTACCTAGTAACAGGATAGATTTTCTTGATTACCGAACTTATAAGTGATTACATTTTATAAAGTGTCTTAATTACACATATAAATAGGATCGCAATAAACTTCTAAACTAATCTGATCGTGTCTTGCAGGTATGAACTGATTCGTTAATAATTTTCACTGCTGTACAAAACAAAAATTAGGATCCAACAAAGAGTTCCAAACAGTGTAGATATTTACGGCCGTATAGTATAATATTTTAGTGCTCAATTAAAAGCATTAATATGCAGATGGAACTAGGTTCGCCTGCCTGGCGTCAATATCCGAGAATGACGGGACGGTGCAGCCCGACTCCGGGTGAAAGGGCAAGGTTGGCATGCAGAAGATGGAGTCAAGGTTCACAATAACAAGTCCCAGTCGCTCTGCCTAGGGAACTATGCGGAACACGACTTGTTGTGTTTGCACTTGCTCTGTTGGCATTTGCGATAATCTTGTTTATACATAGTGAAAAGCAGTTGCATCAGAATACTACCACTCCGATGTGGGAGTGAAATTATCGCCATTTAATTGTGTGTTCTACAAACAGAAGTGAAATTTCTCGAAGTGCTTGGAAAGAAAGTCTTGCAGAGGGTCCCTCTATGAGGGTCTGATGAGGTTGACTCATCACCTCATCTCGCCGGGCCGTATTGTTCAAGATCCATTTCGCTCTGATGCCATCCGTCATTACTCAACTGGCCCCTGAGAGTTTCACCTCGGGCCGGGATGGCTAATCGACATCGAAACCCCGATGTCAGTGCCTCTGAAGGCGCACAGTGCACAATACTGCCAGAACAATAACGCAGAGTGATTGATTGTGGCAAGAACAGTGGCGGATTGTCAGTCGATAGTCCGTCAGTCGGATGACGTCACGGATGGGCAAGTCGGACAGTGAAAGTGGTAAGGTCAGTGCTACACCTGTTAGTGAGGATCACTAATCTGCCTGGTATAACGCTTTATCTTGAACCACTTCTCCTGTTGTACATACTACTCCTTGTTCTGTTTGGGCACCAACCCATTTTGTTGAATTCCAGCAAGTAGCCCGATCGGGATCCGTCACCTTATCCGGTCGGTCCTCGGTCCCGATGAAAGCGTGCGTTTCGCAACACCACTTTAATTACGGTATTTACCGTGGCTTTCTTCGTACGACAATGGTTCGCAACGGACCATCCCATTGTCGCTTCGCGAGCCGGTGAAAGTGCTGCCAAATAAAACCGATATGCCGAACTTTCGATTGATAAAGCCTGTTATCAGAGCTCATTACCGGGGTAATGGTGCTTGCGTACCTCGGGCCGCTCGCCACTTTCGCTTTCTGTATCAGTCGTTAACCGCCTGTGTGGCCGCTTTACATGAAAGCGCCTCCGAGTGGCAGCGGCAGTAAACGCCACTCCCCGACAGTAAAACCCATTCGGCGGGGCAGCGCCGGCGAAGTCGCGGGAGGAGAACCACACTCCCCGCAACGCTGCGATAAGGTACATTGTACAGTATAATGGACACATGCGACCGACCTCGCGGTTTACCCGGTTACTGAACCTGTGCGGTCCCGTTGGATACACTCCCTAGCCCACGGCCATTGTGGTGCGACAGCCGGTATGATAATATCTGCAAATATCCGCAAACTTGCAAAGTCCGTATCTCTGTGTAACGGGAACAGTGAAACCGCCATTGATATTAATGAAGGATGTGTAATGACAACAAGATATTTGTCAAGCATAGAAGAATCGTACTTATTAAATACAATACGTTATCAGACACTTTGTGTTTACGGTGTGTATCAACAGCACCGTTATTTTATGCAAGTGACAAGTTTTAAATTAGAATGTCTATCACAGCTATAACTACCACGTACGTCTAGAAGCAGAATGATTTATTTTGGACGCTAAACGCTACACGTGCTCTAACAATGAATACATATGATGTATTACCAAGTGTAATATCGAGTAATATTTACTTGTATGGTAAAAAATTGAGGATTTCTAAAATTATTAAACTAAATAGTGTAACAACGTCGTGAACGAACGTAGTTAACGCTTAGTGACCTCGGAATGGAAGGCTACTACTGTCCTTTGATCTTTTAAACCGATTAATGTCTTACATTATACCAACGGCAGGACCTCATCGAAGTACCGTTTAAGATGATTCCGTAAATGTTGATAGATTGTACCTCCTCCAAGAACCTTCCCTGGTAAAGTAAGTGGTTAAAAGTCTATTTGTTCACCCAGAGACCAAACTTTGATCCAGGTTTAGCATAGTATTTCGCATGCTAACAAATAATCATCTGAATCCAGCCTGGATTGTTTGGATGCAGTGACAGATCATCGGCACAAAAAGAAGCTCCTGTAAGAAACTTTGATCATATTTAAATATTAAGAACTCGTACTCGCAATCACATTATTATGCGAGTAGATGGATAAATTATATCTCCCAAAAGTCAATCCGATCTGTGGTGACGCCGACGGAGCGAATTGGTAATTTGAAATGACTCTCGGACTTTCACTACCGGATACGAGTAAGTATGGACCAACGACTGCTGCGAATTTGTCGATGACGCCGGGGATTGTTATTGTGGATGTAATGGAGAGACCACGAGCCGGGGCCGCCTCCGCCGTGTAACGGGCACTAGACCGCAAGCGTGCTCGAGCTGGCAGTCTACTCACCGCACCGTATACACGACCCGAACTGAACGGTACCGCAGGCAGTGACACACGAGCCATCCAACATCACTGGATGTTGGTGAGGGGTGATAGTACAATAATCACCAATTGTCCTCAAACATGCTCAAGCTGGCAGTCTAGCCATCGCACCGTATACACGACCCGAACTGAACGGTACCGCAGGCAGTGCGCAGGCAGTGACACACGAGCCATCCAACATCACTGGATGTTGGTGAGGGGTGATAGTACAATAATCACCAATTGTCCTCAAACATATTCGAGCTGGCGGTCTAGCCATCGCACCGTATACACGACCCGAACTGAACGGTACCGCAGGCAGTGACACACGAGCCATCCAACATCACTGGATGTTGGTGAGGGGTGATAGTACAAAAATCACCAGTTGTCCTCAAACATGCTCGAGCTGGCAGTCTAGCCATCGCACCGTATACACGACCCGAACTGAACGGTACCGCAGGCAGTGACACACGAGCCATCCAACATCACTGGATGTTGGTGAGGGGTGATAGTACAATAATCACCAATTGTCCTCAAACATGCTCGAGCTGGCAGTCTAGCCATCGCACCGTATACACGACCCGAACTGAACGGTACCGCAGGCAGTGACACACGAGCCATCCAACATCACTGGATGTTGGTGAGGGGTGATAGTACAATAATCACCAGTTGTCCTCAAACATGCTCGAGCTGGCAGTCTAGCCACCGCACCGTATACACGACCCGAACTGAACGGTACCGCAGGCAGTTGACACACGAGCCATCCAACATCACTGGATGTTGGTGAGGGGTGATAGTACAACAATCACCAGTTGTCCTCAAACATGCTCGAGCTGGCAGTCTACTCACCGCACCGTATACATGACCCGAACTGAACGGTACCGCAGGCAGTGAAACACGAGCCATCCAACATCACTGGATGTTGGTGAGGGGTGATAGTACAACAATCACCAGTTGTCCTCAAACATGCTCGAGCTGGCAGTCTACTCACCGCACCGTATACATGACCCGAACTGAACGGTACCGCAGGCAGTGACAAACACGAGCCATCCAACATCACTGGATGTTGGTGAGGGGTGATAGTACAACAATCACCAGTTGTCCTCAAACATGCTCGAGCTGGCAGTCTACTCACCGCACCGTATACACGACCCGAACTGAACGGTACTGCAGGCAGTGGTGACACACGAGCCATCCAACATCACTGGATGTGGAGATTATATTGTTGGTGAGGGGTGATAGGATAATAAATACCAGTTCTCCTCGAAAATTAATTAATCTAAAAGTTAAGGTATAATATTTGCCAGTAGTCACTAAACATTACTCAATGTGGAGACAAGTTGATCTCAAAAAATACATTTTTTGTGGTGGGAAGTGAAAAAATTATTAGTAATATTCAAAATTTTCTTGGTACAAAAAAAAGCTTATTAAATTAAGGGAATCTTAGTCAAGAGTCACCAATCATTACCAATGCAGAGCAAAATTGGTATTATAGTAAGTTTAATAATGGCCAGGAGAGAAAACACGTTATTTTATGTATTGCATCTAATTTAAATGGGGGAAATCCTGTACCATTTGGCTTACTGACTTGATATTGAGGATTTCCCATTGGCATAGGTATTATTTTGAAATAGTGTTCTTTTGTGTCAATATATTTGATGATTTTTATTTCATAAATTAAATAAAAAAACAACTCAATAGTAATGCATAATTTTTTACTTGACATGTAATGCAGAAAGACCATCAAATTTTCAGGGGTTTAGGTCTATTTTTTACGATTTGTACCTCAAGTGTAAAAAAGCAACTTTTGGAAAATCCTATTTAAAGTTTAATGAGCACTGAACTTCTACATGAAAAACCCACTAGGGCAGTAGTCCTCACTATCTTAATATTTATCTTTCCCTGAAGTTTTCTTCTTACCCTTTTTCTCGATCTCCTCTTGTTCTTTCTTGTATGATGTTAGAATTCTGTCTCTGTTGATGTCCATTAGCCTTTCAGTTGAAAATCATCCGGCTTTTACTATGTCGATTGCTTATAAAATAATTCTTAAGCCGCGTTTACACTGGAAACAAAACATGTTTATAAACATTGTTTCTGAAACTTTTGTTCCAGGAACAATGTTCCTGGAACTTTGTTTATATTTTGCTACTATCATGAAACATTTTGCACACAATGTTCCTAAACATTTTAGGACAGCCACTCTTGAAGATGTCGTCTGACGAGGAGGATGTTCTTATTCTAGCTGCCGCTACCTGTGTTTTGTTATGTGACAGAGAACCCAGGAGGTTCTGGGTAAGGCCTTCACTTGCATCACGACGTGTTTATAGTGGAAGTGACCTATTCAAAGACCTTAACCCTAGAGAGCTAACGTGTTCAAAAAGTTACGTTAAAGCTAACGAATCGTAAAAATTACGACAGGATTCAAAAAATGTACAAATACATTTTATTGTACAAAAATGCCATTTAATTGCGTATAAACACTTATAATACAGCTTAATAAACCTTTTTAAAACTAAGTCTATGGTTAAATTTCATCTATACAATGGACACAGCATCATCCGCGACGCTCGGCACAGATTGGCTTGGCACATCGGCAGCAAAAGATTGACGTCATCCTCCGTTTTGCTGATGGACATATTCCACAAATTGTTCGACGGGGGTGTTGAGGGGCATTAACTTTGTTTGTTTGAAGAGGTGCCTTAATTATTTCAGCAATTGATTGGCGTAGTTTTCTTGGCAACTTTGGGTAATTCATACGGTGCTGAAGCCATGGTGTGATGAGGTCATATTGGATTTACATTGCAAAGTTTCTCCATGAAAGCGGTTTCGGCCCCATTTTCACCATGTTACTAGTGTAAATAACATAGGAATTTACTAGCATGATATTTATCATGCCAAAAAATACACATGATGGCCACCTTCGGCTGCGTCTTGCGCCTCGTCATTTCATGGTACAAAGTATCAACTGCACCTTTGGTTGCGTTGTATGTCTCAATGATTAGAGGTTTTTTTTGAGTCCCTATCAATTGATGGCTTTTCATGACAAGTCGATAGAAGCAACACATTTTTGGAATTATTGACTTTGTATGAAACCATTGTTTTCATTCCATCGAAAAAAAAACATACTGACAACTTGTTCTACCAACAAAACGCATATAAAACTTTTGGTAGACCTGATGATTTATGTTTCTCAACAATGTTCCTATATCTAAACGTCTTGTGTTTCCGAAACATTCCACAATGTTTATAAACACCCTTTGATCTTACCGCTTTCTACGGGAAACAAGAAACATGTGGAGAAACACCGAATTTCTGTTCCGAAACATTGTTTATGAACATTGTTTCAAGTAGTTATTCTTCGATTTGAGGAACATTGTTCCGAAACACTGTTTATAAACATGTTTTGTTTCCAGTGTAAACGCGGCTTTAACAATGATTTTGAGTGGTCTTTTATCAGTTGGAAATAATGCCTAGTATAAGAAGATTAGCCTATAAAAAAACACAGGAACACTATGCCAGCAACTTACTGTCACAAAACTAAAACAAATAGTACCGGTATACAATAATTTTACATCAGCTGTTCCTCTGCATATCCATGGAATTGCATTGAAGACGATTCTGCTACTATGGATACCAACTGGACAAAACTAAATAATGTGATATAAGTATCGTATAAATTGAATAGTTCAACCATGCATAACGTTATCAGTTTGAAAATATAGCATCTAATTGTAATGCAAATTTACCTCCAACGTACAATAATATCTACAGTATGTAGTTTAGGGGGTAGAAACAGAAAATAAAAATATATTTTTGAATAATCGATATGTTTACCTCCAAGAGTATGCCGTGTTGCTACTAATCAGTACAATAATGCACTCTACAAACGAAAGTTATTGACTGCAACTGTTAGAAATTTAACACAAACTCCGCTGACTTTCTCTATTGGCTGTTGTTATAGGGTATGTAAAAATTCATGCAGTTCAATGCAATTTCAGTAGTTCCTATTTTTTTTCCTATGATAGTTTAGGCGGAAAATAAATAGGCAGTATCAACGGCAGTGTTTAGAACAAACTCATGACAGATTATAGGGAAACCGTACAATTTTTGTGCAAATTGTCGTAACAGATTTACCAATTCCGGGAACAGCGTTTTCACAGTAATCAAGGTGTAAATAGTAATCACAAATGTACTTTTGATAATAACAATAATTTAAAGAGGACTTACCGGTATAGAGGCGCGGGGACGCACACTTTCACCGACGCGACGGCCGCTCGCCCGCTGGACACGCCACTTTCGGCAGCCCGTTAATTGGTCTAGTGCCGGTGTCGCCGAATCCGGTGCCATTGACCACTATTTCACGGCCCCACACTTTCTGTCACGCTTCCGTCTAATCATCTTTTAATAATGCCTGCTTTACGCGCATATTTCTGGAGAATAATGAATCCACGGCGGTACCTCATTACGAGCGGCATTGTTGGCGGTTTCACTAAAGTGGTTCGCGGCCGGGCGATTGCCACGGTGTGAAGTCCGTTACAGATTTTTGTCGATAATGTAGGGCACAACATGGTGTTTAGCGACCAGGAACTAGAATAATGGGACAAAAAATTAATTTTAATTTTCTTCTCTAAGCTGCTGCCATTTTCTTCACAGCCTTTTTCACTGAGTAAAAGAGGATATAATTGTTATTAAGTGTAAACACTTAGCGTTAAACTCTCGGAATTTCAAGTTGGCTTCTTCTTGTTAAGCACACCATCCTTGGAAAAGTATAAGATTGTATTTGATGGTCATTGTATTGTATTTGGTGGTTTAAAAAATTGAATTGTGCTGAAAAATAACTGTCATACAATTCGCGCTCATGACCACGGTGGTGTATTGCTCAAGACATATAACAATGTATGACGTTTATTTGAAAATCAATTACAAATAATTATTATTTTCCGTAATAATGTATCGCGAAGTGTATGGAATTAATACACTTTACCCTGTATGCATAATCTTGAGGTCACATTGTAGCTGTCGATTCAAATACGAGTTAGTACTAGGCAAGGGCTTCACATGGTACTACTCTCGATGAGAGTTTATGTACGAGACATTCATATATATATATATATATATATATATATATATATATATATATATATAAATGATCTCGAACAATTTTAATCTCGATATGTGTTCCACTGCAAGTTATGCATGGCGGTAATGGAGTTTTACTCTTTTGAAGAGTTCACGGTGGACAGCTGAAATGAAGATACTTGAAGATTATTAAGGGCAAAGAGCCCCTGTTCTGTTATCGTAACAGCATCGAGAAATCCATATTGTTGGTTTTTTCGAGTAGTAAATATTATTTACTACAGTAGGTTAGTATTGATGCATATTTAGTAATAATTGTGTTATTCATTAAAGTTTATTATTGTTTAGAAGGAGTTGACGTTCAGATGCTGCTAAAGGATATTTATGTTTATAATTAAAACTTCAATATGGCATTATTTATTAACAGGCTATTTCTTCATAATCGCTAAAAAATGTCGATTAATCAGAGAACCGCTCTACAGTTTTCATCGGTATCGAACTGACATCGTTGGTGTTCGATTAGATAATGACACAGCACAAATGGATTGAAAACCACAACAATCGATTAGCAAGCGATATTTTCACAATCGCTAACAAATGTGTATGTATCAGAGAATCGCTCGAGGATTGCAACCGATATCGAAGCGCCATCGTTGACATATCATTAGATAATGGTACAGTACAAGAGGTTTGTACCATGTGTTATGAATGCTACAACAATCGATTAGCAAGCGATACTTTCACAATCGCTAAACAATGTATCACAAAATCGCTTGAAGATTGCAACCGATATAGAAGCGCCATCGTTGACATACTCGTACCATTGGATAATGGCACAGTACAAGAGGATTATACCATGTGTTCAGAATGCTACAACAATCGATTAGCAAGTGATATTTTCACAATCGCTAAACAATGTTGATGTATCAGAATGCCGCTCGAGGATTGCAACCGATATCGAAGCGCCATCGTTGGTATTCCATTAGATAATGGCACAGTACAAGTGGATTGGGCAATGTTTCTAGAAAGCTGCAACAATCGAATAGATCACGAGAGCTAAGCACGACTGGCAAGGCTGCTGAGTCCCGGCACCCAGGCGTCAGATGGCAGACTCCGGCTGCACCCAGACTGCGTGAACGTGAACGAGAAAGTGTAGGTGGTGTTTAGGGCGGCGTGGCGTGGCTCGGCGGCCTCACGATTACAGTTGTCAGACTCACAGGTCGAGGATAAGTGTGGGGTGACCCCAGGAGGTGTTAGGGCGACTGTTTAATTATTGGCTTCGAAGATTAGCCGGAACCTTTTATACATCGAGCCGCCTAACCTTTGTCCATTCTTTGTGTACCAATTAATAGCAAGTAGGTACATTCGCCTTTTGATTTCATTTATGCGTCTAGACACAACTTTGCTACATAAATAGTGGAGTACGAACACGAAAAAATCTAAATAGATTACAGGAATCACATGCAATGTTTGATAGAGGCAATTGAATGTCCTTGGAAAGTTTTCCATATTTCTGGTCTACCATGTCTTTTCGGGGATGCTCGTTTAGGATGCAGTAAAGTTCGGAAACTTTACTAGTTGAGTTTATGGGAATAAAAATGGGTGGTTTGTATCTATAATTTAATCAACAAAATAGAATCACTAGGCCGAAAGGACATTGTGTCCTCAGAAGTCCTGCCAACATCGAGGATACGATACACCTTCCGGTAAAACAAAATCTGGCAATATAATGCCTCCGTTATTCATAAGAGATTTATGGAGTAGATAGTAAATTTTGCATCTTGAAGCAATATGTTGCACCCAATGTGCTGTTGGCATCAGTAGAATAGAAAAACAAATTCATTTACTTGTATTTAAAAATAAGATTGCCTGCAAAACATCGTAATAAAATCTATGTTTATTATCAAAGATGAAATTGCCGTTCTTTATTCGTTCACTTCTTAGATAGGGGGATATATAGTAAACCTGAAATGCGGCTTGGAAGATCGTCACACCATATCCATTGAGTAAAAAATGTGGTCTTGCATTTGACGCGGAAGGAAGTAATTCTCCCACCGAGTTGAAGGCTTTTGATAGAAAACAATGTTTGGCATAAGCTTTTTATGCCAGATGCTTTTGTAATTTAAGGGATTTCGGAAATATATTAATTAACGAAAAATACTCGCAGTTGTTTTAAAAATTTGTTTAGTTACTATCTCCCATGCTGTGCCAACCTTCAACGATTCTCAATGAACTCGGCTCCACCCACAGACGTTAACCCCAGGTGGGGTCTTCTCGCGCAATGGCTATTGTATTGTTGTATTTTATATGGAATAAAGAATGTAAATTTAATTATAAAGAAAGATGTTCATACATTACTATTCGGTGTTTTCACGCCCTATTCCTGCTCCTGGTTCCGTAAATGGTTGCCACTTTGTCAAGCGGAAGTTTCATTTTTTGTTTGTTTCAGAGATGTTTCAAATATGTAGATGAACAATGGCTCAGCAAAATACTGTATATAGGTCGTTTTAACAGTTTTATCATGAAATTAGATTTAATACATTTTTTTACATTTTTTAAATTAAAAAATGTTCCTTTCTAAATGTATTTCAATATGTAGTGAAAACTTGACCCAGGAGTAAAACATTACAGTGTTCTGAAGCAAGCATTTTCTATTTCGTCCTTATAACAGTATTAAAATTGATCCCAATCGCGATTTTATAGTCGTTCTCGATTGTAGAGAAAAACAAAGAGCAAAGAGAATTTCTCCACAGGACCACTTGTCACCGCCTCAGTCTGTGGCCCGCCAGCGGACGTCTTGTACTGTATCAACACCATCAAAAACAAAACCTGATTACTAATTCAATAGCACATCCCTGTAATTACATAAACAACGCCACGCCATAAATCCAAAGTGATCTTTAAAACGATAATATAGAAGGCAGCGGGATGGGATGGGCTACTGGAATTGAGTGCGCTGACAAAAAGTAGACCGGTGGCGCATAAATCAGGCCGTGGAATGTTAGCGCTCACGCTCAGCCTCCGTTTATAGCGTATTGTAATGGCCTGGGTCTTCGCCGGTTTATTTTGCTTAGTGTATTGTTATTTATAGGTAACTGTTGTCGTATATAGGTCGTAAACGTGTCAAGTTTGCTCACAAGCGAGCTGGTTAAGAGTAATAGCAAGTTAAGTGTGGCCACGTAGTGTTATCTCAGTTACGTGTGTTCAGATGGACGGTCTTCTTGTTAACTTCTTTACTTTGTGTGGTGGTTTACGTTATGGATCTGGGATACTCAGCACATTAACATAACTTTCGTTAATGGTAACCCACTTTTGGACTTGTTTTTCAGGAACGTTTGAGGGCTGAGTACGTGGAGTGCCGCTGCGCTGTAGGGTTCAGCTCACATTGCCGGTCTGTAGGTACTGTAGCGTATACAGTACAGTATTGTCCATTGTTAACACATGCTAAAAATAAATTGATTTAACTCCATGAATGAGTCTTGTTTCAAAATAAAAGGTAAAATTCTTTACATGTTCTCTTTCTTTTGCCAGTTTTCTGTTTATGTTCGCTTTTTTGCTATTCTGTTTCGATCATCGTCTGTTGACTGTAGTTTGGATTATGTTACTTCTTCCTTGCAAAACCTTCGTACTAACTAGTTCATTCACTGTGGGTTCTATGGTTCTTCACCGCAAAACTATAAAACTATTTTGGAAATCATCTTCCGTTGTTCATGTCACAACGTGTATCGAAAGTGAGAGCCATAGACCCAGTGACCGGTGCGGCCCAGATCCAGGGAACGGTACGGAAGAACGCGAACGCTACCGGCTGTTGACAAGATAGTTGGAGAAGATTGAGACTGATCTGGGCACGCGGTGGCAGTCAGTAGCCCAGTTCGTGGCTCCCACACAACACACAATAATGGGTGGGAACTGGACCGAGCCCGCACAATACAATATGTATCACTGATTTCCACACTTGATACCGTTGTGTCGAGCAGCGCTGCTCGGTGCTTACTCTCGCATTAATTACGCATCGCGAGGGGCGGTGCGACCGCGAAATCGCACTTTTCTTCCAGTAAATTTCCAACCGGTTCGGAATACGCGAGCAGCTCACACGGTTTTGACAGGACAATGACCAGCAACTTTTATTTCTACCACCACGGTCTCATGATGGGTGGGTGGCATGACTGCTGTTCTTACTTTGCCATTCATCAAATCAGTCTCTTCACGTTCTCTACGCGCATTCTTATTTATTTATTTATTTCCAATAAATTAATCCATAACAGCGTAATATAACCTTATGGGCACAGTGGTATGTGCAGTACTTACACAGAGCATCGTCATGGACTACATTATAGTACGGATACCCTTACTTTTCGCTTGGGTATGTACAGTTAGGCAACGCAGTTGGTTCGCTATCTCATCTTGCCTGTCACAGTTGTACGCTTAGTACTTACATACAGCATCGTCATGGACTATATTATAGTACGGATACCCTTACTTTTCGCTTGGGTATGCACAGTTTGGCAACGCAGCGGGTTCGCTATCTCATCTTGCCGGTCACAGTTGTACGCTTAGTACTTACATAGAGCATCGCCATGGACTATATTATAGTACGTATACCCTTACTTTTCGCTTGGGTATGCACAGTTAGGCAACGCAGTGGGTTCGCTATCTCATCTTGCCTGTCACAGTTGTACGCTTAGTACTTACATACAGCATCGTAATGGACTATATTATAGTACGTATACCCTTACTTTTCGCTTGGGTATGTACAGTTTGGCAACGCAGTGGGTTCGCTATCTCATCTTGCCTGTCACAGTTGTACGCTTAGTACTTACATACAGCATCGTAATGGACTATATTATAGTACGTATACCCTTACTTTTCGCTTGGGTATGCACAGTTTGGCAACGCAGCGGGTTCGCTATCTCATCTTGCCGGTCACAGTTGTACGCTTAGTACTTACATAGAGCATCGCCATGGACTATATTATAGTACGTATACCCTTACTTTTCGCTTGGGTATGCACAGTTAGGCAACGCAGCGGGTTCGCTATCTTACCTAGACTCACAACTAGGATCATCATAAAAACTACATCTCTTCTTCGGAGTTAATAGAAACATCAAAAACGATTTCATCATTCTAAAAAATAGACAGTTGCAAGTAATTGTCCATGTTGTATTTTCAGTTATCAAAACTAGAACTTCATTTTTCGATTCAAACAAATATTTCTATATTTATTATAGTTAAAAGAAGCCTAATATAGGCATGTAAATAATTCCAAAAATTTTCGTAAGATGAAAAGAATTTATTTTTTTATTTTGAAAAAAAAAGAAGATTCTTTTGGATTGTGCTGGGATCCCGCGATAACCACGGACTCTAGTTTGGGCTTAAGTAGCTAGTATATTAATTGTTTGTTTAACCCCGTTACTTGGCACCCAACTAATTGTCTCGATAAACATTGGAACACATGTGGAAGGAGAAGACAAATCACCGGACAGCAATTTGTTAGCGGGATAGCATCATCCGAGTTAAAAAGCATTCATACAAACTAGATGTTAGGACACCACCATTTATCAACTGTATCGTCGTGAAGCAACGTTACCAAACCGGCGTGGAGCCGAAGTTACGTTGCCGGACCCTAATGTGTCTCTGTGGGCAATCACAGCATTCGGACTCGGAGACAGGGAGAATGTGATTGCGAGGAGCGCTGGAGCGACGCGGCTCCATTTCCTATCCATTGTGCTGTTAATTGCTCCCCGCTGGTCTGATTCGTGGAACATCGCGGCCGGCGCTAGCCTGCCTCTGGAGGTTCTCCGCCTTGCTTCCCACATATACCGTGGAGGTAATTGGCACTGGATCGGGGAATCGGTAGAGATAAGTGCTCCAGTGTAACAGAGAATGTTGGGCAATGATCTAACGGCAGGGGGTGGCTCAGCTGGTGCGATTCCTGGAACATCGCTGCTGGCGCTAGCCTGCCTCCAGAGGTTCTCCGCCTTGCTTCCCACATACACTGTGGAGGTAATTGGCACTGGATTGAGGAATCGGTAGAGTTAAATGCTCCAGTGTAACAGAGAATGTTGGGCAATGATCTAACGGCAGGGGATGACTCAACTGTCAGCTGATGCGATTCCTGGAACATCGCTGCTGCCGCTAGCGTGCTTCTGGAGGTTCTCCACCTTACTTCCCACATATACTGTGGAGGTAATTGGTACTGGATCGGGGAATCGGTAGAATTAAGTGCTCCAGTATAAAAGAGAATTTGGGCAATGATCAAACGGCAGGGGATGACTCAACTGTCAGCTGATGCTATTCCTGGAACATCGCTGCTGGCGCTAGCGTGCTTCTGGAGGTTCTCCACCTTACTTCCCACATATACTGTTGAGGTAATTGGTACTGGATCGGGGAATCGGTAGAGTTAAGTGCTCCAGTATAAAAGAGAATTTGGGCAATGATCTAACGGCAGGGGGTGGCTCAGCTGACAAGCCGTTACACCTTACAAGTGTAACAGAGAATGTTGGGCAATGATCTAACGGCAGGGGATGACTCAACTGTCAGCTGATGCGATTCCTGGAACATCGCTGCTGGCGCTAGCGTGCTTCTGGAGGTTCTCCATCCTACTTCCCACATATACTGTGGAGGTAATTGGTACTGGATCGGGGAATCGGTAGAGTTAAGTGAAATAATGAAATAATGAAATAATGATGAAATGAAAATAATGAAATAATGAAATAATGATTTTATTCTTCCATAAAATTTCAAAATACAAAAATATACATAAGTTTCTTAAGAATAAGCTAACCACGCTGCCAGTAATGTGGTGGTTAGCTGCATGTAAATTAAATTCAAAGTAATAATACAACTTGTTGTGAGTTCAGTTCACAATAAACAATTTAATAAAAAACAGCCAGAATGCCACTCTCTGGGCGCCTAATATAAATACCTATAATACTATACAATACAAGATGCAGAATATCATACACAATATCACTGACAGAATAAAAACGTAATAGTATCACAACAACATAAAATAAAAAAGGTTTAAAAACGAGTAGGATCAAGTAGCCGACATACACAACATAAGAACAAAAATAGTAAAAAAAACTAACCAAAGAAACAAAAAGATTAAATTTTTTTTAACTTTCAAAAAATAGATAAGAGGATTGATTCGTACAACACAACAGGAGCATTTACTTTAGTACAAAATTAAACAAAAATTGTATTGTTGTTTTTCAAAAAGCCATTGTTTTAACTTACGAAGAAATAATTTTAAATTGTTTATGTCTTTTATTTCTGTAGGTAAAATGTTAAAAAATTTTTGGTCCAGAATAGAGGAAACACTGTCTAAAAAAATTCTTTGTTGACTTTAGGAATTCTAAAGATTTTACGACTTACATTTCTTGTGTCATACCTCAAAGAATGTGTTCCGTCATTTCCACTTCTCAGGTAGAATAATTTTAGAACCTTAAACAATAAAGGTGTTGTATAGGTTAAGATTTGTAGTTGGCAATATAATGGAAAAGAACTGTCCCGTGGTTTTTTATTTAAAATTATACGTATTATATGATTTTGAAAAACTCTTAACCTATCCATTAATGTTTTATACGAACCTCCCCAACAAATTAACCCGTATTGCAACCTAGATTGAATTAAAGAAAAGTAGAGTGTTCGTAATAAAATTTGGATCACATAGGCGTCTCAAAAAGTAGAAAGTTCTTAGCGTATGCGAAATTTCGATGAAGATTAAGAGTATGTTCGCTCCAGTTTAATTTGTCATCCAAAATTAATCCTAAGTAATTAAAAATTATCTACCCTCTCAATATTCAAAACAGTCACAGTTAACCTTAGTGCAATTAAGAGTGTGGTATGTAATCGGATATTGAAAAAGCAAAATCTCTATAGCCAAAATTTATGTACTTCGTTTTTTTTACGTTAATTATCATAAAATTAGAGTTACACCAGTTCTGTAATAAATCTAAATCGTGATTTATTTTACGGTACAGGGATTGTGAGTCTTCGTCTGAATAGAAAAGTGCGATATCGTCTGCAAACGCATTAACCGCACCAGCAAAGGGCTGTTCAAGAAGGTCGTTTATAAAAACTAAGAATAACGTTGCAGACATTACAGAGCCTTGAGGGGACACCTGTCTTAATAAGCAAAGGTGGACTTAAATTATTTGTAACTCTCACCTGTTGGTATCTATTCGTAAGGAAACTCTTAAACCAGTTCAGGGGAACGCCTCTAATGCCAATTGATTCCAGTTTATTTATTAGCACGTTGTGATTTAACAGAATCGAACGCTTTTCGAAAATCAATGAACAAACCAGTCACTTTTTTGTTTTCATTTAGGCTACTGTAAATTCTGTTTGTTACGTTAATAAGAGCGTCTTCAGTGGATTTACCCTTTATGAATCCATATTGATTGGTATTTAAAACAATATTTCTATTTAGGTAATTTAACAGTCTAACATTAACTATTTTTTCAATGATCTTCGAAAATACAGAAAGAAGACTGATAGGCCTGAGGTTATCCAATTTAATAGATTTTTTCTTTTTTGAATAAGGGAAACGACAATACTTGTTTTCAATTTTGTAGGAAAATATACCAGTGTACAAACTTAAATTAATTAGGTTTGTTAAAACGGGGACAATATATTCAGCAATATTCTTGATAAGTTCAACAGAAAATGAGTCGTGTCCAGTTGAACGTTTGTTTTTCAAGTGTTTTATAACAGACATAACCTCGTCTTCAGTTGCAGGTGTCATAAAGAATGAATACCGATAGGCTCGAGATGTAGGTGGGACTGTCGCTAGGCACAGCTGTTGTCTGACCTTGACCGCGATAATCAGCTGATGCGATAAAGTGTTTATTTATAATCTCGGCTACAGCTCTCACATCAGTCACAACAGTGCCATTATCTAACATAACCTTATCAACAGTTTTGTTTATATTCCTTCCTGTCAGGCTATTTATAATTTTCCATTGTTGAGCAGAATCTCCACTACAAGCGCTAATTTTGTTAGTGTAATGTTGCATTTTTACGAAGTCTATTTCATTTTTTAAATTATTGCAAAATCTGTTATAATAGTTTTTAAAAGCACTGTCATAAGGTCTCTTTCTAAATGTTCTATGTAACTTCCTTCTTGTTTCTATTTTATTAATTAACTGAAGTGTTGATCCAAGGACTGGTAAGTTTTGCTTTACTTAATTTACTATTTCCATTACTGCATGCACTGCTGCTACTGATAACATCAGATAAAAATACCTATAAAAGTATCGTAGCTTGAATCTACATCCCTGGATCGACAACAATCACCCAATTTATATTCATTAACTTATGTTTAACCATATTATAGTCTATATTATTCCTAAAATTTTATTTTTGTTTTTTCATGCATATTACTTAAAGTACAATTTTTTACTAAACTAAGACCTATAACATACAGTGATCGGTTATACCATTATCAAACACATTACTTCTAAATATATCTATTCTTCTGTTCTTAATAAAAATGTGGTCAATACAAGAGCTGGAAATACTTGATATTCGTGTAGGTGAATTAACCATTGAAAAAAAAATCCAAAACTGTCCATTAGGCTCAAATAATCTTGTGTATTTCCGTTATTATCCAGTATATTTAGATTTATATCGCCTATTATATATTGTATCATTATTCAGAAGAGGCAAGATATTTGCTAAGTCATCAATGAATTCACTTTCTGAGTACTTCTGTAATCTATATAAACATACTAATCTAAAAAAATAACCTAAACAGCTTACATTTAGAGACAACAAGTCAGCAGTAAACCATATCCATTTCAACCTTATCAACTACAAAACCATTTTCAACATAGCACACTACTCCACCGGATCTATATGTGTTGTTACATGAAGCAAAAAATTGGTAACCTGGAATATTATAGAGATGGAGTTCGTCACTTCCAATCCAGACTTCACTCAAAAATAATAAAATCTAATTTGTTCTGAATTTTGGCTAATTTCTGCAAGTAGAGTATTAAAGTTTTTTCTAAGGCTTCTTATGTTTGCGTATATTATATTGAAGCCTGATGTTTTTATTGGCACCAAAGAAGTCTTTAAGAGGACATATTATAATCCTGATTGTTTGTATCCAACATCAAACAGTTAGTGTAATATTAGTGGTACTTAATAAGTAGTAACAATATTCCAGGTTAAAAACAAAAATATAGAGCAAAACCCCAGAAGTAATTTATAAGTCTAAATTTACTTATTAGATAACACACACATAACATAACATTTAAGCTTACTTGAGTTTTTCAATGTCATCTTTGGTCACAATCTTCTGGCATTTTTCCCCTTCATTTTTCCTAACAAAAAATTTTCCATCTCTACTCCAGGCGAACTTGTAGCCTATGTCCTTACATTTTATCTTTAGCTTTGATAAGAACCTTTTGTTTTCCGGGGACAGATGATCACAGATGAAGACCCTTTTGATCGGGGAAAAGTTTGATTTACCTGTTTAGCACTTAAATTTCTCTTTTCTCTGTATTTGGTAATCCAAGTGTCCTTTAATGCCTTCCTTTGGAACTGGACTATTATGGATGGTGTTCGCTGCCTGCTGTATGACGGTATGCGGTGGGAAGCCGAGATATGACTATCTTCCAGCTCTACGCCTATCGTTTGGCTCACATCCTTCAGTATGTCGAGTATGTTTTCATTAGGCGATGATGGTAATCCGCTGATCTCTATATTATTTTTCCTAGTTATACTGCTCAAGAGATCTCACTCGGTCTTGCAGCTCGTATACATCAGAGGTTAGGCTTTTGTTAATTACTTTCAATTGCTCATTTTCTTTCCTTACCAAAGGCTAGTTCATTTTTAATTTCTTTCATGATTGGTTATTGTAGAGTCTGTTTTATCAGACATAAACTCAACTGATGCACGGAGTTCACTCATCTCCTTTCTTAGGTTGGCAAGTTCCTCAGAGATCTTAATTAGGCAATCAGTATCAATGTTTAGATCATTACTCACGTTAGGTTTGGTCAGGTTGAGATGATCTGCAGATTTTACACTTCCAGTCCTTGTAAGACCTTGTCTTTCTGCCCTCTAGATCAGTCTTAATGCACTTTATATGGAAACTAACCTCACAACCAGTGCTCCAGTATAAAAGAGAATGTTGGGCAATGATCAAACGGCAGACGATGACTCAACTGTCAGCTGATGCTATTCCTGGAACATCGCTGCTGGCGCTAGCCCGCTTCTGGAGGTTCTCCACCTTACTTCCCACATATACTGTGGAGGTAATTGGTACTGGATCGGGGAATCGGTAGAGTTAAGTGCTCTGGTATAAAAGAGAATTTGGGCAATGATCAAACGGCAGGGGGTGGCGGCACATTTGTAAGTTTGTTTGGAAAGCAAGTATTCATAACCTAAAACTTCTTGCAAGCTTTACAAATTATTTAAATTCTTCAAAACCTTAAATATCCTTTGCGGATGCCATTACTTATTATGCACATTCCGCCCAAAAGATAGAGCTGCGTTTTGAAGACCTGTAAGGAGCACCTTATTTTTAGAGTTCATCTATGGTAATGTATGTACATTAAAACGTAAACCTGTATTATAACGGTTTATTGCATTTGCTTGCAAATCTGTAATGCGTTAAATAAGAAGCCCACACAGTCCATTAGATATACACACGTAAGAGGGGCTGCCGGAATTGATGCCGGGATTTAGCAGCGTGAATTAACTGCCGAATAAGTTCCACATGAACCCAAACCCTGCGAATTACCGCAACTGATTACATGCCAATTTCTCATATCTACAGCTCCTTTCTCTTGCTTTAGATTTGTCACTTGTGAACTTTCCTTCTCGGTGACATATGTTTCACTGCCTGAAGACCACTTGTTTCACTATATGCAAAGGAACATTCAGAAATGTACACCTGTTGACGATACCCTGCCTCTATATTTTAGACACGTCTCTTATTTTTATGTCATAGTGCAATCCCATAAGAGGTAGTGACATGCAGTTTTATGAAACTAGTGACAGGTATATCTACCAAACTGGGAGTCACAGACCTTTAGCATTTTGAACGTTTGCCTTCTCAGGTAGAAATTCAATTTATTCTACAAACAATGCTACAATTCCCAAGGCATTAGAACTCGTCTGTAGACAGCACTGATTTCAGAAGCTTTTTACAACATACACGAGTTTCAGTCTATGGTATACTTTTGGGAGACCGCATGATTGGCTGACTGAAACTGGAGCAAGAGTGGGGGAATGCAGGATGAATGTAGTGAACAAATTGACGGTTGTGATGGCATATATGTATGTCTTTATATGGAATAAAAAACTGTATGTGCCAGACATCAAATGTTGGCAAAGCCAAGAGTATCTATGAAAACTACGAGATAGTATAATTTTGTTTACCAGTGAACTTACTGGGGATAACAACAACCGAACTGTAAACTTTCACTATAATACCGCAAAAAGAGGTATTATATCGGAGAGTTCCTATAGGAAAATATAATTTACAGTAGTGTTCGTTACTGTACACATATAAAATAAATATAATAATTTTAAGTCAGGTTTATTTATGTCAGAACTTTTGGTTGACTCAAGTTACAGACGTTTCTACCTACATAAAACAAATAGTTCAATTACTAAAAAAAAGGCGGCGTAATCTGAAGCCCTCGCGTTAAACAGTGATTAAAGTTCAAATTTTACACTCAACGAGTCATTTATCACGTTAACCACGACTTATCTTGAATGCATCATTCACACATTAGTTTCGCCCTCCCTGATTGATTCCCTCCTTGATTGATTCGGTTAGTATAGGAATGCTCCAGATAGCATCACAGAAGATGCTGTGTGCGTGTGCGTGTGAGTGCGCGCGATTCTCGTCAGCCGTCACACACAATTAATCGCCGTGGGAATGATCGCAGTGGCGGGATGGATGCTGTTATCCTATCGCTACTCGCTACTCGCTACTCGGTACTCGCTAGTTGTCGATGCTCACCACGCCGCTGTTCCGACCACTCTCAGACTCTCTGCCGGCATCAGGAATGTCCCCACGTCCTCAGCGATGCTGTAACCAACCGCAATCCTTCCGCGTCCTTCTTTTCCTCCCCTCGTCCTTTACTCCATCAAGCTGGTTTGTGCACTCACATATATAACGTTCCCACTGATAAAATACCCTTTAGATGAAGTTCCAATGAAGGACCTTAATGCTATAGACCTTTTTCTTCAAGGTTCAGTTTGCACTGAAAACTATGTTGCTACTTATGTATTTTTTTCGAAACAGATTAGAGTACAGTGTTTATATCGTCGTGAATGTAACGGTTTCTTCATCTTGTATCTCTATGTGGTAAATGACCAGTAAAGTTCAAGATCATTTTGACATTCAAGCTTTATTTCATATTATGGTGATATAATTGAATACTACTGGCAAATATTGAGTTCCTAAAATACATGAATTGGACTTTAAATTCGAACCTGATTTGATATAAAGTTGAGTATATAAGGCTTACAGTGTGTTGCTTTTGGTATATGTATGAAGCAGCGTATTGTCTGCTGGAGATCGGGTGGGATGGGACTAGACACAGTGAAGGGCGGAAGCCCGAGGCTTCACCATGAAGTCAGTTAGAACAACAATCACTGACACATTTACATATCGCCGGCAGCGCGAGTCCTTCCTGCCCACCACACTCGGCTGCTAGACAACAGGTGTGCATCTCTCGGCCGATATGTGTCTCTAGTAGCCATTTCGGCGAGATGGACTCAAACTCAGATGCAAAGAGAAAGATTTCTACACAAAGGGTACTCGTTTTGAAAGATCTTTACTTCTTAAATTGAGAAGCTGGAATGTTTGCGAGCTCAGCCACTAACGACCAGTGGAGAGTCGCCGAGATGGGTTTCACCCAGACCAGATCAAGTTCCGCACGAGTTACTCTCCAACTCTCTGCTCAAGCTCGGTTGGTCCTCGCCCCTCCGCTTGGTAAACAACCCGCGGTTATTATGCAACAAGTTGGTCATCGTCAATATTGTCCACGAGTTGATCGGGGTTGCTGCTTGGTATGGAATTCCCTCTAGACGTTATCCTTTAGACTTTTGCCAGAGCCGAGTGCCGCCATGTGGATTATGAAAACGTAGCGCTTGTTACTAGATATTGAGAGAATGTTAGGTGATCTATCTCTCTGTAGATGCAATCATGCTTTTGGGACATTATAAACACCCATGATCAAATTGACTTCTAAACTCAAGCTTTAAAATTATCGTATTTCACACATTATAAACTAATCACCTCAGTTTAAAATGTTAAAATTTACTGGAAACAAAACGTGCAGAGGTAAAAAAAATCTAAAAGTAACATTTGAGGCACATTATTAAAAGAAGAACAATAATAAGGCCAAGTAATGTCTACCAGCATTATCAGACCTGTAGACATTTTGTAAGATATACGATACTTAAATATAAACAGCTCTGTACATAATGAGATAACTTAGCTTATAACAAAGCAAAACATTAAACTTTTTCAGAGTGCTTTAAGTAAATTATATGAAATGTCCTTGGGAATATAACTAATTGTAAAACTTTTGCAAGGAGTTTTTATTGGAAACTAACAAATTCTGTATGAATATTCTTCGAATGTCAGTCTCCACCATAATGCACTGTTACTCACTCACACATTAAAAAACAAGATCTTGTTGAAATCAATGATAGTGGTTTGGAAAAGATGAATAAATGAATTTATTTCTCATATTGCAATTCACAAATTCACAAAGTATACAATAAAAAGGTCGAGAAATCTGAACTGATCACTTTGTCCAGTAGTGTGATCAGTTGTACAAAGGGAAATATACATTCTTTTTACATAAAAGAAAGTTATGTAAGATTTAAATCTTAGATTTGTTAAATTTTGAACCGGTATTGTATTTGCACAAGAATAAGATGTTCTAATTGCTGAGAACGGATGAACCTTATCCTAGATATAGTAATATCAACTATTTGGTTTCATATAAGGCACCTCCGGCTTAGCAGTTTTTGTTGGCGGTTGGTATGACATCAAAGCGGCCAGACCTTTCTTATGTAGTAATTTCCCCTCGCCGTAGTCACGACTGGCCGCTGACCATGCCCATGAGAGGCGGCCGGTGTAAACAGACGGGGCAGAGTTCCAGGAAGTGACATGACTGGCGTACTGTACACACCGAGTTGTAAGTGTGGTAGTCGGTACGCGGCACACGTACAGCATTGTAGCCTAGCTGCCAGCCGGTCTGTGGCCCACAACAAACGTGTTCATTAGCTGCAAGCGGAGATTAGTAGTCTGAAATATTTCTAATACGCAAGGCTTCTACCAAAATAGAGGCATGAAGACTGTCATCAGTGAGGGGTACCCGTGAAGTACTTTCCCTTGAAGTAAGGTGGGGTATATGCTTAGCAAATAATGTATTAAGGGGTTGAATCTTATTTACTGACTGTATAGAGGCATCAGGAATCGTCAATGGGGTTCCCCGTGGCAGACAAAACAATTTCTTTACATGTTACAAGTTTACCACCCGGGTTATTTAGGAATAGAGTTAGGGATTATCGAAACTGAGTAGGGTGCAGAATTCTCCGGAGCAGACATAGAAGATTCTTTAGATGGATTACCACCCAGATGGATGACCTAGGAATAGAACTGTGGAAGCTTCTCCGTAGAAACAAGGTTCTCCGTGGTAGACACAAGAATTTCTTTAGGTGGAACAAGTATACCATCCAAGGATTACCTAGGGATAGAGCTGTGAATTGTGAAAGCTGCCTCGGGGCAAGATTCTCAGGAACACACATATAAATGACTTTAAATGGAACAAACTTACCACCCTTAGGAATAGAATGGCCTAGGAATAGAGCTGTGGATTGTGGAAGCTGATTAGGTTTAGGATTGTCCCGATCTGACCTAGGAATTTCTTTTACTGGAACAATATTACTAACCTAGGATTACCTTGGAATTGAGATGTAGAAGCTCAATAGGAGGCAGGATTCTTCGGGGTAGGCTAAAATTTCTTGACGCAGGAATCCATTCATATGTCCCACATGTGTAAATTCTTTGTAAATAGGTCTCAAGTAATGTATAAGTATCAGCATTTCATTTATTCTCACCAGTTAAAAAGTGTTAGATAGTGGAAGAAGCTATAGCTGGATACCGGCAAATGTGACAAATCATCTAGAGCAAATTGGAAAGAAAAAAGAAATAATCTAAAATGGAATGTGAAAAAATGAAGAAGGCATGATGTTTAGTGATAATCTAGAGGAAGAACCAAGGGCGAAAGGCGAGTAATGAAGAACTCAAAATGTTGCAATGCAGCAAGAATTCTGCAGGAGAATAAGACCAACGCTGGCTTTATACATTAAAGCTCAACCAAGACTAAGAAGAAGGTGCAGACAACTGTAATACATCCATTCAAATCAAATCAAATCAAATTCTTTATTGTTCATTGACATGAGACGTGCATGGAACATGGTCAGATATTATAGAACCGATTAATACTAGACAGAAGAATACAAAATCACACATTTAAATATCAGTTAAAAACAGTTTAAAATATAAAATAGTACAACTTAAACTACAAACAATCTAATCTATATCGTCCACTAGGCTGGAGCACCGCTCACCAGTTCGTTAATGGAGTAGAATGCTTGTCTGATTAGGTATTTTTTTAAGTTGTTTTTAAAAGATGTCTCAGTCTCGCATGCTGTGATACTAGAAGGCAAAGCATTAAAGATTTTAGGGCCCATATATGACATTGATTTTTTAAATGTGTTATTATGGTGTTGCGGAATGATTAGAGCATCTCTCTTTCTTGTAGAATACACGTGGTTAAATGATGAGAAGGATTAAAGGTTCTTAAATGTAAATGTGGCAACCGAATATATATAAAGTGATGGCAATGTCATTAGGCTTTCCCTAGGGAAAACCTCCCGACAGCTCTCACGATGACCCAGACCACACATCAGTCGAACAGCCTTCTTCTGCAGTTTAAAAACCCTACTGATCAACCTACCTGAAGCCGTCCCCCAGAAAATCAATCCATATGTTAAAATGGGCACAAAGTAACCAAAGTACACCAGCCTAACGGTATCTCTAGACAGAAAACTTGTTAGGTACCTTAAAGAGTAAATGCTGGCACCAAGTCTTTAAAAGACATGACTGATGTGATTTGACCAATCAAATCTGGAATCAATGTGGAGTGACAGGAAGCAGACCGTTGAAGAATGCTCGATAGGTACATTGTCAAGGAGAGTAACTAACGCACTCTCATTCTTGTGGGGTCTAAAGTGGACTATTGAGGTTTTTTCAGGGTTGAGAAATAAATAGTTAGCAGAAAACCAAGATCTAAGACTCTTGAGTGAAAAAGCCAGCTCGGTGGAAAGAGATTGAGCTGTGTCAGCCTGAATAAGTACACTGGTGTCGCCCGCATATTGCACCAAGTGGCCCCTCACAGATGAGTTAAGGTCATTCACGTATATATTAAATAAAAGAGGGCTAAGAATTGAGCCTTGCGGCACACCAACCTTGACCGGTAAGAGAGCAGACCTACCCCTACCCCCTTTGTTGGTGATCTCAACAAACTGAGAGCGACCAGAAAGATAGGAACGAAACCACTCTAGAGGGATGCCTCTAACACCGTACATTTCCATCTTGTCCAGGAGACGTTGGTGGTTGACGGTGTCAAAGGCACGGGAAAGATCACAAAAAATGCCCGCAGTCTCACTGCCAGAGTCAACAGAAGAGAAAGCGGGATTAAGGAAATCATTTATCGCGTGAGTGGTTGATTTATCTTTAAGAAACCCGAATTGTGAAGGAGATAGTAAGGAATTTTCGTTAAGAAAATTAATCATTCTATTGTGAATTAATCGTTCAAATATTTTTCTCAACGTGGGAAGTATTGAGATGGGGCGATATTGGTTAACTGAGGTTCTATCTCCTTTCTTAAAGACAGGAATGACCTTGGCGGATTTTAACGCAGAAGGAAAGAGTCCTTGGTTAATAGAATTATTAAACAGGACAGTTAAGGGACACGAGAGTGAATCTGCAACCCTCCTGACAATGGATGGAGACATATCAAATACATCAGAAGAGGAGCTGGCCTTGAGACCCTTAGTCACACTCAACACTTCACTGTACGAGGCAGGAGCAAAAAAAATGCTCGATGAACATGGAGAGCTGGGCAACCCCGAATCAGTTGATGTTATTTTGATCTGAAGGTCCAACTGATTACAAGCGTTAACGAAATGAGAATTAAACCTTGCAGCTATCAAACTAGGTTCTGAGACCAACAAGCCATCATCAATCAAACCATTTATGCGTTTATTACCTTTGCACTTCCCTGAATATTCAGCCACAATCTGCCAAACCGCTTTTCCTGTATTGTCACTATTCTCAATATGAGACCTAGCCACAAAGCTCTTCTCCGATTGGATAAGCTTTCGATACTCGGATTTTCTTTTATTATACAACTTGCGATGGAAAGCCGATGGATAATCGCGCTGGAGCAAATATAGATCCTTCAACGCCTCCCTCGCTCTGACGACCCCAACAGTGAGCCATTTAGGACGTACTCTACGTTCGGCCTTGCGAGTGACTAGAGGAAATGCTAAATTAAAGATATGTACAAGAACATCCATAAAAGAAGAAAATTGGACCTCAATATCCTCCCTATCATCATTGAAGACATGTTTGTTCCAGTTAACCTGTTGCAAAAGACTAGAAAATCTATCAACGTTTATTGAGGAGAACCTTCTCGCTTTTACCATCTTCGGACTGCTACCAGTCGAACTAGACGTGTCTGAGACGGAGAACAACTGGGCTTCGTGGTCCGATAAGGCTGTAGGGAGTATTTTGGCTGAGACCTGATCGACCTCAATGTTAGTCAAGACGTTATCAATGCACGATCCACCAGAAGAGCAAGGACGTGTCACTCCTCGAATAAGAATTTTCAGTGAAAAACTATTGAGAACATCTAATAGTTGAACAAATTTCTTGTCAGTTACTTCCCAAAAATGAATATTAAAATCTCCGCATATATGATAATATTCCTGTTGCTTCTCATAAATATTCTGAGAGCCTCCTCCAGTCTCTCAATGAAAACGTCACAGTCGCCATCTGGAGATCTGTAAAGTGACAGTAATGTCAAATTCAGAACATGGACAACAACAACAGAGGACTCAAAGTGCTTCTCGTAGTTGAGGTGAGAGATAACCTGGCGGTCTGAGACGAGATGAGGGAATCTGTTACTGACAAGTGTACAAACACCACCTCTAGCGAGGTTAGGTCTACAGTAAATGTCAGCAACCCAGTACCCCTGTATATTCAAACTACTCCGCTTGTCGGGGGTTAGCCAATGCTCTGTTAAACAAGCTATATCTACATCTTTACTGTGGAGAATGGCTTCAATGGGTCCAATTTTTGAGGCAACAGATTGTACATTTTGATGCAACAAGGTTATAGACTTCTTACTACAATTATTAGAAAAGGTGTCTGATTCTATAAAAAAAGAGGCTGGTGAGTGATGCTCGTCAGCTCGAGAGAACTTTGTATAATGAGACAACAGAGCATACAAATGCGTACACAACAATCTCTTACCAGATAAATTCAGGTGCTGACCGCTCCTTTTCGTACGTTTATTAATTAATTAATAATCGTACGTTCAACGTCCATGCCACGGATATAAAGAGGTAGATTAAGTAGCTCGCTTCGCATTAGCAAAAACTCGAATTATATTTACCACATATTACTGATTAGCCACGCTTAAAAGTAAATTGTTAATATGGTATACACTAGAAGAAGAATATGCATGAAGGATGCAGGTCGACGATTCCATAGCGTTGCTTGTTTACCACTGATATTCAGTTTAATTGATAAATTCTAAACGTGTATCAAGAAGGGAGATCTAGTCATTTGTATATAGCCGATGTGGTTAAAGCAGACACCAAATGGCACGAAGAACTCTAACAGTCCAACAGCTTGGAGCCAATTTTCACTGTAAATGCGCGAAATCGATATTTCGATAAATTGAAGATTTTTTCTAAAGCAGGAATCAAAATTGGTCGATGTAATTTTTTAAACAATAAACTATGTATTACTAATAACATTCTTTTTAGCTTGCACACTTACAACAACCTTTCGGCGCGTAAAGAATAGTTATATACCTTCACCGAGGCAATTATCACGGCTGACTACAGAAGGACCTGCCTTTTGACCCTGCCTCCCCCCTCTTAATGCCACTTGAACAGCACCGATGCTTCTATGTTTTTTCCCCTATTTTATACATTTATTTTTTATTTCATAACATTTCGGCAAGAAATCTGCTAGTAATAGGTTAGGTTGTTCTGCGTGTTGACCTTTTGATCTTTAAAATACACCATTCCTTAATTGTTTTTCATCTCTTTAAATCTTTCCTTTAAACTATTGGTAGTATGTACGCTAATAAATTTCAATACCGTATTATGGAAATACGGCTTTTTGGCGCGCGCGCGCCTGTGTGTGTGTGTTTGTGTGTGATGTTGATGTTATATGATAATTAATCACCCGATTCAATTCGTCCACAATCTCCAGGAAAGCAACTCGAGCCTACGCACAGGCTTTCTGCCCATGTAGGCTCATTTCCTACGCCACTTTAATTTGATGAGTGTAATATTTTCATGTTTCATGTTTTTTAAGTACACATTTAACTATTATAGTAACAAGATAATATAGATTTGATAGTAAATGTACTCGCATGTAAATATTTTTGGGAAATAAATTATGATTCAATTCAATTCCATTCAGCCAATGGGATAAATAGAGATTTTATCTTGGCATTTTCAACCCAAATGGTCGGTCTTCTTGTGGATGGAAGACACCGATTTAACTTCTAGTTATGAGTCTGACGTTGGGTTTAGTGAGTAAAGCTAAAATACTCGTACTGTATGAAAAAAATACAATTTCTTGCTATTTTTTTAAATACATTTCTATGGTTAACCCAATCAGAACTAACGCAGCCGATGATCGTGTCCTTCTTGAGAGAATTTGCCTCTACTGATTTCGCGTACAACCAGTTTGCATGCTTATGCAATCCAAGTTTGCTCTTGGCTCCTGGACTAAACTTCCGGCACCAATCTCAATCCGGTATTAAAATTAAATACGCGGTTTGATTTCATTTCCCTTTCCCACTTTTATAAATTACATATGCTTGAAGTCTGATATAATAAACAACTTTGATCTCTTCGTACCTGAGGTAAACCTGTGTTTGATGAAAAGAGGAAACGGACTAGGAAGTAAATACGGCGAGGCTCGGAACGACTCCCAGCTCGTATAATATGTAACAAACAGTCCGGGGAACTGGAGGAACGGTTCGATAGGACAAGTAACGGAATGGAGACCGAGAACGTCGGCAAACGTCGTAAACTGGGCAGACCCCCATTAACTGAATGGCACCTGTCTTCGTCAGTAGTGAATGGTTACGGTTGTAAACGGTTGTACTGTCATAGTTTTACTCGTTTTGTCTCCCTGTACCTTATTTACTGAAGTTCTCTTCAGTCACTTTGTTCATTTGAGAGTACCACTGGCTTGAGTTGGATGTAGAGAAACAATACATACTCCCTTAGAACATAGTACAAAATGAGTTTGATAGGATGCGTTGTACTATCAGAAGGACGAGTAAAGCTAAAAAAAGCAACCCTCCTCCCTAAATCACAATCAGAAATAGATTTACATTTTTATATTTAATATACTCATATAATGATGAAAAGAGTGTGCCCAAAGTCAAAGTCTATCTTTTCATCCAAAACTACTCAATCATACATTGCACACAGGCACTTTTAAAGTTCTTGTTTAAAGAATCATTCATTATGTTGAAAATGTTCGTCAAAAGTATTAAACCAATTTAGAATGGTGAATTCAAACATTTCTTGCTTCAGATCCATTATGGACGTTTAAAAATAACGTATAGAAACCAGCTTTAAAAAGGGACTGTACTCTCTATGTTTAAATATGAATGTTAAGATACACTTAGAGAAAAAAACCGGTAGGTGTACAGATGTAAAAGTACACTGTTTATTTATACCTTAATACAATAATTAAATTTTGTGCCATTTATTTTTATTACAGCTCCCAAATTTTCCATTTTCTATATATGTAAATAATTTTTAGATTTATTTCTAACGCTTATATCCAAAACCAGTTAGTTAACCCTATACCCTCCAGGAAAAAGTTCAGACCGATAGTGTTAGAGTTTTAGTACAAAAGTGTACCTGAGTGTCAGGAATAGTGATTTTTAGTAGGCGCAAAAAACTGCAAACATGTCTTGTTGTCACACCAAAATAGTCCAGCACCAGCTGTTTCTTCTTACTTTCTCTGCCTTTTAACTTTTAGCATTTCTTTTTAAGTTTTCTCTTTGTTCTTTGAACGTTCTAACGCAAAAAACTGCAAACATGTCTTGTTGTCATACCAAAATAGTCCAGCACCAGCTGTTTCTTCCTTACTTTCTCTGCCTTTTAACTTTTAGCATTTCTTTTTAAGTTTTCTCTTTGTTCTTTGAACGTTCTAAAGCTGCTCTGTTGGCATCTGATCCAATACCTTATTTTGGTCGATTTGTTTTGGCCAACTACACAATTTTTTCTAGCAGGGCTACACTCACAAAGTAAAATGTCTTCTGAATTTGAAAATCAGTAGCCATTTGTATAGTATTGAAAATTGGTTTCTTGCCTATTTTTTCTTACCATTATTTTATTCTAGCCATTATGTCACAGCTTTAAAAGTCACACAAACAAAAACAAGACAGCAGACAGTTTGATTTTATCAAAGCAACAATACAAAGAGAACAGATTGAGAGTATAACTTACAGTATAATTGTATACGATCATATCTAGGTTCTCACGCATTGTCTTGTAGAGATTTTAGAAAAAAAGGAAAAGTACGCCGGTAAAGCACTGTATAAACCTTAAATAAAAACAATCATAAATTATAATGTGTTTATAATCAAAATTGTCGGAAAGAAGCATAGGATTTAATAAAAAAAACTGGGTTAACCAGTCTTTACTAATAACAGATTTCAAGATGGCGGCCATTCGCATTCTAGCAAAAAGATTTAACTCTAGTCGAGTTCCCAACATAGACACAAAATGAAACATTTTTTAAATACACTAGATAATTTAACCTTGTTAACTTTCAAACAAATTATTACTATACTTTTTCGATGTCTATGAAGATATAAAGATGGCGGTCAAGTTTAGTAAAATGAATGTTTATATATCGGATGCGTTATAGCGCAAAACAAAAGTGTTTGATAATTCTCAGTTCATTTTCAATAATGTTTGTTCTTACGAATTTTTATATCTCCTAAAATTTTTATATGGCGGGCGTACAATATTTTAAGTAGTATACGACATTGTTGTAATAGTTTTGAACACTATAACTACTGTAGTTCTTAGTAGATTAAGACTGAATGTGGTACAGAAATAGTATTTACATACAGCTTGCTTGCTTGAGTTCGTTAGCCAATAAATAATAATTGGCACTTTTCTCAAAACTTTCAAACAATTTCAAGCAACTTCTTACTTATTATCGATAACTTTAAGGTTTCTAGATGGATTCCGTAAAAGAAGTATCCAAATGAACCCTTATAATGTTTAAAATTTAATTTAGGATTAATTGTAACCAAATCAAGTCCACATTGTTATATATTTGGTTATTTATATTTGTACTTTTATATCAAACAGTACGAAAATATAGAAGTCCTTTTTATAGGATCAGTTGTAGACATATTTTTGATTCCGTATTATTCAAAACCTTTTATTTTTGTGACATAAAAAGTAAAAATCCTAGATAACTATAATTGTTTCAGTGGTAAACGTAAGTCGGCTCCTGATTTTCCAGGTGGGTTAGGGTCTAGCCCAGATGTCCCAGTTTTATATTCTGGCATAACAGTCTTACCCAACCCACTACCCTAAGAGTGGCTCAGATTTTCCTGCTTCGTGGCTGGATTAGTCTTACCCAAACCCACTAGCCTAAGAGATGGCTCAGATGTACCAGTTTCTTTTCTGGCTTATGAGCCCTACCCATCCCACTGTCACAAGAGTGGCTCAGATTTCCCTGCTTCGTGGCTGGATTAGTCTCACCCAATCCCATTAGGCCAAGAGATGGCTCAGATTTCCAAGTTTCTTGGCTGGCTTGTGTCTTACTCATCTCCTTATTCCAAGAGTTTCCTTTTATAGCCTTTGCCAAATCAAGAACAATTTTTCTCTGTGGCTCAGCTTTGCGTACAGCACGACGCGACGTATCAAACGCCCTTACACACGACTCACGGCGGTCCCAGTCGTGACGCTAGCCTCGCTGATGTCGTGCACCGCAAGGTGTGTCTCTATTACGGTACCATCACCTCTCCATTGTCTACTAGCCTAATTGCTACAATCGCAATTCGGTCTGGAAAACCAAGCCAACCACACGCCCTTGACCCACAAGCGGGTCCGAGCACGTGCTTCATTTTTACTAGATAACGCCACTTGTTTAATGAAGGCCAATGTCCATCAGCAATTACTTATAATAACGTGTTTCGTAACGCTGCTTCTGTGTTTCAGCAGAAAATGACGTTATACTGTATGTAAAGTTCATGGAACATATTCCGTAATGGTAAATTCCATAAGTTTTTGGAAGGCGAGATTGAAAATATATACTTAGATAGCATTGTCCATTGCAATTGTATTGAGGTTTAGTATTTTTATGAATAACTCACAAAGCATTTTCTATATTGTACCTTGTGACTGAAAATACTCATACTAAAATATCTGTAATATACAGTCGTGTAATATGTAGCTATTATTTTCTTTGAGGAAATCTCTTGCATGTTTCCTCCCCGAATTGATGAACTACCCATACATTTCTTAGGTCCACCTAATACGATGCTCTGCCTGCACTCAAGGGTAAAAATTCTAAAGATTTTGATTGATAAAGTTTAGTAGTAAAAAAGTAATTTTAAGCCCAAGGCCTTGATTCAGTTTTTGCTCGACGTTTCTGAGTGCAGAGACCCGATAGCAACAATCTGAGTGACGGGAATGAACCAGCTGCCTGTTATCTTTAAGTGATAAGATTGGCTCTGGCTGTGTCTCAAGACTTGTCACTAATCTTGTTGTTATGTTGCAGGTGCTGTTGATATCTTCCCGTGGTAGGTAAGTCATTCCGAGTGTTTAGTATGAAGTGAAATGCTCTCTATTACATACTGGACGTCTCTAATTCTGCATAAACTATTACAGAGCTAAAAGCAACTCTTAGACTCCTTTATCTGCACCAACTATTTTCTAAATAATTAGATTTATTATTGGTAATCAACCTTTCAGAATTTTAATGTATTTAGTGGCAGATCTGTGTTGAGGGATATCTTTCGTTCGTCGCTGATCAGTTTCTGGCCGATAAGATAACGGTTCGGACACTATAAATACTTTATAAGCTTGTTCTAACGACCAAAATATTGTTTTTCTTGGTTTGTTTTCCTATTTTAGTTAGAGTAATGTGAAAAAGGTGGGGTTTTGGGACGGATAATGGAATGTAACTAACTCGTATGAATGGCTATTAAATGGTTACCTTCCAGGATTAGACCAAGTGGAATGTCTCAATGTACGGGTTTAGGTGATAGCAATTTGAAATAACTAATATATACGAGTAGTAATAAAATGTTTCCCTAACCCCACTGCCAGACATACAAAAGTTCTGCTTGGTGGGCCGGGATTTTAATGGGACAAAATACAAAAAAATCATATAATTCATACTTTTTTATTTTAAAGTGTAATATATTTGTATTACTTTTCAATGCCTACCCCTAACAACCCATATCAACCACTGATTTTTTTTGTGGCTCCAATTAATTTAACATAAAATAATCAAAGAGAAGTGAAAACATAACACCTGTTCGCAGTGCAACTGCCAAGTAGGTCTAGGACTTGTGATGGGGATAGTGGGAAACGCAGCGCAACACTAGCGAACTCTCTGACTGGTACTACGTACTAATCTCAACGAGACATATAGGATTGATTGGTTAAAATAATTTCTTGCTGTGTTCCCAGGAAAACATTGTTTTAGGAAACATATTCATAGTATTGTTCATTTTAACTTCTAGAATATCGTTCCACAGATGTTTTATCAGTTAGAACACAAGTAGCGGAACATGTTAGGGGAATTGGCACAGAAGTTTTCAAACTGTTTATATATATATATATATATATATATATATATATATATATATATAATACAAAAGGGTGCCAAACTTTTCGTTGATAGTAATATAATTTAAAATGTAAAATGTCATATAAACATAGGTCGAGATACCACTTTACAGATACGCTTTACAAGCCAGGAGTGCCAAGCATGTCACAGTTGTTAGTTTTGTATTCAAACTTATGTGTAAAATTTCGTTTATTTAGCTTTCTTAGTTTTCAAAATTACAATTGTTTATAAAAAAAATGCCGGCTAGCGGCTAAACGGGACATTTCTCGGCTTAAGTTTATATCACATTTATTGTTTAAAATTATTATGAATACAATCATCTACAGAAGTTTGTGACACCCTTTTGTGAACAGTCTAGAATTTTAATCAATTTCAGAACAACTTTTATACTTACTCATGCGATTTGATTTTTCGTACCGTTTCCAGATAGCGGTAGTTTACAGTTTTTATGTATATGATAACAGGGAATCTTTTAAGTGAATATGTCCACAAACGATATTCTTTTAACGATTCTTGTCTCATAAGTTTTCAGGAAGATGGAGTATACAATTTTTTTTAGTGGTACGATGTCTTTGATAACATCAGTGATGTTCAAATTATTTTGTAAACTAATAATGAATAGTCAGTTATATATTTGAAGATGACGCCTATATATAAAATATACGTTTCTTCCCACTGTATCGGGAATGATATATAAATTGCAGACAAGGTCTACACATATTGTAACATAATACAATGCTAGATAGGGAGGCGCGGCGCGACGTGTAGTCATTGAATAAGATAATGTGATTACACCTGATACTGTAGTGGTACTTTTATTTACTTGGAACGATCCTCGATTGTCAATCACGATGACCATAATGAACACAAGTTGATAAGGCTTACATTTGGAGGTGTAATTAGTAGATGGTATTTTTCATGTCTGAGATCGATGTTAATATTGACAATCAATCAGTCATTAGATTGTAAAATATAATTGTGGGTTAGATTGTCGTTGGGGCCCGTACTAACGAGTTGTTAATTAAATACAGTTTTTAAAACTCAGTCAACCTCAGATTGGCAAAAGTATTCAGTGGCGCCAGGTGTTTTAACACATTTAGCATTCTTCCATTTTGAGGTTAAATGTCGTCATCCACGACATTCCGTCAGGCCTAATTGGTAGAGGCCGACTGAGCGGTATGAAGGAGGCCTGTACTGTGTTACAACACGCCGAGGCTTATAGCCGACTGAGGAAGCCCAGAAAGGCGATGTAGGCCGACCCTGTACACACGCCAAACCGTTAGAGCAGACCAGGAAATGTCTATTACCTTATTGTCGGCGTTACGTAAACCTTCCAATACGGAGATATGTCTTTAATGCCTTGTTAATTCGAGCGATCACGTTCTGTAGTACTCCGGAGTGTTCTGGGAACGAGAACCGTTCTGTGGGCGACGTGCGTGTGACAGCCCTTGTCTACTATACGAGTACAAAGTACACGGTTGAAAGGCGTCATTTGTAATCCATTACAATTCTCCTGCAGGACTATAAATAGATGTACAGTTGAGTCTAGCTTTTCCAAACTCCGGTTACCCAACATTCCGTCGGCACTCCGACGTTAACAAAACGTCACCGAGAAAAGGTGCGATAATCCTTTAGTGGTTGTCATCTTAATAGTAAGTCAATAATTACAGTGTGTTTTTAGTGCTAACATACTTTCCTGAATACGTTTTTCTATCGAAAATAATAAAATACTGTTCCAATTTGTAGTACACATTACTTGATTTATCAGTAATTTTTAAAAATTCATAATGTTTGCAAAATTTTTGTTACCATCTGGAACATTTTTTAGATTGTACATTGTAAGCGAGACCCTATTGTTTTTATAAATAAAGGTTGATTATTGAATATAGTGGTTTATTAATAGTTTTGCATTTGCTAATATTGCTGTGTATACTGTTGTGTAATGAAGGTCCACATGATTCGCTATACCACAATGAGAACTTTCAAAATTATTCTTTGGCTTCTTTTTGTATTTTAAGCTAGGTTATACGATACCCGGAAGGCCTACACTAGCTTGCAATAAGAAAATAACCTTCTGTGTGGTACTTGTCTCTGAAGGTTTCATAACATTTTTACCGTTTTAAGAAAAGAATTAAATACGTTATAACATAATACTTGACAAATTAAGGTGAACTTCTGTGAATCCGTAATATAATTTTTTTTATGTTTTTAGAAGTCACATTTCGTGTCCTCCACAGCCCAATAAATCCAAAACGTAGCTATGGAGTTGATTCAGTGTAAATGTTGAGTGTAGCTCCAGTTTCCCAAGTAGCTGACATCACGAGAACTTTCACGTATTCTAGGAATAGAGGATGAGAGGTAACAGGAAATCCTAGAGAATTGTGGGTGGATTTGGTCGTTTTTCGTAGTAAAACATACGCCCAATGAAGTGGAGGTGGTGTAAAAGACTAATTATATAACTTCTTCTATTGTCACTGGTAGTCTTAATGTATTTATCATCATTATCCTACAGTCATCGTACAATTGTCAAGTTGAGACATCATCTTCAGTTGATGATAGGCCACGCCAAGGAAGGTGTTGTAACAGTATCTGTTTGCTGAAATGTGTCTTTACATGATGACAACTGAGAGAGTAGTGCCCGACAATAGACGGCGGAACAAGCGGAGGGAGATGGGTGATGATGATGATGATGGGAGGGGAGGGGAGGTGGGAAGAGCCAGCAGCCCGATGTGGGGACTGGACAGCAGCGGCAGAAGGTATGCATTATTATATGGCACACCATAGCCATTACCGATTTGACCAAGGTGGCACCAGCACAAGTGGAGCAGCGCTGGAGTGTGTTATTACGTGGTGAAGACTTCGGACGTTACAAGAGAGTAGTGTAGGAGTATACGCTGACTCCAGCACATCAGATCTTCAAGGAACTAGTTTTACATTGTTCCAGTTAAAGATGCATGATACTTAATTGAAAATGTCAGCGATTTTGTCGATTTTAGAAGTAATTGTTCTCAAGTAGGGTGTTTTTAAAGGTCGAAGTATCTTTAAAACACACAATAAAAAGGGGGTTATTAAAGACTAAAGAACACGATATTGTTTAACTCGACTAAGACGTTGTTTTTTTATAAAGATTAGATAAACATAATATCAGTTGAAGATGGAGCTTGTATTGGCTATTTGTTAACTTATTTACATTTAAACACATAAACCAATATTTAAAACTTTTTTGTGGGGCCTTTCGTTAGCAAGGCTATCTACGTCACAAATTAGCGATGTGTCTGACGAAGAAGATAGTCTTGCTATCGAAAGGCCTCACATTCATTATTCTTCCTTATAGTGTTTGCTTATATGTGAAAATACCAACTGGGAAAACCAGGCTCTCGGAGGAACGATACGACTCTTTGAAGAACAAATGGACGTTCCCAGGATGATTCTATAAATCACCCCTCCCTCATATCCGCTTATAATCCAGGATGACAACATGTTCATCTAATATCCTGAACTAGACTACGATTACATAGCTACACAAAGTCGTGCTGCCCCCCTCTCCCCACTACTACGATCGGTAGACGAACAGGGCACCTAGGTTACTATAAGAAAGACCTACTGTTCCATGTAGCTCGTTCAGTGTATCTGATCACCTTCAAGTATATATTTCTTCTTGGAATTCCTTATGGGAGGGGTATTCTAATGAACAAGTTCGTGGTGTAAAAGGCCATTCCATTTCCTTTTGAAGTTACTTAGCTCCTTTCACATGAGTTTTCAGTTTCTCGCGCGAGTTTTTTCAGCGCGCGCACTACAGTAGCAATCGATTCTTGAACAAATAAAGTGTACTGACTAGGCTGTAATGTAAATAAAACATGTATTTTAGATTCATTCAGAGCAAGTTCGTTAAACTGAAATACCAAGTCTTAGCCTCAAATCATGCCTCATCATAAAACTACATAAATTACTAATATTACTGTCGAACTAAACAATGTAAAACAGAGCTGTACAGAGTCATCAAAATAAATTATAACATTGGTCTTAACAATATAGGGTGGGTTATTAATACCTACTAAAACAACAAAGATCCAAGTACTGATCCCTGCGGCACACCAAACTCAGCTCAGCAATAAGTAGAGAGACAACCACTAACACAAACTCTCTGCCCTCGCTCAGTCAGATATAATTTTTAAAGTGCCAATATAGAATTTTTATGTCATAATAAGATAATTTAGAGAGCACGGCTTCTCGTGGGGCACAGTCAACAACTCTGGTGACGTCAATAAGGGTCGCAATAGTGGCAGATTTGGCTTCGAAACCATCACGAATCGATCCCACCAAAGTTCCGATCGCATCCAGAGTACATCTTCCTGCTCAAAAACCGAACTTAGAATTTTGAAAGAGATTGAACATTTCAAAATACTTACCAAGTTGATTAGCCATGATGGTTCCAGAAGTTTTGAAAAATATATATGAATAGTTTTTTTTATATATTTAAAGATGTTGGGGAAATTCCTAAGACCAGATTTTTATGCAGAAATTTATTTCAGAATACTAGATAAGCCATAGATATCATAATAAAGCTCCATCCCTTTCAACTCAACTATCCATAGATCTGGTTGGTTGAAGATGGCTCTTCACAACGTGGCCGAAATATTTCCAGAAATCAATTGTTCAAGCATTGTTTCGACGCGGTGTGTACTGAGAAACTGATTTTAATTGTGACAACGGCCGCCTATGAAGAACTTAGACTTTTACATTCCGTTTGGTATTGCGCGATGAAAAAGTCGACCTGATGTTAAGCTATGACTTGTTTCGGGTCTAACATAAATAACGGAATATGTTCATAGTTGTGATCTTATCAGTTCAGAACGTTGTAGAAACAAAACAAGGGATAACGGACGGAGAAATGCAGAGAAACCTGGAGTTCGGCCACAGCACGCAGAACGTAATTACTTGAGGTGAGGTATGTAGCGAGCGAAAGGGCGAGAAAGTACATTACTTCAGACCGATATTAATGTAATGCATTGCTGTCCACACTTTCCCGTTCTGTATCGGTCAGTCCATCAGCGCATGCGCATCGGTGCCATTTTGTGGTTGTTGTGGTTGGTAGTCGCTGATCATGGCTGCTCAGTTCTAACCAGACCTTCGTTGGCGGGGCGGCTCTAATTGGGCGAAGGCTCGCAAAAAAGTGCGAGTGGGGGGAAATCTGCATAAGAAAATTAATGGAACTAATTCTATAAAAGAAAAATATTAAAATCCCGATATATAAAAATGTGATATCTCACCGAAAATCAAATCATAGAAAACGAAGTAAAATTAAGAGAAAATAAGATCATAAAATTAACCTATACTCGAAAATATAGGACCGAGTTTTTTTAACTATTCCTTCAGAGACGAAGCTCGATAAAAAGCTGTTACTTATTATAATTGATAAGTTCCAAAATAATGTAAATAATATTTTAAGAACAGCTATGTAATGAGTATTCACTTATTTAAAAACCACATGGTTCAAATCTTCACAATAATGTGCCTTTACTTAGATTTGGAATTGAAAAAACATCAAAGGACACTTTTACACTAATATTTACAGAATTTTAATTGCATTTGTAACTTTAAATTACATAGAATAATTCACATTGTAATTTTTCCCGAGGTTTTTGAGAAGTACCCTGAACCCTTCCTTAGTAACGGTGTTCCGAGTCACGAGTCGCGGCAGGGATATGACAACTGCCAGCAGTACATACGAGTAGATAGCCTACTTCTGTTGCGCGCTGGGTTCAGAGTCATGCTGCCGTAAAGTGCTGAGCGTGACTCTGACCTTGCCATTCGTCTGTGCCAAACACACGACCTGCGGACTCTCTGTGACCGAGTTGACATTCAGGTACAACCTTTAGTAACGGTGAGCTGTGAGTCACGGGCCGTGGCAGTGATATGAGAACTCCAATAGTACGTAACCTACTTCTGTTCCATGCTGGTTTGAGTCATGCTGCCGTAAAGTGCTGAGCGTGACTCTGACCTTGCCATTCGTCTGTGCCAAACACACGACCTTCGGAGTCTCCGTGACCGAGTTGACATTCAGTTACAACCCTTGGTAACGGTGAGCTCTGAGTCACGGGCCGTGGTGGGATAGTTTCGAGTCTGTCGACACTTCAACAAGCTGTGTGTTAAAGGTTGTTTACTCTTCAGAGAGGGCATTACTTGTGGTGTGCTTGAGAGCCTCTACATACTCGTGATAAACTACGTGGGGCGGTGCTCGCTACAAGTGTTGTGAAGTGGGCCAAGTAGACCAGGCTGTTCTCGGAAGAAAGTGCCGCCTTTGAAATGATGTGAAGATGTTTACAGTTAGGTTTCGTAAGTGCGTTTAACGTGTCTACTTGTTATCATTTGGGAGAATTAATAGTGTGTTTTTTGTGCGCACTCCAATTTTATGTTATTTAAAATGGGGCCACAATTTGTTTAAATTTTTAAACTATACGCAACAAATTACCTACTACCTTTATTAAAAAAGTTAACTTGAAATCTTAACGGAAAATCATTTTCATAGATAAGAGACGTCCCCGGGATTTATTTAGTTGGACGCTTTTACTGGAGAAAGGAATGCCGTCGTTCTCCTTGCCTGATGGACTAGTCATTTGCGATGATTTCCACTTATGTGTTTAATTTAATGTTGATGTTGGCTTAATTATTAACCAACGTGTGTAAGTGTAGCACGCCAGACTGCGAGTGAACGTGGGAGGATTCGTGTTTGCCCCCAGCGGACATCCTGGCCAGGAGAGCGGCTTCTTCGATATATAGGCCTACGAGTAGGAGGATATATACTTGAGGCGTTACATTACCAAAGTTAAGTTACATACCAAATTTCAATTCTTGCCGGTCAGATAATTTTATACTTATCATGTATATATATATATATGGGGACACAAAAAAACAGAAATGTGCTTTAGTCCCACTGGTGGGAGACATTCAGTTAAACTTCCTACAGGCTAATTTTATGAATACGTTTAAAGAGAAAAAAGCCTAGAATTTACTATCTATACATTTTTTGCATTTCTTTACAAATCTGTACACAAGGCAGACAAATTGGCAATAACTTCAATATCCAGTGACAAACATCTATTGATTTCCAGGTGGCAAAAGGCATGAAGTGAAAAACGTCTTTACTATATAGGCGAAGTTAAGACTTAAAAGTCTTCTTTGTCACTTACTTCTATTTCATCCCTTCTTTAGGTATCCCCTCTAGTTTGAGGCCATTATCCTACGTAAACAACACCCACGGGTGTTTATACGAGTGTTTGTTGTGTAAACCAGTTAATTTGCAAATTATATAGCCACGTTCCAAATTTCATGAGTCTAGATCCTCGATAAACTGACAGACAGAATGTGAGTTGATAAACACATTGGAATTACGTTACATGATGATACCCATGCTCTGTCCATCCTATTTCCATCAGTACGCCCAGTCAACATCACACAGTAAGAGAGCCCTTTGTAGCTTAGATTGCTTTGAATAAATCTTAGTTTGAGTCAACCAATACAATAAAGCAGCTTCATCACGTGTTTTGAAAAATTACTAGACATTTTTACGATTATCTTCAAGATATCCTCTGTTAATCACTTTTTAGGATCCGTGTTTTTCTCGCACCAACATGGTTGGTTACCCACGTGATTAATGTATTGAGAGTCGCTTCTTGAGAGAGGTATTGAGATTCCTAATGAAACGATGATTACCTTTTGCAATACCATTGCTGGGTTTCATCCCTAATGTCAACCCTTCACGTCAACTCGTTTCGACAGTTATTGTATGTAAATGCAGGCAGGAATAAAATTCGTGTCAAAATTACTGCTATTGTATTTCTTTGCAGTCAGTCTCTCCTAAAACACACATAATGGCCTTTTAAATTTGTACTTTGATATTTAAAAAAATAAAAGTTTGCAATATTTAACAATTTTGTACATTTATAATTTCTGACATATGGGAGAACCTTCTGAGCATCTTTGCAAGTATGCAACCCGAGAAAGAGACTATAATTGGAGGAGACTTCTCAGCGATGTGAGGCTGAAGGACGGAGGAGGTGACACTACTCGAAAATAACTCTCGTATCCGCAGTTGTCACGGTCAATGATTTTCATGACACCAAATTATGAACTGTCAAGTTGAAAAGAATCTTTTCCTTTTTATTACGAACTTTAGCTTGTCTTTATTATACGATTAAGCTAATCTAAGTTTTACAGCCGAGACTGAAAATGTTTTATGGCTCTAAAGTTTACTTCATTTCTAAAGTGAATTTAATCCAAGAAATGTCCTTAGTGTCGCGTAAAACGTGATTTATCTCGAATAGGTTTTTATAAGGAGGCAATAAAACGCGACCGTCGGTGGTAAATCTGGCTGAAAGCCCGTTTTGATAGGTTCTAGCCTCAACACTGAGTGCTTCCCTAGATTTATTCTGATGGTCCGCGCCAGATGGGGCCGATTCGCAGCCCCCAGACGTGAGCACATGTGGCCACTATATATATAGACTTGGCCGGAAGTGGGATACGTTCCACAGCATGCGTGTTTTGTCTTCTTTCATCTTTCTGTCTGTCTGCGGTGATATAACGTCGTTATAACGCTTCCTCTCTCTCCGTTCACTCAGCATGAAACTGTTTACAGGACGGTATTATTGGGCCAACTAGGATGTTTATGGACCATTGTTCGCCGGAGCGAAAACCGCAAGTCTCATCGGTTTAAACGCTGAGCACTAAAATAATTATTAGTCCTGACTCGTCAATGCAAACTTTCTTCTGGTCAGTTAAATGATGTCAAAGACAAATTGACTTTTTGTACTTACGAGAATGTGGCCCTATGAAATGCTCTCTTATTGTAAGTACTCCAGAGTGGCGTCCTTCAGGAGGATCCGCTCTGTAGAATTTGTGATGGGCAGGATGAAACTGCCGAACACTTGCTCTTCGATCGTCCTGCAATAAAAAGGGAGCGGTATGCCATCTTTGGTAGATAGTTTGGACAAGGGTGGTGAATTTACCCAAGAGGACCTGATAGGTTGTTTTCGGCGGTTTGTGGAAATGCTGAAATCATAGACTGGTGAGCCAAATCATGGTGTTCTTCCGGGGTGCGCAAAAGGCCCTTGAGGGTTAAGTGCATGGTAATAGGCCGCTCCATAGAAGAAGAAGAAGAAGTACTAAGGATTGCCGACTCGAAAGAAAGTTCTAAAACATAACAAAAACTTAAAAGTAGCGGCGAACTCAGCAATCTAGGAGTAACCACTCACGACCTTAGTCGTGATTTGGATTGTAGTGACAATGTGGCAATTGGTATTAAAAATAAGCCCATAAAGAATTCGGAATGGTTTCGGAACTCACAAAACATCAACAAATTTAAGGAAATTAGAATATCTTTTTCATCGTACTAAAAAGCCCACGTTTGGGCTTTCTAAAGTGTAGCGGACTGGCACGAAAGATTTTTAATTAGACGTTGCCCATAAAACTTCTTGTGTTAGTCTGTGGGCGTCCCGAAGATCTGACCTCCAACAGCCTTGGTCAGGAATGCTCCAGATCGGAATGAAAGTTGGCGGTCGAGTGGTCTGACCACAGGCCAGGACCAGCTTCTGCTACTGGGCACCGGCAAATGAAATCACCGCGAACTGAACTGAACTGACCCAGATATCGGGCCGACTTCCACTCCCCGCCGACCGACTACTTTTACACGCTAATCGCATTCAAGTCCCCGGATCGCTCACCGTTACTCCTTATCATCATTGCACTGATTGCACACCCCGAGGACTCGGCCGAGCCGGTAGATACGCAAACTCGCTCTAATGCCCACCTTCCGAGATTCGGTTTCGAATTAGTGCCAAGAGCGGCAGTTTCCTTGTTGATGCTCGCAGCGGTGAGGGTCTACGGGTATAATGGTTTATGGACGTGAGCTCTACTAGCTTTCGCTGTGCTCTAGAGTTTCGTGCTCATGAGTGCAAGCTACAGCCATACGGTCTTATCACCGTGTAGACCGATCTATGGTGGATCACTAGGAAATTGCAGAAACGCACTTAGTGAATCTTGTTTTGACACGCACAAAACTGATGTCCAAGAATTCTGAGAGATTTATCTTCTGGTCCTCTCCTGTTTGACCCCTCATTTTTTGCCGTATTTCTTGTGCAGCATTCAATCTCTGTCTCCCCTGACAGGCGTTCGAGTCGCTCGGCAGGGTCTGGGCGTGCGGTTATGTGAGTGGGAGAGGAACGCGCTCCGCCGGCTGCGGGGTCAAGGGTCACGTGGCGTGAAGGTCACTTTGCTGACCTTGGCCGTCGACTGACCTCCCCACCCCCGCCCACCACCACCCTTTCGACCGAGTATTGTTATTAGGTAATAACTGGACTCGGATAAATTGTGGAATTCATTATCAAGGCCGCGCCAACACAACTGTCTGCCGGAGCGTTTAATTATAATTTAACACCGGTTGTTTGTTGCGGACGTGAGCAAATACTGAGATATTCCGTTCCTTTGTTCGGTAGCCGACTCAAGGCAAAACTGGGAACCCTGAAGAAGTCGATATAAACCTCAACTTTGTTTACTGTGGCTTTTGAATACAATGCGACATAAGGAAACATAATAATTATGGTAATTTGGTCCTAAGTGAAATGTGTTTTTCTATCTGCTAGCCACACACATAAAAGCGATCAATACCAAGGTCGTTAAAAATTATATATAAAGTTGAGTAATATTAGGGGTTCAGTTAATTTAGTTGGCACTCAGATTTTTAATATTGATCAAGGACAAAGATTATTTAGACGGCCAGTATTCTGGGTGATGGATGCAGAGGAGACTGTAAGCCTGGGCTGCACCGGGCTATTATACAAAGTAAGTATTTGGATATACCCTCTCAATTAAAAAATTGGGTCCGACCACCGACTTCTGCCTTGCTCACTATTCACTATTTTACTTATCTAGATTTCATCCTTGCGATTTTTACTATTAATTAAGACTGGTCTGTGTACTCATCGCCGAATGGCATCTTTGAATTGGCTATGAAAAAGTCCAAATAAGGATGTAAAAAGTATATACGGAACTATCTTGTATCTGTTTAGACACAAAATGTGTGAAATAGTGTTTCTGAATCGGCTACTGAAATTTTTTGAAACATATATTCTTTTTTCAAATCATTCCCGATTGTAAGCGGGAAGTTCTTTACAGGCGATCTTTCATATGTGCCAACGAGCACTGTTAAAATAATAAATATTATTTTTGTATGATAACAATTGTTAGCCAATTTGAACTGCTACTAAAGTAAAACATTCTAAAAACGTATTATATGATTATGCAGCAGTACAAGCCCGGGTGGAAGTTTGTTAGAGAGAACATGATGCAGTGGCACGGTGATTACATATTGACTACAGTAATACAGCAAGGGCAGCAGTCCAAGCCCGGGTGGAAGTCTATTAGAGAGAACATGATCCAGTGGCACGGAGATTACATATTGACTACAGTAATACAGCAAGGGCAGCAGTACAAGCCCGGGTGGAAGTTTATAAGAGAGAACATGATCCAGTGGCACGGAGATTACATATTGACTACAATAATACAGCAAGGGCAGCAGTACAAGCCCGGGTGGAAGTCTATTAGAGAGAACATGATCCAGTGGCACGGTGATTACATATTGACTACAATAATACAGCAAGGGCAGCAGTACAAACCCGGGTGGAAGTCTATTAGAGAGAACATGATCCAGTGGCACGGAGATTACATATTGACTACAGTAATACAGCAAGGGCAGCAGTACAAGCCCGGGTGGAAGTCTATTAGAGAGAACATGATCCAGTGGCACGGAGATTACATATTGACTACAATAATACAGCAAGGGCAGCAGTACAAGCCCGGGTGGAAGTCTATTAGAGAGAACATGATCCAGTGGCACGGTGATTACATATTGACTACAATAATACAGCAAGGGCAGCAGTACAAACCCGGGTGGAAGTCTGTTAAGAGAGAACATGATCCAGTGGCACGGAGATTACATATTGACTACAATAATACAGCAAGGGCAGCAGTACAAACCCGGGTGGAAGTCTGTTAAGAGAGAACATGATCCAGTGGCACGGTGATTACATATTGACTACAGTAATATAGCAAGGGCAGCAGTACAAGCCCGCGTGGAAGTCTATTAGAGAGAACATGATCCAGTGGCACGGTGATTACATATTGACTACAGTAATACAGCAAGGGCAGCAGTACAAGCCCGCGTGGAAGTCTATTAGAGAGAACATGATCCAGTGGCACGGTGATTACATATTGACTAGAGTAATACAGCAAGGGCAGCAGTACAAGCCCGCGTGGAAGTCTATTAGAGAGAACATGATCCAGTGGCACGGTGATTACATATTGACTACAGTAATACAGCAAGGGCAGCAGTACAAGCCCGCGTGGAAGTCTATTAGAGAGAACATGATCCAGTGGCACGGTGATTACATATTGACTACAGTAATACAGCAAGGGCAGCAGTACAAGCCCGCGTGGAAGTCTATTAGAGAGAACATGATCCAGTGGCACGGTGATTACATATTGACTAGAGTAATACAGCAAGGGCAGCAGTACAAGTCCGGGTGGATGTCTATTAGAGAGAACATGATCCAGTGGCACGGTGACTACATATTGACTAGAGTAATACAGCAAGGGCAGCAGTACAAGCCCGCGTGGATGTCTATTAGAGAGAACATGATCCAGTGGCACGGTGATTACATATTGACTAGAGTAATACAGCAAGGGCAGCAGTACAAGCCCGCGTGGAAGTCTATTAGAGAGAACATGATCCAGTGGCACGGTGATTACATATTGACTACAGTAATACAGCAAGGGCAGCAGTACAAGCCCGGGTGGAAGTCTATTAGAGAGAACATGATCCAGTGGCACGGTGATTACATATGGACTACAGTAATGCAGCAAGGGCAGCAGTACAAGCTCGCGTGGAAGTCTATTAGAGAAAACATGACCCAGTGGCACGGTGATTACATATTGACTAGAGTAATACAGCAAGGGCAGCAGTACAAGCCCGGGTGGAAGTCTATTAGAGAGAACATGATCTAGTGGCACGAAGATGACATATTGACTAGAGTAATACAGCAAGGGCAGTAGTACAAGCCCAGGTGGAAGTCTATTAGAGAGATCATGATCCTGTGGCACGGAGATTACATATTGACTAGAGTAATACAGCAAGGGCAGCAGTACAGGCCCGGGTGGAAGTCTATTAGAGAGAACATGATCCAGTGGCACGGCGAATGTCCACGGCCATGCGACAGGCGGACCGTGAAGGCCACAGAACCACCGCACTGTGGACAGTGACATCGGGACAGTTTTGTTATTCGCAAAAAATAAGTTGGTGAATTGTATATAATATCCCTTCGGTTTGTTTGATATGTTAATTCTATAAACTTGGTGGTCCTATATCTGATTACAATATAGAGATTCAAGTTATCGTAACAAATCTAAAGCAGTTTGATAATTCTTTCTTGGTGTCTTGTTGCTGAAGATCTGGTTTTAGGGCAATCAATTGTCTAAAGGATTGATGTATTGAAAAAGTTGAAAGAAATTACCTCTATATTAGAGGTACTGTACAACGATAATATTCTAAAGAGTTTCCTGAATCTTTCCTGTTCTTATGATGCAACAAAAATCATAGACAAACTTAATCATACACCAAAATGAATCAATAGTTTTTTATACTTATTTGTCGTTTTAACACCTAATGAGTAGCGTAAATTCCAATCATCGAAACGTAGTGTTTTGATTTTTGTAACATATCGCATTGGAAAGTTCCCGATATCCTTTCAAAATCTTCTTGTCATGTACGATTACTTAGTGCGGGGATACGTTGAGGGTTTGGGCCTTACCCCTTCCGCAACAATCGGCAATCATGGTAAATAATTAAATGAATTAAAGATGTTGTAGATAGCATTATGGATAGAATATGCATAAAGTTCTTACTCTTGTTTTATTCTTTTCCCCGTTTATTTCACTTGCAATGTATAAACGTATTTCTTTGTCTGATGTAGATTCATGATGATGATACAAGTAATGGTGCCCGAAGGGTTTATTGGATATTTGAATCTTAGAGCGAATATTTGAGGACCGATGAAAGCTTTTTGGAAGATATCTTGTAGTAGCCACCTATCTGGAATTTGTTTAAAAATAACTTTTAAAACTGAATCATCCTCTTTTGGATGAGGCGATAAACAAATTCTGGCGAAAGGGAGGACACAATCTCCTCTATCTTATTTCTGCTAGTTATGGACGCCATTCTTAATTTTTTTGTTCTAGTAATTAACACGAAAAGATTGTATTAAAAATGTTTCGGTTAAATGCTTTAGGGTATCCCATCTGCCTGTTAGATAATTGTGTTTAATATTACTGCCTGGTGATCTGGGTCCATAAGGAGGGAGCTGTAGCGGAGAGAAGTATTTACACCTGCAGGAACATAGAACAAAGAAGCCCCAAGAGCCGATGGGCAGCCTGGATACTCTCCACAGTCTACAGTTAGCCCCAGCCCGGTAATGTTGAGTTTGTCAATAGAGTCTGCAGTCACTGGCGCGTAACCTCTACTCTACAATTAACCGAGCCCTCCTCCGCTAAACTACTGTTATCCTACCTTTACATAATTCCAGCTTTCTCTCCTCTCTTCATTCCTCTCCTCCAGTTTCCAAATAATTATGAGTCTCACGGTAACGCCACTGCGACCCGTTGCCTTCCTGGTCGACTTCCAGAACAGTTCAGGTCCGCTATCGACTCGGCAGTAATTGCGGTTCCAGGTCAGAAGCTGAAGTCGTCAAATGGACAGACTCTTCGTTAGGCCAATAATAGAGAACCCAATACATACAAAGCAGGAAGTAATACATGCCCCTTGTGTACCCCTTTTAAGTTTTTATTTTCTATTTTGCCAGCAGAGAACGAAAACTGACATAAGTAAGGGTATATGTGAGTGATTGGAAAGGAAAAATAGACTGGTGCTTTGACATACAACATACTGATCTCTGATTCGCCCTACTTCCAGAGGGGGATTCGTGCAGCCCTTGTAGCTCTTTAGTAATTTCAATCTTCCCACATACAATACCTGCTTCGTAAAATCCTAGTCATGATGACCCCTTAAGCAATCGAGATTTTAGGAACAAAGATTTGCAAGGATCTTTCAATTTCCTTTCAATACTTTATAAAAGCACTGGGTATGATCTTTTTACCATTAAATTGTATTATAGTATTCATGATTACTGCCTTGTTTGTTCTACTCCATAGACTAAATCTTACTTTTATTCAAAATATTTCGTTCAAATTTTACCACACCAAAAATACCTTGCACTAATTATTTAAAAAAATTATAAGTAATTAAGAAGAATAACAGAGCGTTTTGAAAGCTACTTAAATAGTTCTCTATTGTGCTCTGAACTTGTACTTCAATACAATTCGTGTTGTTTTCCGAAATTCGAGTTTTAGCAATACAATTAGGGCAAAAATTAGAAAGCGTTGCGACCGATAGCGAATTGATTGAATTTAATTACGCCCTCGCGGTAATCTCGATCGTGTGAAGGTGTGGCGGAAATAGGCACCTATGGCCGCGCGCCGTGATGTATAGACAGGCACCGGGTCGAGCCGAGCGTGTGTTACGTTGCGAATAGTTGACATTAATTAACAGGCGGAGCGGGCCGCAATAAAATAAAGGCGCCTTGATTATAGTCGGTGGTAACGGACAGCCAGTCATGGTTGCAGAATATGCGCGGTTGTAGATTACCGGGAGAGAGTGACGTTTTGTGTGCCCTCAGAGTTTACAACGCTGGCAGTTAAATATTGCTCGCATTGCGTAAAGCACTGGCTCTGTAAACGTCTTTAAAACGCATTTAGAATGCATAAAGTGTAGGGTTTGTTTTTATTTTTAGTCATTGAGCAACATTTTACGTTTGCTATTTTAATTGGTAAGAATTATGGATGAGTATGAGGGTACTGGGTAGGGTTGTCTGGCCAGTAGGTCCTTTGATAGGATAATTAATAGGTCAGTGACCATGAATCTTGAGGGACAACTTAAGATTGGTTCAGATTGTACTGACTGATAGATGAAACTGAATTTCAAGTCTTGCGTTAACGGAGTTCCAAACGACTACCCGTAGTCAACCCTGTATGTCAGACTCTCCTAGTAGATGCTAACCAGAAGTAACACATGGGCATATATGGACTACGTGAGAATGTAGATATTCATATTTAGGCATTGCAAAATCTAAAATTTGACAAGAGACTATATTTTAATATTGACTGAAATAATTGTTATCTGATGAAAAATGAAAAGCATAGTGCTTCAGAAAATACGTACGTGGCATTAAAATACTGCAAAAGCAACCAAAGTGGAAAAAATGTTGTAAACAAAATAAACAAAATGGTGACTACTACAAAGTGGCAATTTTTAAAACTATTTGTAGTTACTAAGTGGTATAGTAAGAAAGATATACTTGTTTAGTGTGCTAACCTTTTATTACTTTTTCAATTAACCAAAATCGTAACAAATAAACATAAAAATAGTTTTTACCATAAAAGCAAAATATAATTTTCAAGAACAGGGAATGCCTAGCCTTATTTGTAGACGGTATCACTTCACTGACATCAATTCGAATAATAGTAATTTATTAATAGAAACTTATGTAAATACTCTGTGTTTTACTATTGATAACAATTCATCTGCTCATATTTGTAGGAATACTTACTATAAACATCTGGGAAAATACTGAGTATTATACACTTGTAACAAGTAAACAAATCAAGGCTACTAAGCAAAAAGATAACTCAAAGGCTTTCATTTGATCTAAGATTGAAACGTATATGAAGAGGGTATACAGATTCTTACCCATTAATACAGATCACTTTGGAGGCGATCGGATCGGCCATTAAGGATGATTGGTAATCATATTGTTAATGTATGATAAATAATACATGACAGTTGGAAGAACTCATAAATATCATATAATAGGGGTTTTTAACAACTCAACCAGATTTTCACCGACACAAATGGTAGTTTTTGTGATTTGATTTTCGCGCTGTTTGATAGCTTTGTCATGTTCGTTGTAACATACATTATAAATCCCAATTTAATTTACGCTTTAATTTTACGCTTCTAGTATCGGTTTCGGTTTGTAACGATACCGTATCCTCTGCCTGCCCTTGACAAACAAGAGATCGGTTTCATGCTGACACAGGTGATACGGACTAACAGCTGCCACCCCTGTCCCGGCTCACCCACCACTTCCTCCCTTCCTGTAGGCTCTGTTCGCTCTTTTGTATTTTGTAAGCTTTTATTTACCATGTTAAGGTTTTGTATTACAACCATCCTGTCGGCAGTCCAAAAGGATTTCTTATCTCAATCGTTTTCTGTTCGTCAGAGCATTTTAAGGGTTCTTTATGTATGTGCCATTTGATATTACACCTGCAGCAAATGTTCAAATGTTGACACTTCTCTGTCTGTCCGTCCAAACCCAAAGTAAGATCATTCTAAGGGTTCTTAACAAATTTGCTGTTTGATATTACACCTCCATCAAATGTTCAAATATGCCACGTCTCTGTCCGTCGCCGAACACAAAGCAAGAGCCTTCTAAGGGTTCTTGATGAATTTGCCATTTGATATTCCATCTGCAACAAATTTTCAGATGTTGACACTTCTCTGTCCGTGTTCAAACCCAAAGTAAGAGCTTTCTCGGGTTCTTGATGAGTTTTGTATTTGATATTACACCCACAGCAAATTATGAAATGTTGATAAGGAGTTCTGCGCCAAAGAACGTTTTCCTGTTGAGATTTACTGAGGATTATGAGGGAAGATTCTGGCCACATCTTGTAACTCTGAACAGAACATTGGTCTGCCTGCCTCAGCCAAAGAATATAAGATGTTTTGTATCTTTGTTTGTCCGGTATTCCAAATACCGCATCTAGTTTCCTACATGGACTCCGCTCTCCTTAGCCTTCTAGCACCACGCAGGTCATGGACTCAAGGCCTTCTGATGTTGTCTATGCAGTTATCAGAGAGATCTGGGTGTGAGTAGAGATGACAAGTGCCGTATGTAAGCGATACTGTGTGCCCGTTATCACACATCAGCCGCTGGTCTGATGGTCTGATAGTTGTGCGCCGCTCCGCTGCACTCTGCTACAGTTCAGCTGGGATACATAGTAAACAGCGGGAAGTGGTGTTTGGTGTGACCACATGTATCCCAGCGGGGGTCCAGACATAACAATTACGTAGGCTAGTTTCATATTGACTAACATTTGTTGTTTTGTAGGCTGTAACAACAAGTGTTATTCTCATTTCTGACGCAACCAAACAAGTTAATTTTGCATGATGGTGGTCTTTTTATTACCATTGTTGGGGTTTAAGGGGTTGTATCTACGCCAATGGAATTTTACTTATCTCACGTAACATCGTTATTTATCACCGTAATCAACTTGCAAATTGTTATTGACCTCTCAGATATCGAACTCGTGACCTCTCGGTTAGATTGTTGCAGCTTCTTTATACCTCCTCTACGGTAAAGGTATTTTTTTAGTTAGTAATTGTAATTAGTAGAACTGTAAAATGATTCCTCGCTGGAAGCTGGTGATGACAACTTTATCAGGTTAAATTGTATTCTTTATCAAAGTATATTTACTTCCATTCTTGTACTGTACATAATGAACACAACGCTCACAACATTTGGCACATCGAGAAGATGTGATTGAAACAATATCCGGGACTAAAATTGTTCCCTTGTAAGGAAGAAACGTGGTAACGCCTTCAACCACAAATTGAAAACACAGCTGTATTTTTGCAGAATGGTCTGAAAAATAATTATACGGAGTGGCATAAAATAATGTTCTTCAAGCTTCTAAAATGTTGTAGAAATACATTTTTGTGTGTTGTGGTCTAAATTGTACAGGTTTTAGATTCGAGAAGATATTTTTGCAGCGATAAACAGGGAAAAGATAGGGTTATTGTATAATTTAGAATGTTAAGTTTATGAATATGGAAGCTAAAATTATCGAATTGAGTAGTATCAGGTTCGGGTCAGAGTTAGGTTGCACACTTCAACCTCCTTCCTCCCTCCCCCTCCCCTTTCCAAAGTCAACCGCTGTGTGATGCAAGGCTAGTAACACTTGGCCTAGTGGTGTCGGTTACTAGAGAGATCGAATGTCTAGTTCCGCGGTATAGGTGCTGGGACAGGAGCTCCACCATGGGCACGGGCGAGGAGAGACTCCGGCCGTTACAGAGATTGACAGAAACAGAGTCCAGTTAAGGTAACGGGAGGCCGGTCGTCGCTCGCCGCCATACCGCAGTCCGCTTAGCGCTCTCCACTGGCCGTTCCTTGCGTGCCTCACTATCACTAAATGGGAGGGATAAGGCCTCTGCCAACCTCAGAGTGATTTAGTGTCCGTGAGAGGTTGTGTGTAGGTGAACTCCATACTGAGATACTATGGAATCTACAAGATATGTAGAAAATTACGAAGTTTAGCAATTTTTAGAGGAACTTTTTGTCTTGTGCCACATTAAAATACTGCGTCTAACACTGACAAAACAGTTATAGGTACCGCGCAAATTGCTTACGGTATAAAGTTAAAAGTGGTTCACACCACTGATATTAAATACTTCATCATGGCGTAGGGATAATGCTGTAACCACTTTAATCGGAAAGGTCACAGGTTAAATTCCGAGGATGGTCATAAACATTTGGCAAATAAGTTAGGACTTTTTTCCCCTTTAAAATTGTTATTTTAATTAATAAATCTAACACAGATGCCTATAAAATCCCCTTTAGCCGTGCTCTCATTCTCTTTACAACCTTTATGTACATATATTTAAAATTACTGAATTATTTACCAAATGTTTTATTTCTTTAATCCTTTACAAAATGTATCACAAAAGTGGTCTGATGTTTAAAAGATACGATTTGAGAGCACTCTACCCTTCAGGAGCAATTTGATGGAGAGGAGAGAACGGAAATTAAAAGGTTATAGGCACAATATGATTACTACTATAAACACACTATCGTAATCTTTCAGTAGTTGATTTCATATTCTGCGGTTGTATTCAATGAGTTTTGGCAATCTCTGTTGGCTCCTAATTGAAAAGTAAACTTGACCATGCAATTTCACTCCCAAACCAGAAACAGTAATTTGAAATTAATTTTGTTTTAGTAATAAGAAACCCCCGCACTATGGCATTCTTTTACGTTTCAACCAAACTGAACAGTTTCTCAAATACGCCATTATCCGTGCGGAGATAGATTTGAAAGTTTCTTCACACTGTGCCTCACTTCGTTAAGTAAATCTATGAGCCTGAAGGTAAACAAACCTCTATCATACCATTCCTTTCACTGTATTATATCATTCTGTAACAAAGCTAAGGGCAGTGCTCGTCTACGGTCCGTAGTGCATGCTAAATATGTCTAGTGGACTTAGTGGTACAAACACACTAGGCCTAATCATCGGGAGTGTTAGCTAAAGTTACGCAGCCTGAGGTAGTAAAATATTGCACACTATTAATTGAACTTGTAGTTTGATTTTACACGTTGTTTGCCTGATATAGTGTACAAATTAACTTTTTTACAATTAAATTTAACGTGGAGAACGTACATTGCCTTCAGTGCTGACTTTCTTTTTTTTTAATGTTGATTTTGCACAAACTGTTGGCTATGTTACACAGGAGTCTTAAACACACGCACGTACTGTAATTGCCATTATTTTAATATTACGTGAAAAAGATCGTTCGTCATAGGTTAATGTTGTGTGATCGGTTTTGGTTTGGATTATTGTTTTCTCTCCATACTCATAGTATTGCAGATTTTTTCTTTTTTCAACCCGACTCAAAATTAAGGAACTGCTTTGAGACATTTGAAGGACACGATTGCACTGAGAACCTGTTGAGTCTACAAAATTTCTTATAATTGTGGTTTATTCTACATTAGGAAACAAAGAGTTAAATATTTAGAATTATGACACATCGGGTACACAGGGCACGGATATACGTATTTGAGCTGCAGTGATACAAAGTTACAAAAACAAACAAGCAATAGCAGAGCAATCTTAGAAATAATCAGAAATAAGAAGACAGAATCACTCTTATGATAGTGAAAACCTCGTAGCACGTGATACAGAAGGTACATTTACCGCTGATTGGTTGTTCCAGCTAATCACGATAAAGTTTCGCCCACCTCACTCACTTGTGGATGTGCATTATAGGGCCTGCCAATTTCAGTTAAACCTTTATTGGCAAATGATTGGCCATTGCGGAGGCATATATTTCAAGATTTTAATGGAATAAGGATTTTTCTACGCGGATTGTAACTTAGATGATTAGCAATGACAATGTTATATTATATTACAAAAATACGTGACCTACGTCAGAAAAAATGTGACCGTTTGAAGAAATTAAAAATTTTAACTTTTGATTAATTCACGTACTTTTTACTATTCATAGAGTTGAGATCTAAAAATATGTAGGAATTAAATTAATTAATATATGCTCATTGCTATTGCTTCAAAATATAAATGCGAATTTAAAAAATCAAATTATTTTTGGATGCTCTTAAAATGGCATCCAAAAATGTATAATATTACTAATGGTATTTTCCGATAATGTTGGAACTTTCCAACTACTTTTACAGGGTTGTTTGTGTTTGATACTAAACAGGGTTGTGTTTGGTTTTGAGGAAATTTTGTATCGTATTCAGTAAATCTAGACGAATATGACTATTGAAGGTACATATTAAAGTTTCGCGAAGACCTGGCTGTAATGCAACTGCGATGTGTCCCGTTTGTCGTAACAGTATAACCAGGTCGGAGGTGGAAGCCGCGCCGCTCCGCGCCATGCCGGGAGAATGTGAGGGGTGAAGGCCGTCCAGAGGCATTTTGGCGGGGACACGTCCCGCAGCACCGCATAGAAAGTACTGTATCACTTAACACAGAGAGATGCCGCAGGCTGTATGCGGCACACTATGGCGTACTGCATTCCGACTTGATTTGTGCCCTTATAAACACTTACGTCACTTGTTTCGGTTCCGAGATTATTTACGACTTAATCGCGATCACGATTTAGATCGATACGTCAGGAGAGGAAGTCGCCCGGAGGCTTGTCATGCTACTGTCTGCGTTATGTGAGCGGCGAGCCCCGCAATGTCATGGACCGGTACATTAGGCTGTGATGTGCCAGGTCCATGTTTACAGTGGAGTAGTCCTGACTGTACCACTAGCGCCTGATTGCTGGAAGTTCATATTGCAACGTTGCAGGAATAGTGGCGTGTGATGATTGGTCGAAACGGGGCCGACCATTGAAGGAAATACAATAGATTGGAGTAGATATGTACAGCGAAGGTATTTAACTGTAGAGGATGTCGAGAAATGTCTTATTTAGCCGCTAGCCTCTATTTTGTATGTTTTATAAAACAATTATTACCTTTAAAACTGGTTAATCTAAAGAAACCAAATTTGGCACATAGGATTGAATAAATAAGTGAAACATTGTAAAAAATGTGCAATTTTTTTAATATTAACAAAATGGCGCATATTTTTAAATTTTTAAAGTCAGATAACAAAAAAAGCAGTATTAAAAAACATTGACTAGTTACCAAGTATTTTAACATTTCTATTACAATTCCAACGGTCTTCCATTAATTGATTGATAATCGTGCACGACCACTTTAAAGGTACGCTTGCACAAGCCGTGAGTGCACCATCAAACAGCTCTGATGCCACTCAACTGTATCATGTTTGGCACTCCAGGCAACAAGTACCGTTAAAATTGTAATAAAAATGTTAAAATAATTGGTATATAGTCAATTTTTTATAACTATATATTTTTTTGTTATTTGACGTTAAAAATTGTTCAACGGATACTATTTTGTTAATTTTAAAGAAAAATACACAGTTATTTTTAAAATGTTCTTATATATATATTCAAACCTATGTGTCAAATTTAGTTTTTTTAGATTAACTGGTTTGAAAAATAATATATTTTGCAAAAATAAAAAATGGCGGTTTGCGGCTAAGAGACATTTTTCGACCTAGGTTTATATTATTTTGTTTTAAACCCTTTCCGGGCCAGGCGGCAATATATTGCCGTCGGTGACTTACGCGATAAGCGCCAGGCGGCAATATATAGTCGCCTTGATATTCGTCGTTTTCTTAAATAATTACGACGTCAAATGATTAAAGTTTTATATTTTTTTTATTCCCGTGGTATATTTGTAGATAATTAATATGAATATCATTTTTATTTTGGAGGTCTATGCATTTTTATTTCGTAATTGTCACGTGACATTATCAGCTGACTCGATCTATTGTTGTTAATTCTTTATGCTTTAGTGTTATCGTACTATTGTATGCTGGATTCTTCTTCATTATTTTATTTTGTGGTTGTAAATATTAGTAGTGTTTGTAGTTACGTGCTTAGCTATTCTGTGTAGTAGTTACAATGGCTTGACAATTTGCGATCTCACGGGAGTGAAATTGTAAGTAGCATATTTGTAAATAGAAAAAGTGTAAATAAATTTCACATAAAATAGTGTAAATATTTCTTGGTAAATAGTGTTTTTAACTGTATTGAAACTGTTTATGGATCCTACAATCATCTGTTTACCGGTACATCCATAATGTGATTATTTATTTTAAGTTTCTTGCAGTGTAAGAGTCAGTTGCTTTATCACTTGTTCCGAAGTACAATTATGCGTATGTATACAAAATGTGTCATAAAAAATTTATTTATGAGAGAAATAACACAAAATTGTGTATGGTTGTTCCTTTCTAAATGTACAATATAATAAAGTAGCTTCCCACGGTAAAATTATTTTTCCTTTCTTAGTTATTTACAAAAAAAAAATAAAAAAATTTTATGTAACCTATTAAAAAATTATTTTATTTTAAATTACTTAAAACTACAATAAATGATACAACAAACTATGATAAATGATATGGTGTACTATATATTTTTTTGTTGATAGTATATATCTATACGAGTAATTTGGTGCAACTTTTAGGTCATTCTCTAATTTTTATGAAAAGTTATAAATTTTAATCTAAGAGACTGCAAAATCGCCAATTTTAGCCTGGCACTTTTGACTAGTCACAAGGGGATATGATATGTGAAAAAATTTTGCAACATCTCATATTTGGTCCTGGCCCTCAAAGGGTTAAATAATGAGTGCTGTCACACGCATGAGTTTGTGACATCCTTTTGTGGACACTCTGTATATCGCCTGAAACCGGGTTTAGTTTAGGCACTTCTTACTCTATAATACGACAAAAATTTCACGATTGTGTAAGTAGTTTGTTCTATTTTAGTACTTTACGGGAAGGTGTTGAATGAATACCAATATAAATATATAATTTCAATGACGTAATTAAATCAATCGCAGTGTAGTGGTGATTGGCTACCATATCTTAGGTAATAGCCATTACAACTATCCTAACGTTAAAGTCTCTAGTATAACCCATCATAAAGTTTCAGTTATATTGCTTCAGTTTGGTATTAGAAGTTAGCTAGATTTAAGGTGAAAATAAGTTAACCGATTTCTACTTGCTCTGTTTTGACTACATTATATGATGATTTTATTTTACAGATATTCTCCTGAAGCATCATCACCTTGGTAAGTTGGATTTCACGAACATATAGAACTAAACTGTACCTATTGTGCTTAAGGGTATTAACCAAAATAACAATTAATTGATATGTAAATTATCTTAAATATGATATCATTACAAAAAGAGACAACATTCCTCTTGTTTGTTTCTTTTTGTAGAGTACCTCAAGAACATATTGGACTAACGCTAACGACTTGAAACTTTGCATTAATCCTGCACAACATGTATTGTACTGTGGATTTCGCATTTAAAACAATAAATAATATTGGTCTTTCTAATCGATATGTCGGTTTATGATGAATAACTAACGTTGTTTGGGCCTCACAACGGGCTTAAACAACTTTTTATGGAGTCTTAAAAATAATATTGTTGAAGATTGTGAACGCACCTGGTTTGTTTAAAGGATTATGTAAATGTGCATTTCAGTAACACTGCTAAATTCACAGCTTATTGTCCGGTTTTGTGAAACGTTGACATGTATGTCAGCCACTGACATTTAGCATATATTTCTCCAAGTTAACATTTCGTCAGTTGCGCGTTATTGCCGTGTACAGATATGGCCATTCCTAAAAGGTCGCCAAGCCGGATTGTAACCATTACGTCTTGTAGTGGGAATTGAAGAATTGTGAAATTTCCCATCAACGTGCGCTGAAATAAGTTTCAAAATTCATGACTGGTAATATTTACAATTCTTTTTAATGTACGGATTCGATAAAAAAAGAAAGTCTTCAAATCTGTTGAAGCGTTTATTACTTGTCTAAGAAACGTTACTCCGCAGGAAAGAGTTTGCTTGCTTTAAGTACTGGCCTAGTGTATACTGTAGGTACTAACCTTTATTACTTTGTCAAAAACCTTCCAAAAACTCGTAATAAAAATAGCATTCAGATCCAAAATAGCACACATAGCAAATAAGCCTTATAAAGCCATATGGAAGTTCTCCAAAACCACCAATGTTTCAATACCAACACTTTTACTTTTTAAATAGTTAATCTGTTACAAATCTGTTGTTAAATCTGTTACAAGTATCGGTAAGTCGCATCAATAACGATTAATTATTAACCAAGTAAATAAAATGTATTTATTAGTATCTGGTACTTATTGGCCTATCCGATTTGGCAAACTCTGATTTCCTCAATAAGATCGTTTGAAATCGATCGATCGAAATTTGTAAAATCTGAGTAATTCTCATTTAATTTTAATATTCTTATAGTTATAGGTTCTAACGAGTGACATGTCAGGGTCTTTCAGTTGATGTGTCACTTAAATCTGGACAACCTTATGGGTGTCTAGCAACGGCACATCACTAGCCGCCAATGTCGAGATATTGGAGTGCAAGGGTAGATCGATAGATAGGTCTACTTCGAGATACTGTTGGAGTTGGTGGGGCTCCCCGTGTTACGGGTTGTTGCTAGCCTATACTTAAGGGCGAGTCACTCCCTGCCTGATTTAATTGGAGAGGATGGTACAGAGCTGGATTCCCCTTCGTCCAAACAGCCATGACTGAGAATAATGCCTAAAATCCTCACCCTGGAAGCAGCGCAAACGTTCTAAATGCAATTTATCACTCAGGAATAAGTGCATATTCTCAGATTCTTGTCCTAAGAGAACAGCAACAAACATTTCGTAATTCGCCTCTTACAAATGACCTATCTTAAAGATAAAAAGTTCAAGAGTATCGTTGTTGCAGAAGAATAAATGCCTAATACACATTGATTAATCTGGGGGGAAATTGCTTAAAGATGGCCTCTGAATCACCATCCACCAGTGACTGGGCTGATAGGAATTTGCTAGGACAGGATCACCTGTCCTGGTGGTCACCCGTCCAAGTAGTAACCACGCTCGTTGTTGCTTGATTTGGTTATCTTGTGATAGCAGCTGCACCCTCTCTACTGAGTGATGAATTGTGACAAATTGTGTTGATTCACTTATTGATATTTCTCAGAAATCCAATTATTGGATGAAACCTGTAAGTAAATAAATAAACTCTACTGATTGAAAGATAATCAACTCAATTATTGTTTAATTTATTTTAAGTTCCATTTTCAGTTTTCTAATACAAATTCAATGTAATAATTTTTTTGTATGTTGTTAGTTACCTTGATTAAACTAAATTCAAGCATGGTGTAGTGGTGTGCTTGAATTATATGCTCCTGTCTTACACTGTACTGATATAACATAAGAAGCTGAACTTATTTTAATCTATTCTACGGTGTAGACCTCTACCGTAATGGCCTCTTATATTTTTTTATTATATTATATTGTATTATATGTGTTCCACTAGATATACAGAGTTTATTGTACCTTATTAAACTCAAAATAAGACGTTTTTCCTTCATAAAATATTTTCCAAAAATACATCATGTAAGGGTTTTAACCTCTAAATTGTGAAAGATTCGGGTCGATTCTAATGTAAGTAGTTGTTTGATTAATTTTTGCCTAATTAGAGATTTTTATACTTTCTGAGAGTCCAACAAAATTTCTATCATCACAGGGGGAGGGAGATAGGCAATACATTCCTGTCCGAATATATTACTCGAGAAGGCTTCAACCTTCAAAACAGTTTTTCTCGAAAAGGACACGTCAAAAGATTATGAGGAATCAAACTCTATTAGTACTTTTATGGTGCTACCAAATTTTGTATAGAATTACTCTGAAACCGATTTTCTGGTGATACTAAGTATACAGTTATTATTACTAAATACCCAAACACCGTCATGTTTCTATTACTTGTATAAATAGTGTAGCTGTCTTTAAAAATATTCTTTGTAGAGCTCTAAATCTGGAAGGGGTTAGTGTTTGAAAAAAACATTATTGTTAAACATGTTTACGTACTTTCCACTTTACAATGCGGAACTCTAGAGGTTTGTTTCTTACATCCTGTAAAAAACGTTTGTTAAATCTATCACATATATGATTGTTTTTCAAAACGTATTGCTGAACAATAAATTCACAAAATATTCTTGACATTGTCGAAAGTCCGGGTTTTCACTGAAAGGTTGCTAACTAAATGGAAGTTCACATTGATTGAGAGGGTTAGAAGATGATGAGGTATAGGAAGCCACTGGAACTAGCAGTACAGTAGCCTGTTGTCTGTTTCCAGCTCATTACCGCGTGACTGTGACTAACACCCTGGAGAGCTGCTACAGCAATATTGCAACAAATGTGATCACATCACGCTCTCTCTCCGTCTCTCTCTTTTCTCATCATTCCGCGTCATCACCTCTCTTCTCATTGTTTCTTTCCGTGCTTATGTTGTAGGAAACAATTGATTGGTGCAATAATGAAGGAGTGCTGAAATTTCCAACTAGCGACCAGTTGTGTTATTACTGTTTTTTTTTTTTTTTTAGAAAAAGTGCACAACACATTTTTTATAGACAAATAAAGGTCTTAAACAATTGTATTTCACATTGTTGACGACTACTAAGTGCCACTTATACCGCGTTAGCAGTGAAACTATCAAAAGCCCTATCGGTATAAAGACCACAGACTTTCAAAATCGGTCAGCCGGGATTGGAAGTCTCAATATTTTCTACAGAATACATCTCTACAGATGAGTGGGTAATATTTGATAGTTTTCTTCGGCATTTACGTTATAACTTCTAAAAAGTTATTTTCCAGCTCCTCAAATAATAGGCTTCGCTAACGCTCAGGTCCCGTGTTCGTCAATCACTAATGGTTATTTTGCACTCGTTCCTTATATGATTTTCGTATCTTTAGACAAATGTATGTTCTCCATCAATGCTAAAATTGATTTCTTTAGCTAATTTGGTCTTTGACATTGGCACATGACGGTTTCAATATCAACCAAGCATTTCGTGTCTATCTATGTATAAAGATTCGTATTAGTTTCACGAGCATAGTATAATACACTTGAAATACTTTTACTCCTCTAAACTAAGAAAGAGAGAGCCTGTACATATGGGGAAGAATATCAGTTAGTTAACACGTGGCTTATCATCAGCTTATCGCAGTGACACACACCCGTGTCCTGATAATGACTCGGGCTCACTTCCGGCGCGTGTTGTTTTACACCTTCCGGTTAAATCTTTTCACCGCGTTTGTAACCTTGTAAAAAGTGTCGATCTAAGTCAGCTAGTGATGGTTGTGCGAACGTTATATTTGCAGAAAAGGGATATACGTCTTGCTCTGTGACTAGAGTTATAAATTAGTACACCATATTTATATTGCACTATTGTTTAATCTTTAATCAACACAAAAAATGTATTATGAAAAAAATGTATATATAAACATGAATGGAAACAAATCAAGTGCTTTGAATACAATACTTGCGATTTACAAAGATCTATGGTAACAGTTCAAATCAAATAATAACTGTTCAATTTATTGTTATAATGAAAATTAATTTAAATATTTAAATTCTTGAAAAAATGAATTCAAGCTCCTCTCTTGAACTCTATTTAATAAAAACCAATTACGGCGCAAAACGCCCTACTTAGTCAACAATTTATATAGAAAGGTTGCAAATTTTAAATATAGTGAGTAATAAGACGAAAAGTAATGAACTGCCTATGAAGACAAAACCACTGTGTGTGTTAAACGATACGTCGGAAAATAGACTACAGTTGGCACTACTGTAAATATATATTGTTGAATTTTACACAAAACGTTCAGTATTGTGAATGCAGTAATGCATTACAGTTCATAAATAAGTTCAAGTAGTTTATAATGTTATAAAAACTGATAATACATTGCATTCTGGGATGAAGAGCGAATTATGAAATGTATTACCAAATTGGAGACTTCATAATCACATAGTAAAAGTAAACTGCATTATCCCATCACTTATTATGGATTTATAGCATAGACATCATACCAGAGCGAAGTACATTAAAAAAGTACACTTCAAAAATGGTCAATGGAGCGATGTTAATAGACGGCCTGAATTCCTTTATGCTACACCTTATATCAAAATTATTTTTAGATTAATGCAACATTTGAATTATTAAAACCCATGGGTGTTTAAAATGGCACCTATTTGTTTGTTTTAAGCTGTAACAAATTTACGAGGTCTTAAGGCTCAATAATTTTCGAGAGGAATATTAATGACACAATATTTTTGGAGGTTAGGGTATTTCTACCTCCTAAACCATCCAATGTTTCAGCCCCCCTGCCCCCGAAATAATGGTCTATACACGCTACTGTAAGAAGGTCCTTTAAATGGTATCTTTTCTGTCTGTCCCGAAGTCTCTTGAGTCTCCTTGCCTCGGTTTTAATTATGGATAAAAGGTTCCTACGGACGAAGCTTTGTCCAAAGAAAAACTCAATTAAATACTGGGTAAAAGTTCAAAGAGCAACAAATAAAATTATAACATTGTTTAATTCGCGTTATGGTAATCCATGATTGCGACAATAGAAACGCAGAAGTTAATTAGCAAACAAAGACTGAATATAGGAAACTCTTTTTCAATGAGTTACCAACACATGTGAATTTACTTTGTTGAACTTGGTGGTACGATTTTCGTTACGTTCTCTTCTGATACTCCGATGTACCGGTTTATTACCATCCTAAGTACGGTACTGGTACTGGATACGTCACCGCTGACTATTGTGCTATTGACACTAAACCCGGTCAAATGTACATAACACATATTCCAAGTGTGTAGAATGTTATGTTGAGGAAGTGGTAAGGGGGGGAGGGGGTTGTCGCGTGGTTGAAGGCATCTGTAGCGAGTTGAGCGACCTTGGCTGAGACGATAACCGCAAAAAACACGTGTCTCGGGTTACGTTGGCCAGGTGGCGGCTCGGATTACCCGGGCTGGGGCTGAGCCTTGCTCAATCTGTGGGCGGACCGAGAAGTGTTTATATCACAGTTGAAAAAATTCATCAACAACAGAAAGGCTCTAACAAATGGCAATAAAATATTAATGAGTTCGTTCGATTCTGTATCAGATTTTAGGATGTCATTATTGTAGTCTGACCCGTGAATTCAGTGTGTTTGGTCGTGTCTATAAGGATAAATTAAACGAAGGCGTGATTAATCAATGAAAATAAACGTACACTAGGTATGAGTAATCATTTTGGTACTCCTGACTGGTCACCCTCAAAATCTGTTGGAGGGAGAATTGTTTAGTAGGTAACGTGTAGCTCTAGTCACTCACTGCCGTTTGTCAATTGGGATAATATGTAAATTTTCTCACCCGTGTTGCCACTCATGTCCTGGATAAGTGTTGGAAATAATATCAATTCAAAATATTGACTGATGATGTTTATATTTTTACTGTAAAAGTTTTTAATTTGAGTTAATATTTAGATTTTGAGATGTTTTGTTTCATCCCTTTTAATTTTAAATTAGTGTAGTACAATTTAGATATTTGCCTTAATACGAGAATCACAATCAACTAAAGATTAATAAGTATGGCAGTCGGGAAGTGCCGGTGATTGGACTTACGATCTAAGTTACAGATCTGTGACAGTAATGCTTTTCACCAGTACCATCGCCCTGTACCGTGTAGACTCCCTTGCTTATTATGTTTGATAAGATCCTCACGCAGGCCAGTGGCCAATATGATATAAACAGAATAAGGCTTAAAAAGGGCACGGCCCCTCCTTTTTTAACCATTGAAACAGATTTTTTTGGATAACTGTAAAATATTATGAATTTATAAGAGATGTTTTCGTGTTTTTACAAATAAAACAATTAAAGCTAAAAAGGATTTTATTTTGGAATGCTAGACTTAAAAATGGAATGCAAATCTATGCGCTTTGTATTAAACAGCCATGAAATATTCAGTTACGTAGGAATACGACATTGATGGATAGAGCCATCATCTACATCGGACAGCGCGTTCCCTGATACTTAAGCCTGTATATACTGTGCATCGGCGCGTAAGTGCCAACAACCAGTTGAGCCTCGAGGTCAGCCACATTACATCACGGCAGTATTGAGTATTTGCGGATCAGTTACAATATTTGCCCAGGAGTGGGCGTATCACCGCCATCGCCACCGCAGAAACACGATCCGCGCCGTGGACACTCCGCGACAGTTGGCACCACTGTACATCTGGTATTATTTGTACAGAAGTGGCATGTCCCAGTCATCGCCACCACAGAAACACGATCCACCTTGGAAACGCCACGAATTTTGGCACCACTGTAGATCTGGCATTATTTGTACTGGAGTGGGCATATCCCAGTCATCGTCACCACAGAAACACGATCGATCCACCATGGAAACCCAGCTACTGTTGGCACCATTCTACACCTGGTATTATTTTTACTGGGGTGGGTATATCTCAGTCATTGCCACAACAGATACACGATCCATCGTGGAAACCCCGCGTCTGTTGGCACCACTGTTCATCTAGCATTATTTGTACGGGAGTGGGCATATCTCAGTCATCGCCACCACAGAAACACGATCCACGTAGAAACCCCGTGACTGTTGGCACCACTGTACATCTGGTATTATTTGTACAGAAATGGGCATACCCCAGTCATCGCCACCTCAGAAACATGATCTACCGTGGAAACCCCACGAATTTTGGCATCACTGTAAATCTGGTGTTATCTGTACCGGGGTGGGTATATCTCTGTCATCGCAACCACAGAAACACGATCCTTCGTGGGAACTCCACGAATTTTGGCACCACTGTAAATCTGGTAATATCTGTACAGGGATGGGTATATCTCTGTCATCGCAACCACAGAAACACGATCCTTCGTGGGAACTCCACGAATTTTGGCACCACTGTACATCTGGTAATATCTGTACAGGGATGGGTATATCTCTGTCATCGCAACCACAGAAACACGATCCTTCGTGGGAACTCCACGAATTTTGGCACCACTGTACATCTGGTAATATCTGTACAGGGATGGGTATATCTCTGTCATCGCCACCGCAGAAACATGATCTACCGTGGGAAACTCCACGAATTTTGGCACCACTGTACATCTGGTAATATCTGTACAGGGATGGGTATATCTCTGTCATCGCAACCACAGAAACACGATCCTTCGTGGGAACTCCACGAATTTTGGCACCACTGTACATCTGGTAATATCTGTACAGGGATGGGTATATCTCTGTCATCGCAACCACAGAAACACGATCCTTCGTGGGAACTCCACGAATTTTGGCACCACTGTACATCTGGTAATATATGTACAGGGATGGGTATATCTCTGTCATCGCAACCACAGAAACACGATCCTTCGTGGGAACTCCACGAATTTTGGCACCACTGTACGTCTGGTAATATCTGTACAGGGATGGGTATATCTCTGTCATCGCAACCACAGAAACACGATTCATCGTGGAAACCCCGTGACTGTTGGCAACACTGTTCATCAAGCATTATTTGTACAGGAGTGGGCATAACCCTGTCATCGCTACCACAGAATCACCGCCGTGGATGCTGACCCAGCGCCGTTATGTGGGGCGGTGCAGACATAACTAGAAACCCCACGCGGGTATCGATCACAGGTCGCTGGGATCGTAGGGCTTCCATTCGCGCGATCATCCTCACATTGTACATACCTTTTTCAATTCTGTGGTCTTAATTTCTAACTCAGATTGTAAATTTAGATCTTACTTTTTAAATTTATATTTTCGCCAGGTTTTTTAAATTTACAACAAACGTATAAATAGTATTAAACAGATAATGCAGGGCTAGTTATAATAATTGCAAGCATTAACGGTTAGAAAGTTGTCTTAGATTGAACGTTTAGTATAAAGGTCGAAGGATTGAACAGAAACATTGAATTTGTAATAATTATATTTCATTATTATGATTTTAATAGAAATGTTGGTTGTAAAGAAATGGGAGTAAGTAATGTGCTCTTTTTTGTAGTTTCAACAGTTTTGTAAAATGATCACGTGATCCTAGAAAATCCACTTAAATATGTCTTGTACGATTTTAAAACCAGAGGCCTATTTTAAATTAATCTAATACCTATGTGATTCTGTTGTGTAGTTTCTCCTGACAGTGAATTATGGAGTGCAATGTTTGGTTTGTATAGTCTACAAACAATACCAACACTTTGTCAATATATTCGGTGTCAACCGCCTACCAACTATGTGGTAGTACAAAGTACACCTGTTAGGTACACATTTTTTATCCAATGTGATTGGATTATATTCGGTGTCAACCGCCTACCAACTATGTGGTAGTACAAAGTACACCTGTTAGGTACACATTTTTTATCCAATGTGATTGGATTGTGGAGTAATATAGTATTTATTCAGGTTTCTAAATCTACACAATTATCAGCAAACTTTTTCCTTCTCCTTAAAACGAGATACTAGAACATGTGTACTTTTAGCGGCTGAAATTCTTACCGATAATTCGCTTCTAAAACTCACCCAGTTTATTGGTCGTCGGTTGGAAAAATTAAAAGCGGGATTTCGGATCCAAAATTGCTCAACCCGAGTAATAATGTAAGTTGACGTGATAGTTCATCCTGTGAGTGTAATTGCCGATGTGCCAACTACTGACCTGCTTGTTATCTTCGCCATCAAGCTCTCGGCGCTCTGCAGTTTATGGCACATTCATTGCGGCCGCTGTGCTGTGACTTCTGCCCGTGTGAACCCGGACAGTCAACATTGACGCTAATTACTGGCCAGCTACAAGGCAGCTAGTTGCCGTGTAATTGACGGCTCGGTTTGCACAAGCAACTCTGTCTGCATCGTGTTACATCAGCTCCCGTATAACAAGATATTGCAGTGTTCGAACGGGATTGCTGTTATTATCCGCTGATTTGCTCCGACGACGTGAAGAGCGCTCGAGGCCGGAAGCCGTTACAGGTATTCCGGCAAAGAGATAGAAAGTGCGTGGCTAACGATAATCTAAATTAGTAAGTATCCGCTAAATCATGTGGGTAAACCGCCTGCCAACCTAGTGTTATCGAATTTGCAATAAAAAAGTACCACGTTGTCTGTATATCTGATTAGAAACGACTATACTACACTTGTACCGTTATTTAGTTGTGCTTTATATAGTACATATTTTCGCAACTCAGTTACTTGTTACTGGTTAGTATAAGTTACATCCGATGTTCTTGGAACTAATTTCTTGGCGGATTGATAACCTAATTGCCACGCGTATTAATTTTTTCTCTCAGGAACTTTGTAGCTGCCGTTCCTGCTGCCGAGTAATATCTCGGGCGCCTTGTTCCGTAAGTAAAAATTTATATTTTCGTATTATAAGTTCATGCGAGACATCTAACTTTGAATGTAATGTAAAGTATAATTATAAATTGTAAAGTAACTTACGTTGAATGTGTTTTATTTGTCAGATCAACTGAGATAATATTTGTGGCCGATGCCCTTCTGACGAGACCACGTTGTCGTGATTATAAGTTGTCTCGATAAATGGCTAATACCGTCGCGATTCTGTTTTAAGCGAGTTGCAGTTCGCTCTTCGACCTCACTTCTTGAGTTCAAGCCTAATTACTTCACGTTTTAAACTTCCAGTTTACTAATCTTGCCCTTTTCCGACTACAGCTGCATTGTCGAGCCAAGAATGCTGACACCCTAGAACATTGGAATATTTTGGCCCGTCCCATGGTATCATATTTTAGTTCATTCATACTCTATTTGGTAGCAACGTGGCAATACTTTATTTTATTTTACCAACTAGAAGTGGTACTTTTATGTTTATTTGCCAATATTAAACATATACGTAAACTTCGAATTTCGAGTATTCATTACTACGACCTCAGCGGTATCCAACCCCATATGTATGTACACACTGAATAAATTGGACAATTGTTGGAGCATATACCCTATGGAAAATATATGACAGAACACCAATCTTTAAAGTTGAAAGACCAATTTATCGAGAAGTTAAGCTCGATATGGTTGTATCGTTGTTGGATCGTCTGATCGGGACGTTTTCATTCCCATGAAACCGTTCTCTTGCACTGTATTCTGTTAATGTACTGCCTCCCACACCGGTATTGTTGCTCCCTCGTACACACTCACGTCGTTAATTAATTATGATCGTAATGTATACAGGAGTAATTAAAAGTCAACAATCTTCACGTAGATTACGCTTGTTCACGTACCTATAACGTAGACCTCTCCTAAGGGACTCCTAAAGTCGTGTCGGTTTTCCCATCTATGCCGTAACTCGATAGAAAGGTCGTAGGGATTTGAAACTTTATACCCAGGTCATATTAGACCAATGAAGAATTCTATTGATTTTAGGGCCAAACGATAAAAATTAAGGTAAAAATAGAATGCTAACATCTTTACATAGGACTTATGGTTGACTGTCGTGAAAAACATGAAATGCAACGAGAAAATTCCATAATAAATAAATTTGTTAGGAAACTAAACCATCAATACAACTATAAAACCTGTTATCATGTGATGTAGTACCGCATGCAATAAAGTTATTTTGATGGATTGATTGACACAACTTTCGCTGAGTTCTTTATAGTGCTTCGATACACCATTGTATTGTTTATCTTGTAAAAACACCATTTAGCTGTAATTTTATTGTGCAGAATAGAATATCGGAAATTACTTTATTGATGGAATAAAACAGTTTTCTGTAAAAGCAGTATATAGAGATTTCTTCCTACGCCATATGCATTTTAGATAATTTTACTAAACTTTACAATAAATAAGGTTCTAACTGATAATCGAACCCGTGACCCCTCGGCTTGGTTTAAGAGCCGATTACTTCTACGCTTATAATGGAGATCGATGCTATACAATTGACAGTGTGAATCAATAAACCAGTATGGAAATGAAGCACATAAATGTACTGGCCTTGGTCGCTACATTGTGTCGGGCAGCTACAATGCATGTACAGTGTACAAAGTCACACAGAACGCTATTCAGGTCGTATTATGGCCACGATAACAATATATTTTGATTAATAAATTTTGGAACAGCTTGGTAACAGTATTAGTTAACTTTTTAGATTGGGACTTAACATTATGATTTTCTAGACAAGAGATGGCGGATTTCCGAAGATAAATGAATAACTTCAAAATAAGAACCTTTGATATGAGTGGAGAGGTCTGGTACTACGGGTTTCTTTCTAACTCCATAAAACCATTTCAAAATTATCGCTAGTTTCTTTACAAATTGATTACGATTTGAAACTTATTCATTCATTCATTCATTTCATGAATTTTTTAATATATATATATCGTATGGGGGACAAAGGCAGCTATCCATAAATAAATAAATTAAAAAATTACAATTATTAAAAAGTACGTAAGAACAAAGTTCTTGAGTCATAAATTAAAAATAATATTAAAATCTCCCGTCACAAAGCTAAATCCAAATTACTGAGCCAGTTTAGAGACCCATCCTCTAAACCACTCAGACCAGCCAGACCACCAGAAAACAATCGCAAAGGGCAGTCGTTTACAATGTGCTCAATTGTCTGAGAGTTTGCGCCACAATCACACGTCTGGTCGTCAGTAATACCCCACTTGAATTTCCAGTGATTGCTTCTCCCAACCCCAGTTCGAAAACGATTCAATAAAACCCATTCCTTTCGAGGAATTTCCAAGCCACCCGCTGCTTTCGTAGGATCGGATATCAAGAACTTGTTCCGTCCATCGAATGATTCCCAGGATGACGCCCAATTAGCATTAGGCGTAAAGTTCTCCTCTATCAACTGGGATGCTGTTCGTAGTGATGGCTTGCGTGATTTGAGCCGATTTTTTAATGACCCATCATTAATAAGCCTTTTATTTTGTTGTAGACTAAACAATGTTTTGTATAGTTTGACGTTTACTTTTCACATGGGAAATTAATAATGCTCACACGACCAAGCACAGTGATTTTCCTATGAAGAATTTTAATTTTTTTTTTTTATAAAAATGTACTTCAATAAAAATTATTGATAAATAGTAGTAGATAGTGCAACATTTATAAAGAACAGGAAGAGGGCTTTTTCAGGCAAGTGGGAATTGCCATTGTTTGTTTTTGAGGTAGCTGTAATGCTTATTTGTATCTTACTGCACTTGTAACAGCTGTTTTTTATAATGAAATATGTCCTTAAAGTGATTGTTTTGTTACATTATAACAGATCTGAAAAATCTTTTCAGTTAGATTTAGGTTTTTAACTTCAAACTTTCAAAGAAAAAAAAGCACAGCTCTTTTGATATTATGATAGTATTATCATGTTGAGTTATTATGTCATAAAAAGTGTGAGTTTTAATGTTGTTTCCAGTATTATAAAAACCTTTGTTGATCCACTACACGGATAGAAGTGTATTAAGGCGCTTAATTGCATTTCCGATCTCGGTTTCGCCTCGTTTCGTAAAATACGTTTGCGTACGGAAGTTAAACACTTTTGCTCCTAGTGATGAAAACCGCTTCTCTATTACCATTGGGCCCCCGGAAATGACCTTTAACCCCGGGAAATCTTATCGGAACGAGTGGCCACTGTAGCCGTGACAACTGAGTATCTGATGTTGATTTGACTGTGGCACAGTCCGGACTCTAATGAGGGAGGCCGTAAACCCGATACGGTCTACTCAAGAGGTGACCTTTGTGTTGTGTCGACTCTTAAGTTGTGAATGAGTGGAGTTCCTACTTTGCAGTATTTTGCAATCAACAGTCGCCATGAATTAGGTCAGCAGCGAGTCCGGCTTGTCTCAAGAATCCAATGACATTTAACAAAAATAAATACCGAATGTGAGGATTACTACTAACTACTTTTGTTTACGACATAAATACGACAAACTCATCTCATAATGATATTAAAACCCTTTAAGGTACGAGAAACCGGATTTTGCGTGGACTCCTGCCGGTGTGTTGGAGATACGCCAACACCGAGTCTATCGGCAACGTTATTATCCCTGTAAATTGGCTTCCTTATTCGTGTTGTGGTTAATATACATTATATAGGCAGTAGAAAGAGTTATAAGTCCAAACTAATCGGCAGTGATAGAGTAGTACCCTCTGTAGATATGGCTACTTCGTTTTTTTATTAATTTTGAATTAGTCAGTTTGTAAACGATAATTTGCACTACTAGACCACTCGTTATGGTTATAGTTATAGCGAGGTCCATTCTGATTAATCGTCAATTAAAAGGAATCCATTACATTCTACAATCGCCAACGCAGGAATGTAACGGTAGAAGGAATGTAATGTGTTGTTGGTGGTGGGAAAATGAACACGGAAAAGTTGCCAGAGATTTAATAAATAGTTCAATAAACCACCCAACTCGCGGGTCGAGGTCCGTGTGAGTGACCGAGGTCGGGGCACGTCGCGGCGTTGGCAGCTACCGAGGCCGGGAACCGCGGTCGTTACCTCACATTTCTCCGACTGCCAGAGTTGTGGGAGGTCCGAGTTACAAGTGGACTGACCCGCTGGTAATGCTGAACTCTTGTCCTGAGTACGTCAATGTCCTGTGTAAATAACGCTAAATGATGGTGGTGCAGAATTTGGATTCACTACTTCGCTAGTATTGTTTTGCTAAACGTGACATTTATATTGCTAATAATCTCCATTAGCTGAAATAGACTTTACTTAACATTCTTGTGCTTCGACCCAGGAATAGTCTGGTATAAGTTGTGGGGTTCCTGACCGTCGCACCTCCGCCAAAACCTTTCGGGCTTCGCTTCTTTCCATACCGTTACAGGTCCAAATAGCTGTATAAATACGAATGAGAATAATAAAGCAATGTTAAGAGTTTTTCTTAAAATATGTCCAGATTAATGTGTTTGTTACGCCAGTATTTTTAAAGGGAATTCTCACATATTCTTTATGAAGATGATTTGGATGTTTACAAATTTTCTTACAAAACAATCTCCAAACTTAATACTTATTAGATCCACGACTTAAACGTGCCTAGTCTCAACACTATATAACTTATTTATTATAAGGGCATAGTTGCCACAATTGGTTGGTAGCCTTTTAAGTTTGGATAGTGTTGTGTTTCATTACTTCTGATTGTCAACCCCTTAAATGGAATGGAGCCTCTTCAACGTTTGTGAAAATACTATCAAAGAATTTATTGAATTGAAAATTCAAATTAGATTTCGTTACACTGCTTGTACTACAAAATATCAATATAAAATATCATATTCCTGTGGTTCTTTTGCAACATAAACCTGTCTTGACTTTTGGGTTTAATTTTTCGGTATTGCCACTAGTCTAATAATTAATTAATAAAATTTTCCAAAAGGTACACTCAAAGATTCGTCTTAAAAGAATACCTGTTCCACATAAAAAGTGGTGTATTGTTTAGTTATCTCTAGTGTAATTGATGTTATTTTTGTAGAGTTCACTTGAAACTGTAATGTTCTGGTATTGTTGAGTTTTTATTCTATTTTATTTATTATTGTTGGTCATAAATGTTTAATTGAAAGAAATATGATTATTGTCACGATAACGAGCAACTTTACATGCTGGCTAAAACAATGGCAAATTAAATCATCACCCATTTAATCCATTGTATTACAATGAGGCACTAGTTGGCATATTGTGGCATGTCTATTTTTAGTTATCGACTTCTTGTTCGTACTTTTATCCGCAGACATGTAACATTCCATGACGTCACGGCCAAGGCTGAGCTGAAGTGATGTATGTTATCAGCTCATTGCATGTGAATGTCGTTCACAAGAGCAGCACAAACATTTGTTTGGCAATCCAATCAATTTACGTTCAAGTCTTATTTTTCAAGTGTCATTTTTAGATTTAATATATTAAGTAATACGGTCTTATCGAGCGAGTGACTCTTTCATTACCAAGTTCAAGTGGTCTACTCTAGAGAGGGTTACGTAATGGGTGAGACTTCCTATCTGAGTTTACTGATATTCTATACACTGGAACAGTTCGTTTTTATTATGCAGGTACAGATTATACACATACACATAAGTATGGGATGTGTAATAAAAATAGAAATCGTATGAGCAAGTGTTTACAAACATATACAACAGTAATTTACAACTGTTATGTTTACTATCAATTAGTATCAGGTACTTAAAATATGAAAAGCACGTTATATTAAATATATAATACATTTCCACTATAATGTATTTTGGATTATTTAAATTTATATTTTAAACAATAAACTCGATGCATAATGGTTGTGAATCTTAAATTTCATTAAATATATTTCGTGTTATATGATATATCTAAGTTATGATACGATATATCAAAGTTATACAGTAAAATTTGACACATTTGAAACTGGCAGGAACCTAAAATATGCGACTTTCAATTGAATAGTTTTCTACGTTATTTGCTTAAATCTATTTTAAATCTCTAATACTACAGAACACTTAAGGAACTGACGTCGGAGCAGCGAGTCATGCATGAGATACATGATACAACAAGTAATGTTGAAGACCACATTTGAGCAGTCTCTTCTTTTTCTAATTTTTTGTAAAGCATTGGCTAATTTTCCTTTAATCTAATTTTTCCCACTCCTCAAATGAATATAGATTTGCGTGATGAACTTAAAAAGCAGGGTGAGGTAAATAATAAATAATAGAAATGATGGAGGTCCTTATAATAAGTGTATCAGTCTGGGGTGGGCTTAAATCCGAGCTAGCACTAAATCGGACTTCAAAAGCCCGACGCCTTAGACTGCGCAGCTACTTCCATTGAGCGAATTGCTATATTGTATCAAGGAATCTCCAATCTAATATAAAGTGAATAGGTATTGTAATGAACACTTTGTATCGACTAAGGTAACTAACCTAAGATTACAACAGTTGTCCCTATGCTGTTGTTTGTAGGATGGGAGGGGGGAGAGGTTTCCTATCGTGTCGTAACCCAAAGGCCCAGCGGAGCGAGCTAATTGATAGGGATATAGCCTGTCAGCTTGACCAGCCGGTCTCACCTCGCAGCCCAATAATGTTGGACTGTTGGCTGGCCGTTGGGCAAGAGGCACGGCGATGGCCTACTACCGCCTGCCCGCGGCACGGCGCGCGGTCTCGCCGGAATTGCCCATATCTGCATCTACAGACTCAAATGTCAATTGTCGTACCAAACCGGGAAATACTCATTATGACGACCCTACACGGCTGTAACATATCTTGAATGAGCTCTGGAAAGGTCAATCACGGCTTTGGTTTGTGTGGGCGTTGCCGTTGTTGCTACGGAAATACGACTTGCGTCATAACTACGCAGTTTAAAATATCGCTTTAGTCATCTGTTAAGAATAGTGTTTATTATCTTTGTTTTTTTTTCTAAGATTTACTATTTTTGTCTTCTTGATGAATTGAAATCCTAACGAGAACACACCTTAGTGCAATTAATGTTTGAAAATGGGTAAGGGGGGTTTAAATCATCAGTTGAGGTAAGCTGTAGTTTCTACAAGTGAAAATGAGGATCGGTCTCTAATCGCTTTTTGATTCACGTTTGCAAGCCTACTTGTGTACAGTGAAAGCCTTGGCACCTCCCCTTAATTGGCCTTAATAATACAGACAGTGATTAGAGATTTGAAAGAACTAGTTCAGTCTAAAAAAAGTTTGTACCGAGCGGCAGACATAATTTTATAGGGCCTGTTATACAATAATGTCTCACCGTCGTACTCAATGTCACTTTCTATGTTCGTTAAATTGATGTTTGTAGTTGTTAAGGTTTTTTCTATGAAATAAATCAAAAGTGCATGAAATAAATTTACTTATTACATTGTTGCATAAAATCTATCTTTTATTGTAACTATATGTTTAAAATACCTTTTAAAGCACTTATTAATTTTATAGACAAATTGGTCATCTTTAATATCACCAGTACACTATTATTTCTAATAAAATTAAAATAACTTAGGCACTTTCCCGAATAAACCAATTGCCTATGAGGATGTTAGCCATTAGGTTTAAAAGGGAATTTTGGCCTCTTCTGTTTCTAAAAAAAAGAAAGAAAGGACTTTTATAATTTGTAGAAGAAGTGCCTTAGCTCTCAGACGGTATATTTAAACAAAGTAGATTATATGTTGGGATCGGGAGGTGACAAATGATTCAAATTATCCAAAGTTCTTAAAAGTTCAAAAACGAGGTAAACTGTAACAGGAAGAATGGTGGAAATCTATTCCAAATATCGAATTAATAAAATTATCGCCGTGTAAATCTGGATAAATCGCGCAATAGGCGTATTACACAATACCAGTAGTCCAACGTGTTTACTCCTATAGCTTTTGAGATATTTATTTACCAATCGATAATCCATTACGAAGCAATTTACATTACATAGACGACTTAGCTGGTTAACAATTACAAAGAAAATAGGATATATTACATTGCGATATTTAACTTGGTATGTGTACTGTACCAGATCTAGTGAGTGCATTACAAATAAATAACTAGAAATAGACATGAACAACCAATTTATACAATGGATAACAGCGACGATAATGATAAACATTTGAAATAATAACTTAGAGAATTGTTCATAAAATATAATGAATGACGCATACAACATTATAAAGTATTGGATAAAATGTTATTTGTTTGGTTCTCAAAACTACATACAATATCGTGCACATTTTATATACTATGTTATTATTGTTAAAACAAAATTGTTTTAATGACTCAATAATTGTAAAATATGTGGAATTTTTGAACTTTGAGTTTGAAACCTTGAGTAATTGAAAAATTAGCAAGAATAAAATGTTATATAAGTAGCTCAAAGTTTCCAATATGTTAAAATAACATTCTTTTGTATGTATTTGTGGCAGATATATGGCTTTGTAGATATATTTTTCTTAAAGTTCAGACATGCATCAAAGAACAGATTTGTGGAAATGAAGAATGAGAATTTGGAAAACGATTCGTAAATAGATTTCCCAAATCCAACAAGTTAATCATTTTACCACTTAATTATTCCCAGTATGATTCCATTGGACTCGATATAGCTGACATAGTTGTCGCATCTCCGCGGGAAATCTGCCGCGGCTGAGAATGATGACCGTCCCATATCAGCCGCCAATTTCCTCGGTTTTCTTGCCGTCTCACATCACCACTGTCGCTTCTCTATTAAGTTGCGTTTCGTGGAACACTTTCGGCCGCGACTACTTTCCACGCCGGTGAAATGGAGCAATTGATTATTTTCCGTTCTTGGAACAAAGCTGGCCGCGCAGAGATTAGTTTAGTAAAAACCGACTGTACAGGTCGTCACCGGAGAGAACGCCTCGCCACAACTGTTGGTTTAGCGTCGTCGGTTGTGGGCGAGGGCTAAGTGTGGAAAGTGGGAGAACAACACTGTAATCACTTAAACGACCGGAACGAGAAAGATCGCCAATCGGAAAATTGGAATAAAAAACTGAGAATAGAATAGTCCTAGAAGAGAAATTCAATTCTTTCTGTACACCACTTTTTGTCGGAGATTACTATAAACAAAATTCCAATATTAAGGGTTATCTATAAAATATACTATAACATATATACATGAAATACCCATTATCCTACCTATATACATTGTCATACCGCTCACGTAGTGAAGGATTTAGCGGTACACACACATACACAGAGTGCGTTTTGATATATATTATTATTTAGTGTTTTTAATAGTCCAAGAACTGAGAGACAATAAGCATTCTATTAGTATACAGCCTGGTTTTTCATCAAATCAGTAGAGGAATTTTATTTAAGAAATAAATCGGTTTCAGACGTGCTAGTTATGGTTTACGTCGAAATGGGATTGTGTCATCAAAAGGGTTAAACATATGAAACAATGTTTTTTTTTCTCAGATAATATTTTTATAAGCTTTGCACCTTTAAAACCAACCGTAATACACGTATTTTTTAAAGTGTTAAGTCTGCGTCAGCTCACCTCACCGTATACCAACCCTGGAAATCGCGCCTCAATTCTCTTTATCTTATTGTCTGATGTTGATATAATTAAGATTCGTGTTTCAAATGGTCGTTTTTAAGGGTGTCTAGAAAAAAAATATAATTTGAGGAAAAATTATTGTTTCGTTTGTTAACCCTTTCAATATCCTCCTATTTCGACCTCCACATACATTAGCGTGTCTGACGGATGAAATTCTTTGTTAGGAAATATTCCTCTGTCGATTTTAAGAACATGAAAAACAGGTTGTGTTCTTATCAGAATTATTGCAAAATTTGAACAAAAAGTAAAGACATTTTAAAACACTACAAGTTTTGACGCTTCTTTTGTTCGGTAAATTTGGGAATTTGGAACACAACGTTCTATATGTCTAAATGTGGCTTAACGAGAGGTAAATGCATACTAGAGGCAGTGTAAACTACATGGATGGGAGACACAGAACAGTGGTTTATGGACACACCCTCAGGGGCGAGTGTTCACTTTATTAACAGATTGCTAGGTTTAATCAAGAATGCAGCAATGCTCAAGCAGGTAATACCTCGTAAGACTTTTTATAAAGTCAGCGTGTTTTTGACTGGGAGACCGCCCGTTTAAATGACTGGGACTGGGAATATAAATAATTGGCGAGTGAATGTACATTTATGCTTAGAGACAAAAGTGGTGAGTATGTTAAAATTATCACTGACTTTTGCAATGCAATACGTGTTAATGTAATAAAGGTATTTGAATTTGTGTATTGCTAATCGGCTTTGGGCTTCTAGACTGAAAAGTCATCTTCGACCAGTTCGTAATGCAGCTGATCAACTTCCCTCTTTTCTTAGTATTTAAAACATATACATCGAGTTTCTCAAATAAGCTAATATAATCTGTTACCAATAATTAGTTTATGTGAAAGAGACTTTAATGAACACGGCTGTGAGATCTCATTAGACGTGGATGCTATGTGCTAACAGGTAACTCATGGCCGTCAAACAAGGAGTTATGCTTGAGGGTTCCCAGCACCTAGGATCTCACAGCTGAGAGACTAACGATGTTCAGAAGTGAGCTAACGAAGGTCGTACCGCTCATTAACACATCACAAACACCTGTGAGACTGTGCAGCCTCGACCTTTGCGTAAATCATCAGACCAGCTGTGATTTGTGTCGGCAAGTTGTACAAGTGATAAATCTGGAGTAAGAGTTACTTGCTCTAGGGAACAACGGACAGCATCCATCGTCCGTTCTCCAGCAGAGATCAGCAGGACAATCGTCTATCAGCAGAGATCAGCAGGACAATCGTCTATCAGCAGAGATCAGCAGGATAACTGTCTATCAACAGATATCAGCAGGACCATAGTCTATCTGCAGATATTGGCAGGACCATTGTTTATCAAGGAAGATTTGCAGGACCATTGTCTATCAAATAAGATTTGCAGGACCATCGTATATCAGCAGAGATTAGGAGGACAATGTCTATCAGCAGATGTCGGCAAGACAATCGTCTACCAGCAGAGATTAGCAGGACAATCCTCTACCAGCAGAGATTAGCAGGACAATCGTCTATCAGCAGAGGTTAGCAGGACAATTGTCTATCAGAAGATATCTGCAGGACAATCGTCTACCAGCAGATATCAGCAGGACAATCGTCTATCAGCAGAGATTAGCAGGACCATCGTCTATCAGCAGATATCAGCAGGACCATAGTCTATCAGCAGATATCGGCAGGACCATAGTCTATCAGCAGATATTGGCAGGACTATAGTCTATCAGCAAATATTGGCAGGACCATACATAATCTATCAAGGAAGATTTGCAGGACCATCATCTTTCAGAGAAGATAAGGAGGACCATTGTCTATGAAGGAAGATTGTCAGGACCATCGTCTATCAGCGGAGATTAGGAGGACTATTTTCTATCAAGGAGGATTTGTAGGACTATCGTCTATCAGAAAAGATTAGGAGAACTTTGTCTATTAAGGGAGATTTGCAGGACCATCGTCTATCAGCGGAGATTAGGTGGTCCATCGACGCCAGCACTTAATAGTCTCAGAATGTAGCGAAGAAATTCTTAAGAGGGTTTCTTTGAATGACATATTTCATAATTTTTCCTGTTGTAAATCTAAGTCTTTTACTCATAGTATCGAAGCTGTGTTTGTAAGGACGATTTTCTTATATCTACTTAAAATGTTAAAAAATTATAATTAAATTATGTAGGGCTGTAAGAGACAAAGTTGAAGGAACATCTTTTATTATTTACCTATTATGGGTGGGTATGGTTTTGAGTAAAATTTATCTAAGTGAAATTCTAGCTGAATTGAAGTTGTTGTTTAGTGCCTTTTACTTACTTACTTTCTGGATAATTGTATTATAACGAGTATTTTTTGTTTATTTGCAGTATAATTCAGTATAGACAGTAAAAAGACAGTATAAGCCAGATTTCTGTATCAAGTTTGGAGGGAAATGTCGGGGTGAAGATCGGGCGAAGAGGTTAAGCCGAACAGTGAAAGCAGGGTGCTACAAGTCACTGTGACGGACGGAGGGTCCGGGGTTCAGGGTCAGAGGTCAGGCCCGAGACAAGGACGCAGACATTACGGTCGACACCGATCCTTGTGTCTTGTACCGTCAGAATCAGAGCACAACTTCCTCCAGCTGGCTTGGCTCTCCGCTGGAGAACGGGTCCAGGCGACCTCTCTCGTTAATTAACCCGGGGAAAAATCCCCACTTAAAGTCGATGATATTGGAAAGTGAGGGACTTCAGAGATCATAAACTTTCTAGACCAGCGTTTCAATAATGGGTACGGCCAGTCTGCGTTTCAACCTCTGAATTCGTGCTGGCCGAAATGAGATTGAATCACGCGCGTTATCTTTTACTGATTTTGGTCATTTTTGAGATTTTTCTTAATAATGGTCTATTTACCAACGTAATTGATCTATGGAGATTTTTACGTTAACAAATAACAGATTGTTTACTCTCAACAACATTACCCTTTGGAATATGCTGAGTATTCAAGTCGTTCATTCGAGTGAAACCGAAGAATGGCTGTATAACAAGGGCGCGCTGAGCAAGCAAGGTCCTGAGACAGGGTAATGAAGTGTGGTACAATAACGAGTATGAGGCGCTGCAGCCGACTGCTGAGGAAGCGCTGAGTGACAAGATCAGCCTCGCGGTGCCGGTAACGACAGGGTTGTGCAACTGCGGCCAACGATAACGAGTATCATGCACGCCAAGGAACTGCATTATACATCCGCATCTAATAACCGGGCAGCTCACCAGGGACCCCCCATCCCAAGGACCGCACGCCAAGCCGAGGTTAGTTGTGTCATAGGATGTGTATTTCTTATTGTACACTTGACCTAGAGGAGTTATGTATTGCGCGACAGCCAGAAGTTGACGCAAGACATGTAGAATATACATTTGTTTTTTCGCCACTTCTTTTGGATATAATTCACTATAAGATTTTGGCGAATCTGCTGCAATTTATCAAACCGACAAAAAGAACGTCATTTATGGACAAAATTAGGTTAGTAACTCTTCGGAATCCTGGTAGCACAGTTTCCCTTGGCTGGAGTCAAATGGTAAAACAAGTATCTTTCACTCGCATGCGAAAGTGCGCTGGGACCAGTTTGGCGGCGTATTGCTCTTGAACCCTTTCCATTCCTCTATTTCAGAAGAACATTTGCATAACACAGCGGAATGGAGAACCGTGGACCATCTGGCAGGTCAGCTGCTGACAACCGCGTCACAGTGTCATAGAGCTCGCCTACTTTACGATCGGGCCCACATCGGACTCCTTTGGACTCATCTTCATTTACGTCAGTTTCTCTAGACCAGCTAGTTAGTTAGGGAAAATAGAGAAACGCTACTGTGAAGATGACCGGTTGTCACTGGTAAAATGGGTACAATATAAATCCGGGTATATGTTTGAACATGCAGTTTTATTTTAACAAAAGTGGATCCGAGTCGAACTATAATTAAGTACAACTAATTAATAATTAGGAAAGTTTTCGATTATTTTGTCATGCATTTCTATAAAATGACTAGTGTCCGGAGAAATAATTTCGCCGGTTTCAGAGGTGAGGTTGGGTTGTTACTTGAAGATAGCAAAACATACCTTATCATATTTTACTTTGTTTGGAATCGAATGTATGCTTCGTACTCGTATACGGCTTAAGATACAACATTGTCATGTTTATAAAGGTTTAATAAATTATTACAAAATGGCGCCTATCGACTTTTATATCAAAATTTAACAAAATTATAAATAAAAGCGTGAAAATGTTCAATTATTTCAGTTTGGAATATTGTGCATAGAGCATAGGTACATTACGTTTTGTTGAACTCTCTAATTTTTGCACAACACGTGTTTTAATATAAAGCATAACAAATTCGTTGTTAGCAGTGGATGGCCTTACGTTTGAGAGATGAGTTTCTGGTTTATACCATATAGCTTTATGCAAAAGGGCGTTTGAAAACTCCCTCATCGACTCTTTTCCACGTAAGTCCAGAATTTGTATTCCCTCGTGGCTGTATTAGTTGGATAAAATTATACTTTTAAGAAGGAAGTATAGTTAATGTTTTACTCATATGTTTGTTGCTTGTTCAGGAGTGCCTAAAGGTTCTAATTTGTGGCTACTGTTTTCCCATTGCTCATTAATGACAATGCTACAGCTTTATAATGATCTCACTGCTAATCGGTAGTGCTAATCGGTAATCACCGAGAAGAGACCATTTAGATCTCCAATCAGCCGCTGTTCCTGCTATAAGATGAGGAGAAATCTGTCACATGTCCCTGAACCTCAACAAAACTGTGGTAGTTATCCGTAAAACTAAATCTTCGTCCTTTGTCGTGCGATTTTTATGGTCGATACAATAAAGAGAAATCACATTGTACGGAATCTTGAAGTTCTGTTAAATTTCATCCGATTTTCTGAAAAATGTAAACAGTAGAAGAATTTGGGTCTTATAATGTGCATCATCATTATTTTTCAGTGTGAAGAATCTTGTCTGATGCTTTACAGTTCCTTGGCTAAAGATTGAAGTATGAACTCCACCGTTATCAGGGCCAGGAATAGTATGTACATTTATGAACAAACAATCTAGGTAATCCAGACTTAATTCTGCTTGTGTGTGGTCTTGATGTGCCAACACTTACACGATCCTACTCTCTCAGGTCGTCTTGCTGAGGCAGACTTGTTTTGTTTTCTACAGCGTTCTAAACGGTCACGAACTGCCAAAAGAAAGTACAAATATGTGAATTCTGGATATGCCTTTCGTATGAGAAGTTTGGTGTTTAGTTCCAATTTCGGGGTTGGCGACTATGGCATCTGATTCACGAGCATCGCCAATGTGTTTAACAGGTTAATTATTATACTCAATTTATTTGTATTAATTATTGATGTTCTAATGGCTCAGGTGTGTTTTAATTACAGGATTGCTTTGCCAAAGTTCAATGTTATCGTGTATGATTTGTCAATAGACACAGATGAGTGTTAGCGGTGTGCCAGACTCTCTAAATAAATTTAACATTGAACAACGTCATTGATATTTTGATCGACAGATGTGTCTGCGTTGTAATCATCTACTAGTTATTTCTATGTGGTTGCGCCTTGCTTATGTATCGGTACGTAACAATTAAGTATTAGTCACATGCAATGATGATTAGTTCACATACCTTGTTTGATAACTGAGCAATCAAGCTTTATTTAGTTTTTAATTGTGGTGCCCAAATGTTAGCGAATGACTTCTCAATTACTGGATGCAGAGTATTGTAGAGCAAGATGTTTTGGAATAAAAAGAGTAGGGAAATTGCGTTTGACGATGATCCTTAGAGGATAAGGAGGTAATTTTAATTTTGGTATAATTATGAAAAGCCTTGGGATGGCGGAAAGCATTGTTAATATTTCATAAGAACCTGTTGCACAACGACGCGGACAAGCGGGACCGGCACTGCCCGGAGCGGCACTGCAGGGATGGAGGTGTCGGTGTCGGTACTGGATCCGGAGTCATCGGGCGTGAAGGCTGCTTGCGTCCAGTCGTGTCCGTGTCACTAACATCTCCCTCCGTGTGCAGAGCTGCTGTCACGTCGATCAGCTGACACTCAAACATCAATTAATAGTAAATTATTGTGATCGGGGTGATGTAAACAATGGTGTTTGTTGTTTGTGAGGATTCGAGTGGGATTCAGTGACGTTCTCTCCATTTCTGCAGTCATTAAACGCAAGGTAGGCCGTTTGAAATTGAATTTCTTTATTTATGACTTCAATCATTATTAGGATTATGTTATATTCATCTACGATTAAACTAGGAAGCCCAAGTGCAGTTTTCAATTGTAGGTTATTTTCTTTGGAACTGATGCTACAAACACTTTTATCATGTTTATACCCAATTTTTATAGTCTAGGAGTAGATAACCACTTTGCACTATATAAGCATACAACTTGATTGTTTTTAATCGATGGATGAATATTTTCTAAAAAAAAAAGAATTGTTCGTCAGCCGCATTTATTTTGTTGTTAAAAGTATGAACTGGTGATGTTTTTTCAGACCATACATTTCTTAACTTTACACACATCCGTCAGACACTTGAATAATAATTATATCAACGTCAGACAACTAGATAAAGTGGCTGAATGTTGTTCATTCTTTTAGAGTCTGTGTGTGGTTACCTGACGCTGATTTAACAATATTTGTAACGTATATGACGGTTGTTTTTGTTGTTCGCAAATCTAATAAAATATCATCTGTAAAAATTATTATTGTATATGTTTAACCCCTTTGATACACTTTCATTTTAACCACCACCAAAACTATCAAGGCTGGCGATAAATTTCTTTACTATGTGAAATTTCTCTGATCGATATCAATAAAAATCAGGCTGTATGCGTATACAGTGTATGAACTTCGGGCAAGATATTTCATTAATAAACTAATTAATTTAGATATCGTATAGGCGAATGTTGTTGTTAAGCAAGCTATTATAAAGGTTTCGTTTATTTATTTAACTAAGGAAATTACTTATTCTTTCCGTAACCGGCCAGTTATTGTCTTTGTGAGGGGGTTTGTATGGCAAAGTTTACAGTATTCAAGAATTGTCAAATGCTTTCCACACTTTTCTCAAATACATCAATCTTTGTTATTCTCATATCAGTTGATGTTTTATATCTGACTCAAGACTAAAGATAACGTAGGATTTTACGAGAGTTCTACACATAACGTAGAGTTGAATCAATTGAGCTTCTTCGTCGGCGACTTTTTGTTATATCTTCAGAAAAATAAGACTCAGGAGTGAAGACAGATTTCAGACGCCGCACTAACAGGACGGCGAACTGAAGCTAAACTCAACATTCAGAAGACTAAAGAATTATACAGTACCTAGGCTTACGCGTTATTCACAAGTTCCTTGTTTGGTTTCCACAAAAGAAAGTGCTTGCTTCTTAAGAATGCTTTATATCAGTGCATCAACTGAATCTAAATTTGAACATTTAAGCTTGAATGTATTTCAACCACCTGAGTTAGTGGTGTAAGTAGCTCTGAGAAGATAACAACTGAAAACACACCTTAATTTATCTGAAGTGCTTATAAAGTTCAATGGAAACAAGCCAGTGACTGTCGGGCGGTTACGGCGGCCTCGACACCTATTCCAGGAGAAGGATATCGGTACAAGCTCCCCAGTGATCGAACAAGGTCTGATACCGCGGACTCTAAACCACATTCGCTCGGCCAAGGTCACATTTACCTACTGTGTATCTACTGTCAGCCACCCTCACACCGGTGTCAACAACATCTGTGTCCTTACCTTGCTCTATATTGTGTAGTGGCGCAGGCGCAGTAGTCGTGGTCAATGATCCTTCATTTACAGGACAATCTGGATGAATAAACTTCAACTTTAGATCCTTCTGTTTTGTGAGAAATCATTTATCAGATAAAAAAGTGGAATTTCTCGTTTACAGACTGTTAACAGTAATTTCAATTTATACATTTTGTCTGCTTATTAGTGACCAAGTAAGGCATTTTAGTTCTATTATTATTTTTAACTTAACAGTGTATTGATAACGTTGTGATTAGTACTGTAATGAGATAAGTATTGTACAACTCATACGCCCTAAAATCTACGTAAAATTTATGTTTTTGCTATCAATGTAATATAAAGTTTTTTCCGAAAACTTGCAGTTTTTGAAATCTAAGATATAGAATTAGTTCTGTTTTGGCCAATTTGTAAATAACCACTCCGGATTTGTCATGTGTTTGTTAAGTTCAAAATGTTCAAATCCCCTTAGCACAATTTCTGGCTTTCGGTAAAGTTCTTGAACTCCTTTAATTAATTTTAGAGAGTGGCTAATCTTGTTTTATCCTATATTCGCATAAACCACGTGCATGTGCTGTGATTTCATCAAATCGATGGACCCGTGTAGTACTAGGTCGACAATTTCCAAGGTCACAGAGAGGATTTGCTCTATCTATATCTCAGATCCAAATTTGTACAACATGTACTTTGCGGCTTTTGTTTCTCCAAATCTCTTGGGTGGATTTCCATACCTTTCCTTCTATCTGTGATGTCAATCGAAGCTCAAGTCAAGGAACCACAATAGGGGCCAATGAAAGTCAGGTAGTTTACTCTGGAGTAGGATCTTCATCCAAACTATTCTTAAGTGTCAATATGTCACCAACAGTCTAATAATTGTCTGTTTTGCATTCCATTACATGAGAGACAACCCGTGTTGTGGGCAAGTTCAGCAGTACTTGGTTGGCCGGCGGGTCTTCAGAATCCAGAGAGAATTTCGTACAAACTGAAAGTGAACAAGCTGAAGGCACATTAAAACCAGTGACCGGTTTCTTTTGTTACCGGCATCAATCGATGACACAGTAACCGGTGAGCAGTGAGGGTGGTGAGGTGACCGGTGACCGGTGACACCCGGGCTCTGGTGCGAAGAGGAGCGAACACGGTGCGTGGGTTTGTGGAACAAGCTGTCGCTGATGTCACCTTTCTCGAGTGTCAAGGAAACCCACTCAGTTTTTTTTCTTACCTACATAGATCGATGATAAAATACTAGAAACATTCTACAGCTGGACATGTGGCGACTGTCCAAATGATAACTTGTTAGTTCGTATAAGAATAAACAGCGGTTGCAGCACGTTTCGTTGTATTACGATAGACAGTTCAGTTCCTTTGAATGAAGTTCGTACAGATCATTCCCATGCCAATGGAGATTACTAGCGGTGCAATCTAGCGGCTGCTGCAGCATCGCGAGATGATCGAGTCAAGAAACGTTGACTGTGGTTGCTTAGCGATCCTGTTCCCGCTTAATCGGCCATGGGTGGTTTGGAGGTCACCGTTAAGCCAAGGTTAAGTTAGGTTAAGTGTTAGGTAGAGAGGGCTTCTTAGTCTTAACTTGGCCTAGTAAAGTAAAACAATCTATTCGTATACCTTGTACATTTAACATTCCTTTTGTGAATCATGAAAATACCACACATTTTGTGGCACAGAGGCTATCAAATGACATTGATATTATCTTCATGACATTGTTACAGGCACTTAATAGCTAACATTTCCGTTGCTGTTTAAATTGTAACCTTCCATAAGTTTTCAACATCTTTTTTTATATTGCGTACAACGATACCGTAAGTTTGGAAAATCAAAACAGGCTGATCATTTAAAAATTTGGAACTCCGTGTTAAAACAGTTGTCACCTATTTTTCGAGGACCTTTTATAGCCTGAATGTCACTCTGGGGTGACTTTTACTGTCGAATATCTCACTATGAGCGAGTTAAAATTAATTCGATATTGTATGTTGAGCTGTTGAAGCAAATAATCGATCATGAAAACCAGCCTGAATTCATAGGAAACCTGACTTGGGACTATAGAGTGTGTCTTAAATGTGCATAATTGAAGGTTTTAAGTGTACGTCTAACAACATAAATGAATATGTATAAGATTTTATTTTTTGTAGGATAACATATAAATCGATGTTATCCTACAAACCATAGCAAACCAGAGCTATTGCTCTTGCTATGCAATGATGCCATTTCATTTTGAAATCAGCGGGTTTTACTATAACAAACTAAAAGTTATATGTGTCAAAATGTATAACACAACTTTTCGAGGGTTTATAATCTATCTTCTTCATTAGGTGAGAAAATAGTTAAAACATTACAAAAGAAAGAAGAAATCCGTTTTATTTTGTTACTGTGTTTTGTAGATACTTACTATTTTCTTACCTTTTGAAGATGATAGATTTCAATTTTCGAAGCGTTGTGTTATACATTTTGAACATATAACGATGGTATATGGCCGAAATCATATTATCCTTTCAAACCTTCCATCATCAATAACAAACTTGAACCAAACAACTAAAAATAGTGGATTCCAAACCGCGTGATTGTGGATTGACTAATTTGTTTGTTGTTAATGCAGAGGCTACAATATGGCAAACAGTGATACAACAGAAATATATGAAAAGCATCCTAATGAATGGAGTCTTTTCACTTTTAAGATTTACTATATGGCAACAAGTCCATACTGTGTCCTAATCAGCACAGAAAAGACTCAGCGGCTTGTGGCAAGGAAAGAGAGGCTGTTTCAAGTTCTGGCAGCTTGTAACTTTCAGTTTACCTCCTCTAACTGAGAAACGCGCAAAAGTTCCGCATTTAGACAGGAGTAGTAAGCCATCAGAGCCCTGTTTGTGTTTCCACCTACAAACAAACACATTATGCCAAGTTGGCTTACCCTTGATGTTGGCAGGATGCCAAATCGTAATTTTCTCACTCGAACACAACCCCCTCAGTCTTGTACGATGTTACATTCGCTACATTTGTCCAGTTACAACAAACTTTCTTGTACTCTAAGTAGACACTGTACTGTACTATGGATTCTGTTTCAACTACATGACAGTTAGTTGGTAACAGTAAGAATTCAATAGCAAATATAATAGTTTATTCTTTAAGCCAATCAATGAGTTAAATTGCAAAGAAGGCTTTCTTCTTGAAATATCATATTAAAACGCTGATAGCTTTGAAGGTTAATTCATGTGCAGGCAATACTGTAATGAGCATGGCTGACAGTTAACATGTTTCGCACCAGTTAGATAAACTCATTTTATATGAACCTTTCAAGATAATCAATTAGCATACAGTTTTAAGCGCCGAGGTACAGTTTTTATAATGTGAGCTTTTTTCATTTTGTTACCATATAATGGGTCATTATTTAAGTAAAACTTCGTTCAGATCCACAATCGCCGATGTTTAATCGATAATTAAAAACGACTTTAATTGAATAATTCGTATTTTGGAATCATTGAGAGATGAATTTTATACGACTGTAACTAATCGCCATATTGAATTGTGTTATTGAATGGAGATGGTTTATCAACTCTTTGAATGAATGCATATTTAAGTACAGTCATTGTGTCTGATTTGGTTGGAAGCAGTTAATTGTTAATGCCAATAATAGAACATACACTAGTGTAATTAATTGCATATATTGGCCTAATGTTTATGTGTGGCAATATTTTTTAAAACATTGTACGGTCTCCATTTCGAAATATTAAAAGTTGTACTATACTTGTCTACACTTTATTACCTGCTCCCTTTGAACCAAAGAGATATTACTAATTACTAATTTTCGGTAGTCTGTAATACTCATTTTACTTTAATGAACATCTTGAGTAATATCCAAGAAAAGGTTTTTGCACAAAAATGTGTACTACGAGGAAAGAACCAAGTTTGTTTACAAGCAGCAACGTATTAGTAAGTCTTATTGTATGTCCTAAAATTTAGCTCGTTTCCATATTAAAACTTTATGAGATGCTAAAAAGCTAAGTAGACCTGGACATAGAAACAAGAGTACTCTAGCCATCACACCTACATTTAATCAATTGTTGATCCTCGAATACATCCTCATTTTCCTGCTAGTTTTTTTAAAATATCTGGATTAGTAAGTCAAGATTCAATGAAGCCCCAGTATGACCGTCTTAGTACGAAACCGCAAGAAAGTACTTTTAACAAATACGGTACGTCAATGAACGGTTAAACCTGGGAAGCCTGTTAAATGGTAATATCGTAATAGACTTACTTTGCTATCCACTTAAAACCTTTTTACTTCTTAAAGCCTCAACATTTGGGTTATGCCGCTCTGGGTGTTTTTGTATGTAAATGCCTCCCAATGACTGCCACGCAGAGGACAAACTGCTATGCGACTGATAGTCTATCAGATTAATGGTCCGCATTCCTCTACAGGCGTGTTCTATCTCTAAACTGCAGCAGGACCTCGGAACACAATCTAGGGACATTCCATTGATAGTGAATATCTCTCGAGGAACGTAGCGTCCGAGTCTTCAGCGGCGCGGCGGATTCAAAATGACTTTGCCTGAATGCCTACGCTTGTATTGGGTTTTGAAACAAAAACAGTGAATATGAATATAAGCAATGCAACAAATGCTATTGAAAATCAAACATCGGCTCCAGAGTCGAAATCTTACTCAATACGATGGTGGGATTCGTTCAGTTGATGGACACAAAACGTGATGAAGGGGTTTTCGAAAGCAGCTGGTCGAGGCTCTGCAGCATCACGACAGTTTCCCAATCCTCGGACCGACCACGGCCCGGTGCGCGATGCCGAGCTGATCTCTTCAGTCGGTGTTGTACTGGACGCTGGCTGGTGAAAGTGTTATGGTCTCGTTTATCCTGAACTGTATTGGTTCACTGTTATATCGAATCTCCGAAAAAGATCTTATGATAACGTTCGCCACTATGGTAATGATCATAGTGGAACACCTAAATTCCTTATCCCTTTTGGAATTTTTCAAAGTCCTCCCATACCAGCAGGTACATAGAGTGCTGCAGTCAGCATTACTAATCGCAGTGGATGGCGATGACTGGAGTGATTGTTTGATTGGTAAAATCCAAAGTATCAATATCCAATGTTACTCGAGTTGATTTCTTTCAATAGTATTAAGTACAAAAGTCAGGTTATCACTGGGTCTTTTTTTATACAAATATTTTTGGTACTGAGTACAAAATGTGGTCTTTTTTAGAGTGATGTGTTTACGTAAAAACTGCTATTTAAATCCTAATATTTGGAAAGTGTGTAATGTCTTACTCTTGTTTCAGAACTTTGGAGGCGAGGGCCGTTCGTACGCCTATCCATAACAGGTAACGGCTAAAGAATTATTTATAGATATTTTATTGTTGTTAACCTCGAATAGAATACTATCATGAAGATGTCAAACTTTGCTACGTTTCGTTAGTTTTTGAATACTGTATTTAGGAATTATATACAATACGCAATGCCAATCCTAACTGAAAGGAATAATGAGTAACTGATTCAATGATCAAGATGTATCAAATGTTTATGAACTAAATATAACGACTTATGAACATAATTCATGTCGTTCCAGAGATGCTCACCACGTAGGTTATCTGACCGGAGGTTTCCATCCCGTTCGATTTTGTACAATGTATATAGTTGTTTTATAATCAAAAAATTTCATTGTAACCCCGTGATTCTTTGGTAAAAATTAGCTGTAATACCGGTTCAATATCAATTACGGAAGTCTCAGAAGTGATTGAATTAAATGCTCTGAGGTAAAATATTTCGTCCACATTCACGCATATTATTATGTCTTCAATATGTTAGTCACACAAGAGATAAATCGTCCAAGGTTATAATTGAGGCACGGCAAAAGTGAGCGCTCGGATTGACATCTGTAATGTCACTTAGCAAATGCCAACCATCCCCTAAGGAGTTTCAGAAACACAAAGTGCATTGTAAATATTGTGACTAATTAAAAAAAGCCTACCCGGGCACCCATTCATCACATATTAGTTTAAGGTGCGTAGTGCATTCTTTAACTTATTTTGGTGCAATATTTAATCTATAGTGCGATCCATGAGTTGTTTATTACAATTTTGTTCATTTTATTTAATCTCCAACAATAACTTAACGTAAATAAACTTTAATAGTACTGTTTAACGTTACAATTACTAATTAAGTATAAATATTAAATTCCTGATTATGAAGGAGCAATATTAAATACCATAATCTGCGAACCCATATATATATAAACGCCTTGTGGCATATCATAAATAGGTACGAATTATAACTAGTCACTTAGAATGTATTATTAGAACAAAGCTATAAATACAGATAAAGGCTTATAACATAAAATTGCAAACAGTGGTAAAGATCTGGCAAGACTAGTTGAACATCCATCGGCCAAGATCGACCAACATGACCATCCATAAGAATATAGCACTACGTGCAAATTCAATTAAAATATATATAGAAAATCAGCATAAGCTATTCAGTAGTATAAAATATCCTGCGGAGTTTTGTCTGTTTCTATGTACAAATGACCATTTAACTGTACAATCATAGACCAGAGCATTGGCGGGGGAAGAAGTCCAAAGTGTAGTGTAGGAATGTGGAACAGTGACTGGGAAACCGATACATGATACTCGATCAACATTATTCTATTGACTACTAATTTCGGAGCTGACCTTAAATGTGCAAGCAGGCAACGAAAATTGGCTGGAACACGTTCGACTGGTTTGGAAATGGTAAACCTCCATAATTAGATTGTCGAGACGGCAGCGCAGTGGCGGTTGCCGGGTCGCTGTACGGCAGTGGTGGACCATGGGCGCCCTCGGTGATCCTCGACCCCTGTGGATCGATCTAATCAGATACCGTACGGAGATCGAATCAAGCAGGCTGCGATACTGTTCGAGGGAGGTGGAAGAGAAGGCCATCCTTCATCGCTGATTGAGTGCAATTCGGATACGTGAGAGAGGTCGTGAACCGCAGGTGGATTTTTAAAAGTGGCTGTCAGGAAATTGTCTTCGCACAGATGAAAGTAGTGGCTGATATGGGATTGGAATGTGAAACAGTGGTAGCAATCTTTCAACTTTTTTGAATTGAAGGGAAGTTAAATATTGGTCGCTTCGCTTGAGGTTCATTTTTGACGATGGAACATATGAGAGGTACGTTACGGAATGTGATACCAAAAATTGCTTAGAGATAATCAAGTGATAACTTTCGTGGTTGATAACTTGTGATTATGTTGGTCAAATTTGCAGCCTACTATTCGTAATGGAAGCATTTAAACGAACAAAGGTAAAACATTTAGATGTCATCGGATTGATTGGCAAAATTCACAAAGTGCTTTTGCAGAAATCCATTTGTCAGCAGTTTCCTCATCTTGTCAATCAAGCTGTCACTTTATCTCATAAACTGGTATATTTGCAAGTGTTTATCTCAGTGTAATCTCAAGCCTCAATAAGTAAGGTCGTTGCGATACATTTGACTCATCTCCTGATTGCCCAATCCCTGCCATAAGAGGCTCCGATATGACATTTACCTGCTCGCCGCCGAGTCGCAGCGTGCAGTGCCGTGTCACGCCGCCTGTATTAGCCACTTCCCCGAGCCAACGGTCCTGGTCCGAGTGATTTGTGCATGACCAGGAAGGCATCTCGGTCCACTAGATTTTCTAAGTGACAAAAACTGCCAGCCTGTCACCTCACGACTCTTTTCCGGTTACCGGGTGTGGCCGGCGTTCAACTGGTTTTGTGTCCCGATTTGCGTAAGATGTAGAGCCACGCAGCTTGTTTACTGAGTATGATTAATGTTGGCTTGACAGTTTGAATAAGGATTTCACTTAGAGACATCCTGAAAACAGGTAAAAACTAGTTACGGAATACATGGGTGTTTCTTGTTTTCGATGATGGAAAGATTGTGAAGGAAACAGGATTTTTGCGGACCTTTTTTAACAGTAACAGAAATAGTAACATTAACTTTCGAGATCTGTAATTTTATCTCTTCCTCAAGTAAATAACTTATCTAATACATGACTACAATCTGAGTTAAAATAAACAAATCATCCAAAATATTTAAATATTTGTGTCACGCATATGCCAGGAATCATAGTACCCATGGTGTGTGTCAACTTCATGCACACTAACTCTTCTAAAACGCCTACTTAATAAAACTCACTGAGGAATGGCAAATGTCCGGAAAATCCTGTTTCCTTCAAACAACAATGTCTCAGTTACTTGGCACCATCTAGAGTTTCTCACAATCTACTTAAGGCTGTAAGTAATGTGCCTTCTTAGCCTTGTACCTATGGTACTGTAAGAGTTAATTTTAGTGGAGGTTGAAATGGAAGGGTGTGTTTTGACACTAAAGGTCGTGTTGAAGTAATGTCCTATGTTAAAGAGATGCATTAGGCAATCACTTCTTAATAGTACACGTAGTTTTCAAACTTAAAAACAAACGTTATTCTGTTTTACTCCAACTGTAGAATTGTATCATATTCAAGATACTAGAGTATTGTTTTCTTATTATAATAAATTAAGGTATTTGTTTTTGTATCGGTTCGACGTTTCCTCCATGCCCAAGAATTTACCGTGTTTTTGTTTTGCCGACAGCAATATTTACTAACAAGTTTTCTTATTGCAGGGTAAACGAAAGTTGTTTGTTGTTTACCACCTACAACCACGTGACCTCACAGCCCAGAATAACCACGACGCTAATTCATGACTTGTATATTCATCGGTCGCCTCTGAACCACGAGAATCACACGTGGAGTCATTAAAAAGATACAAGAATAACGTAGCTTTTTAAAGTGATATTCGAAAAGAGTTCTTAACGAAGTAAATTTTGTTGGATTGTTACGTGAAATAATTATAAAAAAGATCAAATTTAAGAGAAACGCAGGTTTACGGACATTTTGCCATCGTTAACTTTACAAAAATAGAACTTTTATACGTTTAGAGGACTGGAATCCATTCTCCTCTTCAGGTGTTAAAAAGCTTAAAGCTTGAGGATTTTTTAGCTTCTCTGCTGTATATGGATGTATTGTTCAGTGCAGTGACTTGCTTACTCTGGACCCTGGAACTGTATAACTGTATACTGTTGACACAGTAATAACGAAAACAAGAGAAGCTAAGTTTCATATTTCATTCACCTTTAATGTAGAATTTCCGATTTGAGCTTTTCATTGCAAATCAATTGGCAAAATATACCGTTTATTCCATAATTTATGGTAGGTAATCATTCACTAGACCGTTAGTGCCGTTACGACCGTTGGCACAGTAGTAACGAAAACAAGAGAAGCTAAGTTTCATATTTCATTCACCTTTAATGTAGAATTTCCGATTTGAGCTTTTCATTGCAAATCAAGTGGCAAAATCTACCGTTTATTCCATAATTTATGCTAGGTAATGATTCACTTGACCGTTAGTGCCGTTACGACCGTTGACACAGTAGTAACGAAAACAAGAGAAGCTAAGTTTCATTTCATTCACCTTTAATGTAGAATTTCCGATTTGAGCTTTTCATCGCAAATCAAGTGGCAAAATCTACCGTTTATTCCATAATTTATGGTAGGTAATGATTCACTTGACCGTTAGTGCCGTTACGACCGTTGACACAGTAGATTCGAAGAGTAACGGACATGAGTGCAGATGAGACGGTGACGTCACACCAGTTAACTCATCAAGTGTGCACGGTCCTGTCTCCGCCACTTTACACTTGCGGCGGGGACGTTGTAGACTCCTTGCGTCTCTTGGCAGACTTGTCAGGTAAATTTCACAACAGTTCTGTCGTACTTTTACTTAACACTAGCAGTTACCCGCGGGACACCACGAGCGTAATGTTTTCAAGTGACATTTCAAACTGTCTTGATATAAGTGATAGTCACTGAAAGATATTTCAATCTCTTAATCCACCTTAGGTTTAAGTTTAAAGATTAAAATATTAGTACTTTTGAAATTCCTCAAAATTCTCTCCAATAGTTTATGAAATTTTATTTAATTGATACAACGAATTCAGTAACATTGAACTATTTTAGGCCAATTTTGTTAAATCCTAAGTCTAAAGCAAGACTAAAGGAAGTCCTTAACTTCTCAGTTAACACACTCATGATGTAATAAATGATGACATTTTACTGTGGTAAATTAAAATCCAATTAAAAACACACCCAGACAAAGAAAGGCTGGGCGTGTAACATGACATTTGTAAAGTGTAACTGACTTTGGAAGGGGAATAACAGCAAACACATTACCATAACGCAGAATATAAGTTATATCTATAAAATGAGACACCTCTCGTACCTCTACGACTAAAAATAGTGTCGCATTAGATTTAACATTACTAAAATCAAGATGGCCATTACAGCAGCTTTTATTTAGTAGTCTGGCGATTATCTCACTATTATTAACCTATCTGACGGTCTAAGTCTATCAAGCTAGTAACATTGATATCATTCTTAGTGTCATCGAATACGACAAGAATGATATGCAGAATGAGTGCGAGTGCTCTGTGCAGTGTTGCTACTGTCTGAGTCTTACCAGCCTCTATTGGTTATTAGAGAATTGTGGGACCTATAGTTTAATGTAGGCTCCGAACCACCTAGGTGTTGGTGTGATTGTATTGGCGATTGAAAGACGAATTTAAATCTTCGTTCTCAATCTCGAAATAGTTGTTGCTAAAGTTAAAGTGTTATCTAAACTTTTTGCATGGGATTTTTAAATGTGTAAGATTGAGTTCAGAATATTGTTCAACTCAGTGGAATCCGTAAGTCGTATTTGAAATCAAACTTGTGTTAAAACTAACATTGTACGTATGTTCATACTTCAATAAAATGTAAACACAATTATTTTGTACGTCGGATTCAGTTTGATGTAGTATTCGATTTTAGGAACCCGCCAAGCCACCCAATTAGTTCGAAGAAGCGCGCAAATTGGTGTTTAATTTGGCAACCGTCGGGAGTGGGTCGCTGCCCGGTGACCGGTGTGACCGGCTACACAAACAGACAGGCCATGTGTATTTCACAACGTGTGGTAGGTAGGCGGCGGGCGCATGCGCACAACGTGTTTACGTAAGGTGACAGGTTTGTGAACTTTCACTGACACAATGGTATGTATTATGTATCAGTCGCAGATCTAGTTGTAACTGCTCCGGCACCTACTTATCCACACCTCATTGTGGATTCGGCTCACGTCCGAGTCACTGCCGCTTCCTTGCGAACTCTGCGGGACTGACTTCCCTGCGTCACAGTCGCGGTCGCGGCACTCGATAATCGCTTCGTAATCGTCCAATAACTGTGATTATCAATCGTTTGGTTCTGATGCAAAGTCGATGATTACATTTCTCGAGTGTTGGGCGCTGCGTACTTAGACAGATTGCCAAGATAGCGATTCCTCTCTACCTCCCGACCCTCTCTACCTCTCTTTCTCTCTCACTCTCTCTCTGTTTGTGTTGTGTTAATGTGGTATTATCTCCCTCCCGATCGTTAGGTTCCTGGTGTAAAGCCATTAAATTGTATATGTCTATTTTGAAACGGGATTAATTTATAGAAACAAGCTTTTTATGGATTTCCATTAATTAACACCACTTACTAACAACTTTTGTTATACTATTTTATTTTAATATCAAGCAAGCTAAACGAAATGTCTTTTCACCATTCAATTGGTAGTAGCTCCAATTAACCTTCCTCTTAGTGCAGTTTCTGAAATCTGATGCTATCACAGACTCAATTGTGAATCTGAGGAGACAATGAGAATACATGGTCACCTAGATTTCACTATAATTTGTAGTCTGGGTGTCTCTGATGTCGAATTGATTGAAAGAGTTTGTTTTCAGTTTCTTCATCGCCGACTTTCCTTTGGATCTCTTTAGGCGAACACGACTGAAAAAGATTCAAGGAGTAAAATCTGTGAAATCAGATTCCAGGCCCTGTACTAAGATGAAGATGAACTGGAGCTACACTCAACATTCAAAACTACTATATATATGTTTGGTTAGGTGCTTTAGTATACATGTTTTTAGTGAATTACTATATGTTGTAATTGATTACCCGTCCGCCCTAACAGCTTCTACAAAATATGGATGTACTGGATTAAAGAAAATTTAATGAAGTTAAGATTTCACTAACAATGAAGAAAACAGGATTTTTCCGGACATCACTAACAATCGTAGACAGACACACGATTCCATCTTTTCAATTTTCGAATATTCTTCATCTGAGTGACTCCAAACTTAGATAGAAAGTATGTCACTACGTCTAGCTCATGTCTGTGCAAGTCACTGTCCATGAACGCTGTTACTAGGCTAGCCGTATTAATCGTAAGATAAGTACCAGTATTTATTTGACTGTTAAAAGAGTGAATATACTGCCGACAGTGAAACATTCCCGGTCCGATTACCATCGGAATGCAAGTGACGTTAGTTTTAATTGGCCATTGTTCAGCGGAACGCTGCTCGTACTAGTATTGATTGACATCTGACGCCAACTTCGACATCACCGAGGACTGTGCCTTTCTCGTGGCATTTCAACCTAGGAATTTGGTATCAGGATTTAGAGTGAACGTGTGTGCACTGAAATTGGAATTCGTGAGTTCAGAGATAATTCGCAACCTGTACGTCTGGTGACCGTGAACACTATGAGTACATGATACACGACAATCCTATACACGACCATACGTTCATTCACCATACAATCGTGCAGTATATTTCGCAACGTGTGAAGAGTCTCTATATTGATTGAGCATTCTTTGTACACATTTAATGCTACGGTTTATTTACGGTCACTTTATCAGAACACAACAAACACAGTTCGCAGTGTAGCAAACAACTGTTGTGGTTCCACAGTGTAGCGGGTTACAACGGTTATCGCAAGATAACCAGATCAAGCAAAGTCGAGCGTGGGTGCTGCTTGGATGGGTGACCGCTGAGCGATCCTGTCCTTGCAAGCAGTCCGCATGCCCGGCCGTTGGTGGTTGTTCGGAAGTCACATTTAAGCCGTCGTTTCCCAGGTTGAGTGTTAGAGAGGGCTTTTTTGCCCTAACTTCGCCTGGTAAAATAAGACATCTTTAACTTACTTTTATTTTACCTCCCCTTTTTATCCCATCTTTTGTGTTGTGCATTAATTTGTTGGTGTAGCTGTTATTCTCAAGGTATTTTATTTTAATGGTTCTAGTTTCCTTTTTTTAACAATGCAATCCTACAGAATACTTTCACGTTCCAAATTGTACTTAAAGTACTCGTATGCATATTTACTATGAACGAGTAACACACACAATCTTGTTTCCCAACTTAATTAAATATATTTTAACCTCTGAACCATACCAATGCCATCTATATCTTATTTACGGTTTGTAATAGTTGGAACCAGCAGAAATGTAATCAGAATCTTTGATTTTTAAATCTTCACGAATAAATTTAAGGTGTTATGTGCAAGGTCCGTTCTATACTATTGTACGTCCCCCCCCCAAAATTCACGTGAATTGGTAATCTGGGCGTAGCGTAGGAGCTTGCTTAGCTTGGTTCATTAAAAGGGAATCAATCTCTGACCGTTGGTTTTGAAGGGTAAGCGATAAATACCATTATTATTTACGGTGACAAACGACAGATGCTGGTCACTCCAACACCAGTGTCATGTTGTTACACTGTGTTGTACGTAATGCTCTGTAATGTCGTGAGATAGCAAGTGCTGCAGTGTGTGAGGTGAGGTGACTCGACCCTCGGCGGATGAAAGGTGATAACCCGTGAAGGACGGCCGGCTCGCGGCGCCCCCCACAACAATGCCCACGTTGCAAAACCTCTCTTATCATTCCCATTACGAAATTGGTTTCTCTTCTGTTCCACACATTGTATAACAGCTGTAAATTATCGGGCGGGGGCTCACGGCTAATAACCTCTGATCCTGACCGATGCGGAATGTAGTTTTATCGGCCCAGTTGGGTCCGTTTCAGAAGACCGGCAGAAAAATGATAGCACGCGTACGTCGCACTGGTGCTCTTCATCATACGATTCGTTGTTTTCGCACACCACTAGCGAATTCCATAGTTGAGTCCTAGCAACATTCCTAGATTTCGATTGTCTTCAATTATATAGTTTCTCTCTGGTATTTGTTAACGTTAGATATGATTGAGCGTCAACGACATGATCAATGCACGGCCTTCATGAGTAGAGAATGTGTATTCCTAAGGAAAAGATCCATAGGAATATAATAACATCTAGCTTAACACACCGTGCTTCAAGTTTTCTAAAACTAAAACCTTGCAGCACGAAGCAAATCACAATTTAAGCTCGTGGGGCGTGAAACATCATTTCGCGATGTTTTGTCCACTGCAACTAATAATATTGTAGTTCACGTTCACAATCCGTTTAAAGTTATTTGTATTAATAACAAAGGTGAAGTATACTCACGTTTAATTTTTGTTGTATATTTTGCTGTTAAACGTCTATCAACTGTCACTAGTATTAAATTTGCAAATTACAACTAAAAATAACTATAAGATGTTTAGTAGGGTTGTTACTTTACTTGGTTTTATATTTTCTTTTTGCAATACAGTATAATCAAATTATATCTAACAGAAAAATTGATTAAATTGATCTATACAGTTGATGCTGGATGGTATTCGTTTAAAATTTGAAATACTCGTAAACATATTTGTCAAAGTTCTTTTTGAAGATATCTTGCTGGTAGGAAAATAGAATAAAGTATGTCTTGATGATTCCACGAGAAATAGTTAGCGTTATTCTAGTATTTGGAGGCATCTTGAAATAAGTCGCACTGGGAATTGCTGAAGATACTGCACGCATAGTGTGATCTAAGGTGACTGTAGGTAACAACGGGGTTTTTTAAACATAATAAAAAACTATGATTTCCTGTAGTGAGTTATATTAAGGAAGCAATATTCTTAAGTTATAATGATTCCGTAAAGTTGTCATATACTTCTCTTCCGTCTTTTTCGTTTGCCTGCTTCAAAAGTGACAAAAATGTATATCTTAAATGTGTTTAATTCTTCGTAAAGTATAAAAAATGTCATATTTTTCGGGAACGTAACCTTAAAGGGAAGTGGCTTTAAAATAAAAATAACTGGCCCAACAAAACAACGGTTGCGCAATATTAATAATCCAGAAAATGTAATGATGTCATACCAAAACTCATTGTGGGAGGACAAATAAATCCGCGTTATTTTTAAACAACCACACGCTGGAAATGATTCCCGAAACAAAAATAACAAAACCGTCCCTTGAGTTGTGGCCAGCGAATTCTGTTGATTCAGTGGGCCGGAATACTCCCTGGCAGCGTAGTCGCGCCGTGGGTCCGAGCTATATGGGACCACTCATTATCTAAGTGGGCGCAGGAATGTCGAGTTATTCCGGAACCGGTGAACAACACCTGAGACATCACCTGACACACCGTATCATAGACGTATCGACGTTCGCCGCTCAAATCGCGTACGTCAAATGTAATGTTGCTTTTGAATTCTTCATTTAGGTCTGCAAACTGCAATATCGTCTTATGGATTAAACGTCATACATTTTTACCATTAAATTAAAAAACCCTTAAGTTAATCGGATCACAAATATGTGTAAGTAAAAACTATTATTTATTATATCGTTATATCTGCGATTTTGTCAAAGCGCAGATTTATTAATAATCCCTAAAGTCTGCAAAGTAGGTACAATACATACAATATGTATAATATTATACAATATTATTTATAATTCATAAAGCAACATATGAATCATTATTTATGGTTCATATGTTGCTTTATGAATTATGTTATTGACTTATAACAATAAACCCATATATCCTAAGATTTGAGAACATAGTGTTTGTTGTACTAGCGCAGGGTCGTTACTAACCTTGTTGGCTGATATAGGTTGATAATTCTGATTTATTTAGTTACTATGGTATAATAAAAATACAGGAGAGTTTTTTTTATTAATTAACTGTGGTATAATTATGGAGATTAGTGTCGGATCTTAGTGAATATGAATTTAAATGTAGCCAATTCTCTAGACGTGTATAATCCCAATAAACTACAATTTATGTAATATTTTTTTGATTTAATATTATTAGTGTTCATTAACTACTATTAATCAGTTAAAATTAGAATGGTGAAGGTTTTTTACAATTTATTATTCCTAAAAAAATGTGCAGGTAAAATAACTTGTATGCATTAGACTATGCTTGTATTTAACTGAATGCGTCGTTTTCTATGACAAGAATTCTATTGCTCATTGATGGAATGGAAAACAGGCTTATAGTATCTTTGTGATCCTAAAATATTTTTATACATTTCTTAGTTTATTTAAAAAAATATTGAAAAATATTTCATATAAAACCGAACCTCTAGACAAAGATTTTCAATCGACATTTACTGAGTAGCACAGATATGGGTTTTCTTATTGATTTAGCGTAAGCGAAGTTCTATATTAATAAAAATAGCAATTATATTTTCAAATTTATATGTCGAATTTGATCACACGTACAGAGGTGAAATTAATGCCACGCACCTCCTTCTTACATAACCTATTCAGTACTGCTATAAATAACCAAAAGAAAGAAAACGCAATAAAATGCATTTTAAAACATAAAATATAGGCTATTACATGTAACACTCCGCAAGAAAATTGGTTTTTGATGATAAAAACATTTCCAAACTTTATTCGGTTAATCATTTATTCCATCTATTTACACCCAAACTTCATCATCATCAGTTTCGTTTGCCGCGTCCATAAGGAGACCCTGCTCGACATGAAGCAGCAATGGAAGATTATTGCAGACTATAGTCCTGTAAGAGGAATTCGGAGTACTGGCAATTTAGTTCTGAGGACATTTCTCTCGCCTCCATCGCCATTAATAAATCTTTAATCGTCCGCAAAATTCTTTCATTTTGCCAAGACAGTTCCTTGCTCTCAGTAGATCTCCTCTTAACTTACAGTGTCACAACAAGATTTGCAAGAGGTATTAGTATATGTTTGTTCATACCAATTTCATTAAACGTTGAAAATCGATTACAAAATAAAGTTCTGCAAAAAGTGGTTTAATTGTACGACGGACGTGGGTGGGTGGCAGGCGACGCCCTGGACCGGCTATGTTTGGAGAGGAGACTCGCAGAACACAGGTGTGCGCTGTTTTGTTAGTCCGGAGGAGGTGTCATGTGGATGTCATGATCGGGACAGCCGTCAGCTGCTGCGGTCTTCGGAACCGTCAGATGGACGAGTCTGTATTTACAGTAGACGGAAAAAGCGAGGCGTTTGATGTGGTTTTAGCGAAAAAAGTAGAGCCCTCGACAGTACAAACATCGCTCATGACAGACATAACTAGATTCATAAGTAGTGATTCTTGCGTTTGGATTGAATCATGGCCCTGATTGGGAACTCCCACATTTGGATAAGAGAATTTGAACTGTCAGAAAAGACAAGGCCATAGCTTTGCACTGATTAACACAAAGTTACCATCAAACGAGACAATCTCAAGTACATGGAAGTTGTCAGAACTTTGGTTGTTCAGGTAAGAATATTGCAAAGCATGGCCATTAATGTTCTGTTTTGCTCGGAGGTAATAAGGATTTATTTCAGTGCATATGGAAGTTAGCTGAGGCAGGATTACAAACATGTAGTGACTTTATGGTAAACGGACTGTAGGTCCACATCATAAAACTGCCGGAAGCATTTCTTACCTACTTCTTAAGGGGTGGACAGTGGGTCCGCGGTCCCGGCCTGGGACCCACTGTCCGACTCACGGGATTCTTTTGACGAGGGGTTGACAAAAGATCGTCGTAGTCACACTGCAGCACTTGAATGGATGTTTCGAGATCAAAACTCTATATCTGCTAAATAGTTTTCAGTACACTACATAAGACAGCTGCAAAAAGAATGAAACAAAATGATATACATAAAATTAAAGTCAGGTTAGTTACGCCATTTCTAACTTAAGAATGTCTGTAACGATTATAGTGGTCTTTGGTTTATTGAATATGTTTTCGCTCCGACTAGGAGAACAACGATTAAAATATCGTAAGAATGCACAGAAAAAATCAGGTAAAGAGAACAAGACATTTATATAATAGTATAAGAGCCTGTTAACTTTAGTCAATTGTCCTGTTGTAAACATTGTTTTATAGTAGCACAATCATAAATTACCTTACATTTAGTCGTGAAAGCATAGAGTAAGCTTGATAATAACAAAACACTTCTTATTTAAACATTTTTTGCGACCACTGTTGAGCACAAGTAAGACAAATATTTAGATAAGGAAAACTAAAAGTTTTATTACAAATCTACATTTAACTGTACACTTTAGTAAATATTGAGTATGCATGTTGAGTACTGTATGCAGACATCAAAGGAATGTACTATATAACTGTTATATAGTTATAAAAAACGCATAGTTTATTTGACTTTTGACATATAAGTAGGCTTCTCAGAAGTTTGTTTTGTACCTTGTTCGAGAAAATAAAGCAACATTAACTAGGGCTTTTTTTATTAACTAAAACCCAAAATTTTACCTTTTAACGCTTAACGGTTTATTTTAAAGGAGAATAAAAACTAATAGGGTTTAAGAATAACATTTAAGAATTTGGTGCGTTCGAAGTTCTTATAACTGCTAGTAATTAAACATGTTATCTCCTGTCGTTCCGGGATCACTATTTGAAATAACGTTAAATTTTTTCGCAGCGGGATATAGAGATGAATAGCAATTGGAAGTTTGAATGAAACTAGACACATTTTTTAGCCGTTCATCGAATTCCTGTTTGAGTGATATTTACAACGAATCGTTAGCGACATCAGGGTCACTATTATGTAAGTTAGTATGTCTGTGTAGGAAGATGTTTTGTTTACTGTTTGGATTATATGCCAAGAGCCACTATTTAAGGTAATAAAATATTTTGTCTTCGTATCTATTTAACTTAATTTGGTACAATTTTAAAAATATGATATATTAAATATGAAACTAAATTGTTATTTTAACTATTAACAATGTTAATAAAAACAATAAACCATCCATTTCAATTAAACGTGTACTACGAGTAACGTGTCTACTGGTATATACAGTATTATACAAACGATGGTCCAATATAAAGGAATAACTAATACAAACTTACTGTAGATGTTTATGATTCATTAGGACAATGCCAAATTAATCAGAGAGTAATATAATGGAAATATGGGATATTCGTTAAGATATAATCCCGTTAAGATATGTGGTAGCTTGAGTAAAACTGTTGTTAATATTTACTGCTTTAGCAGTACGCTGTGCGAATGTAGTGGAAGCATCACTGACCAGAATAAAGAATAAGTGCAGGTAGAAAAACTAATGCACGGCCAGGTCAGTTTTGAAAAGAAGGACAGTTTAGTCCACAGGTATCAGCGTGGACTAACTGTCCTACCCTGCAGAAAAGTGACGTCAGCCACCCTCGTCAAACTAGGCGTGGACGTACAGTCCTAAAATCTGAAAATAAGGCGACATGTATATTATCTTTTATATTACATATTTCCATTGTTACTTTGCACCTGCAGCTCCGCTCTTCCCTCCACGTTTTACTACATTTCAAGAGCCCGACAACCCTAAATATAATCAAAAAACACACCAAGAGTAGTGGTGTTCTTAATAGATGTTTCTCTACATCTATTTAGGTGAAATTTTCACATATAATTTGAAAAATACCATTTAGAGCAAAACTAGATGCTCAAAGATGAATTTTTATAGTAATTTGTTTAAATAATGAAAAAACCTAGATAAAAGAATTTGATAAACATTGCAATTTATAGTCTGAAAAAACAAAATACCACATCGACCATATAAATGCATTCACTGTAGTTGTAATCCGAAGTCAAAACCCCCAGGCGTTCAACTATAAAGTCTGTTTGTGGAATGAAAGATTGAGAAATCAAGTTTGAGACAAGTCAAGTGCCTATTTTTTCCATTGAATTTTTGCTCCATGTTAAATTATAGAGCCTCGGAAGAGCAGGCAGCATCCACTAGCGTGTCCTCTTACATACGGGATGCTCGCATAAATCAAGCAACATTAGATACCGCTAATAAAAATTACACAGAGTCGATAAAAAACCCTCAAAACTAGCCTAATGACTGATCAATCCTCCGAATTGAGTAAAGGTTTAGACAAGTAGTAGTAATGGGGTTATAGAAGCGATGCGACAATATGCTTTTCGAGGCCACATCACGCCAACTCCGAACTCAACACTAAAACTGTTGCCGTCTTCAATTTCACATTCAGAGGGTAACTACAAAGGTTTATTGTACTTATATTCAATTTACCTAAGGTTTACGCTGACACTTTAAGTAATGTTTGATATGATAAAGGTTGAATTTTTAAAGTGACACAAGCCTGTTTTATGTATTTTTTGGCTCGGTTTCTGTAAAGTAATTTATACACATTCTTGTAATTGTTTTCTTTTAGCCACCCCTTAAAGCTGTCGTCCTCGGTAGCCGCCTAGTTTGCCTAATGGCCACGATTGATTCTCCTTCTGTACAGGTCCACTGCTTCACTGTCTAAGTCATACTGGACAATGATATAGAGTAAATGTAAATAATGTACACAAATTTGAAGGTTTTAAAAATTTCATGGAAGACTTCTCGATAGTTGTTAAATAACCTTTAAATACTAAAACACGAGCTATATGATTTGATAATATTTGATGTGTTGTGCAGTTTACACCTCGTCGAAACGTATACTTAAATTCTTACAATGTATCGGTTTTTATGTGGGGAACTATCTTAAACAACAGATCTTAAACCGGAAAAATATTGTGGTGGAGGGTAGCTTTCCACGGTTAGACCAAAACAGTGGTTATGACACCGGCCGTGTAAACCGAAGACCTAATCCGTTTACCATCTTTTATTATGTAAATTAAACTGTAAAAGTAAACCACAGGGCTCAATGAAAACTTAATTAAAATCATGTAAATGACTGCGACTTCATTGTCACGGTCGATAGTTATCACTATTCTCCTCAGCCATCACAGCGTACAAAGCTACAATGAAGACGCCAAAGAAAACGTTTACTTCACATTAAAACTATTAATAATTATAACAAGGTTTGTCACGGATACATCAATTCAAGTTTGCATGTTTCAACTTGGAAATAAACTGAAGAAGACCCCATCAAAAGAATAATGTTGAACTTATGGGAAATTAAAGCTCTAGTAGTACTGTACTTTCACAGTTGCATGTGAAATTTGAATTCTTTTTGCGACATCACTAATAAAATTATATTTCTAATATATTTACCACAAATTACACTATTCTACTTATAACTAAGAGTCTAACAGGTGCATTACATTTATAGATTATCTCATATAGAATACCCGGTATAGGATAATGTAATGCCTTCTCTCACATCCCATTAACAATCAACATTACTTCTTCAGAGGCTTCTATTTTAAAGTTGGCAACATATTCTCAATTAAGCTTTAATGATTGATAGTTACCTCTAATATGTACTGTAAATGTAGTTTATATCCATCTGAAGAAATGTACCAGATACACGAAAATGTTTAAATGCTTCAGAACATTATACATTGGCTTTTTTAAGAGAATTGGCCAGTTCTTTTACTTGTACATGTATATGTATATGATAAAAAATCGATACTAATGTAGTTTTAAATAAACATTAAATCACGATTTTGCCGTTTATACAAATTTTATATAAACATATATTTGTTTAGTCACGTCAATTGATGTAGAAGAAAATTATAACTAAAAATATACGTTTATATTAACCAATGTAATTTTTTCTTTACCGACAAAATATTAATAATGTACAAGTTACCTCATACCTGCATTTAATTAATATATAATTTATAATAACATTTATAGTTATATATATTTATATTTTCATCAAATGTATTCACGCTCATAATGAAGATAAAATTCCAACAGTTGCAGGAAGAGCGGCTGCCGTACCGCCTGCCCTTGTCCATAGTGGACTTATCGGTCAGTGGAGTAATCTACCCTTTTCATTTGAAATTGCAATGTTTTATTTGATCGGGTCGTTGGGCCAACGACCCAAGTGGACTAATAGAACCTCTATAAATTATAAAAACGGGTCGTTGGCCCAACGAACAGTGGTGTAATCGAACCTGCATTCTACAATTTAACTTGTTACTGCAATAGGGTCGTTGGCCCAACGAACCATATACGTTTATTAGTATTTGTAAGTAAATTTTGGATCGTTGGACCAACGAAACCTTGATTGTAAATTTACTGTTTAAATTGTAAAATACGGTTCGTTGGGCCAACGACCCATTTTTAGTTATGTTTTACTTTATGAAACAAATCAGTCCGATTACACCACTGATCGTTGGGCCAACGACCCTCTTATTTTTAACTAAAGTAATGTTTAGGGTCGTTGGGCCAACGATCGGTGGAGTAATCGAACCGGACCCTTTACGAGACCTGCGGCTATCCTTACCTTTCCGGAAGACCTTTTGGTGCTGCTGGCATGCGCAAATGTTCGCATCGAGATGCTAATAGAGCAGCACTCTTCCTCGTCTAGATGTGGGTTTTATAGTCCATAGACTGAGTCACTGTCGAATGGCTGATGTATTGTATGAGTCGAATCGCATGAGATTTTTAGGTTTGATTAAGACTGCCCTGTGCAGACTTTGCTCATTCATCCAAGCGCCCACTTTCCAGCCAGTATACATAAGGGAATAACTCTAGATTGACTGCGATATTTCAATCAGAGTTCAGCGTAGGAACTGACAATCGGGTTTGTCTCTCGGCCAACACAATCAGACCAAATTTACCAATCCCTGGCTTGTTAGAAGTTCAATTCAAAATTTATGGTCCTTAAATTCTCTGACTACAGGGCTATTAATTTAATGATCCTCTGTAAACCTTATAAAGTATCAAGACTACACAGGTCACCTACACTCATTCAGGATTGACAAGGAATAAACAAATAGATGGTGCGATTGGCCTCAAATTCAAATGAAGCGTGGACACATTAAAGAATTAATTATAATTCATCCAACATTTCATTCACTTATGAATTGAAATGATAATCTTGAAAACTACGGTAATCTTGAGCTTTAGGCCTGTGAACAATTGTTTTCGATGTATCACTCCAAATTTGTTATTCATTAATTTTAGCTATAACTCAATTTTATTTATAAAGTTAGAAAAGTAATTTCCTGATTTTAGATGTCTTTATTTTTGCACGAAAATACAAGTGATTACAGTGATCAAACATCGGGCGAAAGACACAGTTATTACTAAGTGTATGCTTTTAAAAATGCTTGGAAATGGCCGAATACAGTATAAAGTGGACATCGACTTGGATTTTGGAACCAAGTGACCAGCGTCCTCGGTAGAACTTGCAAATGGGACGAGCACAGTGTGGATGTCCTTCGACGAATTTATGTACCAAGTGACCAGCGCCCTCGGTAGAACTTGCAAATGGGACGAGCACAGTGTGGATTTCCTTCGACGAATTTATGTTACCAAGTGACCAGCGCCCTCGGTAGAACTTGCAAATGAGACGAGCACAGTGTGGATGTCCTTCGACAAATTTATGTACCAAGTGACCAGCGCCCTCGGTAGAACTTGCAAATGGGACGAGCACAGTGTGGGATGTCCTTCGACGAATTTTTTATGTACCAAGTGACCAGCGCCCTCGGTAGAACTTGCAAATGGGACGAGCACAGTGTGGATGTCCTTCGACGAATTTTGGTACCAAGTGACCAGCGCCCTCGGTTAGAACTTGCAAATGGGACGAGCACAGTGTGGGATGTACTTCGACGAATTTATGGTACCAAGTGACCAGCGCCCTCGGTAGAACTTGCAAATGGGGTCGAGCACAGTGTGGATGTCCTTCGACGAATTTATGTACCAAGTGACCAGCGCCCTCGGTAGAACTTGCAAATGGGACGAGTACAGTGTGGATGTCCTTCGACGAATTTATGTACCAAGTGACCAGCGCCCTCGGTAGAACTTGCAAATGGGACGAGGCACAGTGTGGATGTCCTTCGACGAATTTATGTACCAAGTGACCAGCGCCCTCGGTAGAACTTGCAAATGGGACAAGCAGTGTGGATGTACTTCGACAAATTTATGTACCAAGTGACCAGCGCCCTCAGTAGAACTTGCAAATGGGACGTGCACAGTGTGGATGTCCTTAGACGAATTTATGTACCAAGTGACCAGCGCCCTCGGTAGAACTTGCAAATGGGACGAGCACAGTGTGGATGTCCTTAGACGAATTTATGTACCAAGTGACCAGCGCCTCGGTAGAACTTGCAAATGGGACAAGCACAGTGTGGATGTCCTTCGACGAATTTTTGTACCAAGTGTCCAGCGCCCTCAGGTAGAAGAAATGGGACGAGCACAGTGTGGTCCTTAGTCGAAATGGGACTTGCAAATGGACCAGCCAGTGTGGATGTCCTTCGACAAAAATGAACTTGGTACGAGCAGGTTGTACCTGACCAGCGTCCTCGGTAGAACTTAGTGTAAACGGCCATTAATCTACGTGACATACCTCTGTGTCTTCCAGTCCACGAGTGTTGTGTTGATTTTCATGATCTCTGTATTGTGGTAATTTAGTCACTCTCTTAGTGTTCTTCAGCAGGTGTTGGTAAAGTTCTTACTAGTATTTTCTTAGTCTCACAGTTCACCAATTTTTGTACATCGGAGTTGATTTGGGAAAGGTATATTTAAATAAATTTTATGACATTTATAAGGACGTATTTAATTTTCTATAACTTATGATACTTTATTCATTTATTTCCATGGTTACATGCTGTCTGTTGGAAATTGTGGCCATATTGTTTATTAATGATTGTTGGTAGTTATAAAGCACTAAATACTTTTTAATCAATACGCGCTAGTGGCATACAGGACGACATTTCAGCACATGTTAAATACCAAAAACACCAATGTGTTTCTTAAGTTAGAAAATAAGTAAATTAAATGTGTCTAGCCAAAGAGAGAAAATATCAAACCATGTTGTTAATTAATATTTCTGAGAAATTTTCAGAAAGCCGGTTAAAATATTAGATATAAATTCACTAACGATTCGATTTTGTGCAGCTCTGTTTTGTTTCCTATAGTGCAATTAATTAGGAATCCTAAAAATCTTCAAATTTGTTTTAAACCGAAATACTTTAAATCCCGTAAACATATGGTTTTGGTCTCCTTTGCAGGCTAGGCAGTCAAACTATGTATTAAAAAAAGACACATCGAGTGTAATTTAAATTTATGTTCCTTTTCCATTTGCATTACATAAAAGTGAACAGTTGAATATACAATTTAGCCTACGTGCAATCCGGTTGTATGCCAAAAACTCGTTCAGGTTATCAAAATACTGACGATTAAAAAGCTTTTTAGGCGAATGTCAAGTGACTTGTGGAATTATCTACCAATTTGGTAACCTGATTAAAATGAACACCTGCCTGTGAGAGCAAGTGTTCATACACCTATACCTCCTATTCCGCACAGGAAGTTCTCTGCCTCCAGACGTATACCAATGTATATCTCGACCACTATTAGGAAGTTCAGACATTTGATGCAAAGTTGATCCCAAAATGTAAAGGCCTGGTAAAGTCCAGCAAACTGTACTATTTGGCTAACGACTTTAAATCATAAAAAGCCAGAGGCTAAAAAATAAGCAAACGTGATTCCATGCCAAACCTCGATCGAGGTGTATTCCAACGAATTTTGAATTATTGACTTCTTCCAGTATGGAGTCTGCTAACATGCCATACTACGGTCTCTTCGACCCGAGAGGATTACTCATTAAAGCCTTAGTTACAATTGACCGTCGGCACAGACGTTCATCAATTTTTCAATTTATGGACAATTAAAAAAAACAATACAGTAAATGAATATTTGAATTATTATCAAATTTTCTTTCTGGTTTCTAACAAAAAAATGATATTATTCAGCATTTAGCAGATATTAAAAAAAAAATATCCGTAAAATATACTGCGCAAAGACAAAAACCATGGAATCATTCTGGGAGTTTCTTATTAATCAGTTGGAGGGTTAAAGGGCCGGTAAACGGGACTGTAGGTCCACGTCATAACACTGCCGGAAGCATTTCATACCTACTTCTTAAGGGGTGGACAGTAGGTCCACGGTACCGGCCTGGGACTCACTGTCCGACTCACGGGTTTCTTTTGACGAGGGGTTGATAAGGGATCGTCGTACTCACACTGCAGCACTTGAATGGATGTTTCGAAATCTAAACTCTATATCTGCTAAATAATTTTCAGTACACTACATAAGACAGCTGCAAAAAGAATGAAACGAAATTATATACATAAAATAAAGTCAGGTTAGTTACGCCATTTCTAACTTAAGAATGTCTAACCATTATAGTGTCTACTGGTATAGACAGTATTATACAAACGATGGTCCAATATAAGGAATAACTATACATACAAACTTACTGTAGATGTTTATGATTCATTAGGACAATGCCAAATTAATCAGATAGTAATATAATGCTATATGGAATTCGTTAAGATATATTCCCTATTAGTAATCCACTTCATATGTGATAGCTTGAGTAAACTGTTGTTAATATTTGCTGCTTTAGCAGTACGCTGTGCGAATGTAGTGGAAGCATCACTGACCAGAGTAAAGAATAAGTACAGGTAGAAAAAACTAATGCACAGCCAGATCAGTTTTGAAAAGTAGGACAGTTAGTCCACAGGTGTCGGCCGTGGACTAACTGTCCTACCCTGCAGAAAAGTGACGTTCAGCCACCCTCGTCAAACTAGGCGTGGACCTACAGTCCTACAATCTGACTTTATCGTGGATGACATAGATATGATATCGCTGCAGATAGGGGAAAAGTAAGGCACACACTGTTGATTTGGCCAGTGATAAAGAGATGCCATCACTGCATTTTGATGTAAGTCACGGCGTGTCGCTGAAGATTTGAGGTTAATGTAAGGCAAAATCAAACATGTAGTGATTTTATCGTGGATGACATTGATATGATATCGCTGCAGATTGGGGGAAAGTAAGGCACACACTGTTGATTTGGCCAGTGATAAAGAGATGCCATCACTGCATTTTGATGTAAGTCACGGCGTGTCGCTGAAGATTTGAGGTTAATGTAAGGCAAGATCAAACATGTAGTGATTTTCCCGCTTGTGATAAGGAGACAGGAGAAGGATAAGTTCAAGCATCTTCTGTTTTCCAGCGATGAGAATACCAAAGATGGGTGTAATGCAAGGCTATACTGATTATTATGTGTTGTATTTGTTGAGTTCGTACCAACTACCATTGAATGTGGAAGCAAGATGTGGCAGGGTCAAGCGTATTTTGCTGTAATCGCCGACGATAAGGAGTTGCTCAGGCAGACGCAAGGCCATGTATGTCGTGTTTTGGTCATCAGTCACGCTGATGATCAAGATACTACTGTGAACGGGGGTGTGAGGTGATGTAAGATCTGGCAGGTTGCGTTCTTCTCGCCGATAATAATGAGATGGAGATTACGTAAAGCAAGATGAGGCATGTTGTCCCTTACTCTCAGCTGATAAGGAGTCGATATGAGTGCAGCAGGTAGGGGCAAGGTAAGGCAAGGTCAAGTGTGTTGTGCTGTGGCCGCCACGGCTCGGCAGCTGAGCACGGTGACTGTGTGCAGCTAGGAATACTCGGCTATTCTGGTGCAGTGTGAGTGTAGACGCCGCGCTACTCAACACGCTCGCGAACTGCCGCTATTCTCGCTCTGGATCTCGCGCACACAACATTGTTTAGGTAAGCGCGTCCACCATCACCACCTATAATAATACCATTATTCCGTCGTTAATTTATCTATTTTGTTTGGTTACTCTAAAACGTTTATGATCTGTTTAACAATTTCACAATTTCACACTTGCAATGATGCAATGTTTTGTAAAAAGGTTTATTTTATTTCCATTGCTTCTTTATTTTCTTAACCTCTTATACGCTTTTATAATGGAGGAAATTGTTTTTTTTTTATAAAGAGTTTAATATGTGAACATTATTTTTTGGTGACATATATGTTACTATCAGGTTTGTCGATATATGGTTGGAAAACCCCCTTACCCTACAAGTACAAGCGAATTCCTTTCACTAGTTTTTGAAATTCATTTAGTAGAATTAATTCGTTTTAATCAGAATATACAATACCGGTACCGGTAAGTTTTCTTAGAGGTGGAGAGTTACACCAATTAATTTAAAGTTTGAAATTCATAATGCAAAACTATGTAAGATAATCAACGACCGGATTGAGCTATTGCTTTTATTTTTTAGGAAGTCAACATTGCAGATTAAACTTACATTTTCAAGTATTTTACTAAACCAACACATCTTACAAAATAATTTGAGGGTCTTTTCTAGTATGTCCCCGCATTCTCTATTTTAATTTCTATAAGTTAGATTACGTTACTACAGCTACAAATGTAATTTCTGAAGGTAATTGAGGTTAGGTTAAGCTAGATTTTTGACAATAATTTGCAAAAACAATTGAAAAACGAGTTTATTAATTTGTACGAAAAAACACAAATTAGTAATGAAAGATGTTTAAAATAATATACTATTCTGGTGACCAGAACCCTTTAATGTCCTCCAGAATTTGTTCGAACAAATCTGTGTTTTGGTGGCGATGTTTCCACAGAAACTCACACAAGTATGAGTCTAGCAAGTTGCAACTTGTACCGCATTCGTTCCTATTACGCCGTTTTGCCGACGCCCAGAGCGATTCGATTGTCTGTGTGTGTGCTCCTGTTGTAGGATCAACAAAATTTTTAGAATGGGTTAGATCACGCGATGCTACCCCGCTGCGCAGCGCTTCGCGCTGCTTGCTCTTTTAGAAAAAAATTAACTCGAGCTTGCAAAGTCCAAGCCCAGATCAAGCGGCGCGCGTTTATCACTGATATTTAATTACGATCTTTGTGAATGCGGGGACATATTAGAAAAGACCCTAATTTGATTATGTAAGTGGGTAATTTACTAAAAGTCAGTTTTGTGTTATTGGTATATTTATACCAGATTTTTTGTACTTACAAACTTAATTACTCATGCATTCAACAATAAAATTAGACTCGTTGTTCACTAGGATTTCGGTTCATCTGCAGATACACTCTAGTGAAAGGCAGCACGGCTGGGAAAGTACATCCAATTGAATCGTGTAATCTGGTGTCAGTTTAACTCGGTATTAGTTCTACCGCGACTTTCAGTTGTTGTGGCACGGTAGGCTCGGTTTCCGTTCTAAGATTTTGGAAGATATAGTCAAAGTTTAGCTACTATGGCTTTATTTCACCAGTGGATACAGTGTGTTAAAAGGCAGCACGGCTGGGAAAGTACATCCAATTGAATCGTGTAATCTGGTGTCAGTTTAACTCGGGAATTTTAATATACAATTGTTTTAAGCTTGAAATATTGCTTAAACAATAAGATTGTTGAGTATCAATATTGTTTATATATTACTTTTTCTTTCATATTATATTGTGTTGATATCGATGTTTCAAATGCACCTCTTCAAGCTAATCCACTTTGAAATATTGCTTAAACAATAAGATTGTTGAGTATCAATATTGTTTATATATTATTTGTTCTTTCATATTATATTGTGTTGATATCGATGTTTCAAATGCACCTCTTCAAGCTAATCCACTTTGAAATCTGACTGCAGATGAGTAAAGTATGACATTTTTATATATCGTTCATTCAACATGTCTAAGCTGATGTGATATAATAATGAATTGATTAGAGTCTGAGGCAGAGGGGTTTTGATGAATTACCTAGAGATGGCAGGTCCGCGATTTCCTCTACTGTTAGAAAGTTACAGGAAAGATATGTTATCTGAGAAGAAGCGATAGTGCCAAAGGTTTGTTGTTAATGTTTCGAGCGATATCACTATCGGCCGCTAGCAACTTGACAGAACATACTCGATTAGCACCCACTGTAGAAGCCTCCAGAGCCGTCACCTTCGTAAACAACTTATGTAATGGGAAATTCTGTTGTGGGATTAGAAAAACTGTTACGTAAGTGTTTTATCTGGGTGCGACTAACAAATTGATAAAGTCCCCAAGTAACGTTGCAAGATAAGGTTTCACTCGACATTGGACCGCTGTGTTTCACTCGCTGTGTTACCGTTTCTTCAGGTAACCTTGGCCTGTTGTTTGTCTCCAGCGTTCGGTGAGACAACACCGAGTGGGGCGAGGAAATTTGCCACATATTGTTTTTAATCTTTTAGTGGTATAGCTGGAAGGGAATTCCGCAAGTTTTGTCAAGGTGCTGAGCTGTTTTTACGGCTTCGTATTTTATAGTAGACGTGTGCTCATCTCCCCACTGTGGCTGTTGGTAGTCTGTATATCGCAAGCTGGAAAACATTCCGACACGTCACTACACCCGCAGCCGCCAGCACACTTGCTCGTCTCTTGCCCAACCCTTTACATTCCTACTCGCCCCCTGTCGCAACGCCAACAACTTTTTGCCCTTTAAGAGAAAAGTTTATGCTTTCACAAGAATGCGCGTGCTTTTGTAATCTGACATTTCTTACATCTCTTGACGGCTTAGTGTAGCGTTTAAACACACGAATAACAGGTTCGAATGTTTTTTTATTTGATATTTTTTTACTGAAATATTACGAAATTACCTTTCATACACTTGCGGATCGCGGTATAGTCAATCCATTATTGTGGTAATTACAACAAGGGTGTGCTGCCATGCCCCGTGACGTTATATCACGTGACGTAAAGCTTGGCCACCCCATTCCGGTATGCAGTTGATCGGTTAATAATGACCGGAAATGTGACCCCGGTGAGGGGTTCCACTGACAAACAAATCCGTCTGGTGTGACAGTTCTCTACCGGCCTCTGGTTTCATGGATATACGACCAGATAGGGACGACAAAATAGGGGCGTATGGGGATGGATTATCCTCCGACATGTTTGAATTAAATCATACTGAAACTTAATTCGTTACGTTTCATAGTTAAGTGTGTTTGAATTGCCAGCAGCGTTAAATTAACAATATATACAATATGCAGGGTGTAAATTAAGTCCTGATACGCCTGGATATATTCCAAACTGCTATAGTCATGTAACAATTAATTCGTATGCATACTATTGCGTTTTAAGAATGCTCAGTTGATCTTAGATGTTCTTTATTTCTATGTGTTGTGAGTACAATTGTGAAATATTTTGTTAATTATAAGTTATACATTATCTTCTGGGGCTGTGGGTTATGCAATCTACAACACAAATATTGTACTTTACAAATTGAGGGGTGTTGGTAAGATTAATTATTCGTCACCAATGTAGTTATGTGAATTGAGCTATCTTTTTATTTCTAAAATACCATGTACTCTTTCCCTTAGGATGCATTCTCCATTAAATGTTTGACAGAGTTCAAATTACCTTTAGTCTGGCTTTTTCTGAAATAATATCGTTTTATTATGGTTGATTTTGGACCGACTGTGAAGACTTTTTAAACCCTCTAGACAGTGCCGTATTTAGTATTTGACTTTTGAGATGGGCTATCATCACATTTAATTTGGGGAGTAACGGGAAGGGATGGAAATTCAGTTTCTTGCTCTACACTAAACCAGTGGACCGATCATTCGGGGGATTTTATCCCGGGCAGAAGTAAGCAATACAAATGCATCATTTTCACATAAGCTTGTTCAGGGTTGAAAGCTTAAAATTCATAAATATTTAAGTAGTAATAGGATTATTTAATAAGGTATATATAGTACCTTGTAAAGATTTGTTATTATTTTCTTAAACGATTTGTGGAGGCCATGTCACCCTAGATAGGCTACTTCCTTCGTCTCCTTACTCCCAGCTCAGTTCAATAAAAGAATGTTTAGGTACAGTCTATAGCAGTTCGTCATGACACCTATCGAGGTCATACAAATGTGGAATACTTCGTTAAATGGATGAAGACAAAAATATATTACCCATCATCACAAGCTTCAAAGCTCTGTGTAGCATAATACAGAATCATCAGCTGTTTCGAAGACTCTCATTGTATTTAGATATTTAGCGATACCGCTACTGCTACAGATACTGCTAGTTCATTAAAAAAAATCAGGAGTCTTAAATGTTACCATTCAGTAGACATTTTAGGACTATCATTAGCCTAAACAAAGTGCGATATTTCCAATCGATTCCGTACATTCCTTTGTAAAATTCAGAAGAGCAGAAGACGATAACCGAGTGTTGCTGGAGAGAGAGCACAACACCCCGCGCCACTGCAGTATATCAAAGCTGTTTTTACTCCAGACCTTGTTCTGTGAAATGTCCGTGCCAGATTTGTAAGTTCGTATGTTTATTCGCTAACAAACCTGGGCAGGCTCCCCCACATAAATTGCACCTTTCTATTTTTGCGGTCGCCTTGTAAACGCGGAGATATACGTGACGGGGACGTCCTGTCATAAAACGGCGCGTTGTCGTATAGGCAACGCAACGGAGAGGAGCGGACAACGCAGAAAGAATGCCAAGGCAATTCTGCAGCTAATAATACCCGGTCATTCTTGTATATCATACGATTTACTCGCACAGCTGTTCTATTGTTGACCGTTAAAAGCAGTTATCTCTGCCCTAAATCAGCTGATGGCATTGCCTCCACATCTTGCAGTGTCCACCGTTCATGTTTCCTCCCACGCACACATAATTTGTCCCACTGTTTGTCTCTCGTTTGTCATGGTTCTACATAATTTACAGGTTCTGTTTGGTCCCTTACATATAAACATATATTTTATCTCGTATTTTCGCTACAACTGCATTTCATAATAAATTCACGTTTGTCTGTATTGACTAACTGGATTTTGTCTGTTTCAGATTGATTTCCTGTGACCCAAAGTAAGTAATGCTTTAGTAATTTATTGTATTTTTTACCAAATCCAAAAGTCTCAATGTAGTTGTAGGGCTAATCAATAGAGTTCATTAGGGGCTATTTCCCGCCAATTATATTTCTTAGAATGTACAGTGTTCCAGTAAGACGTGTGCTGTATTTGTCTGTAGTTTTTAAACTCTTTAGCCCTTTTCACTCCGGAGTCCATGGACGTCCACGGATGGAAATGGAAAAATTGTTTAGCGTGTAATTTAACGGGGCCATTCACACTGAAGTGCATAGACGTCTTGGACGTGACAGTTTCAAAAATACCCAGGTGGGAATACGCAGTAGACGTTAACTGATGCAAGTAGGAGGAAATGTCACATGTACTACAAATACGTCTATATGTAGTTTGAATTGGTCATGGACGTAGAAGCCACAGATATTCACGGTGTCCATAAAAATTGCAGATTCAGATGTGAAAAAGGCTTGTGTTAGTGCAGTTCATTTATACATCACACTTCTAACAAGTGGCATGATTTCTTGTTACAATTTTTCTTTATATTACTAAGTCCTTTATATTACTAGGTGTATTATATAGCATTTCATATAAAGTAAAGTAATGTCTTTTTCTACCATGCGAAGTTAGGGCTAAGAAGCCCTCTCTAACACAACCTGAGAACCAACGGCTTAAAGGCGACTTCCGAACCACCACCAATGGTCGGGCAGACATACTGTTGTAAGGACAGGATCGCTCAACGGGTCACCCATCCAAGCAGCAGCCACGCTTGACGTTGCTTGATTTGGTTATTTCGCGATAACCTTCTTACCCGCTACGCTGCACCATTGGCAGTGTAGAACACTTCTCTTTGAAAAAAACAGTGTATGCATTAATTTGAGAAAATAGCTTTCATAATTTCAAAATTGATTGCACATCTTGCAATCAATTTCAAATTCTGAAACATCAAAATTATTTTCCAGAGGCCGGATATAATACATTAATTTTTTAATGCATCAATATTATGAAGCTCAGCCTTTCCATCATACATAGATTTACAGTAACGATACATTCGGTGTTCGTAATAAACAAAGAGACCATTGTATCGATAGTTGCTCGTGAATTCCTGTGAAAGCCAATGATCGATAACACGTACACGGAACGGCTGTTGAGGTCGCTCGACGGTCGGTTTCGCAAGTAATATCTGTGTGTTGGTATCAACAGACAAAAGGCTCCAATCAGCTACACATTGGCTACTGGCGATCTGCGGCCAGATGGGAGTAGCTGGGCACGCCCTAGCGCCGGCTGTGTGGATGTTCTGTGGGGTTACAACTCGTGTTCTCTTGCCGATCTGCAGACCACCATTATGTACACGATATGTCCGTAAACGTCTTTGTAGTTGGTGGTATTCTTAACTTGCGTCGAAAAGGACGCCGTTCAAAGGGCCTGTTGTCCTAACAATTACTTTGTGCCAAAACGTAGTTGCGTACCTTTTTCGCTGCAAAGTCAGTTTCGTAATGTGTTGATCGAATATTAAATGGGAAATGAAAATTACCCAATCGCTGGTTTTTTCTGGAGTTCCAAACAATTGTGGGATTGAATACTAGAATTTAGGAAATTTCCCATCGTCGTGTTTAACAAAAATAGAACACTACATTTTGACGACTAATATCTACCCTTCATTTCAGATATAAAGCCCGTAAGACATAGGTTTTAACGTACATGAAAGCTTGAAGACTAAACCACCGAACTAGCTACCAACAACGTAATGTGATGTACGTCAAAACGTTAAGCAAATATCTGACAGGTACAACAACAGCATTAAGTCCAGATGGTAAGAATGAACCAAAACGATGTCACTCCAAGAACCAAGAGCCAGCACCATACGCACCAGAGAAGGTGGTTCACTTTTACCGTTCAAGTAAAATTCGTCGGGTTGTGTGGGAAACAGCATGCCTTGATATGGACGAGATCGTTCTGTCTTCTTTTCATTGAAATATAACTGGAGATTAACTGGAGATTGATGTGTTGTGATAAGATGGATTTGGTCCTTGGGGATAAATGTGATGTAACTCAGGAGATGATGTACTGGAGTGTGATGCAAGAAGACAAGGCTACATGGTAGGCCTTATCTCAACATTGGAGTACACGCTGCCTGTACATCGAGCTGGAACCTATTCTGGCTGAATAATTAAATATTACTTACGCCTTTCACCGCCGCACAGCGCCACTCTGTCCGTGTCTTGTGTGTGGGCTTATGTAAACACGCGTACTCCATGGATCATTTCCCACGTTACGCTCGGAACACGTCACCGCCGCATTGATTGGGCAGTGTCGGCTCTCGCCCCGCTACGTTCTATCAGTTGAAGAAAGTGTACAAGGGTGAATTCTGAGGTGGAACAGTAAAATTATTTCTGAACAATAAACAAATTCCTCGTTTATTTTAATTAAACATACCTCAGATTCAGGAACATTCGAGGAAATCTACTGTTCAGTTTAAGGATGCTTACAATTTTTTTCGTTAAATTATTTTGAAATATTATTTAGTTTTTGCAAACATCTTTAGTCCAGGTAAAAGTATGATCATTTACGTGTTTTGATAATCAACATCGTAACAAAACAGAAGATTTGTTGTATTACTGTATATGGAGGACACTCTGTCCCTATCTACTATTTGTTATTACGCGATGTACATAGGTTACCTTATCAAAAATGTAAAAGTGTACCTTTACGAGCCATACCGTGATCTGAGCTTGAATTTGGGTGTGTCTTTTACGTAAGAAGTGCCAGGAAAAGCGCCAATGACGCCCACACTGATGGCCAGGGGCATTTCCGATCGGAACTTTTCCGTCCTCACATCACGTGCCAGACCATAAACTATTTATAATACGTACGTATGTATTCAACTACTTATATAGCATAATAACAAGTAGTAGATACGGACAAAGTGGCCTCCCTATATATCGGAGTAACAAACTTTTATTTTTAAATAGTGAACACAAATACCTTTTAATGAACAATATTTAAACGTAATATGTTGTTGTAGAAGGTGTGTTTCACCTAGCGATTATCGATGCTAAATGCAGCTATCGGAAGTTCGACACCGAGGATCTTCGTTTCATCAGGATCCCACAATGTCAGGATTTTACTGCGACTAAAACGGAAGGTTTACAGCCACAACCCTTATCTACACAGTTGCAACTGTCTGGGACTGGGACTGCTGTAAACATCCCGTTACGAGGTGCACGCCTTGCCGCAGCTCCAGCCGGACTCCGATCTTCCACCGTTAATTGGTCCATTCCCATGCTAATGTCCCCCACACGGCCCCGGTTGTGCAACGCCTGAACCACGGTGCGCCAGAATAGCCTGTGACGGGGCCCGGGGTAGGTCATAGTGAATCACCTCCGAGCTCGGAAGTGCCGTCACGGATGGTGTCTGCCAACGGCGCATTTGTTGTTTCTGATAGAAAGTCATCGTAAAATTAATTGGTGAGCTGGAACTGACTAAAGCTCCTAAAATATTGCAACATTCATTAAATTTGTTCATAACTCTCTGAATACATACAAACTCAAATGCATTCCTCATTAAAAAAATTATATATATTTTTTTTAAGGAAAGGCTGATCCCCTTTTAAGATTTATTCTGCCCGTCCTCATGGGCCACTGGTCTGTGCGAGGAACTTATCAAACAGAATAAAGGGGAGAGTCTATACAGTACAATGTCGATGTTACTGATAAAAATTGCAACGGTCACAGACAGGATTCGAACCTGCGCTATATCTAACTCTGACTCAAAGTCCAACGTCTTAGACCGCTCGCCATCGGCACTCCTGGTAAATTTTATTATATTAGTTTTTTCCAACTTTCGCATTCCTAAACTTATGCTTTCAACTATTATGAGTGAAGATATTTGCATCAAAATATTTGAGTTAAAATTTACTTTCAACATTTGGATTGATGTTAATGCGTCATGATATATTTTTCGGAAAAAACATAAAAAGAAAGAAATATAAGTGTTTAAATCTGGGAGCGTAAGTAGCCGATCGGTATAAGGCGGCAAACTTTGGATCTGAATTTTAAGATGGAGAGAAACGCGTTAGAAGGAAAATCACATTTAACAACTGTAACTCCGCCAATAAGTAGGTATTGAATATTAATACTGCTAGTATTGTGGAATAGTATTACTGTATGAGAATGGTTGCAACTGTGATCGCAACGAAATTTCACTGTATTGAAAAGCTCTCGTTACTTAGAATTATGAGGCAGTTTGGCAAATTGGTGTGGCTAATTTATATATTACTACTACTATTAACTAGCATTTGCTACTCTGTTATGAGTTGGCAATTAGGGAAGAAGATTATACATCCTCCATTACATTTAAGTGGTGCTGTCGGTTTTTGTAGAATATTATTTTGTCATAATCCTGATAACTTCCAAGAGGGAATACCGGCATGTAAAGTAGGATATTTAAACAATTCTGTAACCAGACGCGAAAAAGCTGCTGAAGATGTGAATTTGTTCAGTTGGAGCTTCAGATAGTGAATGACGTGTGTTTTATGATTTATAACAAATTTATAAGAAATTCATGTCCTTATCTGCAATAGTTTTCCTTTAGGTCTAATTATAAGATGTCTTTAAATTCTGTTTTGAATGCCCACTCATCGTGGAAAGTTAAACATAATTTATTTATATATTTCTTGTTATCTAAAAAGGTATCTCACAGGGCTGTGGCCAAAATTTTGTTTTACAAGTAAATAAAAAGATATTCCAAGCCGAAAGCCGATTGTGCTGTAATAGTTACGCGTAACCTGTTCGGTAGTGAAGACGCGGACGCTACTACGCTCTAATCTCTAAATAAACCCCAACTTTTATGTTTCTTATAACAATGTTTCTTAGAATATAAGGCCGTTTCCTTCCAGAGTCGCCGATTTTTCTTCTGCTTTTTCTATACCATCACGAATATCACAACAGCAGTTCCCACGTCCTCATGGTTCAATTCTAACTGAGAACCCCTTAAAGGATAACAGGATATCGGACATTTGCAATCGTTATATTTTACAAGATGTACGATACAACGTTTCGAGAATTGAAATCTATCGTCTTCATCAGGTGAAAAAATAGTTAGTCCATTACAAAACAAGTGTCCGACTCGCCGCTGTGTATCCAGCCTTATGAGAGTCAATTCTCGTGTTGGCGTTCTATACGCAAGGTAAATTTTTAGCCCGAAGATCGCCATCTCAATTCGAGCACAGGTGTGGTTGCGTGCTGAGGCTTATTATATCTTTACTGTTATTGCTGGCGTATTACCGTGTACCTCTGTTTATTGACTAGCAACAATGACTGTTATACTGGTTCTAACCGGTTGTGTATCTCCGGTGGGAATAAACCGACCACTAACCGTGGCGCAGTTATCTCTCCTCCTGCTCCGACTAACCATTTTTTCGCTATCTCGACGACATTATCCCGCTTATGCGACAGGTTAAAGAGGTGTTATGCGACCGTAAAATGCCGTCTGTATTATGTGATAAGGGCTGAGACTCGTAATCCGAGGAGTCTTGTCATCAGAGTATGTAATATGAGGATTGTAGATCTGGTTGTTAGGGTCAACAAGTCGGCTGTCCTATGCCGTATGTTGATCATTTTATTCTTTGATGCAGTGACAGGACAATGTTTGTTGATTAATTTTAGAAGTAATCTTATTTGCTTAAAGTACCGTACTTTGTTAACTTGACACAGTTAAGAAAAATTCCATTGCCCTTAGTACATTTTTCTAAGACTAGTTATTAATCTAGACCATTATCAAATATTTATGATGATATCAAGTTAAAGTAATAATAATTCCTATTAAACGCCAAAGGCTTATAAGAATTATTATCATTTTAACCCAATATAGCATCACAAATATTTTACAATGGTCTAGATAACTCGTCTTTTAGAAAAATGTACTACGGGCAATGGAATTTTTCTTAATTGTGTAAAATTGACAAACTAGGTCAAGCACAAAATCATTCTATTATCTAATAGTAGAAAGAGAACTTCTAAAAATAATCAATAAAGAAAGTCCAATAACTTACAAAAAAGGAATAAAATAATAAAGATCTGGCATCTTCTGACAAAGAAGCCATATTTTCTTCACTTGTTAGTCGTTGGTTGATTAACATTTTGCCAATGAGAGTACTGCTCCTCCGCCTTTAAGTCACCCATATAAGCTGATAATACGTGTTATAGGCAATTTATTTCTAACTTTACGTTGACTGAAGATGGATGGCTCTCCACACCGGGGTCAGAAAATTCAAAGATTTAAAATTTGTTAAAAATGTTTCGACGCAGTGCGAACGTAAAACTTAAGCCTAAAAGCGTAAATAACCCTCTAACTAACTGAATACGCTAAGTTAACTAGCTGTAGTACGTGTAGTCAACATCGTCACTCTGCCTGAGTGAACGTGTTATTTGGATAGATTTTCATAATTGTAATCGGTGTATCTTCATTGTTTACTTTCATAAGATTTACATAAAGAACCACGATATATTTTTGCGGGAGGTCATTAGTGGCATTTACAGTGGAGGCATTTGAGGCCGAGTTACCAGGAGAACTTGGATAGTACACTTTTGGCTGTTATGAAATTTTGTAATAGACGATCATCTACAGAAATTTAAAGATAACGGCATGGCAACAGTTAATGTCACTTGTTTTATTTTGTACGTGGTTTTTTCTCTCTACCTGCAATGTGACAAGTACATGCAACACTGTACACTCGCGGCCTCCAGCGCCCAGTTATGCAAGGGGAATGTCTGACACAGGTTTGCCATTTTCCCAACATCCCGGACCTAATTATGTTTATACTAAGACATTTTACCATGCCACATTCCGTCGCGGGAATGCCGCCCTTCGCATATCACTTACCGCTGTCATCCACCTTTTTTTATGTCACTTGCCTCCGAAATTGCGAAGCAAATATTTACGTTGTAAAACGCCACCGTCGATAAATGGCAAGCCATTTTGCATTTCGGGAATTAATACATTTTCTGCTCAAAAAATTAAGTCTTCATGTGGTAGAGTCGGATTTGTATTCGGTTTTTACACAACCACAAAATAAAACCCAAGTGCTGTTGTCACTATATCTTGACGTGCAGTATCTGGCAATATAAGCGAATGACGTGGTTGTGGGTTGTAAACAGTTATTAATACCGGTAAAGACATAAGTGATAAGAGATAAAGCACATGACGAGTAGTTCGCGAAAATATAACCATTTATTGAGCTGACAAATGCACAGTGATTTGTCGCCAACTTAGTACATACATACAATGGTTGTACCAAAGGCTCTCTCCACGTAAACTTTGGACTACTCAAATCTCCTTGAGGGGTAATTAACAACACTACTTGACGTTTTTTATGGCTCTAAAAATGTTGTGGCACCTCTATACATTTAAATGTTAGCCATCGGGTGATATATAAAAATTAAGATATTGATGAGATTAAACTAACGACACTTAGAAAACTAATTTCCGACCATCTTGTCCAAAATAAGAACCGTTTGAACAATCTTATAATTCTAACTTCAGTTGGTGAACTAAGAGAGTTCTTTTTTCGCCATTCTTTCTTTTTTATCAGGAATTTATACTGAGATGTCACTCGATGAGGTTATTTAATTAACATGTTTACCCTCGCCAAGAAATGGAGGTTAGGGGGTAAACAATGCGTAACAGTAACCTTATCGTTCTGACACCTAATTTTGAAATGAAAAATGACTTTATTAGAGGCGAAGTTAGGGCTATAAAGTCCTCTCTACCACTTAACCTCTTTTTTTATTATAAAATATTTAATTTTATATATTTTGTTAAAAAAAGTGAAGAAAATCAGTGCAGGACAAACAAAATTTTAACATGGTTAGATGTAGTTTTCTTTCTTTGTCTCATCAAGACTTTTCATTCGATATCGCCCCGTTTAATGTTTTGAGATGCACCCATTTTGGGGCAGAAGGGGGATTAATTTTTAAATTATAAAACGTCATTACGTGTTGTATGAAATTAAGGGGAATGTGGAACATCTTTCCTATTTGTTCGTTTGTGTCCCACAGCAATACAGCTCTCGTAAATGTGCCTATTATATATATATATATATATTATATATATTTTTTTATATTTTTTACATTATGTGTATAGTTTGAAATATGTATAACAAGTCAATTTGGTTAAGCATGGCGGAAAAATAGTTATGCAAATTATCTTATACGAAAGTTTTTATGCCTGTATATTACTGAAGCCCAGATAAATCTAAAAATGTTGATGGAACCAGTAATTTCGCACATACATACCATCTTTGAGTTGCGATTTCCGGTACACGTAAATGCTGATAACTAGTGTGTGCATAAGCAAAGGTCCAGAAAAGTGCGTTCGTCATCGTTCGACTTTTATCACAAGCACTAACGTCATTGTTGGTTCGCTTTGCAATATGTGTAATGTTCGACTGTAGTGTTTGTTTCTGTCACTGTCACGGACACGGACAGAAGGTCCGGACCGTACAGTCACGACGAGACGCGCCGTACAAACGCGTGTTCTGCAAGTCACACCCGGTGTATCCGCCTGGGCCATTGATACATTTCACCCGCGATACAATGAATGGAGAAGTGCCCCGTCTTGCAGTTTGTAGTAACGGTATTGAAAGTGTTTATTCGCACAGCTGTTCAACGTCCTTTCAAGTGTGGAGTTCTCTGTACTTGTATGGAAGAAACAAAATTACTTGTTGAGAATAAACTTGTTGAGTTTCAATTTTTGTAGTTATTTTTGTCGTCAGCATCTTAAATTATTTGAATTGTCTCCTGCATATGTTTGGTATTGTAGATTTATTTTAAACAATATATAACTTAAAATGTTGCATTCAGGTTCTGCAACCAATGATAAATTCTTATATTTCCTAACGTAGGCCTAATACATTGGTATTGAGTGGTTGGTAGGTACAAAGTATTGTTAAAAATAACCAATAAAGCAGAAAATTACTGTTTAATTTTTCTTAAAACACATTTAAATTGTTTCTTTAAAAAAATAGACATTTTTCTTATAATTTTTAATATCTTACACAAGGCCTTTCGATATCCATGATGTGTGAATCGTCAGGTGTGAATCAATTGGAGATTTGTGTGTTTCTTTTAAAGAAAATAATTTGTTTTCCAATAAGAAGAGCTCCTCCTTCAATGAAATATTTAAATTGTATTGAGAAGCTAAATCACAATAGATATGGACTTAATATATTGTATAACTAATGTTTAACGTGATTTTGGTGATTTAGGAATTCTATAGAACGTAATATTTTGGCCGGATATATGAAAATGGGCTGTATTATTTCGTAACACAAACAGATGGGGGGGTCAGGATCCAGCCAGTAAACAAAGGTCGGTAGTGACCTCTACCGCAGTTGTAGGTGTCCAACGACCTCTGTAGTAGTAGGGCCAAGGTCGTGTTCTCGGAGTTCTGGAGTGTTCAGTATAACGTGGGCGTGATTTATTGGTTCTGGTCTTGTAAACGACGCGTCGTATCAGTCTTGTTCATCTGGTCTGAGCTGGTTTAGCAAGGAATAATTGACCGAGATTGTCGTAGCCTCGGCCCCGCAGGTAGCGATTTCGTTTGCTGTTCGGTTTGTTCAGTCCTCTCTGTGGTTGCATTAAGGAATTGTACTCGCTGTGTCAGTCTTGTTTATCTGGTCTGGGCCTCGGCCCCGCAGGTAGCGATATCGTTTTCTGTTCGGTTTGTTCAGTCCTCTCTGTGGTTGCATTAAGGAATTGTACTCGCTGTGTCAGTCTTGTTTATCTGGTCTGGGCCTCGGCCCCGCAGGTAGCGATATCGTTTGCTGTTCGGTTTGTTTCGTCCACTCCGTGGTTGCACTAAGGAATTGTACTCGCTGTATGTCTTGTTTATCTGGTTTCAGCTGGTTTAGCAAGGAATAATATTGACCGAGATTGTCGTAGCTCCGGCCCCGCAGGTAGCGATATCGTTTGCTGTTTCACTTAATAACTTGAGCAATTATTTTTACAAAATGAAAAATATTTATTAAAGTTTTACTTTATGCACTTTCCCTCTCAAGCAGTTTTAAATTGTAAGTTGATGTTCTCATACAATGAACCTGGTAACCGATGCACTGGAAAATCCAATGATGAATCGATTCATAATAATTGACTGACTCATTGAGTCATTTAGTTCTTCTGCCACTAATAAGTTGAACGCACTTATTGTACTTGGAACTGTGAATTCATATCTGGTGAGATGACATTATTTGAAACGTAATGACTTTTAAACACTCAGTCAGAACCTTCAGAAGGTGTTTCTGTGAACATTCCAATCTGAAATAGGCACAGGTTGTTGTGGACCAGGATGGCATGGGGCGGGCGCGGCGACAAGTTTAGACCGGGAACATTCCCGCTGCAAATAGACACAGTCAGAGACAAGCATGTGCGGGACTGTGCTGGACTTTCCATTGTCGACGCACCTGAAGCTGCCAGCGCCACTGAATCACCTGCTATTGCTGTACTCGCCTTCCTGGCGCAGGCGCTCGCTTGCCTAATCAATCCAACGAATCAGCTGTCATAATGATGAGGCGATTTATGAGTTTGCAGAAGAGGATGTTGAGGTTATTCTTTCGTTATGGGTCCGAGCTTGACTGAAGTTCCATCATCACTTCAGCTGTTCTTGGGGAACTTCAGTGGTAGTGATTTTGAGTTTCCAAGGTTCTGTAGATATCTAAACAGATCAATTTTATGCCTGTTGTAAGCTCTTGTTAACTTTCTGAATTCCTCGTTAACATCTAAAACAAACCTCTTTTATGTATAAGACTTTCCACTAATGCATAATGGATATGAGGCTTAAGTGCATGGCAGTAGGCTGCCCCATAGAAGAAGAAGAATGCATAATGGCTATACTCGCCTTTAAAAGTTCGAAAATCCCATCAGCGAAGAGTAATATTGAAGTGTTGGTACCCAAGAGGTGAATGCATACACATTTGCTACTACTGCTATATTGTTGTTGTCAATTAAGTTGTAAATGAGTTCTTGGTACAGCTTTGCAATAATTTCTCCATCGAAGTTTGCATATTGTGTGGTGGATTTATATTAACCATGACAGCTGTATATCAAAATATAATATTTTATCAGTAATCATTATATCGTACTTACATTTCATCTTGGGAGAACATAGATTTATCCATCAAACATTATGTGCCTACTTAAAAGCCTACTTATCAGGTTTGGGTTTTGTTGCCAATCAATCAATAACCGATATTTAATCAATCGTAAGTAGCCTTATTAATCGAGGTAAAAATTAACTGGCGGTGTGCCTTAATTATGATGGGAGTATTCCCATATTATCATACCGTTACGTACTGGGTTTGCTTTGTGCACTAATCGCTTTGAAAGACTGGTTGTGCGATTGTAAGAAAGTTATTGGTTTTTTTTCTTTAGTAAACACGTGTTATTATTTAGATCCTCTCAGTGCCCGGTACGACAGGGGCTCTCTCCACGCTCTTCACCTCGCCTGTAACGTAGTAAGGATGTTTGGACAAAACTAAAAAGCGACGCCGATTACTCCTCGACAAAAACAAGAGCTGCTGAAAGCTAACTAACCACTTAAACAGGTGACGGTTGAGGTGGAATGAAGACGTGTCGAGGAAAGCGTGCAGGGGTCTCACACCAGCGGTGTCAGTAATTAGCATTGTGGATGGGGAGTGTTAGGTGTAGAGATAGCATCTCATCTTTGTACAGACTGTTCTTTACTGTTGTAGTCTGGTACATAACAGTAGTGCCACTTATTTAACGCCGTTTCCCTGCTGGCTTTTCTACTGGAGATTTGTTTTTATTTTTTTATTTGCGCTACCAAGCTCAACGCCATCTTAAACGACGGTTTATATGTAAATAAAAATACTTTTTACAACACTAGTTTAAATATTTTGGTAAACATCTTTTTTTAATCTATTATATGTGTTTATGTATGTGTGTACTATCATCACTTTTGTGTCATCATACGAAAATAATAAAACCAACAGCATAGGTGTTGGCGTCAATAATTGTAATGACTTCCTCAGGGATCAGTCCTGGTATCCATTCTATTCAAGTTAAACTATTGTGCTCTCATAGACAATCCTGTTAGAGGAAATATATAACAACTGTCATTTATGGAACTTGTTCATGACATTATTTTGAAAAAAAAACACATATTTTCAATATGCACTTCAAATGTGTAAAATTTGGTAAATTAGAAAATATAAAAAGTTATAACCATAACGACTTGATAAAATATTAAAATGTTGTTTCTTGTTGGAAGAGACTGCTGTGCCTTGTTCTGAATTGTTCAGATATAAATTGATCACCTTCATGGCAAACATCTTAAACCAATTATGTGGGCTTTAATCAAGCTAATTGGGGGATCATGCAGTCGCTACAGAATCCTGGGGCTTGCATACTTTGGTTTGTTGGTTTGCATGAGTCGCGGTTGAGCTGTGGTCCAATATTCTGGGAATTTTGTTTTTGGCGAGATTCCTCATAGTGATTGCTCTTCAGAAGAAGGCATTTAGGATCATCTGTGGACTGTGTCAATGACACAATTGTAGAGAACGTGCCCGTTAATTTAGGTATCGCTGTTTAATATTTTTATTTGCAAATATAAACTTATTTCAATAAACTTATTTCAATATAAATACGTAACAAGTAACAAAAGAAACCTTTTATGCAGGAAAGAGTTTTATGTGAATTTTCAATGCATTTGTTCAATTCGTTCTCGTGAGTCTCCTAGAGTAAGGGATTCCACTAATGCCAGTCAAATTCCACGGATGGACATGCAAGATCGTCCAATTCAATTTTTCCTATGTAAAGTGTAAAGTGTTAGCTTCGAGACATCATGTCCAAAGAGAAGGAAAAAATACGAGCCCCTGGTTGAATACTTCCCACATACCACCTACTATGGTGTCAATATTAAGAAACAATCAGAGGTATTAATTCTGTTATAAGTAATACATTGCCGCAATATTTTGCAGTAATATGTTAATACTGTATAGATCTGAGACCTCTTTTTTTCACAATGCGTGTGTATTGTATGTGTGCTAGTAATTTTAATAAACTAATGATTGTTATGAATTTCAGTAGACAGAATAGTCTTATACCTACACGTAACGTAGCTATGGTGGGAAGAGTTGATTCAATGCGAATGTTGAGTTTAAGTTTCAAGTTTCTCTTAGTGCAGCGTCTGGAATCTTACGATGTTACATACTTGACTCGTGTTTCATGTTCGTCTGAAGAAATAAAAAATATCGGCGGTGAAGAAGTTCAAAATGATCTTTTTACATTGTTTCGACATCAGAGACATCCAGACTGCAAAATAAAGTGTAATCTAGGGGAAGAGGTGTTCTCATTGTCTCATCTTCTCGGTTGCTCCACTGTGCTTAACTTAGATCGATTTAGCTATCCAAATCGTAGTAGTGTACTCATTGTGCACCTCTTTTTATTAATTTAATTTTTTCATGTTAGTGTGTTTCAGCTGTTTATGTCCTAATCCAACCGGATTTTAATTACGAATGAGAACTTCTCAACTCTTCCAAGAACTTCCTAACATAGACAAGAAACGAAGTTCCACGTAGCGAATAAAGTTTCTATAAAATGCCACGCCAGCCGGTTATCTGTATAAAAGGAGACTAATCTCGCTCCAGTATCCATTCTATTCCTAATCGGCTGAGAGTAACCTGTGGGGTACACTGGTCAGCAACGCCGCGCCGTATCAGCAGGACAAGTCGGCAACTGCAATCCTTTACACAAGTCGGCAACTGCAATTCTTTACACAAGTCGGCAACTACAATGCTTTACACAAGTCGGCAACTGCAATCCTTTACACAAGTCGGCAACTGCAATCCTTTACACAAGTCGGCAACTGCAATTCTTTACACAAGTCGGCAACTACAATGCTTTACACAAGTCGGCAACTACAATCCTTTACACAAGTCGGCAACTGCAATCCTTTACACAAGTCGGCAACTGCAATTCTTTACACAAGTCGGCAACTACAATGCTTTACACAAGTCGGCAACTACAATGCTTTACACAAGTCGGCAACTACAATCCTTTACACAAGTCGGCAACTGCAATTCTTTACACAAGTCGGCAACTACAATGCTTTACACAAGTCGGAAACTACAATCCTTTACACAAGTCGGCAACGCTGAATGTGTCTTTGTTGTCTCTTGGGTAAATTATTAAAACAACCAGTATAATAGATCAATTAATAAAACGGAGGATTTTGACAGGACGCGACGACAGTCCTACCAACCAATACTCGTACAACAAAGAAACTTTATATTTTGTGTAAATATTACAAAATGTGATATGATTGTATTTAGGTTGTTTTACTTATAATTTCTACTCTACGATTTTCTTTCTTTCATCATGGTTATCCATAATACCATCATAACTATAGTAGAATATTATTTGTATCTTCTTTTACACTAAAATCAGTAGAGTTCAAGTTTTGTTTCTAGGACCTTTCTATCAAGATTTATCACAGGGACCAGTGTGTAACGACACGATTTTAAGAATCGCACTAAATTAATAAGTAGAGGTTGATCAAACTGTGCCATGAGAGAATTGTAAGTATAATTTAAAATTGAAGAAATAAGTACTTCTGCTTACATATATCGTTGGATATACTGTACTGCAAAATAGTAAAATGGCAGCAAATTTATATTAGTTTTTCCAAACTAAACGTTTCTTAAGAACAAATAAATAAGAACTTATTTACGTATTTCCACTGTTGTGATAGTTGTGATAAGTTGGCAACGTTTTGAAGTTACGTTTATAATATATATAGTTGTAAATATTGTTGCACCCTGTGAATCAATAGACAAAGGTTTAAATACACGTAAAATTTACGTATTTTTATGTTTTGCAGTTCTAGTAAAAACAACTTCCATTATACCTATTAGAGAATTACAGGTTCTTTAGGTAATGTTAAAATTATTATTCTACGATGTTGATGAAACGTGATTTTGTTCGTAATTTCTACACCTTCGGAGGAAGCGCAGCACCCCCTTCACGTTACGTTACACGGGCCAACATAAAAGAGTGAGTGAGCATCGTGCAGATTTCTCTCATAATAACTTCCATAATGGGAGGAGAATAAGGTTTCGCCCCGAGTATGGCGATTAATTAAAATATTCAAATCAGCCAGAGATGCCAGATGCCTCTCTTATGGCCTACATGATATTGCGGCGGCTTGTGATGTGAAGGATGCGTTTTTAACGACGGAATCCGGGTTTGTGCAAACTCTGATGCAGATTGGCGGACTGGTGTCGTCGGTACATAAGAGCCGAGTTTGTGTTCCCATAACAACAATATTAACCATTATGCAGTTTTACGCCCTTGGTTTTAACCGTAGAATTATGGGTCTTCTTATTTTAAATATGTAATTATTACGTAGTCAAACTTTTTTAATTTTTTCAATATTTTAAAGGGTTATTCAGAAATTTAAAAAGAATTTCAATAAGTATTCATTTTACGAAAAGAAACGCTAAAAACAGTTTGGATTCGTATTAATGAATGGCATCTTTAAATTGAGAAATCGCCCCTAACGCTACAATACCAATTAAGGAAGTAAAACCGCATGAGATTTGCCATTGTCTCTTATTGGGGAAAATCAAGGCCATTTTCATACAGCCCGGCTTTTAACGTGCAGCTCTGCGTCGCAGCCACTGTCGCTGCAACCCACACCTCATTATAGCTTTGCGTCATTCGCATAATTTAACATTCTTGCATAGTGAAACTGTTTTCGTAACGACAAGTTCACACATGCCGCCGAGTATCATTGTGGGCTTTCATTCAGTCCTTTCGATGTTGTTGATTTGAACAAGTTAATCTAGACTCTACGTTGTACGCAGCCATATCCGCATCCATGTCAATCGTCGACTGTGTGTACTTAATTTATTACTTATTTAATCTTTATGTCAAAATAAAGAAGACGAATCCAAATACGGTGTACTTGTTCGATGAAATGAAAATTGTCATTCGACTACCTACTTTACTACCTACTTTAACATGTAAAATATATGCGAGTTTCTACTTATTTTCTTTATTGTTTCTTGGGCATTGCATATTTTAAACATTTTAAAAATAATTCTGTACGTCATGGTACATACCAGTTTATGACGCAGGGCAGACATATCGCACACTGAGACAGTTTTGGTAGTGTGAAGGTTGGTAGTAATCCTTCAGGTGTTCTCCGGTTAGAGTATAGAGACATTGCTTTATCCTATTTACACTGTATGAATATTACTTGTTTTACATCCATTTACAAACATTGAAACATTCCTACATCCACAAAGCTCTCAGTCGCAAAAAGAAATTGCTAAAGATAAATCAATCTTCTTCATAGCCTTTGTGGGAACCATAACACCCATCACGGATAGAGCCATTACGGGGTTTTCATCTCTTTTTTAAGCCCCTTCCCGCGGCACAGAGTGTCGCGTCGCTCGTTGTTCTGTGCCGTATCCTGCAGCTGGCGACCTCACGTTTTTACGCTACCGAGTAATGGCTGTGGGACGCTCGGTACGGGACGATTATCCCTCACAGTGGCCGATCTCGGATATCGACTCGGCGCGGCGATCAGCTGTACTGTATATCGGAGCACGGAGTGTCGCGTCGCTCGCTGTTCTGTGCCGTATCCTGCAGCTGGCGACCTCACGTTTTTACGCTACCGAGTAATGGCTGTGGGACGCTCGGTACGGGACGATTATCCCTCACAGTGGCCGATCTCGGATATCGACTCGGCGCGGCGATCACCTGTACTGTATATCGGAGCACGGAGTGTCGCGTCGCTCGCTGTTCTGTGCCGTATCCTGCAGCTGGCGACCTCTCGTCTTTACACTACCGAGTAATGGCTGTGGGACGCTCGGTACAGGACGATTATCACTCACAGTGGCCGATCTCGGATATCGACTCGGCGATCACCTGTACTGTATATCGGAGCACGGAGCGGCAGTAACCTTGGCCGTAATGCCCGGACCTTGGCTACACAATGCCTTGAACCGACGCCAAATGTCACACCGTACCTAAATATTAATTACTTAATACCGTCGACTCGGCCAGGCCGGCAGATTGCTTTTTAATACTTCACGGTCGACAATTAACTCCCCGCATTGTGCATTGTTGTGGGCTACCGGCGCGGCGCTCTCCCGCCTACTCCTGCCCTCCTCACTCCTGCTAGCAGATAGAGCGGCTGTTTTGTAATCGTCTCGGGAAATGTGAAGGCGAGGTGCCAAATGTTCCCAGCCAGTGATGTAACACCCGAGTCTCAAATAACAGGTACGACGAATTTTGGACCTCTCTCAAATTTGTAAAACTCTTAGAAAACTGTTTCTAGTATTAATCCGAAAACGGTAACAATTGAAACTTTGAGCGTATAATTTATAAGTAACCCTACTCTTAAGTTATACTCATCAGACAAGACGAGGTAAGAAATATAGTTTGGGTCTCAATATAGTACGGTACTCAATATAATGTGAGAATTGTGGGAAGTTTCAGTCGGAAAGGAGGTGAAATAAATGACTCACATCGTATAATTAAAACATGTTTATTTTCGAACAGGTTTACCTTCGAGTCAGGGTATGTGTAAATAATTCTATTAATCAGTGCTGGAGTGACTCACTCCAGAAGGAAGTTTAAACGTTACGTTTCACAATTAATACGCACTACAAAAACGTTGACGAGTTTATTATGGAGATAGAAGCGACAAACAAATAGGAAATACTGTTTCAAATAGTTAAATCGTTTATGTATGTTTTATAATAATATTAGCCGTAGACAAAATCGTGTAGGAAATAGTAAATAGTAGGCTAAATAAACTGGACGTAGTGATGCAACATTAAATTTGTTTGTATTAGCTTACCTGTCCATATAGACTCGATCAGTCTGTCGTTCAATCGTGTTCTATTCTTCTCCCGGAGTTGACCTTACTCAATGACCTGTACCAACCTCAAACTGCCACAGCCAAGGAGAGCATGATATAATGTTGAGGCAGCCTCATTATTGGTCGGCGAAATTGACAGATACTAATCACACGTCTGTGCTGACTTAAAATAACACAAGTACGGTATTTTATGGCAACACGGTTGGTATAATGGACGTATTCACGTTCTTAACTCAATGATTATGGTGATTACTTCGGTAGGTTTGATATTTCAGACGTGGTCTTATTAAATGATCAGTATACTGTGTGGCTTGGCATTTACATTGTGCTCTGCAGTGTGATGAAATCACGTTAGTTCGATTTTGTGTTTCACATTCAACAGTAGAAAAAAGTCCATGAACTATAAAACAATAAAAATGTCTGATTGTTTTAAAGTATTCTTCTGCGTGTAGGAATGTTTCTCGCGAAATTACGCAAAAGACGAAAGAATGGCAAGTATTTTGCAAGCCTCAAGTTGCTAGTAGCCGGTGTCAACCTCTAGCCTTATAACGAAATAGGAAGATGGCGTGAGATACCACACAACGGTGTGCTAATTCCCGATGACTAATGTCAACTCCCAATAAAGACTGCAACCTTGAGCGCAACTCTGTCCAAGGAAGATTCACTGTGTTGTCAGATAAAGTCGTACACCTGCCTGCTGACTGTCGTGAGCCGTCCAACCTGCACAATGGATTCCCACAGAGCTGTCCCATCATTATACTTTCTAATTGGTGCTCGTCTCGTGTGTACATCGCCTGTTCCTCTCGCCACAGCCCGTCGCGAGCGTGTAACTGAGTCACAACCCCCGTCAAGTCCTTGCATCCATTACAGGATCGGGAATCTTAAGGCCCTTCGACCTACATGCACGATGCATTCCCACAGAGCTGTTCCTCTCGCCACAGCCCGTCGCAAGCGTGTAACTGAGTCACAACCCCCGTCAAGTCCTTGCATCCATTACAGGATCGGGAATCTTAAGGCCCTTCGACCTACATGCACGATGCATTCCCACAGAGCTGTTCCTCTCGCCACAGCCCGTCGCGAGCGTGTAACTGAGTCACAACCCCCGTCAAGTCCTTGCATCCATTACAGGATCGGGAATCTTAAGGCTCTTCGACCTACATGCACAATGCATTCCCACAGCGCTGTTCCTTTCGTTACAGCCCGTCGCGAGCGTGTAACTGAGTCACAACCCCCGTCGAGTCCTTGCATCCATTACTGGATCGGGAATGTTAAGGCCCTTCGATCTTCGTGAGTTTTAATTATTGTTGGGTGTCCTAATTGTTGTGTCAATTGGGATCAATAAGGCTAGAATCCGATGGAACACCTGTTGGCAAATGGAATGGATAAACTAGACTTTTTATCGTGATTAGAGCGTGAACAGATTAAATTGTCATCCTATCGGTTTTTTGAGGAAATCGTTGTTCGAAATAAACTGAATAAACACAGCCTCTGAGTGATTCGGACTGGTGTCATTGCCAAACTTCCGCATGCCTATGGCCCGCGAGAGATCCCCGAGCCGATCTCATCACCTGGTGTTGGCTGCAAGTCAGCGCTTAACTGCCGGTCCATACTACTCTCTGCCCGACAACTTGTGCTGCTGATAGATTGCTTACGAGGCTCATGCTTGGCTATAGGATTCTTCGATACCCTATTTTGAATCTAACTTGACTCAACTAAAATTATTTGTATGGGATTTATGGTGGGTTTTATATTAGTTCTCATATAGTTAATACAGACCCTCTTGAGTTCAACAATTAAAATTCACAAATTACAAATAACAATTTGTTTAAATTCTTTGTTTAAATAGTACACATACTTATTCTTCAACTTTAGTTAATTAAAGATAATTTAATGTACAATACGTTGGTTTTTATATTATTTCATCATAACGTTTTTATTTGAAGGAACTGTCATTAAAAAATATATACGCCAATTTGATTAAGTACCATGAATTCAATTGATTTCTAAACCTAACTGATTTTAGGTTACATACTTAGGATAAGAGTATCCCTAATTAATCGATTTTAATTATTGAGAAATTTGTTTTTAATTAAACCAACTTATTAATCGATTATTTATAGAGGAAATCGTTACCGAAATCTACTTTATGAATAAATAAACTGTTTAAAATCAATTTAATGTTTAGTACTTTTTAAAATACAATTTTTTCAAATTGTCGGGTTGAATTGTTCTGAATTATATTTCGTTTTTCAACCTCAATTAACCGTAATTAACTGACATTAATTATAGATTGTTTTCTTGAATTTAAAACTGTGTTTTCTTTCCTTTACAAAGACTAAAAGAGTGTAAATTGCAATTTCTATTTTTTCACTTTTGATTCCGTTAGCATTTTATTCAGGCTATATTTAAAACAACACAACACATAACTCTACACAAATAACCTTAGTCGAGCAAATTTATATCCAAAATAATATCAAATTGTTTAGCTTTGATAGCTAAAGTACTTATCGATAAATGTTATCTCGTCCATACCACAGGTACTGGTTACTCAGTCAGTTAAATATTCTTCAAAAGCACATTCTATAGAGATGAAAAAGAAGAATCAATTCAGAATTAATTGCATGCAATCTTTGTAAACGATTGTACAGACATACACCAAGTAAAGATACATTCGCACATTTTATACTTATATGTTTATTAAGCTCCAGTGTAGTAAAATTTTATAATTGATTTTTTTTCTTTTTGTTTGTAGTATTGATTCAGTTTTAGTTTATTATTGTCTTATAACTGTTAACATATTTTTTTTTAATATCGATCATTAGTTAATTAATAATTTGATTTATTATTATTTGTAAAGTCAATTTAGTGATTATGCAGGTTTGCACGTTATATAATGATAATATGTGTATCGATTATTTAGGGAAACCGGTATCGATGTGAATATTCGAACGCCTTTGTTAACTATTCAAGTCAAATCAAAGCTTTATTTGTCAATTACCAATATAACACTTTGCTTGCAAAGGTCGACTGTAATGCGATAAAAAATTTGCAATAAGAAATCTGAATTACCTTGATGTATTCGTATACAGACAACCAACGATTCTTGATGACATCATCAATCGATATGCAATGCTGACTATAAATTACCCATTTGTCACTTCCAGAAAAGTAAAGGAAGGAGTATATGATTTAAAAAATTGTTTAAACAATGCACTAAGCTAGGTAGATAGAGCTGTTGATATCCATGAGCCTTGACAAGCTAGGTATCTGCGTTGGGGACACTTGCCAGCTCTCACAAACTCGTGAGTTTATAGTAATTCCCCTGACCAGTTGGGCAATGCTATAAGAACGTAGGATTATTGTCTGAAACACAAGTGACTCACTAATGACCACTACCGGACAGTCCCACTGTGGCCTAGGACCGCGCCGTGTGTGTGTGGGTGGCAGATCGCCAATGACTCCGAGGTATAATCTGTGACCGAGCTGAGCCCACGATAACCGTTATGCCGCTCCGCCCACACTAACCCACTGCCCCCGCTCCGCTCCCTCTCACTTTGGCTGAATCTTCGGACCAATTTTATTATCTTAGCTTGCGTAATATCGGCGATTACTCTTCAACAAAGAACGTCTCAAATGCCAATGTATTCCGCCTCCACTGCGCGAGTCCCCGGCGTCGTTCAATCACTCATTAAGTCTTAACAGTGTATTGATGCCAATTTGCAGGGAAAGCGTACTACGCAAGCAATGAGTACGTACAGTATGGTCTACATGACCGTATTGTTACCATCTCCACAGTGACTAAACTGTTGACAAATTGTTTTAGACACTAATACCGGCGACACCGATATTCTACAAGTAGTTTTATACCTGTTCACAGTGAAAATAAACCAACAAAACTAAGTATCGAAGAACTCAAAAAAATGTAACGAAAGAATTTATTGCAAGAACGCTCAGATTACCCGTTTACCTTTTGATCCTACAATCGATAGAGTTCTTCCTTGGACTTAAAGAAACGTGTGTACGAAGTTTAAACTCTGTACCTTTCTATAAAGTCATCGCACAGACAGCCGGATCACGGCACGATATTTGGTCCTGTAGGGCGTAAATCACAACCAGTAATTTCATACTTCCAACAGGTTTAAAGGCTAAGTAGTAGCCTTGAAGTGGTGATTTTATACTGCGAGCACCTTTTCAGATGGAACTCCCAAATTGTCTGTAGGCGAAGATTCTAGTCCCAAGGTTATGCTTATTTTACTTAGTTCATACTGTTGTAAATGAGCAAAAGTTTGTAATGATTAAGGCTTATTGATTAAGACAGTGCTCAGTTCATGAAGTTGACCACGTTTCTAATTGATACTCCCAAACTGTGTATATGCTAGGCCTATTAATTAATACAGTGCTCAGTTCATGAAGTTGACCACGTTTCTAATTGATACTCCCAAACTGTGTATATGCTAGGCCTATTAATTAATACAGTGTTCAGTTCATGGAGTTGAACACTTTTGTAATTGATACTCCCAAACTGTGTATATGCTAGGCCTATTAATTAATACAGTGTTCAGTTCATGGAGTTGAACACTTTTGTAATTGATACTCCCAAACTGTGTATATGCTAGGCCTATTAATTAATACAGTGTTCAGTTCATGGAGTTGAACACTTTTGTAATTGATACTCCCAAACTGTGTATATGCTAGGCCCATTAATTAAGACAGTGTTCAGTTCATGGAGTTGAACACTTTTGTAATTGATACTCCCAAACTGTGTATATGCTAGGCCCATTAATTAAGACAGTGCTCAGTTCAAGGAGTTGAACACTTTTGTAATTGATACTTTGTTTCACACGGTGATTATCCGCATCATATTTTGCTGACTGTCTTTGTAAGTGGAATTGTACAGACTGTCTATTGTGCTAAGCTTATTTTCTTAATGAACACATGTTTAGTTTATCTCGTACTTAATGCTCGTCTCAATTAACAACGCTCGCGGGGGTGGTGGTTTTATTGGCAGAACATCTCGTGACCTTGTACCGACTGACGATATGAAATGAACGGGCCCGGCGCGGCGGTAGTGTGGCGTGGCGTGGCCTGGTGTGGGCCGAGGAGTGATGAATGTCCGGGGGGAGTTGTCCGGAGAGCGGTGACTTGCAGGATTTAGGGCTTATTGTGCCGGAGCCAAACTGCATCGCAAACTCTGGGTGTGGTCCAGGTTAGGTGCGAAGTCGATTGGTTCCTTCCCATCGCGGTCGTTGAGTGCGGGCGGCGCACGGCTTGGAAGTTTGTATTACAACTTCTCTGCTACACCACAATGTCCCATATACATTTGTATGATTACATCTCTACGGGGGGAAACCGTAAATCCGATGGTGTTGCATCGCAAGTAGAAGTGGAACTGCAGCAGGTGTAACAGCTGTCCAGAGTGTAACAGGATAATAAGAGAGCCTGTCTCTCTCCTACTACAATTAGTGGCATTGATGTTGTTTATCCTAATTACCTGTTGTTGTGCGCAGGTCAGGTGAACTCCCACCCATCGGGAGCCCTGCCTCTCTCGCACGTCACTAGCCTGCCTGTCTTATCTAACTCTAATTGGCTTACAGACTAGTTAAATGCTCGCCGCGACCTATTTACCGTTTTCGGTCTGACGTTGTAATGGTTGATGCTAATTTGGCAACAAATTTGTGAACTTAAAATTAGCATTAGTATGATGTGCCTGTGAAATTGCTCAATTGGTTTCGACCAAAAGCAATTAATTTAATGAGTTTATTTTAGTTTTTAATTCGTAATATCTCGATTGTGATCAGTTCCATGGGATGGCCCTACAGAAAAATGGAGTTCTGTTTTTACAAGAGGGAACTTTACTGCCGACGAATTTCTGTAAAAATAAACAAAGTAAGCCCAACTATCCGAAACTCACTATTACAAAGATCAGAGAGCGTAATTCCTCTGAAATTATGATTTTAATGCTATTTGTAGATTTTGTTATTGGGATACTTTGATTAAAACAATGATTAACAATTATGATTATAATGTATAGGAAAACAATGTAGTTGGCTTACTTTTGCAAAATTATAAATGATAATTGAAGAGGAATAAAAGATCGAAAAGCAGCTAACAGGAAGGGCGTTGTGTGTATAAGGGATCTGTTAACTAACCAAATCGCGATGGGGCTAAGTAGAGCAGTCTACAGGGGCTGGATTTTTTTGTAGTTGAGAAGGCATGCCGAAAGGATGTAGAATGTTTTTGGGATTAGTGGGGCAGTCCTAGGGTAAGATAGATTATGGAGTTGGGTGGAGCGGTCCACAAGTAGAGGTTAGGCTACGAATGGGATAAGTGTGCCATGCCAAAAAGAAGTTATATGTGTAATTGGGTATGTCAGGCCGACTAGAGACTACAATGTACGGTACTGGTCCTAGCAGTCTGCAGGGAGGCTAGATTAGCATTTGCATAAGGAGTTCGGTGGATTTCACAAGGAGACTATGGTGTCTGTGTTGGGTTTGTTAGAGCTGTGTAGTCGAAGGAGGCTGTGCTCGGACGGTGCTCGGTGGAGCAGAACGCGGGGAGGCTGTGTTGTGTGTAGTCGAGAGTCGAGGTAGAAACAACAAGCAAGACTCCACAGGACCTTGAGCGGCCTCCAACCACACACGTGTTCACAAAAACACAGATAAGACAAGCCCGGCCCGGCCTGGCCCGCCACTATTATAGGGCCCGTAATTATAGAATACTAGCGGACAGCGGCCGGTCCTAGCCCCGCATACCTTTGTCTGGCCTTGCCTGCAGCTTCCCACCTCGGACTTGTACTGGACTCTACTTGGTGGCCAGCCGTACATTTATATATTCGTCATACGAATATCAGTGTTACGCTAAAGAATGCCTTATGTCTTGGAGACTTAAACGCCTGAGATGGCTGGTGGCTCTTCTCGCTCTCCTAAGGTTTCATGAATTGTATTTTTTCGAAACAGTTTTCTAATTTTGCATGATTTCCCCCATTTATATACAACAATACATTATTTTAAATAGCACAAGTAGGATTTAATGATTTAATCAAAGGGATGTTAGCATTCTCAGTAGATCTACCATTGTAAATTACGTAGCATTCATTTCAAATAATAGTCTTATAGTAGGTGTTGTGTGGTGGCTCAAATAAAATATATATATATATATATATATATATATATATATATATATATATAAAACAACTTAAATTCTAAACTATTCTGTTTTGTTTTCTGTTCGACCTATTTGTATAACGTTACTATCTGAAGACAAACTCTTTAAAATCTCGTTTATATTTTATATTCACATAAACTAATCTTCTTTCAGTTGCATTTGCCATCTTCGGTGATGAGAATGAATGAGTTGCTTTTATGTGCTGAATCACGTGGAATATAAATTCAATTTACAGATAGTTTACCCTGGCGTGTCTTGTGGTGAATGTCGGTGGCAAATAGCCGGTGACCGTACAGAGAGAGAGAGATGAGAGGTCTATCAGAGCTACGAGATGGAGTGGATTGTCCAGCTCGGGACAATGGGCCGTGAAGGAAGGATAACAAGCGGGAGGTGTGATGGTGATGGGACTGTGTCACCGGGGCCAACAAACGTCCTTGACCCCGGGCCCTGTACCACGTGACCTCCCCCTCACCCGCCCCTCCCTCGCACAACCTTGGCACCCCGCCACTCGACTCCGTGCCTTGACCACTCCACACTCAGAACTGCATTTCCATACGTAGCCGCGGCCGAGCCGTCACGACCGGTAGTAACGGGACTGGGACATTGCGAGGTGGCGCGCGCGCGCTTACCCACCCTGCCCAGCGTGATAAGAGGTGGTCACATGAGGCAAAGGTCGAGTTTTTTTAAATGGAACGAAAAATGTGAGAGTAGGTTAGTTAACATTGTGTATAGGTTAGAGCCAACAGTCATCTCAGACGGTTTTTTTTTTTTTTTTTTTTTTTTTTTTTTTTTTTTTTTTTCTGAGATCATCGATAAGACTAAACTGCGACGACGTTTTACTTTTTGAACACGACCTTGTATGTAGTGGTATATACCATCTGGTTGGCCTTCTAATTTGATGACTGGTCTTCTTCGGTACAGCACATATAAAGTTCCAGAACTTTCATATACCATACCTGTTTAGAAGCCGTTATCAAATAAACCAACAACGTGGGGAAGCCGATTTTGTAAGGAAATGTTGTTAAGTCAGTTAACGAGATATTGTACAGCCGTTAAACGAATACCGTATCGACATCCAACTGGAATTTATTAAAAATCAGTACGTTGCAGGGACGGTGATCAAAAAGGGGGTTTGCAGGACTACAACCGATTTACCTGGGTTATACTTGTAGATAGTTGAGGATGTCGCAAAATGGGAAGATTGCGAGTGGACAAAATCCTTTACGCCATATCACAACCTCGTTGTCGCCTTATGGAATAATATCACTCAATACTGATCCCATTTTAAGTAGGGCACGGTATATTGTCTTTTGTAGTGTTGGATCGATATCTCTCATATGAATATTACTACCACCAGATGTAGAACAGTAATATCCATTAGTAGAGTAAGATATTACTCGATATAAAAATTCCTCTGCAGGAACAAAAGTAGTTATTTGAAAGATTTTAGCATTGGCCCGCTGACTTTTGTGGAGTTTCAGGTGTTACAACAAGTATTAAAACGTATATCGTTATTATTCTTAAATTATTTTCAAACCTATCTACATATCTCAAACAGATTCGTAATAACTGTAGTATTTTGCCAGTGGCGTAGTGTAGCGGCTCGGCGTTATCGCAAAATAACCAAGTCAAGCGTGACTACTTGGATGGATGACCGCCGAGCAATCCTGTTCTTGCAAGTAGCCCATCCGCCCACCATTTGTGGAGGTTCGGAAATCACTTTAAGCCGTTAGTCCTCCAGGTTAAATATTAAAGAGGGTTCCTTAGGATGGTGAATTAATATCTTATTTACCTTTAAATTTAATTCATGTCAAAGGATACTTTTTTTTATATACGATACGTATATGTTGCTGTCAATGCATGATGGTGATTATTTAATAGCTTTGTTAATGTGGAATAAATTGTGTTGCAGGTGTACAATGAGGTGAGGATGCCGGCGGTTCAGCCCGCCCCCGGTGCCGCCTCCGGCGCCACCCCCGCTATGCAGCGTCGCCACAGCAGCGCCTCCTCCTCCGACACCGGATCAGACCCGGGTCTGCCGGCTAGCAGACATGTGAGTATTTAGTAGTCCGTCAACCACGATGTTCGTGTTTTAGCCATTTGTTTTTTATTTAGAATAAGTGGATTGTTGTCGGACTTCATCTACAGCACTCAGAGATTATAATGGCAGCAGTCAGTCGTAATAATGTCTTGTTGTCAACATGTATGTACTGTACGTGACGGCTACATCACTGTTTGAGTGACAGCTATCTGAGGGATACTGTCAGTGCCGAATCCACTGTTGCAACGCTCGGCGTACAGAGCCGCGAAGCGTGGTTCCTGCATGGGTTCCGGAAGTACCTCCCTTCCCCTGACCTACTGGTTCCCACCGTGACCGTGTCGGACTGCGTGTGATCGATGTCACTTCGACTGTTTAGCGTATGTCCATCTAACTGTTTACAACCGACCGGTCGCTATTGTTTTCGTTGACCTCCACGAAACGGTATATAAGCTACCGGTACTCTCATAATAGGTTTATATAATTTAATTTAGTGTTTACTGATCCTCCAGGCCATACTTTTGAGTCTGTACTGTACTTCTCTTTGTGTAAATAAGTACTTATTGCCAAAATGTTTCGTTAATAAAATAAATGTTTACTAATAAAAATATTCTCAGGATTTTACCCGTATTCCGAGTTACTTTACATTCATAATGTCTTCACCTCCTAGAAAATTTGATCTTTCTCGTCAAACTACGGATATTGACCTAACATTTTAATTTTTGTATTATACTGTTACCAGTGGCTTCTCTCTCAATTTTCAAAATCGAATTCTTTATACTATTATTTAGTAAAAGTACTTATGATATACTATGATGGAGTCCTATAAAATTTTCCAAACCTAACTAAGCACATGGCAGGTACACATTATTACAGTGTTCATGGTAAAGAAGATCAGAGTTTAACCTGACTTATGTCATGTTTTGCACATGTGGAGCATTTCTGGTTCGAATTTCTTGTTTGCCTTGTTGCTCCAATCCATAAAATACTAATAAATAGGTATCAGAAGTGTATTTCAGTTTGCTTCTAGTCTTAGTCATATACTTTCGTCTAAGAAATTTTCCGTGCCGTAGGTGAGTTTGTTCCGTTGTTGGAAAGTTGATATACATACATAGGACTGAGAAGCCTACTTTTGTCAAAAGATGTCTACTCCCGTTGTAGGGGAGAATCATTATTCAGTTCATGCAACATTTCTAAATACTTATTTATAAGGTTTTGTGTTATAGAAGTCTTATTATTTATAGACTGTAGCCTGCGAAAGATTTTTACGTGGAGGCATGTTATGTTTTGTTACGTTTTCAAACATGTTGCTCATTCCTCTGTTTTTCCTTAAGCCACCGTTAAAACGCCATATCACAATTCCAAGGAAGCCCACCAGTTTCGAATCCTTAAACATTCACAGCTTTATCCATTAAGGTTGGTTTTGTAACAGTGTTTAAAAATAGTGTTTACAATGCATTTGATGTTTTTAATTCGTCACTGGCACAATCTGGAGTAAAAGATAGAGATTGACTTTTAATTGATCAATCACGGTTCTAAAATTTAAATTGTAAACAAATGTTTCTGTCCCTTTTACGAACTTCAATTGAAAGCATAAACAGCTGTTGAGTGTCTGTTCAATTTGGATTATAAAACGTAAATGTTACCATCTTTTCCGATTTAAAAAAGATTGCAGGTAACTTTAGTGACCTTTCTCTTCGGATAAACATTCGTCGGATTTCGGGGAATATTTTACATTACCTGAACCTGTCTTAAGTGTTCTCAAGATTAACATTTAAAAACACATTTTGCAATTTATTTTTATTTATAAGATATATCTCAGAAAGAGTTCAAAATTATTGTTACCACAATTAAAAGGAGGTTTTTTCACAGATAAAGTGAATGGACACCATTCATACATTGAACAGCTTAAAATACAAAGCCACTTAAATAATCAATAATCATTCAAGTGATATGTGTTGATCAATTTGACATTTCTATTGACAGACTTCTCAAGAGAACATAGCTCTGATTCCGACCCGGATGACGAAGGTGGCCACATCTAAGCCAGCAGCCAATCCCCTGCAGTTCGTGAAAGTGGGCCCCTGCGACCTGTCGCGTTACGCCCAGGAACAGCTCAAGAAGGCGGAAGAGATCAAGAAGGTGAAGCCAGAAAGGCGAGATGAGGCAGAGGATTGGCAGTCGGTGAGTTAATATTGTGTCATTTCAATAACATATTTTTCCTTTCTATATTAATCATCTAAAAGTATTAATATTTCCTTGTCTGTGCCAACAGACATGAACTGATACTTAGACACAAACCACTCAGTCATCCAGCCAGGTTTTGAGGATATGAGCGAAAGTCACTTTTAAATGTTGATTGGAAAATCTTTAAGCATTGGTTTTGGGAACCAATGGAAATAGTTACTTCAGTTCTGACTAAGAAAATTCATATCTTCGTTAACAATACAAAACATTTCTATCAGTTTGACGTATGTCATATCGTATAATTTTTTCCAATGCCATCAACATAAAGAAACAAATGGGAAGAAGGATGGAAGTAGCGAAGGAAATGACATCTGAAAAGAGTAGTGGTACCAATAGAACTACTGTCAATTTTAATTTAGTCAATTCACACAAATGACTGGTAGAAAAAATTATCTCAGCAGCTCTCAAACTTCTGGTGATCATAATTTGTTCCACTTTGAGTTTTGTATTTACTCATGAATGGTTGCCTTAGACTTGGAAGAATCCTGGTCATATTGTTCCCAGATGCAGAGATTTGAGACCAAAGCAGTATAATGACATTATATTGTGCAAGTGTAAAAGTAATTCAGATTAAGCATTCGCAAAATTACAGTTTTAATAAACAAAAGATTGTCTTTTGTCATGCATTATTCTTTGTATAAAGTATGGAAATCTCAGTGGAAAGTTTTTGAAAAGTGTTAACTTGTAAGGTTGTGGATATCAAAATTGGAGTTCTCAAAAGTAGCCATGTAAACTTGAGAATATGAAACAAAATAATCACTGAGGTTGCAGGAGTTATGCAACAACTAGTTGAGTAACTCTAAAGGAATTAGCTTGAAATAATCTGTCCATCCATCAAGGACTAGTCAAGTGAATTAAAAGTAGCCAGTACTATGGGTTAATTACCCATTACATCATACAAGGTATATTCAGAAAGTATCCAGATTGGTGTTATTAAATAAGAAAGGTTTGACTTTCGATGTTCAGACTTATAATTCTTTGCACTTTAAATCATTTGCAGCCTTTTTTCAAATGGCAACCTGTAACCAACACAACACTTCATATTCTTTGGTGACTGTTTTAGCCTTAGGGGCGAAATTGCAATGAACAATATAAATAATATGACAGGATATGATATCAATCCGGAATATGATATCGATCCGGATATTTTTTAAATGGACCTTGTATTATCATTTCCCATTTCCATAATTTTATCTCAGTTGTTCCCCATCTTTCATAATATACAGTACTATCAAACATAGATAATATTTTGCCTTACTTAATGCATAATGTATCAAGGAAAGGGGAGAGAATAATGTTAATTAAGTTAATTCTTACCTTTTGATATGTGTATGGTTGTTTGAGTTATCTTCTCTTACTCTCACTTGTCCCATAATACATACAAACTATTCATGCAGTTAAGTTGATATATTCATGAATGTTATTTTCAGAATTTGGACAACTGGAAAGTCAGCAGAAGAAAAAGGCAGGAGCACATCATTGAAAGGGTTGTGGAGGTGAAAAAACTGGAGCTGGAAGAGCATGATCGCAACCGTAGGCGCAGCAAAACCTTCAATGAGATGTTGGAAGAAAGGTTTGATTTATATGACTTTAATTGTTTAGTATCTTTATTTAAGTATATTTTAGTAATGGCATTATCAATGTATTTATTCATTTAACGTTTTGGTTGGTAATTTTGTTTAAAATTAAATTTTGTTTATAGGAACTCTAAGGGGAGAAAAACCAGTCTTCCAGTTTTTCAGGATGATGACAATGACCTTAGTGACCTTGGCCTCTCAACCCCTAAGACCAATGGAGAAGACAGTGTGTTTCATGAGGGAAAAGTAAGTAAAAGATCTTTCTCAGTAATGGTCAGTATTTTTTAACATACTTTAATAATGAACTTTGTTTATTTAAATTCCTATTTTCTCAAATTTTAACTTTTAAACATATTATTAATAATTGTGAACACAATTTAACACAGTGTTGATTTGAAATACATAAAAAATACATTGGAACATAAGACAAATAGAACTACTGTTAGAAAGTTTAGAAAGTTTAATAAAGAAATAGGTAGCCAAAGAAGCTGAATCAAAACCTTTTTTGGAGTAGACAGATCCATATAACATTTGTGAGCAAATAATGTTTAGCTAAAGTCATTATTTTATCCAGGTGTATCCTTTTGTTTGTGTAGTTAATCAACTCTAGTATGGAAATATTTATTTTATCAATTCAAAGTTGGGTTCAGACAGTTAATTGTTAGCATATGGCAATAGATGATATATCTGTATAAATTAACCCATATTTCCCAGACTGACCTTAGATAATAATATATAAGCTATCAGAATCCAACACTGTAAAATAGTCTACATTTTTAACAAGATATTATTTTTTCATATCATATTTTGAGAACTAATAGGAAATTATACAAAACATGTTTTCATATCATATTTTGAGAACTAATAGGAAATTATACAAAACATGTTCTGTCCAGGAGCCAGAGTCCAGCAGCGATGATGTCTCCAGTGCCTGCAGTACTGGAATGAATGGAGAGAAGGGATCCACCAATGGGCACCTCCAACGAGAGCCATCCTCTGAACAGGAGGAGTACACGTATGAACGTGCAATTCAAAATTATGTGAACTTCACAGAATCTAGAGTTCGAGGAAGGTCACTAACTCCATCCGGATCTGATAGTTCAAAATTAACCAATGGTTTTTCAAAGAAATCGTCACCTCCTATTCCAGCGAAACCGAGAAGAGGTTCTTGTAAAATAGAAGAGAAACTTTCAGAACTTGAAGAGATCAAGAAAAAATCAATGTCTACAAATGATTTAACAGAAAATACAAAGAGGCCTCTCAGTGTACCTAAAGTTGATATTTTGAAACGAAGGGAAATGTTTGAAAAGTCCCAAGAAGAAGAAACACCCAGTGTTAAAAACAGGCTCTCAGGAGACTTTGGTTCCTCTAAAAGTATTCGTGATAGAGTTTCATCTCTTGGCAAACCTGCTGAAGACGTGCAGAGTATAAAGAAAATTAATAGACTATCAGCTGAAGTATCAGTTAAAGACAGGTTGTCAAGCATTGAGAAACAAAAGTCAATAGAAACTATGCCCACAAAATCAAATACATCACAAAATGATAATATAACCATCACAAACTCTGTCAAAGATAGGTTGACATCATTGCAAAAAATGTCTTCCTCGTCAGAACAAAAACAAACAAATATCCCCAGTCAGGTAACTGTTGCAAAAGTTGAAGTGAAAGAAAAAATACTAGCTAAAAATAGCGTAACTAAAGAAATTGTGCCAGCCAGAATACCAGAAAGCAATGAGAAAAATGGAATAGCAGAAATAAATTCAGAAAATAAGGATAAAGAAAGAAGTATGTTTAATGGCGCTCAAAAGGAAGAAGAGATTAGTGTAGAGGAATTGAGAGAGAAATCAACCTTCAGTCCAACAGAAGACATGTATGAGAGCAAGAGGCAGCAACATTACAGGCATAGGTCATTGGATAGTTTGGATGTAGAATCAAACGATGGAGTAGGCAACGAGTCTTTTGAGAGAGTACAAAGCCTAGAAGACCTAGACTTCTGCAGAAACTACCCTCCGAGCTCTGTTAGTGGAGACACGGATCGAGAGGACAGTGGCATTCATACAGCCGACGTGTCAAGTTCTGTCAGCCAGGCCGATGACTGTGACTTGCATTTGGATAGTGAATTCCACCAGCAGCCTACCATACTGGAAGAGATAAATAAAAATTCTGACCTTACCACCAACCTTATCATAAAACAAACGAACCAAATCAATGTAAGTGATCCGATTATGGAAACACCTCTTGAATTAATGCCTGGATCAGAGGTTACGGAAAACTCTTGCAGCTTCCTAAAACTTCCATTAAGGCTTGACTGTGATCCTCTACCCGTGATCCTAGAAAGTCCCTCAGAACCGATTCCCCCCACAATCATAAAAGAATGTCCCGAGTCCAAAGTCTCCATCCCTCCATCGAGTGATTCTAGTCATACCGTCACTCCTAGTCAATCTAACGTTACCACTAATGCTGAAAGTGACTCTAATTCTCTTGACAAAAGTGAAACTGTAAATACAAACTGTGAACAATGTAACAATGTAAGTCTTACTGTCGGTGGAGGCGAGACTTCAGTAGCTAACTCTGTACCTGTACTCTCTCTCTCCCCTGTGGAGATCTTGCATGATGGGGGTGTTGAGATCAGTCATGCCATCGACCTTGGGCAGCTGTCCTCATCTCTACCGGATCCTCAGGTGTCTGTGCACACTGAATATAAATTTGAACCCAGTGAGGTAAGGTTTAAAATGTTTCTCTTTTTATCTCATTTCTCTTCTGTTGCATGATTGTAGAGATTTTAGATGTAATTAGCTTCTAAATGATCTGTCTAAGCTTTAGTTGTAATTATCACTAAGCTTGAAATGTATTAAACAAGTTTAACTGAATAATAAACTGAGTTATCATCTTCAATGAAAAGGGGACTTCAGATTTGCTTTACATAAAATAAAATGCATTTTTCAGTTCTTCTTATTGTAGACAATTAGTTTATGCTTTATACAAATCTTTAAAATATGTTATTTCTGAATCTATTATTCTGTTCTAGATGTGATAGACACAACTAAAATTTGAGTGTTGTGGAATTATTCGTAAAAATTGGTGTATATTCGTGTGACATTAAAATGCCAAATTTAGAAAAAGTACTTTTTTAATGTTGATTGGCCCTTTTTCAACATTGTTCTGAAATTGATTTTAATATCGCCCCCTCTTGAAAATAATTTTAACCTTTATTCTCATGCAGAAACTAGTTTTTTTCTACTGTAAATAACAATGACCAAATACTTTGATACAATTTAATAACCATACGTACTAGAAACAAATTAGTTTATTAAATTATATTTCTTGATTTGTGTACTGTTTGAATATATTTTAATATTTTCTTTAATTTGCTTTTAGTGTTATTAGTGGCATAAATTATTGTGCAACACTACTAATGTATACAACCTTATTGTTCAGTATTGGATGATTAATGAAAGATAGACTTGCATTATTTTGATATTTTCCCTGTTGATTCTGTATGTTATTTGACAGGGACCAAGTCGGAAGACCATTCTTGTTGTTAAGGTGAAGATTTTGAATTTAAAGTCTCTTATGGAGCCTAAAAATTCTTTTCGAGAATAAAGTGTTTGTATCATTTTACATATTCTTTGTGAGTATTATAAAATCTGGTGTAAAGTATGATTTATCATATAATAATAAAACTGTAACTCTCTTGGACCTGTTTTTTTATTTTGTAGATTTGATGGCTAACGTTTAATGTTGGGCCTTTTTCACATGCCTCATTTATTTGCAGCGGTTTACAAAAATCAATAGAGTTTAGGCGTAATTCATCTCAACAATGGCAATACCTCTATTCCCCCTTCTTGTGTGTATATTGTAATGTAATAAGGTTTTTGTCAGTGTTGTAATATTTTCTTTACCGTTCATGGTGGATCTAGGATCATATGCCCAAACTCTTTTATTTCGTGCTTCTTACATCTATTGAATAGCTCTCAATTCCCTTCCAAACTACCTTTGTGGATCTATCTCAGTACATCACCAGCAAATGAGTTTTATGCTGACTGAGATTTAAAATGCTATTAACGTCAAAAATGTTAAATTAACACAGATTTACAAATCTGACTACACATCAACACTAGCACATTGATTGAAAGCATACAATCACGTAGTGATGAGAAATAATCTTGGAAATACAAATTACCTAAAGAGGGTTTATTTTCTGGAATACCATCATAGTATCCTCACATATAAATTATCTTCTCGTGTAAATTTGTTTTTCAATAAACAAAAGCAAAGAATCGTTGCATTTGAAAGAGGCCTACATTAAATTTTTTTAGCTATTGCTTTTAACTTTTCCGTAAAGCATTAACAAAATCATAAGCTTACAATTACAAAGTTGTACATAGCAATGATATCCCTCCACATGCAGTCTGGACAGCAGTGTGAATCTACTAAACAGGAAAAAAATCAAACAGTACTGATTAAATAGTTGTTTTTATGACATTTTTTTCAGCTTGTTGTAATTTACAGTTAACGCTTTGAGTGTTGGCGCTGAATTATATGCCTCCTAGTGGAATGTTGGATGTTTATGTAAATTTTCAAGGCAGTCATGAGTCAGAAACAATTATATAAATATAAAAAATGCTCATATAACTTACAATTTCTATTTTTTTATTTTTAATGTAAAAACTGTAAAATTGCCTTGAAAATAAATTATTTAAAACAATTATAGCACAGGTTAAAATATAGTTTAGAAATGTATTATATCAATCTAAACTAACCATTTTTACACTCATTTTACAATATCTTATTTGAACATACCAACTGCTCATTGATAATTAAGTACAATTGTGCTATACTCTGGAGTATTTTTTAGTATGGTACAGTTACAAAGTGTTTTTGCATAGTGAGAGTTTGCAAAACAAGTAAACAGCTTCTGTTTTATCAATAAGCTGTACATCATCTGGCTGTAAAGTGTACAAGTAGCATACTGATACACTGCACAGAGTAAGCAATATCTGTAAAATTAAAGACTAAACATCAATTATGTACCCACTTACTGAATCCACTTTTTATCAGTATTTTGTCATGCTCTAAAATTATGTGATCCACGCTCAAAGTGTTACACAATAGATACTTTCTAACATTATATAGGCTACTAATTTGAGTTATTTATTTGTGTTTAATATAAACAATTCACAATGCTATTTAACCATGAAACCGGCGAATGAATTATAACAAGTCGTTTTACATTAACTTTTTAAAACTAATTTTTGAAACTTCATACATACTACAACATATAGGTTGTGGACCTTACTCCGGTTTTTCTATACTTTGCACATGATTTATTGAGTAACCACCAAGAGCATAAAATAAACTTGGAATTGATATTTGAAATAAAAAACATAAATGTACGTGATTCCCTTGAAAATAATTGTATGATGAAGGCACCAAAGAATAGTCAAATAAAAGCAGTCATCCAGAAAGTAAGGATTTTTTCTTATACAAAATAAATAACTAGTTTTATTTTATTCCTGACATCTTTTCATTTTTCAGCATAGTTTTCATTTTTGTGTACACATTTGTCTTAATGTTAAACGAACTTTTGAATTCCAATGTAGAAGGCAGGATAACCAATCTTTAACTGCTTCTTCACCTCATCATCAGTGTTGAAGCGTTTACCGCTTCAACATAAAGTATAAAGAAAATCCTTTAAGTAGCGAAACACGTGAAAGTCACCCGCTCAAGTTCAGGCTGTACGGCAGGTGGTCAATCTGCTCCCAACTAAATAATCTGATAAGATGTGGGTTAGGATGGCAGAGTGGCGTCTGGTATTGTCATGCAACAAGAGAACTCCAGATGCCAATATGCCACGTTGCTTATTCTGTATTGCACGTTGAAGTTTAGTCAGAGTATTGCAATACAAAAACACGGTTGCCATAACCTTGCATGTTGAGATTGTTTGTTTGGCCTTGACTTTAGCGATGACATTGAGTGATGCCATTCCATTGACTGGCGTTTCGTTTCTGGGGTTTTGTTAAAAACCCATGTTTCGACACCCGTGATAATGTTCTCTAAACAGGTATCATCTTCCTCATGATATCGGACCAAAAACTCAGGAGCACAATCCATTCTTCTCATTTTGTGTTCCTCAGAAAGCAGCCTAGGAACCAAACGTGAACTGAATTTTTGAAATTTCAAATTTTTAGAGTCAATTTTATGCAATGTCATTTAACTTATGGTCAGAAATTCCAATGATAATGATGAATGGTAAATCACCGATCTTCATGAATCCTTTCGTCAACGACACTGACCAAATCTTATGTGATCAACGATGGCTGGCTAGATTGCGGTTCATCATGAACATTTTCTTGTTAATCTTTGTAAGCTCACCCACTTTGCTGTCACTCATTACATTAGAGACATACGCTTCACTTACTTGTCTATGCATATCCGCTGCTGGAACATTCCTTGCTGTCAAAAACTGGATAACTGATCGTATTTTACAGTAGGCGAGTTGATCAACTCTTTTGAACATCTTAAATTCTTACAGTAAACAGTACTCTACAATGATTTCACTACTAATGGTAACATTTCGTACGCAGGCCATGCTGAGAGTTGCACTCATGCATGCCATTTGCAATACTAAGTCATTTGCAATATTGAGCCATTTGGTCACCGCTCGAATAGTTACTGCAAAACGGACCTTACTTTCTGGATGATCCTCGTAAGTGTACACAGAATTTTTATTGGTCTCACATGAGGAGAAAGGCGTGTGTTGTAGATTAATCGTAAGCTGGGAACTGATATTTTACTGACATCATGATATCTAGCAACATTTTTTTTTTTTTTTTTTTCAGCAATTTTACTGTTATACAAATTATTGTTCTGTATGATGGGTGGTATGTAGCCGTAATGTATAGAGCTACCTTGTGTTTAATATTTTATACTCTGCATTGTTTTCTTGATGGAAGTAGTAAGGTTAGAATTTGACATGTTTTATACTTCCAAAAAAATTTGAATAAATAAAAGCTCTTTTGCTGGTTAGGGCATCAGTTATGAAATATAAACAGAATACATGTGTATGAAATAAAAATGCGTATAATAAAGCGGTTAAAATAAAATCCAAAACTAATGGTAAAGAACTAGTAACCAAGAACTAATACATTATAAAAGTATTATAAAGGAAAATATAGATTAAAATTCATAATTTTTGACATAGTTTTTATATTCCTCAGTGGTCTGATACCAATAAAAAACTCGCTTGAGTGCAGGCGTTATAGTGTAAGTGGCATATTCTGTAATTCTCATCAAAGAGTTAAACTTCACAAAATGTTGGATATGTTTTACTCACCCTGCATGCATTGGATGAAACTTAGAAAGTTTTAATAGGTATTTTAAAGGAGTGAATATTTTTTACATTTATGATTATAAACATTACCTTCCTCAATGTCACATATCATTTCATACAGTGTAAACACTTGCTTAAGAAATTATTAACAAAATCTATGTTAAAAGGTTCGCAGTGCTAGTACACTTTCAACAATATTATAATAGTTACAATAATGGTACACCAGTTTGAAAAAAGAAGATTGGTGTTGCTGTATTGTTCCAAATTTTATGATGAATCAGACCGTTTTTCAAAATAAAGTTCCCAGTGTAGTTTGATGACTATCATGGCTTTCTTACCGGTCTGGAGACTTATATTTTCAGTTTCATACTTCTTGAGTTTTAACCTTTTAAGTTTGTTTAACTTTTTAGGGTTTTATGCATTACACAGGGAGTAGTTTTTAGGTTTGAAATTGATTGTTTTTTTATCATGTGACAATGGCAAATCTTAATAAATCCTATTATCTAAATAAATTAGCCACCATAAACAAGGAACAATAGACTTCCATCACATGCATTAGTTTAAGGTAGTCATTTTGTTGCTTCACTTAAATACTACTCAGCAATGCTATTTTGAAATGATAAAGAATGTAAGTTTTGTAATACAGCTATTAACAGGTTGTCATCTTATCATATTTTATTATCAGTTTCTGATAACTCATGAGCCATCTATCAGAACAGATATAGAGTTAAGGTAGTCTTCTTTTAAACTGTCAAAGTTGCAGTCACAATATAGTCGCTATGAAAAAGAATCTTTTGCATTAGACCCATTACTCCTGGTTTTTACATTTTAAAAGTGGTACACATTGTGAGTATGAATATGATATAATGTTGATATCTGGTATAGCAGAAGCTGGAGGGGGTGCACCACTTGAGTGCCCTTACAGTAGACGTGACCAAGCCTGACTTATCCTGTCCCATCATGCCCATCAACACGCACACTCTCAGTATGCCAATCTTCCCGGACACAGACTCAACTAAGGTGAGCTTTCAATTTTTATCCTACTGATGCAAGAATAGTATACAGCATACTTTTTCAGTTTAAATGTTCAGCAATTGTGTTCATTTTCGATGAAATTTATGTAAGAGAGTACAACAGTCTATAAATATACCAGTAGTGAGATTTAAACCCAGGTCAGGTTGATAAATCTAGTGTCCTAGGAGTAATGCCTGAGAGTTCTCAGACGTGACATAATGCTGTTATAAGTCTTTGTGTAACTAGCTATGTACACCAATGACATTTGCTGCTGTGGCTGATGAAGTCAAATTTTTGGCATATCTCCTAATGTCATCCAAATAAGAGAACAATGAAAGTGCTCTGAGCTTTCTGTGCGTGTCATGGAATTAAATAATATTATTTCTGCACCAACTTTATCCCAGCTGATTATTATGTTCCAGCTGATTGAGAGCATTGAAGTGGTGTTCCCTCTCAGCCCCTCAACTCTGGAACCTCCCAAAGAAAAGCCTCCACCTCCACCGACAGAAATCAGTGATGATGACGATACCACCAATACTAGCAGCAAACCTGTAAGTATAGAAAATCCAGTGACATTTTGTGCATTCTGGCTGATAATCCTATTGACACAATTTATGAGATGACTTTCTCCCAGGTGTCACTGAGGAGGCTGGACTCAACCAAACGAATCAAAAAGGAGATCCGACAAAAGCGATCCTCCTTCTTGGGAATTGAAGGCTCTAATGATGACAATTATTTGGAACCAGGTAAAGTAATTTGCAACTTGTTTTTAGTAAATTTAAACATAATGCGTATCCCATTCTTTCCCAAACTAAAAGTGTATTTAGATCAGTATTTAAAGAATGATTCTAATCAACGTTTGGTACAAGCTTGTGAAATTGTGTGTTCGTGGCAGAACTGGAGTTGGTGCGTCGTCCCCCAGATATCACCAGTTTCCTGGCGGAGGAGAAGCGGCTGGAGCAATTACTTTATCGCCAAAGTATCTGTAGCGAGAGCGAGAGCCGAGACTCTGGCGTGGAACTAGAGAAACATCATGATGACCTGCCCTGGTCCCCCCACCCTGGTCACCACTCTCGGGACAACAGCGAGGTAAATCCAGCAGTAGTTCACTTCTTTATTATGTCATTTAGTTTGTCCCAGAGAGGATTGTTGTCAGACTGATTGACGGTCTGCTACTCCATATATATATATATATATATATATATATATATATATATATATATATATATAATATTATTTATTAATATATATTTCTATTTAATTGCTTAATTTTTTGAATGAATGTAGCAAATTCTATAATGGTACTTAAAGTAAATAAATAGAATTGTTACATGATTTTATTACAATGTCTGCAATATACTAGCAAAAAATGCAACTAAATTAAGCATTCAAACACTATTTGTTGTGTAATATTGTCAAATTGATTCAAGGAAAGCTTTTTATATTTCTGTATCTTTTTTTATTGAACAATGAATTAAATTTAAGGATTTTGCCAGAGGGGTAGGAAATTACAAGAACAGCATACACAAAGATATATGGTGTATGCATATATAGTGGTTAGCTTTTGTTCTTTCAAAACTATAATTGAATAAACCATTAAAATCAAGTATATAATGGTGAATGATGGAAGAGTTTGCAGAGATAAAATAAACATTGAATCATTAACCTTACAAATTCTTGCTAATGATGAAATATACTGCAAAATACTTGTGGATCTGGAGTGAAGAATAGCATTTCATTTGCTAAACAGCAAATCCATTTTCATGTTTACCATGTAAATTGATGTAATTGTAAAATAAATAAAATGTTATGTAAAATTAATATAATTTCTGTTATATTTAGTTCATAAAGGGAAAAGATATTGCTATATTTATTTGCAACATTTTAACCCTTATCTTGTTGGTATTCCAGACATATGCAAACACGAGCACTACCTCAGAGGAGGAGGAGATTGTGAAGAAGGAGAGGGAGATCATCGAGATGTTGGAAAGAGAAGAGATCAACAGTTACACAACTACGGCGCAAGATGAGGACAACATTGGTAAGATGCTGTTGACTTTTCTATTACCTACAGCTATTTTGTTGTTTTGCACGTATAGCAGTTAAAAACTAAATAACGACCTCAAAAGTTGGTAGAAATTGTACTTTTTGAGAGTATGGAAATCATAACTCAGATAAAATTAATTATATAGTCTTATATAGTTTTTAAATTTTATTGTGTTTATCACTGAGTAGATGATTTGTTGCACTGTTGTGCTATCAATATCTCCCCTCCTCGAGCAAAAAATGAAAATTGAAATTAATAATTTAGTACACTTAGAATCCCCCCTTCTTCCCTAAGGAGAAACAAATTCCTAAATGTGCTTCTGTAACAATAAATCAATAAGTTACAAGCAATTGTGTTGGCTTATTGGCATTTTTAATACTATTTTATCTTTCTTAGAAAATACTTTGAAACATTACTTCCCGTTCAAAAAAGACTTAATCTTATTAAAAGAAGATCTTGACTCATTTACATTATTTTGAAATAAAACTTTTTCGTTTTAAATTGTACATATAATTTTATGACCTCAGGAGAGAAGCTGGCAGAGCGGTTGCGGGAGCTGGAAGCAGAGAAGACCCGTCTCGAGTGGGCACGGGAAGAGGAGATGTCTCGCAGGAAGGCAGAGGAGGCGGTGCGTGCCGAGCAGCAGAGTCGGATACAGGCACGGGAACTTGAGCTGTGCAAACAAGAGGTACAACAAACACTTTACAGTCACTCGCTTGTTCTGCCATGTCACACATAACATTGCAACATATGACAAGCAATGAGACACGTCACCACCACTTTAATAAATGAGTGGGCTCAAAACCCCTCTCCTTGCAATGTGGACATGAAATTTATCTTAGTTTCTAGTGTTGTAAATATTGTTAGAGCTACAAGGGTCATACTAAACGTTTTGAGTTACAGCCAGCAATAAGTAAATCTGTTCATTCTAATTTTCAAAGACTCGTCAGTACTTCAGTACAAATCAGTATGGTGTCATCTGTCCTAGAAGGTTTTCATCAAGGTATATATATATATATATATATATATATATATATATATATATATATATATATATATATATATATTATATATCAAAGATCATATGTAGCTTTTGATTTTCAATTTTTTAAGTTAGGTTTTTTTATAGGCCAGGACATAAATCATCTCACCAAGTACTTGAGCATTATTAACTAGTAATTAATTTAAAATAACGCTTCATATCATTGTTTTTCCATGAAAACTGAAATTGGAAACGTGATTTCTTGTATAATTGCAACAAGCAGGTCTGAGAACTTAATATACCTGAAAATTTGATTTCAAAAGCTCTTGCAGTGGAGGGCATTCTTTTGAATACATGAATATTTTCTTGTTGTAAATGTTTGCTGAAAATGAAATGGAAATGAGGTGTCACAGATTTGTAGTTTTTGATAATTTTGATCTTACATTTGTACTGGTGGAAGAATCACTGTTAGAGTCTTCTTGGGAAGCCGTATGAATTACTACAGTAGATTGAGAATAAGGTAAACCACCAGGGCCGAAGCAACTTTTAAGAAAAAATATTTTGTTAAGAAAAATTTTGGTTGTTTTTGTAACAAATTATAGTTTTCCATCATCATAAACATGTTAACTTTTGGTATGACCCTTGTAAAAGTGTTGAACACAATGGCTTTGTTTGATTGCATATGTACTAATCTTCTAGTTTAGTGAATAGCAATAAAGTTAATATATGTATTGAGCAATGAACACTGCTGTTGATGATAACAGATGTAATGCTTTTCAAAATTTCAATAAATTAATGGTAATATTTGAAGTTAAACTTCTTGTGCTTTAGCTTAAACATTATAATATCAGTATTAGAACATAACATTGTATTCTAACCAGTTCTTTTTTTATTATTGTATATTAATAAAAATGTTTGTGAGCACCACAAGTAAGCTTGGAATAGATTATTTTAAAATTTAAATAACTTTCATTTACATCCATGTAATCTAAATACAGTGTTCATTAATCAACTGTTGTAAATACAGTGCACTAATGCAGGAATGTATTTCAGAACACTCAGGCAGGACAAGAACTGGACAAAAATATGGTGAGGGCCTAACTTGGCATGTGCTTGACTATATGTTTGTGCTTGGTTTGGGTAGGGAAATGCTTTTGGATATGCTTTATTTATTTGGGTAAAGTTCTTTACTAATATGGACTGAGGGCTATCATAGATTTTAGTTTAAAATGTAGTGGTGATACTCTGGAGCAGTATTTATTTTATTGGTGCTAAATTTTTAATATTGGGTATTATTAGCTATCCTAATAGTGATGCCTTAATGTGCTGATACATTACATGAGTTATGTCCAGAAAATAAGTTACGTTGTACTGGTGAAAGTAAAACAATACATCTTAAGGAAATGGTTTCAACAGAGCCTCGATATGTAGTTGCACAGGCTGTTGTTTTCCTTCATTATTCGTTATAAAAAGTTGTTGCATGTGAATTGCAACCAAGTAGTAACATAGTTTTTATCTTGTCATCATTGTTGAACCTCTTGGCAGCAAGATCACGTGGAAAAAAGAAAGAATTCACCAGAAACTAGGATTTTCTAGTGTGAAAGTGAGTATTCTCATGGACTGTTACAATAGTAATAATTACTGTTCCACAACGTTTGTTTTCTAGCAGTTTTCTAGGTGTCTCTCAAAGTGACATGAAAGTCTATCTAAAAGAAACTAAAAGGATGTTGTGTCTGTTAACATAATTTTGTGATTTGTCTAGATTAATGGATTTTTTTGCATTTTTCTTCACTGGACATGTGTGCCTCAATGGACTGATGTTTTGATTTAGTCTCATCCCCAATCACTATACTTCCTGAGAATTTGTCACCGCCATTATCATAACTTTTCCAAAACTCAACTGCTCTCCCCAAACTTTTTTTGTGTTCCTTGGTAAAATATCATCTGTACTCAGCAGGCACAAATTCTCGTTAATCTCGACGTTTTTATGAAAAACTTCTTACAGAAGTGATTTTGAAATTTGTAAAAACTATATAGAAAGAGTAAAAATCGTTTATGTTTTTAGTTTTTATAATTTTTTCATTGACAACATGAACTAGTTCATCATTGACCGAAGATAGAACCTATTTTGTTCATCATTATGGATATTTCCATATCCATCATTGAACTACCTCACCCATATCCTTAACATTCAATTATTAGCAGTTTGCTCGTATACCTCACAGATCTGTTGATGACTTTCTATCGGTTATACATTCCTCGTATTGAGAGAATGAGTTATAGATCTAATCTCTCACATGCAGTAGCATTTTCGGCTTAGCCATTACTATCAAGCACCACAAAGTTAAACAAAAACCCCCCAAATAAACAAGAATCACACTAACAATGACATCATGTCCTTTGTAATAAGGGTTAGTGCCAAAAATGTGTGGAACCACCGTTGTGACACTTGGCCAGCAAAAAATACAAATGGAACTTACTATCTGGATGCAACTCATATAATCTAAATAATAGGTGATTATTATTGTTCATTTGGCATTTAACAATAAAATATTTGTGAGTACATGCTCACTGCTGTGGTTGGTTTTAAATGGAATGTGTATAAAATAAGAAAATAATTGGTAGTTTATTCCATCTGGTGTCTAAGTGTGGGTCTGTGTTTCTTTCTTACATTTATCATAAAAATTAAAATAACAGCTATTAATCTGGTGTTTAAACCTTATTTAGATTACAAATGCATATAGTGTGTATACCTTAAAAATCCCTAACTTTTGGCCATGGTAAGAATTAGGTAATTTTGAAGTTTATATGATTCACTAAAATTGGAAAATATTGCACCTTTAATGTAACTAAAGGTAAAAATAACCTAGAAGTGGTATAACATTTATTCTCTTGTTGTATAAGAGTGTAAAACTAAATGAAATGCTGATGAAAGTAAGCATCATTTTAAATCTTTTTTATACTCTGAAAACAATGAACCCTTTCCACCTGACACCACTGCCACTGCTCCAGAAACATTGTGCATCATTTGACAACAGTACGGCTGTATTATAGTATGCAGTTATTACTCTAACTTTCTAATCTAGTTATCTAGTAATCCTGTCTGTGACCACTGCACTTTTTATCAGTACCATTGACCTCGTACTGTATCGACTCTCTCTCTTATTCTGTTTGATAAGATCCTCGCACAGGCCAGTGGCCCATGAGGGCGGACAGAATAAGGCTTAAAAGGGGATCGGCCTCTCCTTAAAAAAAAAAGAAAAATAAACTATGCCACAAACCTTGATATTTGAAAACAAGGCATAAAATATGTATCATTGCGGCTGGGAAGTTGCATGAAACCATTGTTATAACATTCTGTGATTAGCTGATGATGCTGGCGTAGTTTGCTGTTTATCGCGAATGTCATGCAGTGTTTTTGTTGGTTATTTGTGTTTTTGTTTTATTCCTTTAGATAATTTTAGTCCATTTTCAATTACTTCCAGCCTTCTTGTTGTTAATACGGCATGTCTACTTCTAAATAGAGTACAGTAGAATGTTAAGTGCATTTTTTACTAAAAAATGTTCTCAGATCGGGTGATATTTATTTTATCCTTTAAATTGCTTTCCATATTTTTTTATTAAATCTATCCATCCATGACTATGTTATGCCTATTAGAGATTTTTTATATAAATTAAGCCCAACAAATCTGCAAAAATGACATAAGTACTTATTTAATAAATATTTGTATGTGTATCAGAAACATAATAAAAACTTAGAGCTCCATTTGCAATTGTACTATGTTTCACAAAAATAAAAAACCTTATTTACCATAATATAATATGTAGTAGTATAAGTAAGTACATAATAAAATTTTATTGAAAGCCTTGTATCTAAAAAATAAAAACAAGTACATGGGAACATCAGGGTCCAATAAATAGGAGTGTAAAAGTTAAATTAGGTAAGTTATCAATATGGGTGGAATGCTGTGCAAATTTTCAACAGATTAAATCCCATAACATTAAATTTGTGTTCTGTTAGTCAATATTGAGCCCAATTTGTTGGCACAGGAGTTGTTGATGGCTGAGAGAGAGAGGCTGGAGGCAGAGCAAGCATCCCTGGCTCGGCAGCGGGATGTGCTGTTACAACACCAGTACAACCTATCACTGACAGACGTGCGTGTGTCCGAGCCCACTGCCACACCCAGCTATCGGCGCTCCATGCAAGACCTGCGCGTGCCTGAACCTGCTATCACCTGCTACAGGCAGCCCGCCGACCCCCCAACCACCGCCGACAACCGGCGTTCCATGCCCAATCTGGCAACTCAACCTCGCCGTCCCCCACCACCGATACCCCCCGCTAAACCTCTCATCATCCCTCGCACCCAGGACAAGAGGTAACCAGATTGATTAAGTTCCACTTAAATTTAAATCAGTATTTTCATTACAATCGTTTATTTTTGTTCCAGAAACAATTTCATATGAATTTGTAATGAAAGACTTATGCTACTGACCACATGTTTTTCCACTTAATTGACGTTTTGACCCTTTTTGCCAAATTTGTAATTTTAAGATTTTTCAAAAAGCCCTTTGCTGTTATTTGTTTTCTTAGGATCTTCATTCTTCCCAATTTGATTGACAAATTTGTTAAGTCCTAGTATAGGAATGTCATTTGGTCTGCCAGTATCGTTTTATTATTTTTGCTTTCGCTATGTTTAATTATTAACACATCTCTTATTTTGTAGTACATTTTATTGTAAAGACCTCAAATGTTGCTTACCGCTGTTGTAGGACGCCCAGCCCCAGCACTCAGCAGATGACACGTCAGACTCTGCAAGCGCTCAGTGCTGCACCAAAGCCTCGGCTCAATGACAACTGGGTGCAGGCCAAACGCAAGCCCAACAACTACCAGCACTGGCTCATACAGGTAATCTAACACTTGATCTGGAATCAATAAATGTGCAAATTCAATTAATAATTATTTTATTTTTATGAGAAAATTTTATTTTTTATGGTAATGTTTAGAGTCTAATTACTTTTTTATCGCTTAATTGTAACCACAACTGTCTGGTAAACGTATTAAACCCACCCTACACTTGTTATGTTAAACAATTGTATATGGGGCCTCTGTTGATGAATGATGCCCAAGATCAATAGATTTAGAGTAACAAATTTTCTATTTTACCAGAAATTTAAACACGTATATCAATATTAATAACATCAATAATACAAATCTTTATTCACTAATATTTTTACTTAGCATGAAGCAGTTACGTTATGTTTGTCTTCAATCAGCTGGTTTCTCCACTTCAGTTTTAACTAAAATATTTCTGTGGTGACTTTTGTATATAAAAATTCATTTGTTATAGAAAAGATTGAATAACATTTTTATATTGGTTTAAATAAATTAATATTGTTATTGTTGTACGTCACGTAATAAACACAAACGATAATGAGCAGGAAGCTGAGCAGAGGCGGATAACTGAACATCATCAGAGGCAAGCTCCTCCTCCTAGGAGACCTGTCCCTCCACCCCCACAACAGAACGGGGGCAGCAGTTGGGGCAGCAGCAGCAGCGGCAGCAGTGGGCAGTACACAAACTGGCAGCCGGCCGGAGGGCAGTGGGGGGCTCCTCACCCTCCGACTCCACGGTCCGACAAACCCCTGCCCGATTCCATCATACAGACCTTGACGCAGAGGGTGCAGAACAGGCTTCACACTGCCGACCCCAACAACAATCGTCGCAGGTATCTACATAAATTTAAACTAATAACAATTTAATCATCCTTTCTTTCTAAACGTTGTAAATAATTTTATTCAATTGTAAATTAATGTTGTAACTTATAAAGCACTTAAAATTTCCCAATACCATTATTAGGAAATGAAATATATCAATTTTATTTATATTTTTCAGCTGAAAGGTTCCATTACTAAATTGAATTACTACACAAGACCTAAAATCTAATAATTCAGGAAATCAACCATAATTAACTATTTATATTGTAAATTAGTTAATGCCAGAAGTCACCTAGTTCTAGTCTTCTCTTAAACTGCACCCCTTCTGCCTCTATATGTTTTGTCACCACCATACCTTCCACATTTTAACTGCATTTGCCAACCTTGCTGCTGGCAGCAGCAAACCTTGTGTCCCAATTATTACTCAAATCAAATCATTTATTGTCAGGACACTACAATAGTGTATAACAACGTCAACAAGTTATAACATGTGAAACAAGTTAAAGAAGCATACTATTACTAGCATTGTAAAATTCATTTACACTATATATACACTTCTTAACCCATTGGCCTTGTATCACGGAACGGTTCCGTGACAAGTACAGCGCCATCTAAATAATTTTTTTTTAACTCCTTTTTCAACCATATGTTAGTATAAATTAGACTAATATTGTTGTGACACATAAGAAAAACTGCAATACTACAGTTAATTGAAATTTAAATGAATAATAAGTTACTATAAGAATATTAGTGTACTACAAGAGAAAAAAATCAATATTCTTGGCATTTTCAGTATTTAGAAAAAACATTTATTCTGACAAACTATACATATATATATATATATATATATATATATATGTTTAGAACCTCGGCACTTGCTGGTCAAGGAGCGTAAATCGTGCGTACCTTGTTGGTCATCGCGCCTCATGCTGGTCCGGGCCTTGAACGTGTTGGTCCGGACCCGCAAGTTACGAGGCTCTGTATAGAGCGTGTAACATCCTGGACCAAGAAGTGCTGCTTGCCTGTAAAGTTCATTTGATTGTACAGTAGCTCGCCTAGCGTGAGTATAACGAACTAAATACTCGAATGAGGGGAAATCCCCCACCATTCTCGGACCAAGATTTACCGAGTTTCTGTACAGGGCATACTGTCGAACGTTGAATAAAGTGCTTTCTGAAATCAAATGAAATCACTCTTTATTGCCTTTTAACAGCACACAATATTGTATAGAAGCAGTCTTTATTAGCCAATGTATTAGCCTATTTACTCATTAACACACAATTATACATACAAAAAGTTCCTCATCCAGACAAACAGGCAATGCCTATATCAAATCCTGTTAAAATGTGTTTCGATTTTAATTTTATATTCCCAGGCGGCTTTCCATGAACTCACATACCGTGTCAAAAGCACCTGACACCAATAGGCGTTGAAGACGAGATTTAAATTTTTTGGTACTGGCAATGTTTTAAGATTCTCAGGGAGCCTATTAATCAACCTAACACCAGCCTGCGATGGCAAATTATGAGACGCCACCGTTCGATGAAGTTGACTGCGATAGTTGTCCCTGCCTCTTGTATCATACTGGTGAATGTTCCTTCCCTAAGCCAATGTGCTTTTTGATTTACAGAACACAGCTACCTCGAAGATGTAGAGGCAGGGCAAGGTCAGTAAACCAAGATCTCTGAAGGCATCCCTGCACGACTCTCTTCTCTTTAATTTTGAAATGATTCGTACAGCTTTCTTTTGAAGGCGAAACTCTCTTTCCAGTTTGTTGTTTGCACAGCTGCCCCAGAGTCTTACTCCATATGCAAGGTGTGGATAAACAAGGGCAAAGTAAGCCATTCTCAGGATGTCGTGAGAACAGTGTTTTGCCAGATTCCGCAAAGCATACAAACCTTAAGTTACTCTGGAACAAACGCTTTCACATGATTGTCCCAGGTCAGACCTCGATCTAGGTACATCCCTAGGAATTTGATGGAGTCAGATTCCTCTAAGAGTTTGTCATCTACCACGAAAGCAGGTCGTGCACTACCTTCACGCTGTCTCAGACAAAAATCAATTGTGTTTGATTTTGAACTGATTGTTTTAAAATTGATTTCCGAAAAAAATTGGATACATGAATTCACTGTGACAAATGAATAATTAATTTCAAGCTTCTGCACAGAATTTGCAGTAATGCAGAGTGTCGTATCGTCAGCATATTAAATCACCTTTCCATTCTGGACCGATTGTTAACGTAAATAGTAAAAAGCACTGGCCCAATGATCGATCCCTGAGGGACGCCATTTGCTATTTTCAATTTTGAAATGAAATAATGAAATAATAATTTATTCCAGCATTTTTTTACATATAAAAAAGAACAAAAACTCTTTCTACGGAATAAGAACTGGCCACGTTAACAAGTATTGCGGCCAGATTGCCAAAAAAGAATAACAACAAAAAGGCTAGAGTCCAGATTTTCAATTGAATGACACAGAGCCGCTCACTGTGACGTCTGTTCTTGTATCACACTACAAATACATTAAATTATACAGCCACCATTACACTGTTATATTTAATAAAGCAATACAATTAATAATTTTAAAAAAATATCAAAACTATTTTAGCAATAATAAAGTTTTAAATTTTATTGTTCTAAATTACAATAATTAAAAATAATTACAAATTACTCAAAGAAAACAACCATATTTTTACCTTAAAGCTAAAAGTTCCTAGTCCTACCGATTCTTTTATTGACAAGGGTAGCTTATTAAAAAACGTAGGGCCACTATGACGAAATGAACATTTAAACGACGATTTATATACTTTTGGAGTTCTAAATATTCTACGATTTATATTACGCGTTAAGTATAAAAGATCAGTAGTTCCAGTATTGCCGCTTCTCTGGTAAAATAATCTAAGAACTTTATAGATATAAGTATGCTGAATGGGCAAAATGTTTAACTCCATAAACAAAGGAAAAGAACTGACACGGATTTGTTTTCTTAATATAATTCGTAAAAAGTGATTTTGAACGACACGCAATTTTTGAATTAGATATTTATATGCACCACCCCAACAAACCACCCGATATTGTAGTCTGGAGTCAACTAAGGCAAAATACAACGTTCTTAATAAATGTGTAGAGCAGAAATTTCTTAGAAAGTAAAATTTTCTTACCGAAGATTTAAGTGTTTTATGTAAAGAATTTATATGTTTTTCCCAGTTAAGTTTTTCATCTAAAACTATCCCAAGATATTTGAATTCCTTCTCTTTATTAATGGTCTCACAATTACAGTTAATCTCACAAGAACGATTGATATGATACTTTAAACTAGAAAAAAAATTGAAACCTTTAAAATCAAAATTTACATATTTTGTCTTGCTAACATTTATTTGCATTGAATTTAATTCACACCAATTTCTTAATTTATGCAGATCGTCATTTACAATTTCAGAAAGTGTTTCAATATTTCTATGGCAGTACAAAAGTGCAATGTCATCAGCAAAAGCATTTGGTTTTCCATTGAGGTTTAACTCCAGCAAATCGTTAATAAAAACCAAAAAAAGAGTCGCTGAGATGACAGAACCCTGAGGAACACCTAGCTTAACCGGTAACGCTGAGCTGAGACATTCACCCACACGAACACGCTGCTCACGACCAAAAAGAAAACTACGAAACCATTTAAGCGCAATCCCTCTCACATCTGCGGCCTCCAACTTGCGAAGCAAAGTCTCGTGGTTTACTAGGTCAAACGCTTTTTTAAAATCGATAAATAAAACAGTAGATTTATTTCCTTCGTTCATGCTATCATATATCAAGTCAGTTAAACACACGAGCGCATCTTCAGTGGATCTACCTTTCCTGAAACCGTACTGATTAGTACTGAAAAAATTTATGTTATTGAGATATTTAATAAGTCTTATTTTCATTAACTTCTCAAAAATCTTTGAAAATACAGATAACAGGCTAATTGGACGCAGAGTATCTAATTTTAAAGATGACACTTTTCTGAAAATAGGAATCACTGTACTTACTTTTAACTTATCTGGAAATACACCAGTACAAAAACTTAAATTTACGATATGTGCTAAAATGGGAGATATTATCTCGGAGATGTGTTTAACGAGTGAAGTATTAATATTATCAAAACCAGAAGACTTTTTATTTTTTAAACTATTGATAATTTCCTTTATTTCCGTCACTGAAGTTGGTGAAACGAAAAAAGACGTCAACCTATTGTTAAGAAACAGACCCTCCTCATTAACCCTGCATTCCTGAACTGATTGTATGGTAGTAAGATATTTGTTTATTTGCTCCGCAACGATGATCGGATCAGTTATCAAAACTCCGTTATCTAACTCAACTCGGTCAACATTCTTATCTTTACATACTCCAGTTAGATCATTAACTATCTTCCATTGTTGGGCTGAGTCACCTTGACAACCTTAGGAATTTATTAGAATAATATGTATTTTTTACCATATTTATTTCTTCCTTTAAATTATTACAAAAATTTTTATAAAATTGAGCAAAGTTTGTGTCATAAGGCCTCCTTTTAAATACTTTATACAATCTTTTTTTACGTTCAAACTTTTTTATTAACGAAATATTTATCCAAGGACTTTTTATTTTTGCTTTGTCTAACTTGTTACCATGACTAACAAACTTTTTACTACTAGACAGCACTTCACATAACTTATCATGAAAACTATTAAAACACTCATTGGCATCATTAATAATTAATAGGTCGTTGAAATTAATGTTTAATAACTTTTGCTTTACCAACTCAAAATCAAAGTATACTTTAGCAGTTTTAGCTCCTACAATTCCAGTATCTACGATCTCATTACTATTTATTTTTAATCCAAGCAAACAATGGTCAGTCAAATCAGTGTCAAAAACGGCCGACTCATAAAGTGATAAATTACGGTGTCTTACAAATATGTTTTAGTATGCGTAGGCAAGTCAATAAATTGTGTGAAACCCAAACCACTTAGCATTGTTAAATAATTCAGAGCAATTTGACTTCTGTCTAATAAGTCGAGGTTTATATCACCTATCAGTATACAATTACTTGATAAATTAGAAAACAAATTAGTAAACTCTTCAATAAAGTTCTTTTTTTCGTAACTTTGTAATCTATATAGACAAATAAGATTAAAAAACATTTGATTGCAATTTAATTTTAAAACCAAAGAATCGGCAGTTACCATACTAAAATTTAAATTTGTTACTTTTAAGACATTGGATACAAAACAAATTACACCTCCAGACCTGTATGTATCATTACAACAATGAAAAGTATTATAACCTTTTATGGCAAATAAATCTACCTCGTCACTATTGATCCATGTTTCACAGAGAACTATAATACTTATACTAGTTTTAATTTGGTTTATTTCTAGTAAAAAACTATTGAAATTTTTTCTTAAACTTCTGATATTTGCATAAATTATATTTATACTTTTATTTTTATTATCGGGATTAAAAAAACTATTTAAAGAATAAGAAAATTTTGACATTGGCCTACTTATCATACAAGATTGTCTTTAAGCAAAGATTATTAATACCAATTTTCAAAACTATAATAAAATAACTTATATATAATGCTGACTTGGAGTTTTCCTGACATGGCATTTGAGATCTACACGCACTCTATCCTTCAAGTAGGACGAGATCCACCTGTGTGGCAGACCCCATATTCCACATGTCTCTAACTGATACACCAGTGTCCCATGATGCACGCAGTCAAAAGCCTTAGAAAGATCGAGAAATATGCTGAGCACCTTATCCCGTCTCTCAAAACCATCGACAACAATATCCACAAGATTTGAAACCGCATCAATTGTTGATTTGTTTTTACGGAAGCCGAATTGTTCAGGACACAGTATTTCAAATCTTTCCAGAAAACGTCGTAGTTGATTAAAAAATGCCTTTTCAAAGATTTTGCTGAAAATTGGCAAGATTGCAATTGGGCGGTAATTTTTGGTTTGATGAGGATCTTCTTTCTTAAAAATTGGGGCAATTTTTGCTATTTTCAAATCATCCGGGTAAACTCCAGATTGAAATGAGGAGTTTACCACTTTTTTAGTGGAGTCAAGATATGCTTGGATCATTTTTTGACTAGCCATATGGACATACCACTGTTGTCACAAGATTTCTTTCAATTTAGTCTTTGCATAATACCAGCCATCTCAGCCTCATCGACAGGGGTCAAGATCATAGACGATACCGGTTCTCTACCAAGATTGCGGGAAAGGGTTTCAGTGAAGCACGCATCACACGAACCAACTGAGGCAAAATACTTGTTAAATTCCTCTGCAATTTTTTGAGGGTCTCTATAAGTTGGTTTTCAACGAGCAGAAAACATTGTTTTGATTTTTGTATTGGATGTTCTCGTTTTACGGATTCATTAACTATTTTCCATGCTGTTTTTGAAAAGTTCTCGGTATTCTTTAATATTTTGTTTAATTCATAGGCTTTAGCAGCTTTTATAACTTTCTTATATATTCTTCTATAATATTTGAAAAATCTTTGGAAATTTTCCTTGTTTGTATTAATAAAAATTGAGTGATAAAATTTGAATTTTTCACGAGATGTGAGAATACCTTGTGTAATCCAAGTATTCTTATGTCGCTTACTGCGTACTTTGAATTTTCTGTAAGGACATGAAATATTTAAATAATAGAGAAAGCGTTCATTAAAATCATTGTACATTTTATTTGACCACTGAATGTTATTTAAAAAAATTCCAACTTTCTCGCTTAAGGTGATAAATTAACTCGTTCATATTTTGAGGGTTTCGAGCTCTTTTTTACCGTAATTTCTGCAAGCCCGGTCACCGGATCAAGTCCATTAATCACAACCTCCTCAGCGAAGTAATCAGAGATGGCAGGATTGAACACGACAACGTCAACTTTCGGGATGTTGGTGATAACGTTGTCAATGGTTGTACTTGTCGTGGCACATACTCGTGTAGGAGAGTTCACTGACCAATTTAGACCAAAAGATTGGAGAAAATCACGCAGCCGCCGGGTGTGGGGGTCGGTGTGGTCCAGTTTGTTTATATTTAAATCGCCAATTAAGAGAAATAGTTGATTGTTTGAAAGAAATGGTTAGCAGGCTCTCTAGTTTTCAGACAAAGGATGAAATAAAACTTCGGTTGTTGTTTGGACGGTATATTCCAACAATATTAACTTTTTCGGATGAATTTAAATTGATTTTAATACCAGCAGCCTCAAAATCAAATTCCAGAGTATGAATCACTTTACTTTTTTCAAATTTCAAGGGGATTTTTACACAGATTGCCACATCACCTCCCTTAAAATTGGAACAAAGGAAAATATGTTCCAATTCATATTTTGTATATTAAATGCTGATGTTTCGGTTGTAGAACAGTGTTCCGATATTAAAATAATATCAGGTTTTCGCTCATCGCACATGAGGTCCAACTCTTTTAACTTATTGGTAGCGGATTGAGCGTTTAGGTAAATAATTTTGAATTTCGAAATGTTATGAGAATATTGAGTGGTTTCTGAAAACGTGTTTAACAATTTTGGTGAATTTTCTTGTTCTCAATAAAAAAAACAGGATCTGATACCCCTGTCCCGTTTTACATTCGTCATAGGCACTTCGTTTATTTTGACAGGAAAGCGTATATTGTTTTCGTCAGGTTTTACAGGCGAAGTAGCTTTGATGACGTCGTCGTAAGTGTCATGCTGCATGAGACGGTTCTGGGCGGACGACTCACAGGTATCAGCAGCAGCAAGTGAGGCAGCGGGCACTGGGCAGTGCTAAAGACAACTCAGGCGCAGCAGGCGGTCCGACAGCAGCAACCAAGCCTTCCACTATCATTTCGGCCAGTAGCTCTTTACCCAACAATCGCAGCTGCATGCCATCCGTGTGAACCAGTTTCTTCCGATATCATTGATATCAAGGAGCTTGAGGTTTGAGTGTCTCACGCATAGCTCCTCTATGTAGTAGTTGGCGAGAATGGTCTGTTGGTTCAAAGGATGGCTAACGAGCAGATCGTGAAGATAAGGGATCGTTGCCAAGATGACATCGGCCGAACTCAGTCGAGCGGTGACTCTTTCTTCCAGGCGATTATAGATGTTGTGTGACTCACCGGCAGCGATGTCGTTGGTTCTGGCGAGTAGGATGAAGCAACTAGAAAGAGGCGAGGGGCCGCGGGACGTTACATTTAGGAGTTTGGCCCCGGGTATACATATGCCAGTCACTTTGGTAGCCGATGTGACGCGGCGCTGCACCATGCCGGCCAGGAAACGGGTATGACTGTCACCCTCAATTACAACATTCCTCAAGGAAAGCAACTCTCTTTTAATTTGGCCTTTCAATTTTGGCCTTCTACCAGGAGGGTGTTGGCCAGATGGTTTACTATTGTTGAGGTTATTGTACGGGGAGGTAATTTTTTTGTTGAGCTGCATTATTGGTTGCGATGGTTTTGAGAATGGGTGGTTTCTCGATAATATTTTTGAGGTACAAATCTAATTCTGGTCGTAATAGAAACATATTTTTTATTTTGACAGACAATCTAATCACCCGTCGCCTGAGAGTAGCCGCAGGAACACCCCTAGACCCCCCTCTCGGCCCGCAGACATTCGATATGTGCCTCGAGTATCTGAATAGTTGTGCTCAGAGTCTCGGAGCACTGTGCGAGCTGACAGCAGGTGGTAACCGGTGGCTCGCACTGAATAGCGTAGTCTCTTACAGAAGCTCCCGCTGATACTCCGGACAGCGAAGAACTCACAACAAAAATGTCATTTGTATACCGAAGAAGCCTTGTGTCTGATTCAATGGAATGATCAGTTCGACATTGAGCTGCCTTATCTGCTCCTCTACAGTTTTTTGACGCAAGTTCGTCAGCATCAGAGGTTCCCGACGAGGCGACAGGCGTAGGCACTTCGAGTGAGTTTGTAGTAGCGAGCAGGTCAGGTTTTGTTGCAGCGGCAGGGGTCGGATTCTCTCCCGTAGACGCGTGGAACGCAATAGTCTCACCCGCCGGTGAACTGATCGATGTGCAGGATCTGGACGGAGTGGCGCTCAGCGCAGGTTCCGGGCCAGACATGGGACTAGGCCCTGGGAACAGACAGGCGGCGAGTCAAATTCAGGCGGAGTAGGTGAAGCAGCGTCGGCCGCAGTGTCCTGGACAGCGGTGACAAAAGCGAACGCATGGTGATTGCGTGTTCACCGCTGTGTTTTTCATTGCAAACAGTCAGTGCCGTTATATTTGGATCAGTTTTAATCGATGCGCTGCAAATTTTTTTCCGAGACATCACTAAGATATGTCTCCATTTTTTAAAATTCTATGTTGTCTATATTTAAAATTGTTAAAAAGAATACAGGGTTTCCCGGTTTGTGTTTTTTCTATTGTAAATTGCATATTTTTGTCAATAATAAATTAATGAACAAATAAATAAATAGATAAAATTACAAGTCACGATTATTAAAAGAATCGTAATAAAAGAAAGTAATAAATTAATAACAAATAAAACTTATTACATTAACAACAAAAACAGTTTCTCCACAGCAAAAAGGTGCTTCTGTGGGAATCGAACCAATGTGTACTGAGTTGCAGTGCCGCGACCCTATTGTTGCTGCCACGCAGGTAGACAAGATGTGGTAGTTACTAAAATAGTAAAACTAAAATACTTCTTGTTCATACGGCTCGTCGCTCTGTGGTTTTGTCAAAAACGGAGTTGCAAAGTTGTATTGCAAGTCTAACCTTGTTATTTTTGCAACTAGGTTTAGGGCTAAAACTTACAGAGAAATAAACTATCCAACTCACTGTAAGGCGTTATTCGCATCGGTAATTTAAAAGTGTTCTTCAGTAACTAATTCTAACAAAACTGTGACGTAAAACCTTGCAAAATTCCGTCTGTGCCAGTGCCGCGCTCGTTTGTACTTTCTTGACTTTGATTATCAGTAGGATATTAATACGTACAGATTCGAAGACTCTAATGTTTCATTTTATAGAGCCTAAAAGTTAGTTTTGCTTTAAAAAATTATTTTCCAAAGTTTGTTATTTCACTTTTCATTTTTCATGTATAGAAAACGATTTCAGGTATTTCAGGAATCAGGTATGCCGATCGCCTGATTTTAATTTCTAACAATTATTCACTCTATTCGCAACAATTTGAGTGCGGAATTACTAAATATATACTTTTAAACTTTTTTTATTTCAGTTTCCTTATTTTATACACCTATTGTTATTTTCATACATGTATTTCTTATAAATGTTAGAACCTTTTATCATAATTATGTACATGTTAAAAATTTATTTCTGATGATAAATAGACAGTTGATTCCACACTATAAGCTAAACAAGTGAGTGACTATTAAGATTTAGACAGTTGTATAATATTTGCACCGATGATCGGAATTTTAAATAGGGTACTTTAATCGCCGAACTAACCAATACCGCAAAGACAATACAAATGGTCATAATACAAAACAATGTCAGTTTTGTATTTGGACCACGCACAACTCACTTTAAATTTTTATGGTCTTGGTTATTTTCTGTGTGTTTAAGTACAGGTATTAGAACGAAAAACTTTGGCTGTTAAGTTACATTTTACAGCTCAGAGGATGATGTTTTGGATGAGATATCTAATAGAGTTATGAATGCATGCATAAACAAAGAGGTGGGCGGGAACCTTTAAGATTTTCTCAAACTGTAGAATTGAGAAAGTCCTTAACAATTCTCAGTTTAAATTAATATTAATACGTATAATATAATGAAAACGAGTTAATGATTGTTCTTAATAGATTTAACAACAAATTTGACATTATCGTTTTAACAGATACTTAGCTGGATGAGAGATATTCCGCATGTGAGTATAAATGGATATGATGTGATTGGTAACACTTGTAGTAAGAACCAGAACAACGGTGTAATTGTGTTTGTGAATTAATATTTTTGCGTGTTCGGAAGAAGTGAATTTGCATGGAGCACGTGTACTAGAGTGGACTTAAAGTTTGGTGGTGAGCAGCTATTGCTGCTTGCACTGTACATGAGTCCGTCCGGCGACCTTGGGTTTTATCTCGACGGTAGGCACCGGGTTGGGTGGAGTCGCAGTGACTGGTTAGAGAAATAATTTTTGTATTTTAACAGATAAGCTCTCTCAAAGATACCTTGATACCCTGTTATGTAAGTTGTATCAATGTATCTACTGGTGTTTCAGCGTTTTCTAATGATATATTATCATATATTTATGAACATAAAAATCGCAAATTCAGTCAAATCCACAGTAATTCAATCAGAAATGACAAATCTTTATTTCACCGTTGCCTTGTTTCAACCAAGTTTGGACAAAAATCCCGGTCAGACTTTGTTTAAACATAAGAACAATTAACTTGACGTTCCATCTTATCTCTGGTAGAGATTGGTTTTCAGTACTAAACAATAGAGAGCTCGAATCAAGTTGTGAAACTTACGTCAAGCAGCTTCAGAATATTATCTTATTTAGAAAGAGGATATCACAATTTCCAGACAAACTTAACCATATGAAATACCTTGGATAATTACCGGTTTGATCAGATCAATCTAGACCAGGAATTAGATGAGCTACCGTTTGTAAAGACAACCTTTCGACACTGCTTTGAAAACCCAATTTCAAATGGTCCTGACGTTTTAACAAAAAAATTAGTTCCTAAAAAAATTTAGGTAATTACTGTAATAAAATCAATGACTCGAAAAATTAAAAATGTGGAAAAATATTTCAAAAGCCATGGATATAAACAAAGATAAAGAAATGATTCCAATTAATTGATCATTTCAATCAAGGCTCAACGAAAGGTTAAAACTCTACGATGTAAAAGATGAAGCAGATTTCTTCAAGAAATGTTACGCGAACGTCGGGGACAGCCTAGTTCGGTTTTACCTGTAACCTGGGTCGTCACGAAGATACTGACGAAAGTCCTGGTGGACGCTTACTTCCGGCTAGAATCTATAACGGGCCCCGAACTCCAGCATGTTGTCACGGATGTGAAGGGCGGCTCGGCTCCCGGCAGTGATAACATTCTGGCTTAATTCTGTCAAATTTATTTAGCCTTTTTAATTTTTCCCTTGCTTCATATAATAAATCAGTATTAATGAGGGCATTTTCCCAATCACTTTCAAACTTGGAAAAGTAATCTCGTTTTATAAAGGGTAAAGTAATGGTCATGATTTTGGGCGGACTTCCTAAGTAAAAATTCATTAAATTTATCTAGAGTAATGAATGTGATTGAATGATAACGTATCTAATATATCTTCTTACTGGCCGTTCTTGAATTGATATTTTTATTCTTTACGCCTCTGATAACTACTAAGTTACGTATTGAATACTGTTTACATTATTTTCAGTGGCAATCCAAAATTTACCCAAAGAATTATATTGTTTGATTTTTACGGGTTTTAGCTATTGCATTATGGTATATGAATTATAATCATATTTTTAAAATTTTGCTATACCAATTTTAAAATGGCGGTTACCCATCTAAGCAGCTGCCACGCTCGACGTTGCTTCATCCCGTACCGCTACACTGTGCAATTGGCAAGAGGAAATTTTCGCTGCCACAAATATAAAAACACTAAGGTTCCTATGGGCTAATGAATCAAATCATAGGATTTAGTTACAAATATTGCTTTATCTAAACAGTGGTTTGCAAGAAGACCTACGTGAACAAATATCCGTATTGCTTTATAGTACCTTGAGAATGAAATTATGTTCAGATCAAGTTATATGAAATTAATGTTTAGTTAATCTGATTTCTATACAAATATTTCAATATATTTTAATTTTAGATTGTTTTGTTCAAACGTATTTACGTATATAGTCAAAGCACGAAACAAACACGGTAATAGCACTCAAGAATCAAGTACTTAATAAAACCAATATCCGTAAAAGATTTAAGGGTATCATAGGGTTAACACGTTCACGGTCAAAATTTGTTCAAGGGCCTTTTTTAATTACCTTCCTAAAAAGAGGGCTGTAAGGTGACTTGAGAAAATTAGCAGTTTTACATCAATGAACCGCAGTTTACCGAAACTGATAATAAGGAAGCAATGGGGATTTCCAAAATGGTCATTCCAATGTATGCCCGCTATATTTTTCACTAGACCAGCGGATGTTTTGTTATGGGTGAGAGGCATTACGGTCCAGTAACCATATTAAATAAAACCAAAGTCGCAGTTATTTCTGGTGAACGATTCCCTTACGGGGAGATTTGTGTTCATAGAAGGTTTGTGAAATGGCCATATATTCATTTGATCTTTACATTCATGCAAACAATGTTTTGTATAGATAATTTACGGAGTGTTGAATGAGTGGACTGTAGAAAAACAAACAACATATGGGCGTTACAACAAATATATCTATAAAAACATCCTCACAACATGCACAACACATAAAACTCCATTACGTTTTATTTAATACTTACTTATGTTAACGAAAGTGATGTATTGCATTTATCAATTATATCAACATAATTTGTTTTAGATCAAATAAATGTTAAGCGAAACGTGCACCTTTCCTATATGACTATATGACCATTCCTATCTAAAGGCGTATCCAGGAGGCTTTTGGGGTAACCCCTCTCCCCTTATGATACAAACTTTCAAAGTAGGCTTATATTTTAACTTACGTTAAAAACAGAATGTATACTCGTTGTCGAACAATGTATCACACTCGTAATTCAGTTTTGTTTTTTATTTGTTTCGATATTTTGACTATAACAGCTGACATATAGTAAAACACAGGACTTGTGCTTTATAATTTCTCGGAATGACGAGTCCGTCTGCTACCTCTAGGGGTTGACAAATATAATAAGACACTGTCGCTTATCAAAAGGTGTTTTATAGTTATCCAACATTTAAAAATCAAATAATGAACTTCAACCCTTTGGTGAAAAAGTTACATAATAATCCATTTAATTTATTTTATACCATCTTTTAATCAAATATTTACAAAAACCATTATTCCACAAACAACGTAAAGAAATATCATGTTAATCATAATATTATTGTTATCATAATATCTTACTTAAATTTCGTATTTTTTAGTTTATTTAAGTTTTTATTAAAAAAAACATATTTAATTTACATCAAATTCCACAAACAATATATAAATAATAATATTAACAAAATATTATCATAAAGTAGGTAAATGTGAAACTCTTAATGATATCAAAATGAACTCGATAACTTTATGTAAACAGTAAAAAGTCTTTGCGACCAGTTAACTTTTTAGTTTTGAGGCATAAATAATTTAGGACTTAAGTAAACAATTAAATGTTCATAAATTTGTAACTTCAATATTTGTCATTTTTATATAATTCTAGTTTCTATTTCTGAAACTTTGTTCTGGAATTTTAAACACATTGTAGTTGTGGAAAACAATATAATTCCAATTATAAATAAATTAATAACAAAGAGTTGAGGTGCTATATCACGAAAAATATTCAAGCATTTAATTTTGAGAAAACATACTGTATATCAGCCTAGACTGAAATATACTACCGTAAGCCACCCTGAGAGTATCATGGTCGATAACGTCATAGTCTAAGAGCTAGTGGTCGGCTACCTGTATGTATTTGACGAGACCTGGGTTTTTGTACAGTGAGGCCCCTATACCCACTGTACATGAGATGGGGAGTCACTAAGCTCCAGGTGGCCGACTTGGCGGGCGCTCAGGTAAGACAGGTATCAATTTTTGGGCAATTTCGTAAGTATTTGATGACGTCTGCCGTTTTGTAATTTGAAAATATATTATTATTATTATTATTATTATCGGAAAATAACAATGGCAGACCATTAATAATTATGCTACGAGACAGATTTACAAAAATGTTGTATATTCCGTACCTAGGGAGGAAATACATTATCATCTCAAATATATCTTATTGTCAGATCTCAGTTTGATGACTAAATAGATTTTTTATCCATTTATATTCGTATATGAGCATTAACTTTTATGGTGGTTATTTCCCTATCACTTTTTGTGTGAACCCTAAACCTAGCCAATGGAGGTCAACCACTCAGCGACGGAAACACATAAAATTACTGATTGTTTGTCTAAAAATTTGTGCAGTTGTATATACAGTAAATATATCCTTTATAAAGCCTTTTTATTTATATTATATCGGAAAATGTTTAAACTATATTGGTTAGAATGTAATTTAATTATACTTTATAATCTGTCTTGCTGTGATATTTTAAATTGCAGACTTGCCCTTAATTCAAAAATAGTTACCATAGTGTGTCTTTCTGTCTATAAGGACTTCCTGATACTTGGGACTCTTTGCAAGTCACGTTAGTCCGGGCAGGTAGTCCCCGCGGCGCTCGGAGTATCGGTTTAAAATAGGACTCACAACACACAACCCTGAATGGTCAACCCAGGCGAGCCACACCGCCCGGTTCAGAAGGGCCGGTTTCGTCGTCGGCCTGTTGTAACTGACCATCAGCGCTTTGGCATTTTGGTTGATATAACCACAAACGCACTCTCATTAAAATTCAAACCATTGATATAAAAAGTGCATGCACAATCGGGCATCAGCCACGTTGTTAGTCTACATTTCCACGAAATGAGATCAACCCGGCGATGCCTCAGTTTGAAACTACTGCTGCCACGTTTAGCTTTATAGTTTGTTTATCGTATGATGGTTGTTCCAGATCAGTATTTCAAGAACGCAAATTTAATAGAATAGGCATTCCAAACTGGAAAAAGCCTTCCCCTTTTCGTTAATATGTTCAATAGAATGTAATGCATCTCATATGGAGGCTAATTTTAACATATCTACTGTCTTATTGAAATAAAATAGCTGGCAAACTTAACGCGGCTACTTTCTTCAAAGGTCGCTTTCATCGGGTACCAATCCAGCTTTAAAAAAATATATTAAAGAGCCTTCAGTTTTTTCATTAATTTATATTTGCATCTAGAAAAGTTCATTGCTTTAAGAAGTAATGCTAGTTGGCTTCCGGCCACGCATCTGAGTCAGATTTTACCATGGGGCCTTGCAGATTTTGCCTTGCATACCAATTGTATTTCTTAAGAAACCCTTACTAGTCGTATCCTGTCCGTCCACATAGGTGACCAATCAATACAAGGATCTTATGAAACAGAATAAGGAGGAAATTCGGTACAGAAAAGAGCGATTGTACTAGTAAACGATGCAGCGGTCACAGAGGAGAATTGATTTTGCGCTATTATTACTTGAAAGTTTTGGGTCCGGCAACGAATGCGCTAACAATACAACTAGGTCGGGCCACCGTACTCTGCTGCATTGATATCACATTGAAACCTTATGAAAAATAAATTCCCCTTAAACTATAACCAAAAAACCCCTTTTCATATCAAAACCATGGTGTTTATATAATTTGCGGCGGTAGTCAGAATTTTAATGACGGCAAGTTTATGGCCGACTAAACTGATATAGCATAGTGCACTGATGGTCATTCTTTACTGAACAGACGATAGCAAAGCCACATCTTCCGATCATTTATGTATACAACTAATAGATAGATAACTGCGCAATTTAAAACTTTTCTTGCCGACTGGGATTGTTGGATCTACCAGACGACAATAAGACGGCAGCTGCATTAATTACGTATGTTGTGATCGCCTCGTATTTTTGGTACTTGCTCAGTCAGGTACATAGTTATACTGAATGTATGCTTAATAATCATGTATATTTTTTACCCGGTGATAAAAGGTTTCAGAATCATGAACTGAGCATGAAGAATTAAAAATGATGAGCAAATCAAGAATTGATTTACTTCTTCTTGCTGTTTGACTCAAATGTCACATGTTTTAATGATACACCTGTCACATCCGCTCGCACATTGTAGAAAATTCATTGCTATTCGAGGATAGGCATACTTGGTACTTTTATTCTAATAATTTTTAAAATATAGGAATTCACACATTGGTAAAATCTTTGTAAATAGTGATTTATTCAAAGTTTAATATTTAGTGTTAAAAACAATCGTTTTCACGGGGAAAATATTTATTTGAGATAACTACATTTTTAGTTATATATTATCAAAATACTACTACAAATCGCGATTACATTAAATATGTGCAAAAATGGATCTTGATAAAACATAATTATTTTCCTAACACGTAAATGCAATCTTTTTTTTTAAATCTAACGCATCCTTCCTAGTTTGGCAATTTATACAAACTGTGCAGGATGAACTAAAATCACTAATTCCTCTAAAATAAAGAACGGTGAAAGAATTGCCAGATAAGTTTTTGCAATAAACCGACATCAATCGAACATAATGTGAACACCTACCAACCACTCAGTAGCTATTCTCTCGTTATAACTATAAAGATATTGACGGTATCTAATGACCTTACTTCCGTATTAAACTCCCGGAACTATGAAAGGGCTCTGTTCACACAGAAGATAAACTTAAACAATTGCAGTCCTTCCAGGAACCAGGCTTCTGAATTGTCCTTTGCCGGCCCGAACCGAGGGGCAACTATTTATGCTCGGCGCAATCTAGCCAAAATTTTTCCCCCAGAAGTTTTAAGAATGGTCTACTATGGCCTAATCCATCTTCATTTTGTGTATGGAATAAGATTTTGGGGAAGTTGTGCAAAAAACAAAATGGAGCGCGTCTTTAGACTTCAGAAAAAAGCTGTCAGAATCATTGAAAATTTGAATTACAGAGAGTCGTGTAGGGAATATTTCAGAGAGTTGAGATTGCTGGCTTTGCCCTGTCTCTATATTTTTGAGGTGATCATGTACTGCAGATCAAGGTGCATCTTGATTCGTGGCAGGAACGGTCATCAATATGACACTAGAGGCAGGGACAACTTTCGAACTCATCAACGCAGATTGACATTAGCGCAACATCTACCGCAAGCAGTTGGTGTCAGATTAATCAACAGGCTCCCTGAAGAAATCTAAATTTCCAATAATCAAAATCAATGTAAAACGCGTCTCAATCTCCTTTTGGTGTGCAAGGCTTTCTACTCTGTTGATAAATTTATGATAAGCCACTGGGATATTTGAGAGTGCTGGATCTGAGGTCAATGCGATTGTGTCTTGAATGATTGTGGGAATTGTGAATATGAGGTTGCGTTAATGTGTAGATAAAATCGTGTAAATTTACTTTAACTATTGGCTATTGCGATACGATGTAAAAATTGTTAAAATAATGCAATAAAGAGATTATTATTATTATTTTATTAACGTTTACCGGTCTGACAAAATGATTTTGTGAATTTTTGTGCTCTTAATTGTCTCAGCGATTCATCATGAACTCGTCAACAGAGTAACATGCCTCTGGCAAAAAAATATTTTTGAACTGATCTTTAAATTTAGTCGTTTAATACCTTCAGGGAGACTGTTATTAGTCCGACACCAACTTGAGAAGGCAAATTTCTGAAAGCATTTCTTCTGTGTTGTTGGACTCGAAAGTTATCAAGTTACCTCTACTGCCATGATGGTGAAACCCTCCCCCCCCCTTCGAACAAAGCGCACTTTGATCTGGAGTAAAGGATCACCTTGAGAATATAGAAACAGGACAGAGTCAGTAACCCGACTTCCCTAAAAGCATCTCTGCATGACTCTCTGGCTCTCAAACCAAAAATCATTCTCACAGTTCTTTTTTGGAGAATGAAGACCCGTTCCAACTTGTGTTTTGCACAGCTACCCAGAGTTTAATTCCATACCCTATATGAGGATAGATTAGGCAAAAATATGCCGTTTTCAAGACTCCGATGGAGCAATACTGTGCCAAGTTGCGAAGAGCAAAAATTTCTGATGCAATTACTGCACAAGCGTGGTCGATATGATTATCCCAAGTCAAACCCCGATCTAGCTACATATAAAGGAATTTCGTGGTTTGTGTTTTTATTGTTTACATGTTTTATACTGTAAAGTTCCATTAAATCTAGAATACAGTAATGTTTTGTTGATAGTGCTAATATTGACAGTTTCCTGCACTGAGCGCCAAAGAAAAAATTTAACTTTTCCTGTAAAGTGACGAGATGTATAATATTTATTGAGAAATATTTTAAGGAAACTGGTAATAATGATTTATTAAAATGTCCTTAATAAAAAAGCAGCAAAGTATGGTATTGTTTTTGATGGGGAAGGATGGGATTGAATTTAAAACCTTTGATAAATGTTTTATAAAAATTAAATATAGAGTAATATGAAATATTATTGTATTGTTTACCGAGACTCGGCCGGCAAAGCAGATTCGGGACGACTCAGACGAATTTTCAGAGGTTCATATCGGTTCGCTTCCGGAGTGAAAAACTCGTAGAATCATCTATTAAAGTCTATAGTTTTATATTTAAATACATCCATGACCTTTTTATTGATACAAAAAGCCAATGTGGTTCCTAAATCTGGCACTAATACTAAATATGATTGTATAAACCTCCCAAATTTTAAATTTATGTACCGTTCTATAGATCTCCCCGAGATACAAACGGAAAGACACACATTTCTGCTTTAAAGATTTAGTGATAGATTTTATTTATGTAACATTGTTTGTGTACAATTCAAAAATTTAGTCAAAACAAATTTAAAACCTTAGAAATGTATTAAATTAATGAATAGTGTTAGTGTTATTGGTTCAAAATTAGTGAAGCCTGTAACTCTAGGGGCCGGAAAACTTAATTTATGATTCTCTGTCTGTCTTTCCGAACGATATTCCGATAACTAAATGTGCTATTGACTTGAAATTGGGCATGAAGCTTCATATCTATTTGAGGAACACTGAGTTTCATGATGGTCATGTCACTCTATAGAGTTTGGTTAGGTACTAGCCAGAGAGTGGTAATAACACTAATATCTTTGTTTCGTATGCGCACAAAACATCTATACAAAATTGTACACTATAGATTAATAATACCTCATTTTTTCTATTAAGTAATTATTTGTGCAGGATATTCAGAAAATAAATAATAACTAAAGAAGAAGTTATCAACATACAAAAAGTAAAATTTGTTTCGTGAATGCTTAACTGTTAGCTGTGATATTTTTAGGAAAGGGGTAAATTTATTTAATTAACAATAAATTCAACATTTTCAAAAATAATATTTTGGCCTGACAAATTGCCCCCTTGTGCATACTAGTATGTCTAAATTTATTTTAAATCATCAACACACTACAATGATTTTTTATGTATCAAAGGAATTTTATAATGTGGAAAATTAGCATTTCTCTGTTATACTCTTTATTTTGCTCGAAAGGTTTTAACCAATACCACACAGTTAGAAAACATTTTATAATATTCTTTTTAATTTATGCACTGTTAAGGTATTATAATTGCGTTATCGTCTTCAATTCAATATCGTCTTATTTAGGTGTTCTCTCTGAAGCGGTTCCCTGATATTTATAACTCCAGGCTATCGATTTCTAGATAATAAACGCGCCACTCAGAACACTCAACCATTGAAACCGTTGGCCTAATATAATATCAACTTACATGATGTTCCATTCCAATTGGCTAATTAAATAGCAATATAATCAAAAATCTGTCATAAAGCATTTTCCAAACTCCTGCCTATCATAAAAATTTATATTGGACTAAAATCCTAATTACAGTTAAAATATAGACATGCGTAGATATTAACTACTTCATCATTCAGCTAACGCACTTTTTCCTGTCTACAGTGTCATTTACATCGTAAAAAAATTCAATACTCATGTGATAATTTTATGTAACTCTGTTCTAATATATTGATTGACTTTACCTACCACGTCATTCATGAGAGGGCGCAATGAAAGCTGATTGAAAAGAGGAAGGAAATTACTTTGCTTGCTCTCAATCTGAATTATAGGTTAGGTTGCATCTTGAACCTAATGCATAGATGACTACTGCGGTGCTGGCTCGGTATATTCATCACTGCATGACAGATCAGGTTCTATTACTTCGGTGCTCAGTGCACAGTTTTCAGCTCTGCGATCAGAGCAAACAGTGCATTCAGTGCAGATGCAGGACACCGAGGAAACTCGCTTCCAGTCTTCTGTCAAGAACAGGGCGAGTGGGCGAGAGAGAGCGAGCAGTCGAATGACAAAGAATGAACATCCGCCCCGCTGACCAATATAGTACTCTTACTACCACTACGACGCGACAATAGTACTCTTGTCCTGCGTGCCGTGACCGTGGTCAGCACCTCCTGCACTTGGTCAGGGATTCATTCATGAGTTTTTATAAAACACTTCAATAACTAACGCTCGCTCTCACTTAGCTTTGTGTTGGCAGCCGATCTTTAAGGTTGACTTTTTGATTATTCCTAATGACTGCGATTTTGGGTATTAAAAATTGTTTAGATTCATCTCATAACCAGAACTAAAAACTGTTAATGATAAAGATATGAATTTTTAAAGTAGGTGCTAGTAGTCTGGCTGAATAAAATGTCAGGGATTTATTTATAAAACATTTTTTAACTATTTACATATTTTGTAAAAACATTTTAAAGCTATATTTAATCTTAACAAATTTAATTTTCTCAAATCATTAAAATTAAGAAATGTCACGTCTTGAAGTTACTATTTATCTACGTACAGTACAAAATTCACTTTTTTATCATCGGCATCGGCCGTTTAATGTGGACTTCATCACAAACATTTTCTCATTTACACATATATTAATCGTAAAAATCCTGTAATATTGCTGTATTCCTATCTTATTAACTTATTCCCTTACGACTTATATTGAGGTAATATGTGAAAAGCTTATATGTGTTGCCTTTGTTAAACCTCCTGGTAATGCAGAGTATAACGAGACCTCAGTTTTGCAAATGATAATGTAGAGTGTGAACAGATTTGCTGATTCTTCTTATTATTCTACTTGGAGATATCTATGATTTGATGTAACTCATTATGTAGTGAGGAAATACTTCCTCCCGTGTTTAGTAACTTTAAATTAGTATATAGTGGTTTCTTCCAATAAGACGGAAACATTTATATGTTATTTGGAGAAAGGAATTCAAGTATGATCGTTGGATAACATGCAGTTAATTATAAACGAAATGGGTTCAGTGAAAGGTTAACATCAAAAGTTACAGTATGTATTTAACATTTAATGGTAAAAAAGAAACAGTATTGTGCATTAGTGTCCCGTAGCGTTTAAATGTTGATAGAGTTTAAATCCAATCAAATAGGTCTCAGTTCCTTATAGGACATATTTGGTTAGGGATCATAAGTACTATCAGACACAGAACTTTGTGACACACTTTTAAGAACGCCTTGCTTTTAGATTTAAGCACCAGACTTAGTGCAAACAAATATTCTAAACTCTATGATGGAAGCAGTGATTTAACGCGATTTACTGAGTGTTTGTCCATCGTATATACATAACAGAGATTAGGAGCATTTGATAGCGATGCTTCCTTTCCTGGGAAGGAGCGGTGAATTTCCCATATGATATTTTTCTTATATGGAGTAATCTTCATTCGTTCATAACTGTTACAATATTACTATGTGTGCTCTATATAGGTTTATTTGGAAAATCTGCCATTTATTCTCTTGGATTGGTATCCGCAAAGCAATGTTAAGCGACCATCTATCTTATCGCTGATTGCCAGGTTCACATCTTAAGGAAATTCTTTAAAGCGGAAACAATTTTATTATTTTCATTTCTCATTTTAAATACGTTAAACATTTTTTTATTTTTGTTAACATCATGTTATTAACATTAGTTATTAAGTAAAAATAAAACAAATAGGACAATATTCGTATTGTTTTTGCTAACATTAACCATAACAAAAAACATATTACTTTGAAAGTGTTACTATTTTTCAGGAAAATTTTGATTTAATTAAAACAACTATATACGGAAAACTAAGGCGCGGCGTTGAAGTTTCAAAATCAAGCAACATTGGAAACCTCTTCTATATTTTTCTCATAAGAGTATATTTAGCTGTTATTACTGTGTCGTGTAGTGTTTAAATCGATAGAAATATCTTGAATTCGTTTTCATGAATGTGAAAGAATTGGGGGGGGAGGGCTTATTAGGCTAGACCCCCTAATCAAGTGCAATGCACATATGAAAGCAGCCTTATTCGGCTTAAGCATTAGGTGTGTAAAAACGTTGATATGTATTAAAATATATATATATATTTTTAAACCTTTTTTATCGGTACTTTCACGCCATTCTCTATTTGGGGCGGTTCCCTAACACAAAGAAATTTATAATGATAATCATAAAATAATCAATGTGCAAAATTCGCACCTATAATATTTTACAACAGTTGACATTTAAGAGGCTCTTTTAATTAACTAATTTTTGTAACTGTAGAGACGGAAAATGGAATTTTTAGCTATTTTATAGACCAGTAGGGCGTAGCCCGAAGAGATTTTCGAAATAAGAATATGCATATATTCATCCAAGGAACCCTAAGAATGTCTACGTATAATTGCAGTATAATGGGTTAAATAGTTAAATCGTGAAAGCAAAACAAACAAACATAAGTAATTTTACATTTATAATATTATTAATACCTTCATGTTATATCCAGGCCTAAACATCATTGATAATAAGGATAACACATTTTACAGTACGTGCTTGTGGGAATATTTTTATTTAACTCATAATAAAATTCTTAAATTATATTTGATTTAAATATAGACATTTTTAAGATATGTGTAACTTTAAATAAGTAATTATTTATGAACATTTTGATATCCATCCGTTTTTTTTTTGTCCTAATTTATGAACTTGACAAATATTTTCTACATTCAATGTATGTAGGTCTTAAAAGCCATTAATAATGTTTTATATCTACGAGAGTGGTCTGAAAAGTTTCCGACCTAACAAACATGACATAATTTGTGAAATAAAAAAATCAACATAGTCTCCTTGTCACTCTACACACTTCTATGCTGATAGAAGTAGATGGTAGAAGTGTAGATGGTATCGCTGGATACCATCTCTGTAACCCGTAAATATTGTACTCGGAATATTTCTCTGAAAAATAATTGTTCACGAAGGCGATTGCCTCTTCATTTGACGATCACATTGTCCTCCGAGCGCAATTTTGAGATGAAGGAAGGAAAAGAATTCGCTTGGGACTGGATCTGGTAAGACGGATGGTTAAGCAGTTAAACCCGTAATTCATGGATTTTCGCCATCATAACCGCTAAGGGACGAGAAGGTTCGTAGCCTTGGTGAAACATTATATTCTTTTTCTACAAATGTGGGCGTTTCTTTAAAAAATGTCTACGTTTACCTTATCAAGTAATGATGGATAGTATGCTCCTGTAATGGTTTTCCTTTTTGAAGCTAATCTATTAAATTAATTCTATTAATATCGCATAAACAGTCGTCATATCTTTCCTAACCAAAGAAGCAGCATTTTTTCTTTTTTTGAGTCTGTTCCCCTTTTGTAATTTTTTTTCGGGTGTATAATGGTGTAGTCAAGTTTTAACTACAGTAATTAATCAGCGCATTTGGATTATTTTACCTAAACTGCGCCAGAAGAGCGTTGGAAATATTCATCCTCGAACCTTTATGGTCTAACATTAGCAAACGCGACATTAAACGCGCGGACAGATTTCTCATGCCTAAATGTTGTTATATTTTTCACTTTAATTCGGTGGTCGTCTAGCACCATTTGGTTAACTCTGTCGATGATTTCATAGGTAGTTGCAGTTTTTGGATGTCCCGAACGTTCATTGTCTCTCAAGATCTTATAGCTATTTTTAAATGTAGCAGCCCAAAATTTCACTGAGGTAAATGATTGTGCCGAGTTTCCATACACAGAATCCAACACATTTTTTTATTTAATAAGGCGTATTGCCTTTCAAACACAAATAGTTAATGGCAGCACGATAATCGTGTCCATATCACAAAAACACTCACATCAACTGACTCGACTGTTACATAAAAACGGCACGTCGAAAATAGCTAAAACACAGACGAAATTCAGTAGCTTTTGTTAACGAACCTTCCATCTTCACGTTCAGAAAGCAAAATTTTCAGACCACCCTCGTATACTATTAACTATCTCCGATATGTTTAATACAGAATTAGAATGTGAAAAGATCTATGTTGCTTTTATGTACCATCTTTTAATGCAGAGTATAACGAAGAGTAGGTTTTACCATCTGTGAATGTAGAGTGTGAACAGACCTTAGCTACATTTTATGGTTTTATATTATGCTATATGGAGATATGCTTGTGTAATATCTCATTGTGTAATACCAAAATATTTATTCCCAAATTCAGTAACTTTAAATTATTGTTCAGTGGTTTCTTGCAATTAAACATTTAATATGTAATTTGAGGAAGTAAATTCTTGTATTATTGTTAAATAAAATACAACCATAACCAGTATAGGCTAAAGTAGTGAAAGATTAACATCACATGTTACATTCGATATTTACAAATAAAAATACAAATAAAGCGCCAATAAAAGGGGTAACATAAGAAACAGTATTGCGCATTGGCCTTCTGTATTCTTAAAATTGTTCAAGGTGCCAATGACCTAAAAAACAGGCGAATTTAACAAAATAATAAAATTTGTGCGCACTTATATCTATAAAACATTTAAGAAAAAGGAATAAATTTTAAAACTTTACAATTAAGTGCAGTACCTGAGAACTAATAATATTTTACAAGATCAGCTCAAGATTTTGTCCACAATAAATTGACATGTTAAGACATTATTTGTATAAACTTGGTATAATGTTTATTTTTTAGCTTTTAGTGAATTCAACTCCCTTCAATATCACATAGTTATAATTAAATTTTTTATGGCAGATTTATTATAAAATGTACAACTTTTATTTTTCATTTCATTCTGTATTTATAATTTTAGGAGATAAATATGTTGCTGGTTATCTTATAGTATAAATGGGTAGATGTAATTCAGCAGTTAGTATGGAATTAGTAGGCCTATACGTGTATACATTCCTGGTCCCTGATCATATTCGAAAGTTAGTTTAAATTAAAAACAATTCTTAGATTTAAGTTCATCATTGATGATTAGTGTATTATTTTGATATTAATGTAGAATGTTTACATTCTTTTAGTGTGTTAGGGTGTTATATGTGATGTAGATGTTTAAAATTTTAAAATAAAAAATAATTAGAAGAGTGCTTTAAAATTTATAATGTTCTGGCAAAATAAAGCTGTTATTTTATCTATTTCAATGCAATCCTTTCGCTGATTTGCTGACCACACAACTACCCAGCAATAATTGAGACGCTTGAGGCATAATATTCTCCGTGTGTAAACCAGCCACTGTCAATTAACTTTTATGTTAAATTCACTACAGAAACGCGACCCATTAACAAATTAAAAAAACAGTACTATGACAAAAATGCACAGCATAGATAAATTTTACCTACATTAAAACATGCGCATTACCATATCTATTTATAATTGTAAATATAGAAATAGTTTAAACTGAAAATATTTTTAATGCGTATGATTTAGAAAATGTCATTCTATTGAAATATATGTTTAATATTATGAAATACAATAAATGTCTGTGGGTAATAAGGAGGCCACAGATCAGATGCAACAACAATTTATGTTTTAATATTAATGATTATCCAAGATATTCTGTTACTTTCACCTAAGGTAATATTATTGATTACCTTAAAATGAAAGAAAATAAGTGAAATGAATGCTTTACAACTTGGAGTTTTACAAACGAAAGGCAAGTACAGGTCTTTTCAATATATTACAATCAAAAGGCAGATGCAGGTCCCTTCCCCTCTTTCTCCCACCACCAACCACACGACCCGCGGATCAACATGTACCGCTTAATTGTAAGGTGTATAAAAAGGACCAACATGGACCGCTCATTACACGCGGACCAGCATGTGGACAAAAGTTTTTATATATTAAAAAATATTAGCATACATTTATCAAGCAAGTTATAAAACATAAATGTATGCTGAGAACAAATTCATAACACGGTTATATGAAGGTTTAAATAGGGGGCTTGATGGACCTGCATGGGTCGCTGTATAACACAGGACCATCAAGTGCCTTGTTTCCGTAAATATATATATATATATATATATATATATATATATATATATATATATATATTATATATATACACATATTCTAGTATTGCTAGGTAGAAAAATACATTTCAAATAAAATAAAAGCAACAAAAAGGGGAATTTTATTTTATATTATTTGAGTAAAAAAATTTTTAATTTAAAAAGTTCTAACGCTTTTTTAGTTTGTACAACATTATTATTTTAAAATTATGACCAAATATATCACTATCTATTTATTATTAAAGCCCATTTTATGTTAATCCAAAAAGATATAAAATATAACCAAATAACTTGAAAAATAAATTTGTTATAGACATATAACAAAACTCTTACGTTTTTAGCATTTTTAATAGGATAACTCCAGTTGAGCTGATAGTAAAAATATGTATAAGCCAATGGGTTAAGCAACATGTTTTTATGGAGGTTTCAAACCTAGGCCTAGATAATTTTTTTATATGTTCAGGTAAAGCATTGTACAATTGGATTCCCAGATATCTAAAGCTACTTTGCGTGCTTGTGTATTTATACTTCATCAGCAACAGATCATTCCTATTTCTCGTAAAATAGGTATGGTTATCACTAAGGCTAACAAGGTCATTCAAGTTATCTTTAACATACATCAAAACACTTAATACATAAACAGATGGCAGGGTTAAAATATTAAACTTTGCAAACCAAGCTTTATAGTGATCTCTGTTAGGTACACCAGCAATCAATCCAACAGCCCTTTTTTGCAGAATAAAAAGTTTTGTTGCATACTGTGTATTGCCCCATAAGGTGATTCCACAAGTGATAAAGCTATGAACATAAGCATAGTATACAAACAATAAATAATCAGTTGAAATTGTACCCTTTAATGCCCTAATTAAGAAAACGCCTTTAGCAACTCGAGAGGCTATATAGTTAATATGATCATGCCACTTGAGATTCGACTGAACATATATTCCAAGAAACTTAATACTATTATCGCTACTTTTACTGTACAAATTGAGAGGTAGGTCTTGAACTTTTTCAATGTTTATGCAAAGTTTATTTGCAGAACACCAATCCATGACAGTAGAATTCTTATCGCTAAGTTCATTTACACTGTCCAAGGCTGATTCAGCACTAACCAATAGCCCCAAGTCATCTGCAAAGAGATAAGTATTTACACAGCTGTCATTTAGATTTCCTGGGAGGTCATTTATATAAAGAATAAATAATGTTGGCCCCAGTATTGAGCCTTGCGGCACTCCAAAGTTAACAGGTTTAGTTACTGAATATGAGCCATTTAAATATACACATTGTGACCTATTTGTCAGATAAGAGTTCAAAAGATCTAAAGCTAATTGATCAGTGATGTGCTGTAGCAAGTTCAGTGTTGTTTACACTTGCTTGCCTCAGTTTTTTCAAGAACAAAAGAGTTTTATGTTCAGTTAATTGTACATATTCTGTCAAATACTTTGCTTGTTCTGCACTTTGTACAACATAATATAGTAATGTTATAATTTGAGTACCTATACCTAAGTACAGTCAACTCCCGATTATCCGCGGAATAGGGTGGCTTGGCGGCCGCGGATAACGTGATTTGCGGATAATCCGCAAAACGTAAAGAAAGGCAAAGAAAAACTCGAAATAAGCAAAGTAGGACATTTAATGACTTATAACTAAGTTTTTATTACATTTAAAAGGCTGGAATAAGTTCAAAGTTAACATTACGTACCGGTATTGTATACCGTTACGTAAGCCTACAGTTAATACAGTATCGAGTACAAACAATTTAAAAGTTAGTAGTACTGTACTGTACATCATAGCTAACTAAAAATATACATAGACGGGAATGAAAATACAGTACTGTTCTGTAAATACCCTACTCTAAATAATAAAACTATTTTATATTACATTAACTGCAAATTAATTTGCTTTAAAAAAATCAGTAAGTTTCTTCTGTTTTGTTTTGTTATGGCACTTAACCCTAATTTGTGATCTAAGTTTACGTAATATAAGATCGTCTGCAACTGTCCCGAAGTCTTCGCCCTCTAAATATTCAATAAGTCGTTCAACGTGTTGTAGAGCTGATTCATGTGAAACACGCGATTGAGGAGGCATCTCTTCTTCTTCATTGTTGTAAATTTCTTCCTCGACTCCCTGAGCTTTGTTAATGATGTCTTCATCACTCAGGAGTTAGTACCCGGGATCGTCAGCATCACAGTTCATCCATTCATTGATGTTTTCGTCATTAACTTGCTCACCCCCTTCGACGGTTCTTGCCAATTGTGCTAAAGCTAATGCACAATCTACATCAGATTGATCTTGAAGGGCTTCTTCTTCTACACTAATATTGCTGTTTTCTTCACTCGCCATTAGTTTCTTCCATGATTTTTGCAAGGTTGACGATTTTACTGACTTCCAAGCTGCTGCAATGTCGTAAATGCTGTCAAGAATAGAAAAATCTTTCCAGAACGATTTCAGGTCATAACCTTCATTTATTCTTCTTTCTAGTAAATGGGACCTATAATTCTTTTTTGTGGCTGCAATAACTCCTTGATCCATTGGTTGGATCAAAGGAGTTACATTTGGCGGTAAAAACTTTAAAACAATGTTCCCATCAACAGATTTCATCACATTTTCAGCGGGATGTGAAGGGGCGTTATCTACTAATAAAACTGCTTTCAGGGGCAAGTTTTTGGACATAAGATGGTTTTCAACTTGTGGGACAAAGTGTTTTTCAAACCATTCTTTGAAGATTCTTTGGTCCATCCATCCTTTTTTTTTGAGAAAAGTACTGAACAGGGAGGTTTACAGCTCTAGAACCTTTAAAGGACCGTGGTTTTTTGGACTTACCAATAACAACTAAATCTAATTTATGCTCCCCTGAAGCATTGCCACAACAAAGAATTGTGTATCTTTCACAAGTTTGTGAAAATGTTCAGCTTTTGCTGCTAGGATCGGACCTGAGATTGGCGTACCTTCACTCCTTAACTGAGCAATCCACTCAAGTAGTGCAGCGTCTAGGTGTTCATAGGTAGAAAGCTTCATTGCCTTTCTCTTTTCCATTGCAGACGACATTTCAGCACTAGCAGCAAACGACAATAACTTATCTTTTTGTTTAAAGATGTCACGTACGGTCGTTTCTCCAATGCCATATTCTGCACACAGGTGTTTTTTCAAAACACCGTTTTGTAGTTTTTTTATTATTTCAAGTTTTTGGTTGATTGTTAAAACAACTGTCTTTCGTTTTTCTGACATAGCGAATTAATATAGGCCTACAGTATACTGATAAAACAAAGTAAAGGCACACCTAGATAAACAGTCAATAACACACAAGAAAAGACAGTCAATAAGAAATGGCAGAATAGTCAATAACACATGAAAGACACTTCAAAAAGAAACAGCAGAACAGTTGATACACGGAAGGCCAGTCACTAAGAAAAGGTTGAACAGTCAATACACTAACTAATCAACAAAAATACAGATGTTTAGAATAACGCAACAAATGTAAAGTAAACAGTGTAGTGTAGACAATAGGCAGTGACAGACTGATGAGTCATGGCAGATGAGTGACAGTAATGGCTGATGCGCGACAACAGTGCGCAGTGACACAAGGGAGTGGAGGTGGCAGTGGTGGAAATGCTTGGGAAGTGAGACGGGAGGCAAATAAGTGGAGGGGAGCAGACTGAGCTGGGTGCCTGCCCGCCTGCCAGACGAGTCACACCGCCACTCTCACTGCTACACATCACGCGTCGCCAACACAACTTACGTCTTCAAATAACTGTCTATACAGTACATTATGTAGTTAATATTCCACCATATTACTTATTACTTAGTTATTAATTCATTTATCACTAATATGCATATAGTAAGTACAGTACATAGGCTATCGTTCGCGGATCGCGGATAATGCGCAAAGCGGATAACCCGCCCGCGGATAATCGGGAGTTGACTGTATACTTCCCTGGAGGTTCTTCGTAGTAACATAACATTGCATTATCCAAAACATGCTCATCCCCTATTATTTCTGATAATCAAATTTTTACTGTATCTAAAAAACATTAATGAAATAAATCTTGTACGATATAGTTGTGAGTAAAAGTTATATGATTACAATTCAGCAGTAAATCATCTTACAAAAAAAGTAAAATTTGTGAAATATTCCAGGATGGAGCAGAACCCAGTGATAGAACACAGACCACAAGCTCCAGCTTCAGACAGCCAGGAGAAGATGTTGAGTGTCAGCGGCAAAAAGAAGTGTTCCCATTGTGGGGATGAGCTGGGTTAGTACTTTAAATCCTGCAAGTAATAAACATTATTTTTTTCATAAAGCAAAATTGGGTACTTTTTTATTTAGCTTTCTTGGTATTCTGGTTTGTCAAGTTCCCTTTCAATTTTCTGTGTAGGTCGAGGTGCTGCAATGATCATTGAGAGTCTGAGGTTGTTTTACCACATTGACTGCTTCAAGTGTTGCGTCTGCTGTGTGCAGCTTGGCGATGGGCTGATGGGAACGGACGTGAGGGTGCGAAATAACAAGCTGCACTGTCACAACTGCTACTCCAGTGATGACGGTATGTTCCTGTTGTAGCTATCATTTACAACAGTTGGTTTACTATATGACTTCAATCGAAAATAGAGAAATTAAACAACCTACAAAATTGTGTTCTATAATACTGTAAGCTGTAAGAGATGAATAGGTCTAAATTTAAATGGAGGATTTTATTAATCTTGTTAAATATAATGTACTTATATTTTATTTGCATTAAGTAAATAATCAGTGTTTTAAAATCTGTGTATCTCTGTTTGAGAAATTTCTCAATGTTATATCCCTTCTTGTTTATAGTAGTGTAGCGTGATATATTATTGTGAAAACAAATAGAAATCTAAAGAGAAGACTTCTAAAACCATATACAAAAACAACAAATTTCAGATTAATTTTATTTGTTTATTCAACTGTAAAGAAAATTGTAAAGTAGTGTTGCACAATTTTCTATTAGTTTATTAAAGAAAACTCACAATTCTCCAATAATTTCTATATTTATTGAAATATAAGAGCTCCTCCTCCTTCATTTAGTGTTGCACAGTTAGAATAGCCTGCCCATTTTAATTTTAACGAAGCCTCAGAAAGTAACAAACAATTTTAGTAAAAAGTAATAGAAGTGAGCAATTGACAAAAAGTATAATTTTTATTATTAAATTATCAAATTACTAGAGCTTGCTAAACACGGTATGGGATAAACTCGTTGTATTAACCATCCTTAGCTTTTTAACTGTCCATTTTCACCTATTTTTACCTATACCGTTTGGTATATTATTTTATATATGTCATATTTTTTGTTGACATTTTCTCACAACTTGTAAATATATGATTTATACACAGAATACCAAGAGATGTGGTTACATTTTTCTCTTGGCACATCATAATAGATAATTTGTTCATTTCTTGTTGCAGGCGTCAAGTTCAGCTGTGTGTGAAGTGGTAGTCACACTCTTTCAGTACACGAACCGAGGCTATGATGTCTTGTCTGCTCCAATAACAGTTGGATGTCCACATCACTTAGTGAATCTGGCTTCGAGACATCATTGTTTGAAAAAAATTAAATTTTGGAAGAAAATTTGTTTAGAAATATTTTTTATTTCTAGATATTTAGTGTTGGTTAATACTTTATTAGTAGTTCATCTACTAAGAAAAATTGTATAATTTGGTTAGCAGTTTCGTCTTTTATTTCAGAAAACGTCTTTGTGTAATGACGTAAAGTGCTTTGCTAGACTTGCAAACGTATAGTTAGACGTAAACCAATAACCACAGATAAATGAACCATATAGTTAGACGTAAACCAGTAACCACAGATAAATGTACCTAACTAGACGAATGTTGTTGTCTTTATCTTACGTTGTTTATCTTTAATGTTTAAGTAAAGTCTATGTGATGTGATTGTGAAAGTGTTGTGGGGGGGTTTTGCGATGGTGGTGGTTATTCTGAGTGAGGTCTTCATACCACCCGATGTGCATCAAACAGTTTTCCTCCTTCTACAAGGTCTATGTCACTAGTGAACTGTGTCTATTTGTTGAGTTTACAAATTCAATTATCAGTCTCAGATTAGTCGAGTCAGCAGCAGATTATATAGTAGTAGCTTTATTTGTTTAGTAGTACCAGAATGTAAAGTGAAGTAAATATAGTTAAAGCTCCAATACGTGTACCTTGAATGTCTATAGTGTATTAATATACTGTAAATAATATGTACATTTAATGTAAATTTATTTATAGATAAAATGAAATGTAAAAAAAAGTATTGTAAATAAAAGATATAATATAAAAAATATTAGAAAAGCAAGAGAAATAGTTTATATCAACTTTTAACAATTTGTATAATAGAACAAATCAAAGGACTACATAATATACTAAGAAGTACACAAACTCTACCGTTAGCTCTTAGTGCGATATTGGTTAAGGCATTGCATAGTCTTTATACACTTGGCATGTATAGTTTTAATTTTGAACTCAATGTTGTACTTTTGTATGAATACACTGACATAATAAATAATATATTTTAAGTGTTTTATATTTTTCCTGTTGTAAAATCTGTTAATTTGGATTTAAAATACATAAATTTGTTTAGAGTAACCAACAAATCACATTATAATTTTATTACTGCTTCAAATTGTTCTATTCCAATGGTTAGGGTGTGAATATGCAATATAATTTGGCCAATTACTATGAAGAAACAGTGACTCATACATGTAATCTATTAAGAAAACAACTGCCTTCCTCTGCTCTACTGGGTGTACTACACTTTGGTAAGCACAAGAGTTAACCTTTAATGAGCTGCAGTGTTCATTTGGCCTGTAACGGACTATTGGGGAGTAAAATTGTAATAAACTCTCACATCGGTTTATTGCTGCTAGATACCATCACACGCGAGAGATCGCGCCCGCGGCAGTTTGCCGCGCTTTTTTGATTTCTTTATATTTTCGTTTGCAGTGATGCCCCAGGATAACAGGGTCTCGTTTTATCCCTCCCAGTACATCCTTGCGCCTAACCTTGACAACCGTTAGTCTGTCGCCGGCTTTATTTGCGAGTGGTGGAATTTTTGTTGTAGCTCTGCACCTGCCGCGGCAATATGCCTTCGCGCGATCTCTCCCGTAGTGCATTCTGTTAAATCTGAGAATATTGGAAATATTTCTAAATCTTCAATATTTTAATGTTTTTGTGTTTTTTTGTCATGTTTTCGAATACATACACACTTCTTCAGTTAGCTTAGACGATAATGTCCACTGAAACAAAATTAGAAAACTTGTACTAATTTATGGGTTTTTATATTTTAACTTTTTATGAAACTTAGAAAGAAATTTTAATTTTTCGTTAACATTTATAATTTTTCTTTTTTATAAAATTGGTTTCTTCATTTGTACATAATATTTTATTGAATTAGTAATCTTTTGCCTAAATATTGATTTATTATTATATTACGTTTTTGAGGCAATTTGTTTTGTTTTAAGGAAATATACATATTATAAAATGTATTTCTTCCTCATAATAAAATACTTTATTGTAATAAAATGTTTCATTTAAAAGCCTAATTTATATTATTGCGGCAAATTGCTCGCACGCGACCTTTTTCGTACCAAAAATCACCAATTCCGAACCAAATATACAGTGTATCATAATAATATTTCTCTTTGTTAGAACTTAAGTGCCCAATTACTTTTATTAGTATATACTGAAAGACAGTAATAGAGACAACACACAATTTTTTTTTGAAACTTTTCTCACCAAATTAAAGCTGCAATTTGAGTAAAAGACGAGCGTGAGCAATTTGCCGTCGCGCGACCTCTCGCGTCCAGGAAGTGAGTGCGATCTCTCGCGTGTTAATACGGAATTAAGTTTTGTATTGCGGCGTTATCGAGATAAAACAAAGAAATCTAGCTAGTTGTCAATATAACATTACTTATAGTTCTCAGTAGTAGCCTACGACACATGCTGTGCACACTCAAGTGCAACGCTAATTAGCTGCTGATCGTTCATCTGAGCCTCCTCTTTTAACATGGGGATAATGCTTAAAACTGTGTTTTAAATAAGGACTCGTTTCATGACCAAATACATTTCTCTTCAGAAACTCCAGATTTTAGTGTCTCAATGCAAATGAATTATTCAAAATATGATTATATGATAATAACAGTTTTTTTATAATTTATATACAATATAGAGTTTGCTATGGGAAAATATATACTTGTTTTACTGGTTCGCTAGATGGCCGATAGTACAAAGCACATAGAAATCCATTTTTCATGCTGAATTTTTCCAAAGCAGCTTCACACACAAATTCCACTCAGTATTAAGTAATGTTGACTCGTTCTGCCTCTATATGTGATGAGGATTGAACTCCTCTCATTTTATGGTCTTCTTTGCTATAAGAAGCAAGTAATGTGTAGCCTTTAATTTGTATCAGTGTTCAGTGTTTAGGACTTAAGCCCTGTTCTGTTAAAATTGTAATGATAATGATGTTCTGGTACAAGATTGTCTAGAGTTTTGGTTCAGAAGTGTTGAATAAGAGGTGGATAGGTGGAACTTTACTCAAGACATTTCATTTTGTGACCCATTGTAGTATTGATTTTTGAGAGTTTACCTTGGCTGTCTAACTGTGCTCTCTGGTTGGTCTTGCATTAATTTAGTTGTGCCATCGCAAGCTTTGGTCAGTCTGTTGCTTTCTTATTTTCACTCAAATTCCACAACATATTTAGTATTCAGTTAGAAGAATTAGAAGAATTTCATTTATAACCTACTTTGCTAAAGATCTGCATGTGAAAGTCTGAATTGCAAAAGTGCTCTAACCCAAACATTTGTTCTATAAAATATTAATACCAATTTTAGTTAATATCCACATTGAAGACTGTAGAAATATAATAAATTCCAGGATAGAAACACAGCTCAGCTCCTTTGATCCAATGTTCATATCAGTTATGTTAAATCTCAGATTCAAAAGAACTCCATACCAATGTATGGAAAAAGTTATGTCCAGGGGGAAGGCCTACTCCCTCATTGCTCCAAATGAGTTACAGGTGTTAAAGTCCCTTCTTTAAATTGTGCATATATTAATTATTATGTTTGAAATGTATGCAATATATCATTCAAAGCAGCTGTGTGAAAAATGTTTATAATACTTAAAAATTACTATGGCTAACAATGCATTGCATAATTCATAACAATACATAATATAAATTACTATTCATTCCAAAATATCCATTTCAATATTGGTTAAAATAAATTTATTTCATTCAGTATTGTTGGGAAGAAATGCTCGTCCCCAAACATGTGTTCCTTGATTCCTAAGGGACTTGCCAAATATTTTTCTACCATTTGATTAATAGAATATTCATTCTAGGTTTAGTTAATAAATTGATATTAAGCTATGTAGGTTTGGGATGCTATAACCTATCTCCGTTCCCATGGCAAAAAAAGAAAAGTTTTTTTGAACCCTGGATTATATAATTTTCTGAAGATAAATTTTCCAATGCTATATGTTATTCCCACGTTAAAAACCTTGATTTAATATGCCATTCGAGATGTCTAAAGAGGTAGAGTGAAATATTTTAGGCTTTTGGATTCAGCCCCCTTTTGTTCTGATACAGGGAAAAAAGTAAAGAAACAGTTTTGTTATGAAGAGAAGATGAACCTACTGAACTAGGAAAGAACTCTTTTAGAGTTGACGTTTTACGTTATTTGAGATGCTGCAATTTCTTGAGAGAAAGATTTGATAAGAATGCAAAATTATAACAGTAAATTAAAGTTCCTGTACAATGTTCCTAATTAATATACAGCACAGAAAATAAAGAGCTTTTTATTGCACAAATCTGCAATTAATTCTCACTGATCAGTACAAGAGCAACATACATGGAGACGAGTTAGTGGAAAAGCTTGAACTTATATCACCTATTCATAAAAAAGAGCAAAATCGAAGACATTATCTTAATACTGAGAATTCATATGTTGACACATTTTCTAACACGTTTGTTAGCTTAAAAATTCTTGCTATTTGCATTTCAGTTGCTCAAGGAGAAAGGAGCTATCAAACTCATACTCACTAGTATTGAATGGTTTTGGCAACACTAGTAATAGAATACAACAATTTAAATTCTATCAACACGAACATGATTTCAATGGATTTTGCCAAAGGTTAGAAAAATTAATTTAATAATGTAATTTTGGTATTTACATATTGTTTTATAATTATAGTGATTTAAGCACATAAATATTTAAAGATGAACGAAAGATGATTTCTGTAAAACTGTAACTCATTCTATAGATAAAATAATCATTCATATAAACCGAACATGAATTGTATTTGCACAATGTTATGCATCACCAGACCAAGCGCCATTTCTTAAAATTTGAGATAATGAGGTGTGTTCTAGTGAGGAAAGATACTCTACTGTAAAAAAAATAATCTGTAGGAAAATGAACATCCAGTTACAATGCAAATTCGCCTAAAGATAGTAGTCCAACTGAAAATGCAGGCACATCTGATAATACAGGCCTATCTGAAAATAAACCAAGATGTAGGAACTCTGTATCCGTAAAGCTCTGTGGAGATTTTATCAGCAGATGTCTTTATGGTCAACTAAATTTGTGATAAACTGAATAGCAGCAATGAGGAGTACACAGAGTTAGTTCGTCTTCATATTTAGTTACTTCCATGTACTGTACATAATTTTTATCGTTTTCAACACCACTGTTTCAGTTGCCTACAGAAGAATGTAGTTCATTTTCTCCTATATTGAATTTTGACATCATAACACTAAACGTTTCTGTGGATCAAGAGCAAGATCATGGCACCACTGATCTGTTATCTTTAAGAGAAAATAATGAACCCCACATATTATTAGCTATTGATAATGTAGAGGCTGTTGAAATTTCAGGCGATGACCGTACTCATCCTGAAGACTGAAATGAACCTGAAATCGATCTTGATGCTGATCCGACCAGTACAAGTTAGTCACAACCTAAAAAAGGTTAAAAAGAAAGTATCCAGACCTAAATTTTCAACAAAGAAAGAAATATTGTATTAAAAATAAAGAATATGTTCACCAACATGGAAAATTGCATGAAGAAATCTTAAAAATGAATTTAAGAAGTTTTATTCTGTGAATTCCCATGATGATCATTGAGTATTCATAGATGCTATTGTTATAGAATTTGAAATTCTGAAGAAAAAAAATTTAAAAAGCAAGGTAGAAGGAAAATTGTTGAATTTATCAAGTGTGTAATGTGGTGATTTGCAACAATTCAGAATTTCAGGCTGTAAAATAAACATGGCTTTAAAGACAGTTAAATAACCTGAAGGGGTACGAGATTTGCGTGGTATTATAGGACACAATAAAACTGAAGAAAGTCCTGTTCAGCAAGTCATTAAAAACATTTGAAATTTCCCAAGTACAAATCTCACTACAGTAGAAATTGTACACAGCGAGAGTTTAAATCCAGACACAAAGCTTTTAAAAATGTATGAGCTTTATAAGGCAAAAGATGTAGAAAATTCAGTATTTCTTCCTCTTTATAAACATATTTCGGATAAAATTTAATTTAAAGCGTAGAACGCTGAAAAAGGACACACGAAGTATATGTGATTGCCTGGATGTTCTTAGAAACAACTGTGTTAATGAAAGTGACCTTATATAATTTCAAAAGAAAAAGATGAACATTTAGAATCATCAGAAGGTGATTGATTGAAGGTGATGCATCTCTGCAACAAGCAGAATGGCTGCTGGTCTGGTGTGCATCCAGCCCCAGTTGGGACTATTGTTATGGCATGGTCAGTGGGGAGTTGATGGTCGTGTAATGGTAATGTTATTGAAGTTATTCTCAGTAGTTTGGTTGGTAGGGTAGTGTAGTGGGAAGTTAGCTGGTTTTTGTTGTCTTTGAGTCATCTACGATGACCTTCAGTTGAGGGATTTTCCAACGGCTTCTCTGGTAGCCCACTTACGGATATGATCCCACGGTGACTCAGCTGCTGCTGCATACGAGGGGGTACCCAAAAGTAACCGGAATTGTATTGCTGGCAGCCGGCAGCGTGTAGTACACATTCCTGCCGCTAGGCGTGTGTCGCGCAACCCATTGCGAGCTCAGTGACCCCAGTTCCGTTGTCCTAGTGCATTCTGTTCGTTCGTAGTGACTGTTTTCGCTAACCCTGTTTTGTTCTTGTTTCGTTTTTTGTCATGGCAAGTTTAAGTGAACAACGTGCAGCTGTGAAATTTTGTTTTTTACTTGGTAAAAATGCTGCAGAAACTATTTTAATGTTGAATACAGCTTACAAAGATGATGCTATGGGGAAAACTCAGGTCTACGAGTGGTTCGCTCGATTTAAAAATGGCGACATGTCGATTGAAGACAAACCTCGTTCTGGACGTCCATCAACCTCTCGAACGGACAAAAATGTTGAGAAAATTCGTGAACTTGTGCTCACCGACCGTCGACAGACAATTGAGGAACTATCAGAGAGTAGTGGGTTAACTTGGAGCTCGGTTCAGCGAATTTTAACAGGAGATTTAGGACTGAAAAGGGTTGCTGCCACATTTGTTCCTCGACTTCTGACTGACCATCAAAAGGCACATCGAGTTGAAACTTGCCGCCTTCTGAAAGAACATCTCGAAAATGATCCCGATTTTCTGGAAAAGGTAATTACTGGTGATGAGTCATGGTGCTATGGTTATGACCCAGAAACGAAGCAACAGTCAAGCCAATGGAAGTCGCCATCTTCACCTCGTCCAAAAAAATGTCGGCAAGTCAAATCAAACATCAAAACCATGTTGATTTGCTTTTTTGATGCTAAAGGCATTGTACATTCTGAGTTTGTTCCTCCAGGTCAGACTGTAAACCAAACATTTTATTTGGAGATTTTAAGAAGATTGCGCAACAGTGTTCGCCAGAAAAGACCCGATTTGTGGCAGACTGGAGACTGGTTCTTCCACCACGACAACTCACCGGCACACACAGCCATCTCAGTTAGGCAGTTTTTAGCCAAAAACGGCATGGTTCCGCTGCCCCACGCACCTTACTCGCCTGACCTAGCTCCATGCGACTTTTTTTTATTTCCACACATGAAAAGAGGCTTGAAAGGTCAACGATTTGACAGCGTTGAAGAGGTTAAGAAAAAAACGAAGCTCGAGCTTGCAGCCATTTCTAAAGATGACTACGAAAAATGTTTTGATCAATGGAAATACCGTTGGGACAAGTGTATTAGTTGTAATGGAGATTATTTTGAAGATTCGTATTGTAAAAAATTTGATAATATATAATTTTTATAAAATAATTCCGGTTTTTTGGGTACCCCCCTCGTACATGGCTGTCATCTAGCCTGTGATGTATTCATGCAGGGTTGGTAACTCTGCAGACCGTAGGACTCAAGGATACCTGCAAATGATGTAGGACAGAGATTTGCTTGAGTAAAAGGTGAGCCCGGTCATGGATTGCAGGAGATTGGAAGTTGCCTTTGAAAATACATCTTGAAATCAGAATGTGGAGGAGTAAAACATTTGGTACTCCGGTCTAATTCATGCAGAGTCCAAAACAGAAATATTGAAATTGTTTTAATTTTAAAATTATGTTAACCCAACACTGAAAATGGTAAAAATAAATAAAGAGTACCTCTATCCAACTTCTTACCAAATGACAGTGACTTTGGGGGGTCTGTCCATAAATTCCAACAATGGCTATATAGAGGATGTTATGCATCACTAGTCCAAGCTCCAAAAACAAAAATTTCAGAAATCAATGTTAAAGTTTAAAGTATTTTCATAAATCAATGCTGCCACTTACTTGATTTTTTTCCAAGGTTTATATAAAAATTTGGATTTATGAGGTACAGGTTTTATTCTGTCTATTATATTATTAATGCAGTAAAAAAAGGTGCTTAGGTCTAGTTTTGCTTAACTGATTTCTGTCTTAATACAGTTTTACAAAACTTAACCAACCACTGTTTCCTTTAGGAAAATGGGAAATAAAATAAGTTTTTTGCTTCATATAATTTATTTTACACCAAAGTACAAAATGCGGTATTTGTAGTTAAATTAAATCATTCTGAAAAATTATTTTTAGGAACTGAAATAAAAAATTATAGAACATTGTAACAGTAACCACAAAAACAATGCCTATTATTTTTCTTCAATTTCCAAGACTAAAGGACTCTTAAAGTTTGTGATGTCATCTTCAACTCCTGAGTTTGCAAAGAAAATTCGGTACACAGCTACTTGAATTTCATTAAAGATTTTAGATCATTTAGCTTTTGAGAGACAGTGGTTTTCCATTAGGCCAAAAGCTCATTGAAACTGTTAATGCTAGTAGAAAGTCTATGCTGTGGTGTTTTCTATATACTCGTACATATCAACTTCTACAGCATCTCCCTTTAATGAAGTTTTCATAAAAATATTGTAGAACTTAGTTTTGTCTATCACAATAACTCAAGTTTTGAACCAGGTCACTGCTGTTTTGTTCACATTTTTTGCTGTTAGTTATGTTATCTCCCATCCTTGAGGTCTCCTAAAAAGTTAGAATTATTTTATAAACAATCAAAGTGTTGTTCATTTTAAATTTTTTTATTACTATCATGTAGTATTCTTGAGTAAAAGAACCTCCTAACCTTGTCAAAAAGTTAACTGATCCCAAGAAAGGTATTCTGAAAAATGTTTAGCTTTTATATCAAATGTAAAAAGTGGAGAGCTGAATATATTATTAGTTCTAGTACTGGTAATATTTGCAATACAGTCCAAAAATATCATTTTCGCTTAAGAATTAAATTTTACACACACAAACACACTAAGATTTTATACAACAAATGTTCTTAACATTTATAGAATCAATGGCTTTTGTTTCATTGATTGTTATACAATTTGGAGGGGAGGGGTGCCAAATCACCCCTCATACACTCACACACATGGTCCAAACATTTCTCTTGGACTGACTCCTGGTCTGATGGGTACATTCTATGAACTCGACCTTACCAGTTACTATACTAAACTCATGTAATATTTGGTTAACAATATGGATAAAATATCACAGTTATATCACAGTTACTATAATCGAACTGTAGATAGATTTCCAGCACAACATTGATATTCGATATAACCCTATTGCTCAAATAACAACTGAAAGGGATTGAATCAGCCGCTTTGACTGTTTTTAGATCAAGCTCATCGTGGTCAGCAAAGAAACGAATGAATTCATTGTTCGTTGTCATCCGGTTGCCAAAATAACAAAGAGTTTCCCACAACACATTGCAGGGAACAACTGTTGTTGTGTGGAAACACTGTTGTTTATCCCGTTAAGTTAAATAACGGCCATCGCTAAAACTGGTGTACAAAATTGCCGCTGTAATCAACTCTCCCACCGACTGTGAAGTACATAGCGTCATTAGATTTCTTTTGTTAAACAAAATGCAAATAATGGAAATTCATAATGTAATGCGTTTTGTGTATTGAGAAAACACAATGAACTATACTACAGTTAAAAATTATGCCAAATGTTTCGTGGAAATGAATGAATTATGTTCATGATGAAAATCAAAATGATGGCTGACCACCTGAAGTTGCCACTGACTTCACCATGTTTGGTGAACTTTGTACCCAATGGGTATAAAGTAATAAAAAAGAGATGTTACAGCTTGTAAATTTCATTAACGGGTACTATGAGGATTTTTAACTGGATTTAAGTAGTCACTGATGATGAAACATGGGTTTCTTATGTCAATGTCAAATAAATCTGACAATCGTTAAGGCAACTTACCACCTGAAAATAATCAACCATAATGTTAGGGAAAATCGTAGGTTTACAGCCACAAATCTTTCAAAGAATTTTAGACATATCAAGAACTCTATAGTATGAAATTGTGACTGAGAAACTGGGTTATAATAAACTTTGTACCCAATGGGTATAAAGTAATAAAAAAGAGATGTTACAGCTTGTAAATTTAATTAACGGGTACTATGAGGATTTTGAACTGGATTTAACTAGTCACTGATGATGAAACATGGGTTTCTTATGTCAATGTCAAATAAATCTGACAATCGTTAAGGCAACTTACCACCTGAAAAACCGTTGAATGTTTCTGATTTTTGCATAAAACTTTCTTTTGTCAAATTTGATTTAGGAGTATCTATCACCATGAGTTTGATTTTTTACTTGCTTGTATATAGCAGATACAATTCTTGAAATGGTGTGTCCACACATATGTGTTGTACCACATAATGTCTGTGTTGTAACACAGTTATGGCAAATAACATTAATAACCTTCTCCTTATGTTATCAACATTCAAATCATTACTGTGTTGTAAAATAAGATTTGTCATAATTTTATTTATTATCAATGGCAAAAGCAAATTTTTACAAGTTTACAATGGTATAGCTAAATATACCATGTCATTAACCCTCCATCTTTTAGACAACTAGTGATTAGTCTCTAAAAAATGTTTCTTCAATGTTAGACGACTAGTCACTAGTCGATTTTGAAGTCATCTTAATTAACCCATTGGCTTATACATATTTTTACTATCAGCTCAACTGGAGTTATCCTATTAAAAATGCTAAAAACGTAAGAGTTTTGTTATGTTTTATAACATATAAAATTTTATTTTTCAAGTTATTTGGTTATATTTTATGTCTTTTTGGATTAACATGAAATGGGCTTTAATAATAAATAGATAGTGATATATTTGGTCATAATTTAAAAATAATAATGCTGTACAAACTAAAAAAGTTTTGGAATTTTTAAATTTTAAAATGTTTTTTTACTCAAATAATGTAAAATAAAATACCACATTGTTGCTTTTATTTTATTTGAAATGTATTCCTCTACCTAGCAATACTAGAATATGTGTATATATATATATATATATATATATATATATATGCATAGTTTGTCAGAATAAATGTTTTTTCTAAATATTGAAAATTCCAAGAATATTGATTTTTGTTCTCTTGTAGTACACTAATATTCTTATAGTAACTTATTATTCATTTAAATTTCAATTAACTGTAGTATTGCAGTTTTTCTTATGTGTTACAAGAATAGTAGTCTAATTTATACTAACATTTGGTTGAAAAAGGAGTTAAAACAAATTATTTAGATGGCGCTGTACTTGTCACGGAACGGTTCCGTGATATAAATTTTGAGCCCAGACTAGCTGTCACGGAACCGTTCCGTGATAAGGGGCCAATGGGTTAATCAAACTTTTACTAAAAAATTAAACTTAAGACAAGGCAAATATTATACCAAATTAATTGGGATGTTTTACAGAATGTGAAATATAGTTTATTGAATAATAATGCATAATAAATATGCACCGAAATTATAAAGTTGCGATAGAAATGTTGTTTTGCCATTGCACTTCGAGAGAACACGCATAAATATACATTTTTCCATATATTTTTGCTGAGGGAAATTTCGTGGGATTAGCTACATTACTGCGTTCAGTGTTTCTTTATCAACAAGATCATCTGATTGAAACATCTGTTTGTTGATATATGTTGTGAAGAACTGGGCCACAACCTTTGTTTGTGACATTTCAGTATGTTAGAGAACTAGTTTCATTAACCACTAGTATTTTGTTGTTTATCTTAATATTATTAGAGTTGTGTTAGTATCAAACCTGTTAGTTCCTTGTGAAATTTGTCATCAAGTGGTATATATTCAAGAAATAAGTAAATTATAAGTGTTTATTTCATGATCAAGCTTTATAATTTTGAGACGACTATAGCCACAATATTGATCACCGGCATAACTCACTGTTTATTCTAAACTTTTATTTGTGAATTCTAAGCTTGTATGTATAAACTATACTGTGAACAATGGTTTATTTGCGATTAATATATTGTACCATAATTTAGTGACATTCACAGGTCTGTAGGCTAAATTGTGATATAAAAATCGTTACATCTAGACCTACGCCTATTAATCCAACTGCACATAAATGTTCCTTGTTTCATATTAAAAAATTGTATATTTTACTTCAATAATGAAACAACTATCAAAATAGTGACCATTATAGGAATTTCAACTGCCAGTTCTAGAGTTAAGCATATATCTCAGATAAAAAGACATACACTAATCCTAGATCAAATCTGATTCACCAAATGAGTAACCAGTTAATTTAATATACTGTGGGTGACGACAGAAATAATAAAAACGATGAATGAGTAAATAATGAAAAGTCATGAAATGAGAGTTTTTCGTTTATTTAACATGAAATCACAGATTTGAGATAACATTATATTTAGCATTGTATATTTAATAACATTCATAATTATAAAAGTAATTACATTTTTAACAAAATACCTTACAGCTAAAAACAGCCATCTGGAAGCATATGAATTATGTTTTCCTATATATTATGGTCATTTAAAACTTACTGTACATAAATTATCAATATAAAAATATAGCTTAACAGCCTCTAGAAATAATAGAAGCGTATTTACAATAATTGAAACAGAAGATGTTTGTACTAAAGTGTAATTATTAGTACAAAAATATAACTTGTACTGTTAATATAACAGCTGTTATACCTTATGGTATGCCTTGCGGTAAAAACCCTGTTAATGGCATTATGCTTACTTCAATAGTAGTGTCAAGTAATAGTGTAGTCAGTATTGATATTGCCTTATGGTAAAAACCCTGTTAATGATATTCCTCAACTTTTGTTGGTGCTACTGTTTCCTACATATAAATCTTGTATTTATATACAGTATCACTATGGTATATTATTGTATTTATATGGAATATCATTAACAGGCTTTTTACCATAAAGGCAATACCGATACTGACTACGTTATATTACTATTGAAGTAAGCATTATATTCTTTACTTAAAAAATGGACAAAATCAGCAATTTATTAAGCAATTTTATAAATTTATAATCAGGTTGTATTAAGCCAGAGCTCAAGAGGGACTCAGCTTAACCACTTTGCCTTCAAAACTGGTTCCTAGTGAAAAGGAAATGAAACCCCAATACTTTTGAGTAATATTTGAATATTTTGAACAATGTAAAGAACCAACCCAAGATGTAAAAAATATGTGGAGGTTATGTTGAAAAATAAAGTTTAGGTAATAATCTTTTCTTAAAATTCCTCAGGCTGAGACAATTTATCACTCTCAATGTCTTGAGGTAAAAATGTAATATACCTGTTATTATAGCAACATGCATGTGGATTTTCATTATTGAGTTTATACGGAAGAGTTATCTTCGTAATAACAGGTTTTACAATAATGACAAAGTCTATTATTATTTTTAACATTAATACTTGAACATCTAAAATGTAATGTAGTTACTAAATGTACCTGTTACTCTAATCTTTGGTGGCTACGTGTTCAAAACAAATTATTACATATCTGATACTTTTTTGACTCTCTTTATATGATATTTTATTAGCTTCTGCACCCTTTAACATTGTGATAGAAATTAACTCACCTTGTGTTAGACACTGCAATACAACTATCTACTGTTTTAATCGTTATGAGTGATTGGGTCTACCTTTGATCAGAGGTTTAAACGTCCCTGTATATAATACTTGCAGGGTGTTCGTTTTAATTTAGAAAACAATCATATAAAGAAGTGTCAAAAAGATTTAGCACATGGTTTGTCTACTTTTACATCCTTTGAGTGTTTATATGTGTATACTTATATGTATCGACAAACTAATGTATATAATATACAATTTTTACAACTTGTGTAGTGACAAAACTTTTCTTCTATTTTTTTAAAATGTGTAAATCTTCAAGGCAAAGAATATGAAAAAGAGAAATATCCTATTCTTCTGTAGTTAACTAAAAATCAATGCTTGGCTAGGAAGGGATTATAATTAAATTGTGGAACAGGTGCTCTTTTTACAGACTTACGAGTATTTTTAATTTGAAACTATTTTTAACATGTAAGTCGATAATAAACAGGAAAATCTATTTATTTAAACAAAATCTATTTTAACAGAAAAATCAGTTATATCTTCCTGGCTAAGCATTGATTTTCCTACGCCACCTTCCGTAGTCATTTAAATGTTTCTTAGTTTTATTACTAAGAAAATTGTAATTGCAATATATTAGTAATAAACTTTACACGCTTAATTGTATAATTTGATAGCTTGTATATCTATCTATTGGTTAAGTGTTTTATATTTCTCCGTACTTTTCTAATGCGCTGACATCAAATTCTTGATCAGCAATAAAATCGAACTCTGGCTTCTGTAGAATGGCTTTGCTGACGTCTCCGGGTGCCACAGTCACTCCATGTCTGCACATTACACAACATTATTTTATTATAATATCCTTTTTATTATAAATACAAACAATATGAAAGTCCTATTTTATCCTTTAATCATTATGAAAGAATAATTAATGAAGAGAGAAATATGCCTTACTTAAACTCTTTTTATGTTTTTAAAAACAGACAATTTCAAATGACAATCCATTGTAGAAGTTACAACAACAATTAACAACACTATAGTCATAATTATTTAGATCACAATGACAAGGCTCAGATGGAAGAATGAATAGTCATTCATCCAAATATCTCAGATTTATACATTTTTAACCCTGAAATTTGCAAATAATCGATATCTTTGCAAACACATATCAACGCAATCACTTCATTTCTTTAAAATAAATGGTTTAATACCATAAGGTAATACAATTGAGAGAGGAATTTTAAATCTATAAAAACAATTTGGGGGTTTTTAAACGTTAGGAAAGTCACTGTTCAATTACTATGTTTGGCCAACATATGTGTAAAGCCAGATTCTTTCTAACATTTTTTTCTCATAATTATACACTTAAGCTAAAAAATTAAAATATTTTTCCAAAAGTTCTTAATTAAAATTTTAAGCATAAAAAATGATTCCACCAAATATAGAGGTTTCGCAACCCGATTTTCTACATTAAAATGTTTTATGAATGTAAAATGTTTCATTTGTGATTTAAAAAAAAAAAAACAATAATCTAGTATTGTAAAATAATTGAGAAAACTGTTTAACTCGGGATCTGTGCAATGTGTTCATAATGCTTACTCAACTTTCAGCACCTTGGAAGCTTTATTTTAAAATTGCGACATGTACAAGATTTGCTCTAGTTGTACATTGTTATTATACAAGTTTTTTCCTCCTGAAATCTAGATTAGAATTATGTTAAATAAAATATAAATTTTAAAAATTGTTTACACAAGTTTTTATGTAGGAATTTTTCTTCCCAACATTATTTTAGGATCATTATGAATGTATGGAAGTAAATACAAAATATACAAAAGTTGCACAATTTCATACGAAATCTGTAAGTATGTGGAAGAATTTTCCCCTATGAATCATGCGTAGCAGTAAAATTTGAAACATATTACATCTAGGCAAGTGGAATCCCAGTATGTTACTTTGTGAAACCACATTTTCGATTAGTGCTGAAATAAAGGACTTTCGTTTCAGAAACTAGATAATATTATGTAAAAACAACACCGATATGTCAAATGTCTTAGCAACAGGTCTCAGGGCTGTAATCAATAATGTCTTACTGTAACTTTTAATTATAGATTTCAGAATTTCATTCAATCATGCCAAGTTTGATAGCAATGAGTTAGAAATAATGTTCATAAACATTCACTTGTATTATCATATATTATTAAAACTTTGTACAATAAATTATTAAAATTCTGTACAGTGACAATCTGGAAATCTTACACAATATAACAATCTTGTACAAACAAATATTGGCCTTAATGATATGAAAATTATAAAACCCTTTTCATGTTTCTCTACCTACGATGCTTTAATACCATAGATATAATCTTTTATATAGAAATTTGAATGGTGACCTTGAAACCTTGTATTAGAAATCTGACATTTTTATAATATTTAACCTTATGTCTGTTGTGAAATAGCAGATATAAAAATTATACAAAAAAATCATGTGAATCCAAATGCATGTGAGCCAAATTCTTACATTTTTTTATTTGTGACGCTGGTTGAAGAACTTATAAAATCAAAGCCATATATGTAAGAACTATACCTATATTTTGTTTGAATCATTAGAAATTACAATAGCTATCATGTTCACGTACAAAGTTTGAAAGATGACAAGTTTGGAATCTGGGGTATAGAAGAAAATGTAACAAAAATCTGTAATAAATTCTGTCAAGACGATGACTGGCATGTGGAAGACTCTAGATATCAGTACTCCACCTGATGCTTGGTTGAGAGGACAGATCACTCGAGACAAAAAATGAACAAACCACCTGAGACGCTTACCTAGCAAATGATACAGCCAGAGACCGCCGCAGCAAATCTTCAATGAAGCAAGCCGCAGTGTGAGCCAGCAGTGTTGATGCCACTGGCAGGTGGGGTCCATCTGGCTGTAGAGGTTCCAACCCCAATCTCCCGCCTATCTCTCTAGTAAGATGCTTGACGTAGCCAGCCATCTGACGCACCCAAGGCTGCCCACAAATTGTCACACCTTCAGAGTCTACAACCTCTGAGCCATCCTCCTTGGCTGTCTTTGTAGAGGCTTGGTCTATAACAAACAATGCCAAATGAGCCTGGCCTACTTCTCACTCTTACATGTACCTGTGGGCGATTCATTATTCCTTCGAGGAGTAACTATTGTTTAGAGAAATAGGGATAGCTACGAAATTTAAATAGGGCCAACGAACCCAACCAAAAATTGAGTTCACTTCTGTAAATCTGCCACAATTCTTTTGCACTATTAAACTTTCATGAATATTGTTTATGTCGTGAAAAGTTTTAAAACTTTTGAAATGAAAATATTAACTGTTGTGGCATGTGACCACCAATGTGATCAGATTGGTCAGTGTGTAGTGATCAGATTGGTCAGTGTGTAGAATGTAGTCAGCTGACCTTTGACAGAGGATCGAGACGGGCAACAATCAAGCCGTTTCTCGGTGAACAGGTTTGGGCGAGAAGGGACTTGTGGTGAGGGAGTGAGGAGACGTCCATGATGATCGACGCCAAAGACTGGACGAGTATCCGTGAGTTTAGATATAACTTTAATTTGATATCCCGATATATAATTTGTTTCTACATTTGGTCCCAATAAATTATAGTGGGGTAAGCAGATTAGACGGGGGATTGTGGGGAACGGGGACTACGGGCAATACGTCTGGTATTGAGGGTAGTTTTATGTTTTGATCATTGGGGGGGGGGGGGGTACTAATTATGCGCAAATATTAATTAGGGATTATTAATCAAAGCTGGCTAGAGGAGTGTTCCCAAATAATCACCGATCCGGGCCTATGGGAGAATATAATAGAGATTTGTGTCTGGATCACCATGTGGTGTTTACAGCTATTGGTAAATAGGTATCTCAATGAAAGCGAATAATCTACCCTCGTTACACTGTTCTATCTCATTGAGACTCCAACCATGCTAATTAATAGGGAGCTTGTATACCTCAAACTTAATTATCCTGGTCAGAGTCCAGATTCAGATAGGAGTATGGCAGAAAGCAGATTCAAAAAATGTCTTATTGATGTGGTAGATGAGGGATTCGAATTAGCAATGCTTCCATAACATTATCTCCTTCCTTTCTAGAAATAGGTCCCTTTGGTGTGATCTGTAATGATGATATCATATCAGTTCCCTGCCACACCATGCTTATGGCATGAAAAAATATGAAATCACTTAGAGCGGTGCCAACACGAGTTTATGGTGCTAATTAGGTCAGTGTTGTCATTAAATTGAAATCAGGCTTAGTAACATACATTTACATTAAATGATGTACATACAGATATAGAAATACAGGGTTCTATGAATAGTGAACACTCAAAAATGGCCTGCAATCTGAGGAAAATATTACCGCCAGTTCCAGGGTTAAAAGCACTGCTAAGCACTGGCTAACCTATAAACTTTTATATCTCTGAACTTTTTTAAAATAGAAGTGTTTCCCGAAGATGTACTGGGATATAGGAAGTTTTGGATATTCAAAGGTTTACTGTATAACAATAGCCTACAAACTATTGCTATTACCTAACACACTTAACTTTATTTATGTAGCCTAACTTTATACTATTTAATATTATATCTTACTCGTTACCAAATATGTTTATTTTTTTATTGTTTCAGACTTTGAGTTTAACGTGCTATGATTGAGTTTTTCTGATCAGCTGACTCAGATTTCCATCAAGTTCTAAGGTTACTATGTCAGCATATTTGTTTATCCAATAATACACCTAACTCAGAGACCATATGCATGAATTGAATATCAATACTTTAGTATTGATGTCATGGAGCCAAAGACTTTTTTAGTTCAATCAATTTATTTACTAAATACTGTATATATATATATATATATATATATATATATATATATATATATATATATATCAGTTATACTACTATAATATAAAATATGATACATTCCATACTAATAGTTACATCATCAATATTAGATCTGTAACAGGTATGACAACCTGAGAACACCATCAGATGATGCCATGTTGGTGTATTGGTACTCATAAAATTAATTTTATTTACAAATTATAAAGAACAAAATTAATAGAAATTAAAAAAATAATGATATTGAAAACAGGAGTGTGACACTTTTGCATTAGGCTTCAAAGTATTAAGGGAGGCGTACACATTTATTTATGAACAAATAAATGAATAAACACGTTCACTTACCTTGGTTTTCACTAACAACATCTATTTCTTCATTGGTAACTTTCTTGTTAATATGCATAGATGCCATCCACTTAAGTACAGCTCTATGTCTTGACTTTCTATTCAATTGCCGCAAATACTTTGCAACATTTTTGTCAGGGCCTGAAAATAATGGAAAGGTTAGAATATCTAATTCTAACCATAGAAATGCTATGTATAACAATAAGTCGATTCCGAATATAATGAGGAAAAAAAAATTTCAATATAGGCCCAGCGTAACAAATTAACCCATAATCTAAGCAGTTGTCTTTCTAGTGTCTTGTTTTTATATAAAATGGGAGATGCTACAATTCTTTAAGCATTTTCATTACATCCCAGTCCAGAGGCTGACATTTTAAAAAGAAAACACTGTTTTACATTTTTGAAGGTTTGTAGTTTTGGGATAATATTCTGTATTACATAACATCCTACTAATAATTGACTACCACCTTGATTCTCAACTTAAAAGTGTTTGATTACCTCAACCATAACATAATAATTGTGAAGAAATTGGAATTGCTTGGTATCAGAGGTGAATGGTCAAAACCTATTTAACTCTTTTAGTACAGATTTCCATATACTAAAAGTTTGACATCTTGCACATTTACTATTTTATCTGGTCTCGATTGGGGACGATTGATGATGAGTTTTCGGTGCCGGTGCTTATCGCGAATTGTGAAATTGTTGTACTACTGTTATCTATTTGTTTATTTGTACTTAATGTTACAACTTATTGAAAATTGTGACTATTAATTCATTTATGCTCAATTTTATTGTTAATTAGTTTTTCTAAAAACCAAAACTATACTTTTTCTCTGTAGACTTTTACTTTTAAGATTATATTTCTTTGTAATAGAATATATTGATTGATGATTGCAGCACAGTTGTGAAATTGTTTCATTCAATAAAAACTGATTCTTGATATTGTTGTAACTGGTGAAATCATTAATATTGAGTCTCTTACCGATAATCTGCGGTGCTGGAGAATAACCGTGTAGTTTGGCCCATCTGTATACCGCTGAAGTAGACCAGTTTGATTTACTGGCCAGAACACCCCTCGTCTTGAGGGCTGTTAAGATTCTCGTCACAATCTTAGCTCTGAACCACTGAAAGCACCAGAATATATAAATTACACTTCAATCTTGAGACCATCTGCTCAGCATTGTTATAACGTGCAAGGCTGGTTAATGACTTGTACTGTACCGCCCTCACACAGACCAAGGGCACCAGTAGGACAGCCAACGGTCCTTTGTCAAGTCTCCAAAACAGCCAGAGACAAGCGTGAAAAATGAAACCTTACTAAAAAACAAGCTGAGTGCGATAGATAGTATGTCACTCAGTTACAGCTTACAGTTATTTTCATGTTATGTAAGCTTACGATAGTTGTAATAAAAATTTCAAAATCTCAGAGAATCTTATTATTCTATAACTTACTCTATAATACGGATTAACTATAACAGATCTCTCGCGTGAAATGTATCCCGGGACTCTTATACCTATATTTTCCTCTGATGAATTGTAACTATGCAGAACTATAAATAAGGAGCTAAAAGAGTAGGAAGTCCAGAGTAGCTGTATACCAAGATACATTTCTTGGTAAATCCACCATATAAGTCAGGCTACCATAGGAGAAGGGGAGACTGTCTCTTTCAGCTTCTGCAAAAGCTACAATGGACGGTAGGCCATCGGATTTAGGCTTGCAGAAACCTTCAACACTAAGGCAGCCATACCCAGTCCAACAATCATCCTTCACAGTAGACGAGACCTATCGATCAATCTGGCCCATATCTGTTACAGTTACAGTTATATGCAACTAATAACTGATATTTTTGTAAAAAATTGCAATTATTTACAATTGAATTTTTTCTGAAGAAACCAGAAACAATTGAATGAACTGAGTGTTTGTAAAGTACTTCAGCAATTGTAGTCATGGTAGGCACTTACTAAAACCGTCTGCATAACTGCACCGAATATAGCCTCCTTTAGAGTCCATAACCACACACCATTCTAAAGTTTATATATATATATATATATATTAAGAGTTTTCAACAACCGTCCAGAAATAGCCCAAACAAGCTGGAATTTTAACACAAAAACTCATCTTACAAAAATATCCCCTAACTAAGTTTGTTGCCCAGCTTGGAATGTCATTTTGTTCTATTATGGCAGCCATTCAAGCTTGTAAAAATACCACATCGTTATTTATGAACGGAGATAAAAAAGTGAAATAGAATGTGCTTATAACATTGTATAATTAACAATGTTTTTGTATCTCAAACGGTTTTCAAGATATTGAGTACATATGAATCCAGTGAGAAAACAATTTTTAATATATCCCAAAATTTTCCTATTTTTTAAACTGAGTCGGGACTATTTATTATTAAATAAGAGTACCACAAAGTTTGGGCTCAGTAATTTACTGGTATAAGAGTTACTAGATTAAGTAGTATACTAAATTTGGTAATGTAGTGTAATTTAGGGACACTATGTCTATTTTTAACCTGTAAAAGTTAAACGAGTTACTCCCCCTGTAATATTTACATACAAATTTATAAAGATATTTAAAGCGTTCTGTTTTTTTCTTTACTAAATTTGGAAAAACACATGAACACGTTTAATGTAGAGTAACTATAACTTACGGACCTGACATGCTGCCCGTTTACCATACGGCCAGTCACAGAAAGTCCCCACTGTAGGAGCACAGTACGGGTTAACTACCCGATAGGAGAGCAGTCTCGTGCACGGGTGCACCAGGGGCAACCCTCGCACCAACCACCTCACTGCAGACTCCATATCAATAAACCGGCAAGTGTTCACCAACAATCTGACACACACCACAAATTATCATTTGTATTCACAAAGCAATGGATAATCTAGAATAGTGTATATCAAAACAATTAAAACTTGCCGTTGGGTAACGTACAGACAGGCTCGTACTCAGACCGGGTTTTTCGGGCGATTGTACCGGGGCCCGCCACACGTCTATTTGAAGGGACCGTGTCAATGGACTGCACGGTAGTGGGCCATGACGGAGCCTGTCTGAATTATTTTTTCCGGGGCCCATTAAAGCTGAGTACGGCCCTGCGTACAGTGCCAGAGTATTTGACACTTTATAAGTATTTATTATAAATGTCTACTACTATGAGCTATTGTAAACTATACCGGCTGGAAAAACGTAATTTCTTTCTGTCCCCACGATATCTCGAAAACGATATATACTTGGAAATTTTGCATGAAGCTTCATTTCTATACAGGTAACACTGGGTTTGATAATGGTGCATCTTAGTACATGGTTTGACTGAGCGTTATCACTTATTTTCACACTGGTCTTATGGGTAACCGTAATGGTAATGAGAAAAAAAAAAAATAAATTCGTAATCAAATTGAGTCCAATCATATGATATTTTAACATGTGACAAATCAAAACATGTAGCCTAACTATCCCAATATAAACATAATCTCTTTATGACTTTGTATGTAGACTTTTATTCATAAAATAATAAATAATATTAATAAATAATAAAAAAAATAATAATAGAGTGGAAAGTCAATCTTGAAAGTCGGTACAACATTTGATTTTCAATCCATTCTTGTTTTCACTACACAAGTCGACAAATCCTCTCTACCTCAAATGAATTTTTATTATTTAAATACTGCAAAATTAAATATAACTTAATGAACACAAAGATATCATGTGGCAAGATATCTAAAGAATTTAAATTTTAAATGAAACTTCATTACTAAATAAATGTGAATGGTTCTATGATGGCGCATGTCCAACAACAAAATTTGACTGAGCGTCAATGTAGCCTATCACTTACTACACTGACAAAATTGTGTGTCTGCCAGGGGGATGTAAATAATCTTTTCTGTAGGGGTGTATAACTATCCGCAGAACATCTCAAGAATAGAATGAGATATAAAATTTAAATCCTGCATGCAATGTAGGAGACTACATAGGCAAAGCCTGTTAAGTGACACATCGTAGGGTGGTGTACTACAATCCTATATAAAATATGTACTACTGAAAACAATTTTTTTAAACTGAACACTTTTTATAGTTGAAACAATTTGGTATTATTGCAATCTGAATTGTTAAAACCTCTGAAGGAAAACCATCTCCCCACTTTACTTTATTCTAACAAGCATCAAAGTTAGTTGAAATTGTTTTATGATTGTAATTATAAAAAAAACTGTGCAAAATGTTATTTAATAAAAAGATTCCACACAGAATTTGTTAATGTGAATGAGAGAACCTAACCTTAATATTTATACACGTGAAGTACTGACCAATAAAATTTGTTTTCAAAAACTTTATTAATTTTACAAAACCTACAGACCAATGTCCTTTCTGCTCTCTGATGGTAACCCAAGTTACAATATCCTATGGCGCAAGGTTAAAACAACATTTCAAGTCAGTGCTTTTGGGTCCAGTGATGTTAAGATAAACATCCTAAGGGTGCCAGCCCTTGACTGCGCCAGACATCCTGGTGCGCTTACTGTCTTAGGATCACTCAGGATAATACCACAGTGAAGGTGTTGACTACGTTTATTATAACTAGACAGTTATTGTACAGTAGTTTAACACGTTGACTGTGACAGACGCCCTGGTGCACTCACTGTGCACCGCAGTGATTGTGCTAACCTCCATCTTGAGCCACCATATCAGCATACTAAATGTTAACAAAGGTCTGATCACAGAGATATAGGCTAAAAGCTAAAAGACGTAGCTTGTGTCCCCAAATCCTACCTAACAAACTGCACTGTGTATTGTTTTCTCTTATTGACAATCCTGTCTGTGTGTGCATCCCATCTGAGCTCTTTATCAAAAATAACTTTCAGATTCAGGCTTAACCTTAATTAGTTCTTAGACTTACATGATCTGTGTCTTAATTAATTTCAGTGTTCCGATTCACACTGCCTTAAAACATTTTGTACACAATTAAATTCTTTAAATATTTCAGTCTCATTGTGGAGAGCCACCTTCAATCAAAAGGTGTTAAACTGAAACTAATTGTGTATTAATGTTTTAGAGAAGTGTGATCCAGAAAACAGAAATGTTTGGCTTGAGTAGCACAGCTGCCTTGGCCAGATATACGTTAAAGCACCAGTTTCCCGCCAGGTCCAGAGTCTCAATTACTAAATACTTGACATGGTGTTAAGCCACCAATCACAAGAATGACAATACTGTCTTTGTAATAACCTTGCGCAAAATGTTAAATAAACTTAGCAGGTCATCCAAACCAGGTTCCGCATGAGATGATAGCACATCACCCTGAGGAGGAGACAGCCCTCAGTTAAATTGCACTGCCAAATGCCCTAAGAAGGGAAGTGGTCAATACATTTTCCATGAAGAAAACCTTAAATCATTCATAAATTTCATCTGCCAATACTTGGATCATATACTCCAGTGTGTTAGTTTCTATGTAAGGAGCACACTAGGAAATTTAGACACCCATACACGTTCAATTTGGCCTCAAGGTCCGGACTGAAGCTGAAGGCAGAACTAACCATGCGTGGTGTTTCCTACAGTCAGACTGGCCGGATGACAGACTGTGAAACCATTTAAGCATGGCCTTTAGATACTTTGGCTTGAGGCAGAACTGAACGTGTGTGGTGAGTCCTGCCAGTCAAGCCTCCCGTTTTTCCCCCTCCCCACAGTTTATGAGCCTCGCACAACTACCCCTACTGACCAAATTTTGCTTACTGTGGGACAACAATTGCATTCAACCAAGAAAGAAGATCAGATTCTCAATAGCTCAAGAGAATTGAATAGTGAGCAACAAAGTTTTGCTGAGAAACCTATTAATAATCCTCTGTTAGAAGTAGAACAAGGAACCCTGTACACAAATTAATCAATACTTTTGGCTTCTGTTCTCAAACTCTACACTCCTCTTAATAAAGTTTACCGAGAATATTAGAAAAGGTCATAATATACCTACTTTTTTTTTAAATCTTGTAAAAATTGTCCTCAACGTTAAATAAACAAAGTCTTTTTAAATAAGCAAAAAACATGTGATTAGTAGACCAAATATAACCTGTCACATGACTTGTAAAATTCATGAAATTTGTATGGACAGTAGTAGCTTAGTTTAATTTCAATAAATATTGATCCACAAAAGTTGGGTTCGCGTCCTGGCTGCGCAAATACTTTTTGTGAATTTTTATTGAAATTAATTATGTAACTGTAATTAGGAACTGTAATAAGGAAGTTCTACTTATACAAACTTAAATAATTCCGTTTAATTTAGAAATATGGAAATTTGAACAGTATTAAGTGCCACCGATGTTAGGGCTTTGATCACAGGTCAGGAAACTGGATGTCTGGAGTGGAGAAAGCTATGTGAGACGTGCCTGTCCAAAGTCCAGTGTGGAGAGTAGTTGCCGACACAGCTAGGCGGTGTTGCCGCTACAGATGCTGGAGAGCCTAGAGGACATTGACAGCGACCAAGCGGAGATCCGGTGATGGATGATGGGCACAAGTCCACGAACCACGAAAGAAGACGACTTCATCCTGGTGAAGAGCGAAACGTAGCAGCTCCGAGAATAACACTCCACAGCTCACGGGTCTATGCATACTCCAAGACAGTGTGTAGACTGGCTGGCTGCTAGCGAAAAATCTCTCCAATCAACGATAGTCACAGTGACCCCGCAATGGAACCAGCCCGAGATGTTGCTGCTCTCATGGTTAAGATCGTCACACACCTGACCGCACTCATCCGACTGATCCCTGAAGCACTTCCAACGCTTTCCACACGGAAGCATTAAGCAGTATCGACCGAAGAGGGATAACGCTACCACCAACCGGGGAGTCATTGTGCACTCGCCTTCACGCATTCCTTCCAGCTTATAGGCTTCCTGAACCGGTGTTATCTGTTACAAAATTAAACTTGCTATTAACTGGGCTTTAAACGTATACACTTCACACATGATTTAGAATTCATGCCAGCCAATTTTTCATACAAGGAGAAAACTCCTGTAAGCTGGTAACTAAACATTGAATGTAAATATTTAGAATTCACAATATTTTTCACGATTCATGCGTTTAGACAGATTTTTCGTCAGAGAGAAATAGTACCATTGACTATGTAATGTCTGAAAGTACATTACTACCACGTTAAACTATTTTAGTTTATCAGTAAAATTTTGACTTCAAATTTAAAACCTTGTTTCAAAACGGAAAAAAAAAACAGTGAATATTCACAATTATAAAAAATAATTATAATAAATAAAACTTTTAACCACATAATTTAATACGTATTACAAACTAACGTCACTTATAAAATTATTATGAACAAACACTGTTTGAGTGTTGATCCTTTGAACAAATTCTTTGGTACCATCCATCACAAGTACAAAACATTCAACACCTTCACTGCTGGTCAGTAAGGTGGGTCAACGTGTTAGTAATAAAAATTTATATTAACTGTTATTTTATTTGATGCTTATTAAACAGTACGTGATTTCAATGCTTTTACAAAATTAGATCCAATAGTAGACCCAGGGGATGTGCCAAGAATTGTTAAGATGACATTTAATTAAATTCATTACTGTAACCACAAAATATAATGTACTAAACTAAGGGTAAATTCGTTATAATTATTTAAATTCTTTCCTTTACTCATAGAGATAATGATAAACTAAAGATATCCTTCCCCCAGAAAATTAGTACTGAATCCGCCCTTGGTTAGAATAGAAATCTATCTAGAGTCTAGCAATAGACAGGCCATTTAATACTATGTATAATGCCAGGTAACTTGCGAGCCTTATACAATCGGAAACAAGGTGGGTGAGTGGAGTAAGGTGCAAGATCTATTTTTTCTCTTGTAGGGAGTACTTTCTCTTAGAGAGGGAATTTTTGAAAAATTTAAGAAGTAGGCTAGTGAAAACAGTTTCCAGTAGTCTTGAATCAAGAAGCAATAGGTTAAACGTGGAGGTTTTTTCTAAATGATTCCTGAAGTCATCAATCTATTGAATTTTAGCATAAGAAATAACAGTAACTATTATGAAAATTATTCTTCTTCCCTTATGTGTCTATTTGTCTAATGAGTCTGAGCTCTATAACCAGATTACATGTACAAGATGTTAAAAAAAATTAATTTTTTATGTCTGTGCACACCCTTGGATGAAAAACACAATTTCATTCATGACATCTGTCCAAGGCCATGGTACGCCCAGATTTAAAATACTTGAGATGTAACAAACTGATAGAATGGAATATCAAATGACCAGACATAATGGAAGTAATGCAAGTCTTAGCAACATATAATCTAACAAAGTAACTTTATCACATGTGTAGGTGATTTGCTTAAAAATATCATATGACTGTACTCAAGTTTGTTTAAAATCTGTCAGGTTCTCAACAATAGAGCAACTAACACAACAAATAACTGGCAATAAAACAATAACAAATATCAAATAAAACATTGAAGTTTTTACATTTAACAAAAAATTTACAGGTGACCACAGCTATTACAATGCCTTAAGGTAACCCCAAATACAATTCCCTCATCTTGGTAATTGCAACATACAAGAAAGACAACATATGGTAGGAGGTATGTAGCTGTTCTCAATGGCCAAGGCTACGGTTACAGCTACACACCTCCCTCTATAGGCAGCTGTCGACAAATCCCTGTACAAGCTGAACCGAACAAATAATAACCAATATTTTGCAACCCAATATAGTGACTATGCAGTTTTTTGCTATTTAAACTGCACCACAATAGTAGCTTAACAAATAACGCAACTTGCTGACAGAATAGTCTATCGGTTTGTTACTTAGAAAAATCGATAATCTACAATATGCTATAACATTTTACAAAACATTTACTTCTTCAGTCTTTATTGAAAAGGGTTTTGAATTTTGACTTGGGAAACTTACACTCAACTCAATTATAAAAATCTAAATTCAGCAATAATTTGTTTTTAAATAGCATGATTATAACAAAAACACAAATTTTAAAAATCCCACATAAACATGATTTTTTAAATTCAACAAACTTATGATTGAAAACTACAGTGGCATAATTTTTATAGCCTGTATAAATATATTATTTGAAACCAATCAATTTCTCAAGTAATACAATAAGTGTGCTCTCCCTTTCCAGTTTGTGTTGCAAATGTTAGAAAAGGATAGTCTCTCCCTCCCCTAAAGTATGGTTAAAGATACAGTAAGTAAGTTATTTTAGTCTGTCTCACGAAAGTTACAACAATCTTACATGGAAAATGTACACAGTAATAAAATGTACGAGAGAGAAATATATGTCTAAGTAGATTTTTCTTACCTATGTTGTTGTAAGTAGTACAGTACTTCTTGATCATTTTCAGATCCAATATGGTCTCTGTTCGTTAAAACAGTTCTTCTTCCAAAATCTAAATTAGGACCATCCAAATCACTGTGCAAGTTGTTACAAGACAATATGTTTTCTAGCTGAGAATCTTCATACTCATAATTAGTGCCTGATGGAGATCCATTGGTAGACCTTATTGGTACACTGACTTTAGGAAAATTTGTAATGTCGATGAGTTCATTTAATGATATCTCTGGTTGTAATCTTCGAGCTCCTACATTTAAAGAAATTGAAGATCCTTCTGCTTCCGTTGATTGAATGTGCGGTGCATGAGTAATAGCTTCTTCTTGGAATGAACTGGTTGGTGTATTTGGTTGTTTTTGAATGTATACATATTTTGGAACATGTGATACTTGAGTGGGAATGTTTTCATTAAAGTTTTCAACGATGGTACATTTTATATTCTCATTGCTTGTACTATTTATTGGTTGTAAGTATACATTCTTACCATCAATCCTTACGTTATATTTTTGGGAAGAAAGAAGTGTTTTTGAACTCTGCGTCTTCACTACATTTGTTGTGACTTGCGTATTGTTGTGATCCAGTTTCAAAGTAATACTTGAATTATTCTTTTTTGTGCATGAACTTTTGACATCAGTCTTCTTAACATTTTGGGAATTTGTAGTGACTTGTTTAGAATCCATCTTGGTTTGTGAACTGGTTTCCAGATTCTTCACAACAATTTTTTGTGTTTTTTTAAGCAGGCTGTTTGAATTTTGAGTAATTTTTGAACAACTGCTCATCCTTGTGTTAAAGTTTGGCGAATTATTGGAGCCCTGGTAATTCGTTGCATTTTTTAACGATTTTATCATTTTCTGGTTGAACAATGAATGCTGCCCATTAGTTATCTGATACTTATCAGATAACCAGTGCGCAGCATTCACTGTAGATACGTTCATACTTGTAGATGTCAAATCGTTTCTTGAATTAATTTGATGAGCTGATGATGTGTTTTTTAAGATAGATTCGGTAATATTTGAACTGGAAGTTAGTTGACATACTGAAAAATGTTCTGGTTCTGATGTGTTGTCTTCTAAATTAGTTAAAATGTCAGATAATTCTGATTTTTGTATACACATCTCTAGTAAATCAGTTTTTTTGTTTTTGTTTTTTCTAATAGATTGGGGTACAACATTTTGTGAATTTTTAACATTTTGTGATTTTTGTTTTAGGATTTCATGTTTTATGATAGGTTTAGTTATTAATTTTCTGTTTCTATAATCAATTTTTGGAAGAGGTATACTATTCTTCGGCAACCCTTGCTGATTCAACAAAATACTTTGAATGTCACTACTATTCACTTGACCCTTAACAAGAGTTACAGGTGTAACTTTCTTGTCACAGTTTTGTACTTGTTGGACGGCATTTTGAGTTGTAGATTTATTCCCTAACATCATGTTATTGGCGGATTGAATAGTAGGTCCATTCTGTATTCTGGTGGGTGACCTGGCTACAAGTAGAGCATTTTGCAGTTGAGTTCTGTTAATCACTCCATTAGGATTTGAGATCACTGGCCTTGACTGTTGAATAAAAGATGTTGGAAGAGTAATTTGATTAACCCCATTTGGCATACGAACAAGCCTTATTTGTTTCATACCTGGCCTTAAGGTAAAATTCCGAGGATTATTTATCGGTTTAAATCTTAGACCGGGAACAGGTTTCTTCGCCTCAGAAGTGTTTGTCGTGGTTGAAGGTTGAGAATTTGGGAGATTTATAGTCAGTTGCTGACCACTTTGGGGAATAGATGGCATGACATTGGCTATGCTAGTAGGTTGTATTGTTGATTGTTGAATAAGAAATGTTGGAATCGTAACTTGTTTGCTTTCGTTATTTAAGTTTTGTTTGAGAATACTATTTTTATTCATGTTTGATTTCAATAAGCTTGTTGAACCAGAAACATTATTTTGCAGGTCGCCACGATTCTGTAGACAAGAAATAACAGATGATTTTGTACTAGTTTTAAATTTTCTTTTTTTCACAGCATTGGTTTTTAAGGACTCCAATAATGAAGCTCCTCCTTTTGGCATGTTTGGAAGCCTCAAATTGTCATCGTATTTTAACTTTTTACTACATTGAACAATTTCATGAATATTTTTATCATCTACAGATTCAGGTTTCTGGCTAGATAGAGGCAAACCTTTCTCTGAAATCACTTTTTCACTGTCTTGATTAGTACGAGCTGTTGATGATGGTACATCTGCAAGGATTTGATTTTCTTCAATATTTTGGGTTTGCGTCGGTAATTCTTCAACAGGAGAGGCATCTCTCTCACTTCCAATAGTGTCTGGTCGTATTAGTTGACTACTGTCTGAATTAGACAACTCCTCTTTAGGGATATCAACAACAATTTCTTCAACAATGTTATCTATAAACTCATGTATTGGTATTTCTTCGATTACCATTGTTGTATCTTTTCTGAAATTTTCTTCAGTGATTATTTTTGTCTGTTCACTCTGTGAATCTGAGTGTGAACAACTTGGCTGAGACAAATTCCTCAAGTCAGTCATCTTGAAATTCCTTTCACTCTCATTTGGATGATTATCAAATGACTGATATGGGTTAAGGGAAGCAAACCCAGTGTCAAGGAAATTTGCGTCATTTTTTGATAGTGTACAATCTTCAATACATGTGGATTGTGCATTTAAAGGGTAAAATCCTGAGTTAATAAAATTGGTTTCATCTGAACAAGGTACATCTGCAAATTTAAATTCTGAATCAATTAAATTTGTATCATTGGTATGTAAAGTGTTTAAGTTTGGAAACTCTGAATCAAAAAAGTCGGGAAGAAGTAATTCTTCAGGAATTTTGCAAACATTATCCCCTTGAATCTCTGGTGGTGTATGGTGATTTGAAGTAACATGGTTAGTGCTTACATCACTACTCATGCATATGTTATCTTCAATTTTGATACTACAATTATGTAGTGTTGATGTACCTAAATTTTCCAATTTTAATCCAGTGTTACTCCCTTCAAATACAACCGGTTCTTCTTTGATTGTTTCTTTTAGTACCAAGTCTTCAAGTATTTCACTAAAATCTATATCTGAACTAAAATTTACAGCATCGTTACTGTTATTAGATGTGAAGTCAGTAACTTTAATCAAGTCAAGTTCATGATCAGTACTTTCATCGAGAAAACCTTTTTCAAAAGCATTTTTGTCAAAATCAAATGGTAGAGATAATTTTGACAAATCTACGTGAAAATTTGGGCAGCTATTGGGGCCGATAACATTTTTGACAATGTCTGATAGACTAGAAACTTCATAGTTAGTTATTCGACGACTTGAGTGTTCCATTCCAAAGTTGACTGACGACATCTCTGGTGTTTCCAAATTTCTTGAAACATAGGTGTGTGGATCCGTCTCACAATCCATAGGAAGTGAAGTGATCATGTCAGGGATGAAATCAGTACCGCTAAAATTTTCATTAATCGAGGAAGAATCTTGATCGTCAAACACAGATAAATTTGAGGCATCACATGCGCATCGGCTGTTCTCAACTGGTAAACCTGATTCTTGACATTTAAAACATATCAAGTCTGTTGAGAAATCTGGTACGTTTTCCTTCATCAAGTCACTTGCTTGGTCTAAAATCAGGCGTGAAGTAACGGAATGACTAGGCCCTGCCTCACCATTCGGATAGAGCCAGAGATCTAAATATGTCTCTGAACCTGAAAAAACACAACCGTGAAAGCTTGATTACAATTCTTGATTACAATTCGTTCCTTTTATTATTTATATGACACAATTAATCGCATGTTCCAATAAACACTGTCCAAACAAGTGATAAAATCTGTATATAAAGAGATTTACTGTAGTGAGATAACTTACTTCTGGTATGGTGCCCGCTTATGCTTCCATTCAGATTAATATTATGAATGATATCAGCTGGCTTGTTTAGGTTGTTCTTAAAACTCAGTTCAACTCTTAGAGGGAATTCCCCCCATCCTCTGCGGTTAAGAGTAAACGGTGGATATCTGGAACAATCATGTTTTGATTATTTTTACTAGTTACTAATAAACAAGTAGTAAAAACACAACTTACAAGCTTCAATTACAGATTAGATTTACTGTTGACACTTACGGGGCTGTCACGATATTGTGAGGTTTATAAGTAGGATGAAGATAAAAGCACACGCTAGCCACTTGCTGTTCGATCTCCAATGAGCCAGGAGCTGACCTTACATAGACAATCCACTTATGGGTCGCTCCATCTTCACCAACTGTGTCCAGTCTTTGTGCTAAGTTTCCAACCAAAACTCTAAAACAAACAACAGGGAAAATCAACCACTTCAAAGATTTATATTTAAAGAGCAATTCAAATTTAATTAACACTAACAATAAAGACTAAGACATTTCAAATTCAATTGAAATTCAAAACAACTTTATTCATATAATTTGTACAATTGAATTTAAAATTATACATATAAAGAACGGCATCAGTTATATTTTATTTAAAATATTTTTATATTTCCATAAATTCTTCAAATGAATATAAAACATTGTTGGTTAAAAATTTATTAAGGTGGTTTTTGAACAATAAATTATTTTCTATACTGAGTAAGTCTTTTGGAATTTTATTTATAAACTTAATTCCTGCAGAGCTTGGTTGTTTATAATTAAATTCCGAGTGTTTATGTACTGCCAATTGGTTCCTATTTCGAGTAAAATAGTCGTGACTTGACCCTAATCAAGGTAATTTATAAACATTTGATCTGACTTTCATTACTGTTTCAAGAATATACATTCCATAAACAGTTAATATTCCCAATTTAGAAAAATATCTAAATTACTACATTAATTAAAATGATTAAGAATAAAAGACAGAAATATGAATATTTTTTACTTGAAAATTCCCATTTGCAAGTCTATGTATACTGATTCTTTTGAAAGAAATAGAACATTGTAAAGTATTTCCTCCTACCAATTCAAAATGTTAAAATTGATACAGCGGCTTCTCCAAAGTTTCTAGCTGTTCATTTTTCATAACTGGAGAAATACATCTAGCGCATACTTTACAGAAGTTCAAATTTTGTTGTAATATAATATACTCTAGTATGACTTGTTTCCTCACTAACAATTTAACTGATTGTTCCACTGCTATCATCTTGCAGACATTTGCATGTCCAAATGCTTTGTTACAATGTAACATACACAACCGTGGCTACTTCCACTTCACTAGCAATGTTATTGATTGTGAGACACCTATCATATTGTATAGTGAACAAAAACTCATGACTAAAACTTCCATCCCAGAAAAAACAAAGCTATCTAACCAACCCTGAGAACAATTATTTTCAAAATATTTCATTTGGTATTTGTATTTTTTAAACATAGGAATGTTTTTCTGATGATTTGATACATTTCAGAGCTGAATGAAGTATTATCTAAATTACTAACATTGCACTTAAGTTAACAATCCCCCTGGTTAGTATCATAAAAATGTCACCATCGGGCATCATCGGAAGTCTTTCCATCAGCCTTTAAAGTTGTAAAAGTGTATCCTAAGCATAATAGTAACTGCTAAAAGACACTTAGCAACTATAGATTAATTTCATTAATCTCTTCTTTTCCAAAGTAATGGAAAAGATTGTACTAAAGAGACTGATGGACTACCTTGAACAACAAGCCTGCGTTTATAAGTGCCTCTGTTTACAGGTGGTTTAAAAACTATTTGTGAGAACATATCCAATTGGTTGGATCACAATAAAGGAAAAATAGAAAACTCAGAAATAGAAAAATCAGATCCAAATTGTTACCTGTAAGCAGAGGAGTCCCACGTGGACCAATCTTGGACCCTATTCTGTTTATTTTATTTACTAATGACATGCTTCATCCTCTAAATAACTATTCTACTTTAATGTATGCTGACGATACTACTCTTATGCTCACTGGGAACACTCCAGAAGAACTAGCAATTGACTCATATACAGCACTAAATATGGCATACCAGTAGTGCCACTCAAACGACCTAGTAGTTAATTTGATAAGACCAAACAACTACCATTCATTAGAATACAAGATGAAATTGCAGCAGCCCTCCCCAGAAGTTGACATGCAACCCAAGGCAAAACTTCTTGGTATGACAATTGACAAAACTCTTTCGTGTACTCAATGTTCACGACCTTTGCATAAAATAAACACCAGCCTCTTCCTCATCAAAAGAATTCACCACCAAATCACTGATTTAAGCATTTCAAAGACAACTTTTTGAAGCATTTCAAAGCAGTTTTTGAGTCTCAGTACAGGTACAGCATTGCTATATGGGGAGGCACTACAGTCACTAACCTACAGAGGCTTCTTCTGATCCAGAAGAAAGTAATAAGAACTCTTTAAGGTCTAGGACCCAGGGTCAGCTGTCGTGAGGGCTTCAAGGATCTTCCCATTTTTACTGTTGTGGTCCTCTACATCCAGTAAGTGATTATGTTTACTAATAGGAATGAATTTCTTAGGAAAACAGATGTACACCAGTACAACATTCAACATGTTGACATCTACATCCTGCCAGCACACCATCTATCACTTTATGGGAGGAAGTTACACCATACCTCTTGCCAACCAAGATAGAGTCAGAAAGGTAAGAACCTAACGTTGGTACATAGCTAGTGACCAGGCCATTCTACAAGCTTGAAGAATATCTACATGGCACACATTACCATATTATACATGAAGACTGCTCAATTTAACATATTATTTACATTTTTAATTTAACATTGAATTTTTGATGCTAATTAACCCTTTTAGTGCCGCGAGTCACGCTCCGTGACTACGGGTATCGGTGCGAAAAATGCCGTCGTCATGGAGCGTGACGATTAGTATTTGATTTATCTTAGTACTCTGATATTGTAATAACTTGCTAATATCGATGCAGACGTCTTCCTAAGATAACCGAGTATTCGGATCGATCGATGTTTGATGTTCAATATTGATCTATTCATTGTATACATAGGCGAATTCGAATTGGTTCTTAGTTTACATTGCGTTGAGTGGCGTTGCATTCTGTTTGTGCTGTGAGTTTGAACCTTAGTTTCGTTTATTTTTATTTCAAAATGGAACGAAATAAAGTTAATTGTGATGACTCTGGTTTATTGAGAGCCCTTTTAGAAGAAGTTGGAAGTGGTGGGGAGTTGGAAACTACAATGAAAACGTCGGTTGCTGAACAAAGTGTAAGGTATGATGGTACGCCTGCACAAAGTAGTATCTTGGTTGAAAATCCCACTCTAGATGTAGATGTAGACGATGATATTGATATGTCACCTAGGCCTACAGCAGGTCCTAGTGGTATTTGCAATATCTTACCAAGAAAGAGGTATAGGCGACCTAACCTAGCTAGGCCTATAGGCTATGATTTGGATGTGTCAGACACTACTGTGGATGACACAGATGAGGACAAGGACTACTGTCCTAGTGACACTGAACCCTCCACTGACCAAAAATTAATGAAATTAGCTTTTTGTAAATAGTGTAAATAGTTTTTTAGTGTAAACAACATTATGTATAATATGCAATTTTCAAGAATCTTGAACTCACTAAAGCTGGATTGACAGTTATACATAAGGTATGTTACAACAATACTTTTATTATTTATAATTATTATTTTATTATTTACAATAATTACTATGGTTACAAAATAGGTGTAGGTAATCAAATAAGCATTTAGTATATACTATTACATTGTTTTTACTGTTTCTTATAGTGGGTACAATGGTTTGCATTACTGTCCTGATTAGACCTTAGATTTGCGTTTGGTACGCGTTGCAAGGTATTTTTGTTTTCCAAAAATTTTTTGTTGCTTGAAAATAATATATCATGTACTGATTTTGTTCAGTTTTAGGTGTACTTTGCAAATGTATTAATTGTTTTAATCAATAAAAATTCTACAGTTATTTTTGGACTCAAAAGTCAAAAAAAATTTTTTTTTAATTTTTAATTTTTTTTTAAGATTATAAATATTTAGACAAGTTTTTTTTACAATAACTAAGAAACACAGTTATGCAACATTTATCACAGAACACAACAAACAAAATTCTATGAGTCTATCACAAAAATGGATTTTTTATAATTTTTTAACCAAACACTTACATTTTTGCTCAGATTGGCCTGGCACTTTACAGCCAGGAAGGCGTTCAAGGTCGCGGCAATAAAAATTCTACAATTATTTTTGGACTCATAAGTCAAAAAAATTTTTTTTTTTAATTTTTAATTTTTTTTTAAGATTATAAATATTTAGACAAGTTTTTTTACAATAACTAACAAACACAGTTATGCAACATTTATCACAGAACACAACAAACAAAATTCTATGAGTCTATCACAAAAAATGGATTTTTTATAATTTTTTAACCAAACACTTACATTTTTGCTCAGATTGGCCTGGCACTTTACAGCCAGGAAGGCGTTCAAGGTCGCGGCACTAAAAGGGTTAACCATCTATGAAAATTGTAATACAAAGATTTAATTAGACTTTAACTTTGACTTCAACTTCACCAATCACATTATAATTGTTTACAGCTCTACGCAGAGCTACATACTTATACTAGGTGAGCTGAGAAATTTTAACCATATGCAGATAAAATGCTATAATTGATTGTGACTTTTACCAATGCGTTAAAAATAATCTACAGAAACGAAATTTCCACTGATTATAAGAACATTTAGCAACTTTCACGAAAATGATCTTATTTACAATTAACTAAAGAGATCGTTAGACGACTACAAAGCAAATATCATCAGAGCACTCAGATTAATAACTGGAACATTTTTGATTCACTACAAATACAAAAACTTGAGGCACTCGCTATAGTTTTTTATAGATATGTAAAGAATAGAGGAGAAATATTATAGAAAATTTAATTTCTTTTCTGGTTGCCTAAAGGTAAATTGTTGAACACAGCTGTGTATTCTGTGTTTAGGTACTAGGCTTGTCCAGAAAGAAGTACTATTTTAATGCAATGTTACCACAGCAAGTTACAATCAGTAATTCACACATGCCCGACACAAACCTTGTTTTTTCAGTTGCATCACCTCCACAGTGATGACATTTCGGTTGTTTAGTCACGTTTTGTGTTTGCTATGGCTGTTTAAAATGTTTTTAAACAGTTGATAAGCCTGCTGGATAAGATTCAATTTGTCATTCGGTTTTCGAAAACCAGGAATGTAAGTAAAGGCAAATTACAAATGTTTATGATAAAAGTGCAATTAATGATTTGTCTTATGTAGTAATTTTTTCATTAACATATTATGACATTTTAAAATACTATCATTAGATATATGCTTTTGTTTTACAATGTAAGTTTTTGACCTTTAGATTAATTTAAAAAAGTTTACCTTGTAAACAAATGTTTTTTTTACATTTATAGTAATAAGAAAAGATAATTATTTTTATTTTACCTTTGCACTTACTTTAAATATGTATTAACAAAAATAAAATCTCTCATTTATCTGTTCATATCTTTAATAATAAAATAATCTATTATTATATTTTACAATCTACTATTCATGCAGGACAGGCATATAAACAACACTTGTAGGGTTGGATTAAAAACATACGTATAAATTAAAATGTTTCCAAAATGGCTTCAAATCTATTGGCCACAATGTGTTATAACAAATGCTGCTATAGTGTTAAAGGACTGTAACTAAAAACTTTTTGAAATATGTTAAATAAACCACACAAACGAATATGTATTGCATAAGTACCTTTTATATACAATAGTGATTGGGAGTTTGCTTCACAGTTATTTTTTGTCTGTGAAAACATCTTTTGTCATTTTATAATCCAAACTAAGTCCCTTATATATTTACTATTGAAAATCATACAGAAAATAAAATCAAATTCACTAACCTCATGTGCATTTTCTTTGTGTTTCCTCTTAAAGTTGAGTTTTCTTGGGGGTTTCCTGGGATTGTAGGTGGGATATAACAAGGCCTAATAACATTCTCGTTGGTGACTGATGTCTCTTCATCTGGCTTGTCTGAATTTTTACTCTTGTGTTTCAGAAACGTTGTCGAGTGTTTTTTCTGGTGCCTTTTCCTCGTCTCCCTCTTCCACTCTGATGCTGTGGACTTCAGGTACTGTTGGGTGGAATCAGTGACAGCAGGTCTCTTGCCAATTAGTTTCTTTACGGCTGGATGTATACTTGGCTGCTCAGTCTCAGAGTTCTGTAAACACATCAACTATTGTATATGTCTCATTACACTTTTAGATTTATTTTATTTTTAGACATGAAAATTACATTAAAGAAGACTGTTTATAAATATGGCTCTATAATCTACAACATACCATCAAAATGGGTTTCAAAAGTTCTAAACAGTTTTAACCCTGAAATAGGACAAATGCTGTAGTGACATTCATTACAAATTGAACATCATGACATTGACAAATTATTCGCTTGTTGTTGTTTAAGAACATTTAACATTAAATTTAGCAACAATATTTAGGTACCATTGAAAGGACAAAAAGTTTTTTTTTCTGCACTAGAATGTTTTTGCTCTTATTTTCTCATCGAAACAAGCTGTTTTAGGTGTGCCCTTATTTTCATTCAGTAAAACACTTATTTCAATGGTTGAATTTGATTTATTACGTGAAGAATGATAAACATAGTTGTTTCATTGGGTAAGTGACTAAATATTATTGTGCCATTGTTTATTTTGTTTTATGTAAATGTTGGTGTTTTGCTGGTAAATGTTTGAAAGCACTGTTTTGAACCGAATCAGATTTGAGACCTGTTGGTGTAAATAGCTCCTTGTTTAATTATTTTTTGGTACAAGCCCTATACAACTATATAATTTTTTAAACTAGATTTTGTGATATCCTTTTGCTATTTTGGAATTATCAGTTTTCCTTTACAATTACGTAAATTAACTTTTAATCCCAAATTTCATCTAATGTGAAAAATGTGTATATCAATGAATTATATTTATTAGTATGTTTTATTATTTTACATATATTACTGAATAAAACAAACAATAATTTTATTATATAAAGGCAGTATTTGAAGTGTAGAGATAATTTAGAATAAGTGCTTGTAAAATGACAAAAAATAGCCTGCCACTAAAGGATTTTTAGCTGCCAACTCCAGGGTTAATTGTTCTAGATGTATTTTCAACCACTGTTATCTTTGTTCACACTTTACCATAACTAGCTCAAAGACAGGTTCATAAATTTAATTACAACGTTCAAGAAATGGTCACAACATTACATACAGTCTCATCAGTAATGGTTATTTGAACTACTTCAACTCCACTCTTTTGATTACCATTACATTTTTACAGCCAACTAAGGCACTATTAGGAAAAACCAGTTTGTTCGAATTGGGGGGGGGGGTTTCCTAATTTTTCAAGTTACTATCAAAAGTTTGTATTTTATATTCTGACTGAGCGTATGTCCAAACTAATTGCAATAAAGAATAAAGATGAAGACATTCTATCATTTTTTTATTTCCTTAATTGCATAGTTCTGAGTTCTCCCTAAATGCATTCAGCAGGGTAACTTTTCGAGGTTTATGAAAATATGAATTCCAACCTAATTTATAAACCAAAATCTGACAAGTCAAGTAATTAAGATAGCATAAAACGAGGCACATATTTATCTAGTATCCAATATGTTTTTACACTAAAAATTGACAGTCTGTTTCAACTGTTAAACATATACTTGATAGCCAACTTGCTGTAATGGAGCTAATCTTGATTTCAGCTCCATAAGAATTATGTACAGCTTTACATGCTGTTATAAACTTGTTTTTAGTTGTAGAATTATGGAACATGTTTAAGTTTCCACAAACTAATGCACATTCGATACCAGTTTTCTTTGAAATTATTAATGGTTTCAATATTCAAATAGTAAAGAACAAAATGTTTGATTTTTTTTATATGAAACATCCAAAAAAAATTAAGCAAATACAATTAGATGCCTATTAATTATATATTTAAAATGATCTATCTCTCGTAACTTTACATTTAAAAATAAGAACTTAAGTGCTTAACATTTAACAATGTTCTTATGGATTTAAAGCCAACGTGCTCTTAACAGGCATAGAATACTGATATTGCAATAAAATAAGAAATTACTCTTCTGTTAACTTGTCTTAAAGATCGCTAATATTTCTCCCATCCCTCAACACCACTAATTTATATTGGAAGTTATTACAAATATATATTGGGCACAGTATAATGTGGTCTTTCATTTATAGAACTCATGCTGGTCTAGACTCCAAAAATAAAATACATACAATAAAAAACAGAAACAAACCTGGCATGGATTTGTATAAAATTTAACAACTGCCTCTTTGCGAAGTCTGTCGAGTTGTTTTTGGCATATTTTTATGTTATCGGAAATTGTTGAAACTGTTACCATCCTCTCGGCCAACTCTCTGTCGATTTCCCGTTCGAAGACCTCGATTATTTTCTCACTTATATGATCCACTTCACATGAAAAAAACAAGGAAAATAATTGTTAAAATTGTTATTGAATTCTTAATGGATACATAGTACTGATTCTAGCATAAATTACACTTTTCATTACAACATATTTCTGGCTTTGGATGTTGGTATGGTATATCTTATAGAATTAATTCATACACACACACACACACACGCACGCACGCACGCACGCGCACACACACACATATGTATATTGTGTTGCAGCTGAGTTCAGCAAGAACAATAATTAAAATAATTAGCGGGATGCTGTGGTAGCCGGTTAAATCAAGTGTAATGCAATTATGAAACCCAATTGTACTAGCTAGAAGCAGGGAAAGAATGAAAAACATTTTAGATTCTAGCCATACTATCTAGGACCCTGAAAATTGGAGAGAAAGTGTACTGTAACAAATTTAGAGCAACAATGTCAGTAACTCCGGAATTTTTCACACTAGTACAAACTGTTGTTCACAGCGATCGGCACTTAAAGTGTTCTATAAAATCTTTAGTTAGTCTCTTGCATTATAATATCATGGAAATGTCCATAAAACCAAAATACTCTATCATGGTCTAAAGGGTTTCTAAGCCTGAAAGCATTTCATGAGTTTTCTCATTTTCTTTAACCCAGGATCTGTCAAACAACTAGTAACTAGTCGTTTTTACAGTTATCAATCTTTTTCAATTTAAAAACAGATTTAAGTAGGACAAATTGTGTATATCAGATTAAGTGGAATGTTCCAGTTTAATTTGACGTTTTGTTCATTGAATAATAATAAGTACACAGTGAAATTATAAAGTTGCAACTCAAAACGTTGGTTAGCAGTTCATGATTACACACTACTTTTTTATTAAGTTATTTTATGTGAATTTCTTTTTTCATAATAATTACCATATATATATATATATATATATATATATATATATATAAAATATAGTACTTGTAATTGGATAAGCTCATTGATATCCAATCTAAAAAGCTACAAAACAAAAAAGCAATAATTCAATTTACATAAAAACTGATGGTAGTACGGAGTGAAACGCAAAGCATTGTAAAAGTATAAAAAGAGGGCTTGGCGGTTTTTTAACTACTGACTTCTTGGGTGCTGGCGGTCATGGGTTAGTTGATAATTTATTTGAAATCCAATTGAATTATAAACATTAGTATATTAAAGGCTATTTACTAGTTAGTCTACACTACTATACTGGGTATGGAAGTAAAAAAGTAAAAGTTAAAATCAAATTAGAAATAACTTTAAAAAGTTCTACTTACTTGTAGTACTGAATATATGCCTTGTTTAGAGGTGACACTAAAGATTTTACACAATAATAATCTTGAAATTAACCTTGAGTTTTTCTCCTCTTCATATTCCCTGACTTGAAGATTTATACATCTAAAAAATAAAATAAACATTTTTTATAACACAACTGCAAAATACTGTAAATAATACACATTGGTTTACTAGGTGCGAGTATACATATTAAAACAAACATGCATATGAAAAAATACACATAAATGACGCGTTTTTTATTATAAACGTACAATAAACCAAACAATTTGGACGCTTCTATATATTTATAGTGTTTTAACTATAAAACATCAGTTTTTTAGTTAAAACAATATATATACATACACATTCACACATAACAGCATAACAGCCACTTTTTCAGGTTTAACTTGTTTTAACTTGACCAGAGGTCTAACTATATGGGTTAAAATAAGTTTCATAACTACTTCTATGCTTTCTTAACAAGTAAATGAAATATTTTATGAATGCTTTTTTCTTAATACTTTGTTACACATGTGCGTCGCAAAGGTGGATTTTTTCAGTACAGTATTTTCGTTTTTTAAGTAAAGAGAGCTACCTGGTTTTCTTATCCTCCATGTCATTGTGTGTTGGAAGTAGTAGTCGGGTGTGAGTAGTTTTCTAATGTATACATTGTTAATTTGTTATTCCCTAGGAGCGTTAACTTCAGGCTGATTTATACCTTCAGTTTAACTGACACAGGAACAGCAAAATATGTTGTCACTTAAATCTGGGCAACCCTATAGATTTTCATGAGCGACTTATCACTAATCTCAAATAACGAGATATTTGTGTACAAGAGTAGATCGATAGGTACAGTCTAATGAGGGGGATGACTCTTGGACCTGGAGAAAAAACTATGAAGAAATTTGACTAGGCTATAGAGGTAAAAAAGCAGTAAAATTAAAAAGCTCAAATTATCCTTAAACGTGTTTCGCAGAATCTTCTCAAAGTTGCACTTATTTCACATAAATAAAGATAGCCTAACCCTGTTTTTTTTTATCCTCCAACCAAAAATCATGAATCCCCTAGATCTATGAAGGATTGAGTAAGGCTCTAAGCAAAAATTGAAATTTTTGTTTGTGCAATTGGCCTTTACGGTAAGTAGGGACCTAAAAGTTCATTTTTGAAATAAAAATATAGGCTACTGTTTAGTTTATTTTATTTTGGAAAATCTCTACTTAAGCCACGTTATCTAAAACAACTTTAAATTTTTTTAAATAGTATACTTCCATTTCCAGAAAGAATGTTTAGGAGGTCACAAACCATATATTGCAAAAAATTATTAAAGGTTTTAATTTTAGGTTATAACTTTATTAAGTTCATCGATCTACGGACAGATAAGAAATGGGATATCTGTGTGGGGAATACCAAGGAGATTTTCATATTTTACCTGTGTTATTTCAGTTCTGTTTGTTACTGCGCAGCTTGTTTGAGCATTATATCGATGTTGTTTTCTGTCATTGATTATATCTGGTTATGTTTTCATTTGCAGATATAGTCATTGATATTCTCCTTTGTGGTTTTAGCGAGTGATGATGTGTTTCTGTGTATTTAATGTAAAAGTTAAGAGTCGTGAATGCCCTTTAAAGTATATTAGGCTACTCACTTATTATTGAGAGGATGGACAGGAAGGACATGTTTTTTTCTTTTACTTCATAATGAAGATTTAAATGTTTTGTGTACTTTTGTAGTAGTGGTTAGTGGCTATTGCCCTGCTACGTAGAATAATATGGTTAAGTGAGTTTGTAATACTTTTGGTTCTCAATTATTGGTCTTCAGCTTTTTAAAACTATATATTTTACTGATCAGAAGTATTTAAAGGGATTTATTTTGTTCCCATGGTAGATGCTGCCCTCGGTGATGGCTGGAGGCATTATGGTCAGGACATTTAACTAAGTTAGTTCCTTTTAATAGATTTGTTTAAAAAGTTTAGGGACTTACTCAAATTTAATTGTTTTCCAATTTTTTTCTACTTAAAATTTACCGTGGTTTTATACTATTTTAGGTAACGTGTCCAAAGTAAGAATGATCTGATAACTTATCCTACAAATTTACTCTAGCTTCACTCTGAATTTTGTTTCTCAACATATAACATAATAAGTCAATTTAAAAAAGGAGAAAAACGTGTTATACACCATGCTTAGGTACCTATAATTAAAATTGCAAAACAACTCATAGGCCTAACGATGATTCCAAAGCTCATCACGTTGTTTATTTTTCAAGAAATAGGTTAAACAAAGCATGTCAACATACTGTTACTAAATATAAATGTTGGTTGACCACTTCGTATTCAATGGTGACATAAACTATCTACTATTTTAGTTAGTGTAGTCCAATCAATAATTATTACAATGCTAGCCTAACGGTAAAAATATCACATTAACGGTGTTTACTGGTCAAGTGGACTTGTGTGTGTTCTCCTCCTCTTGTTTACTTTTGCTTCAAGTAAAATTCGACCAAAATATGGTAAGCTTAAGTTTAAAACGTAGTCCACTTTCCGTAGCGTCTTATAATCCAATAAAAAATTAAATACTCTAGTACACAAAACTTAATTTCACATAATAATAATCGCACAAGGCAGCCAGGATAAACATAACCCCACAAACTCAACACCATTTTTGTCACGTGTACTCGGACAGTACTATACTTTACAGATGGCAAAAGTAATAGATTTTTCTGAAAACTCGGTTGTCTTTTTGCAGCAAACATCGATACTTTAACGATATTATTCCATTATCGATGTTATCAGACAGAAACATCGAATTTTACCACTAGTAGGTAGTTCGTCTTTCGACTTTTTGTCAAATAAAATCAAAATTTAGATAAAGGATTTCTTATTATTTTGGTTTTGTGCAAAATTTAAAATAAATATAATTTTTAGCTATGTTAAAATGTTTTAAAATTTAGTTTGAGCGAATTCCCCTATGAACACTTAATACCAATCGCGGCACCCCACCACATTCTTGAATTTTTCTCGTTAGTTTGAGTATTCAATCAAAACATGCACAATAGACAGAGCTGCAATGTACCGTTAACCACTTTAGTTTCCTCTGAGTTTTTTTCTCCAAACTGCACTTAAGTACAGCAGTTAATAAAGATGCCAATTGATTATAAATATATTTGTTTTTAAATAGTTTATACGTTTTTAAGTATGTTGACAAGTATCTCGTGCTTCTGAGGTAATATAGCTTACTAAAATATCTTATTTTACGACATGTATTTTACTATATTTTTATTTAGTTTTGCTGTTAGTATTGCTACGCTGATCATCAAATTTGATTTATAATATCTAACTCCAGTAGGCTAATCATTTTAATGTTTCATAATTATAAAAGTTTATTTTTTAGTACACACTTTAACCGCATATTGTCTTCGAACTTACAACATCGATATTTAAAACAAAAACCATTAAATTCTTGTAACCGAATTCAGTGATACGATATACCAGAACACCGTTTTACGTATGCTTTGAGAAAAACTTATTCGTTATTCGTTCAGTTGTCATTTGTCAGATAGTTCAGCTATGTTTGAATTTTAAAATATTTTCTTGTTGGTGCTAATATTGTATTAGCACCAACAAGGATATGTTTTAGAACAAATAAGTTGCATTGAACACTATACATCTGTTTGTTTTTGAGGTTCCTTTTTCTTCTGCTGGATCTTTTGGAATCTTGTGGTTTCCTTTTATTGAAAAGCGTCACTTTATAAAATGCACGAACAAACGATTCTCACATGCACATATATTCAAATAACAAAATATTACGTGATAATTACATTGCACTCAACAAAACAAAGCTGTTATTGCATGCAGAGCCAAAGAGTACTTGTCATGAGACTCAAATCTGAACTTCACTTCACTGTTTGACTCACCCAATAAATTTATTTTATTTTCTACGTAAAGACAGTTCATTGTCTTAGTTTTCTTTGTTTATTTTTTTAATTGAAGAATTTTTGAGCGTGATAGTTAAAAGTTGAATGAAGGTAAAAGGTTAAATTGATTGTCACTAATTTTTATCTCTATGACAGCCACGGACGTAGCCAGCAGGGGGTCCACAGGGTCCTGACCCCCCCAAATTTTCAATTATCTTTTTTTTAGTAAACCAGTATTTATTTAGAATACCAGTATCATCATGAATACCCGTAAAATCAATGTGAAAATGTTCACTAACGCTCAGCCAAATCCCATTAAGTGACACACCATAATCAAGGACGTAGCCAGCAAGGGAGTTAAGGGGTCCGGACCCACCCCCTAAATTTTCAAATGTTTCAATTACTTGTATAACAATGATTATTATTATTTAAATAATTCAGTATTACTGACATGTACTGCTGAAAGATCTTTGTCAACAAAAACAGGTAAGAACTTTTTAAGGAACAAAATGGGACCTTAGTCTCTGTCCACTAAAGGACAATATCAGTTGTCTGCCCCCCCCCCAAACATTTCTCCTGGCTAAGTTATTGATTACAGCAACTACATGAACACATAATGCTGTTATCTTTTCAAATTAGTGCATTTAATCTAAAACAACACTAAAACGTTAGTTTAATTGCTCTTTGCTGTCAAATGCATACAATGTGGATAGTAATAAAGAATTTACTTATATTCTTTGAAAGGTTTTTAGAAGATATACCTGACATTTTAGGCAATATCACCCCTTACAGACTGGACCTTGCTTGTTAAGAATATTTTATATCTTACTAGTTTGTTTTGAAATGTGAAAAGTACACATATAAAGCTTTTTGCAAGCTATCAGAAGGATCTTTCATATCTACCCAATTCAAATTTTTTGATTTTCTGTGCTTGCCGACATTGAAAACATATATGCAGCTAAATATTATCGTGCCAATTAACCCGCTTTAATAGTTTTACTATTTTTACAGACAAGAATGAATACTTCAAATACCCTTATAGAAAATAAATTATACATAACTATAAAGAACTGAATTCACATTGCGAAATAAAGAGATAGCCTTGAGTAATTGAAAAATTAAAAAGATATAATTTATTTTAAGAATAAAAAAGTTGCTTAAAGTAATTAAAACTTTAACCTGTTTGCCTTAGTATGAGGAAGAACATTGGTTCTATGTTTAAAGTTTATTACTGAGAAATACTCCAATCTTTGAAATGCAGTGTTTTATTTTTGTAACATTCACAATGGAAAATATCCGTAACCGGTTATCCTTTGTAATTTTGGTGTTAAATACTTTGATTGCTCTATTGGAGCAGATTTGAAATAGTCTTAAATGAAATAACAAGGAAATGTTGAAACTAAGAGATGCTAATTGAGCGCCTTGCAGTGTCCATGTGTGTACTCCGCAGGCGTGACGTCAGAGCCCAGAGGGTGCTAAGACAGTGTCCCCATATTGCTAAGGTACTACGTATGAAGACGGAATAACTTGTTAAAGCCTTGAGAAAGTTTCCAATCTACAATGTGCTTAATTACACTATCAGGGGAATTTGAATAAATCATGTATGAATGAAAAAGGGAAAACTTTGAAATAAGATCTATATGTAAAATGGAAAGTTTGGGTAGTAAAGCAATATTTACATCCATTAGGAGCAAAAATGTTTAAACAATAGTAAATTTGTTTCAAAGGGAAACCTTCAACTTCCATTATAATTAGGTTGCATATAACTATGAATTTTTTTGGTTTATAATCAATCTAACAGCCTAACAGAAATATTGGTGCATTTTTACAACATGAATGTTTAAGAAATATTGTATGCGAGGTTGTTTGCCTACATCCACGATGACAGTTTCCATTCTTAGTTAAATGGAAAATAGTTGATTGGCTCAGCTTACATTTAGAACATGAAGTTAGAAGTACAGTGCATAAATGTTCAAGTGCGTTTTCATGCAGATACGAGTAACATTTATCAAGAAACACTTACACGCTCAAGAAATGTTACGCGACTGTCCTCAATACAGTGGTAGAGTGGTCCTTCCTTACAAAGAATAGGTCTCCCTACCTCTAAATGATTGTAATACCCGTCAACTTATAAATCACTAAATTGGTGCTAAATTGTTTAGTCTAGAAATTTTACTAAAAAATAGATATTAAGTGAAATTTAACAACGCTTTTAGTACTCTTCCGTGCATCGCCATAAGATTACCTAGTTTTTGAAACGATAATTAAAGTGGGCATCCAATATGTGCCTATACACATAGTAGATAATAATAATAGGATTTTCAATCTTGTTTTAGTTACAAACCTTCCCAGTCTTGAAAGGGTTACGTTTTCCTTAAGACATTAAAGTTCGTTAAAGTTCTTAAAAGACCTTAAGACGTTATCAGTGGAAATTAAAGTTCTTTTGAAAGCACCCACGTCTCACATGCCATGATTTTGAAATTTAGTCTAATTCTACTCCCGTGGATAATCAGTGTTGTTGAATACGTCGTTGAACATGCTTTAATTACCAAAGCGGAGTTTCTCACAATACCCTAACCGATTTGTGAATTTCTTTATAACTACCACCCTCATAACCCTCCCCAGGTCTAATCCCACGTCTATCTTGAATGGAATGAGCTATTAAAATAGAACGATTACATTGTTTATTAAAACATTTATAATATATAAAATTGTACCGAAACAATCTATTTCATATCTCCAATCTACCATTTTTAACATTTATAATTTATTAATCGGTTTATTCAAGCAAAGTAATTTACTGGTATCGTATTCAAGCCGAAGTCAACCAAACACCCCAGTAATCCATCCTCTGAAGCCAATTTTGTATGTTTACTAACTTTCGAGCGAGACTATGCCTACAAAAACTACATTAAAGTAAGGTTTTGATATCCTGATGACTGTAACCTCTTTCGCGTTAGCGAGCTATTATTTATTTCATCTGGTTTTAGCTACCTATAGTTCCCAAAGATATAAAGTAACTTTTCTACAATCGCGTCTCGATTCCGTTAAATTTCCTTGGACATTCGATTTAATAACTACAGCTGCAAATATGTCGACTGTAATATACAACTTTCCACATGAAGAGAACACAACGTCGGTATTATCATCGTTAACATACACGCCCATCACTATACCAGCACAGGGAAATTCCGATAACAAAACTAAAAAAAGGGGTTCTGTTATAAAACTATTAATAAAACCATGTTAGTTAAAAGAAGTGTATTCTTATGCTTATTCAGTGGAATAAGAATTGTTTTTAAGTTTCAGCAAGGAAAATCGACAATGTCGGTCACACTTAAAGTGTTTGTGTACGGAACCCTAAAAACTGGAGAACCAAACCACCACTGGTTAACTAAACCCGAAAACGGTCACTCCAAATTAGTTGGAGAAGGGATGACCTTAGTGAAGTACCCTCTGGTGATTGCCTCAAGGTATAACATCCCCTTTCTTCTTGATGTTCCTGGCATAGGACACGTAAGTATGACAACATTTTGGAAAATATTCTATAGACTTAGTAGAAGGCAGTGACGTATCAAGAAATTTATTGGGTGCTGAAGCATACTTCTCCATTTATATTTAATGGTAGTGACGGATTAAATCGAGGTCCAATTTTTAAATAATATGCATCAAAGATACTGGAGATTTTACTACAAGAAATAGGCAAGGAATTTTACTAGCCAGAAACTGTACTAAACACAAAATACCTTCTCTACATATTTTCCTAAGATCTAGTTACAATGTACGAAATTTATTTCTTATCAATCATATTGCTATTAATAAAATGAAATAAGGAACAAGTACTTCCTCTATCTCAGATTTTCTGTTTTACCATTCCTTCTTCTGTAATAAAAAATGAATTAATCCACATTAATTATCTATTTTATAGTTTTTGTAGTAACTGTACGTGAAAGAACCTGTCAGAATTGCGCCAAGCCTTAGAATCAACTTTCAGGAAAGGACCTGATTCTTATGAATCAAAACCTTAACATAATTATAATGAAAAAATAAATCTTTAAAAGTCCACGCAAGTGATTGATTAAGATAGAATTTAATGAAATATCATAAAGATTGTTTTAGATTATTATTATTATTTCTATATTATTTCTGAACACTAATTGAGTTCTGTTAACTTGTGTGTTCTTGCCTGATTGCTTGCTAACTGAAATGCATTGTAATTTACTGGTACAAAAAGGGGAAGTTTTTACTAACACTAAACATTTTGAATCATACTTAAATTGTGTATCTCGTACCTGATGTCAAATTTTTCAGTCCCATGCCATAAGGACGCACAGGTCGGTAACAGGACTCTCTCGCCCACTCATGTCGGACATGCACACCCAGTCCTGCGTCCTGGGGCGAGCTTGAAGGACTGGGCCTGAACAGACGTCGGTCCTGATCTTTGTACCGTGACATTACTATCACCCGGTCTTATCGCTAGTCCCTCTTCCAGTATACCAACAGCTGATAATGACGTTAAATATGAAATGCGACTCATACTGAGGTTCCCCATTTCCACAATTTTAAAATGTGCAAATAGTTCATATTTGCTGAATTCAATGTGTGTCGAGAACGAGTTTTCAGATTTTAGAGATTGTTTAATTCATAACTTTGGTGAAGTTAGATAGCCTAATATATAGCAATATGTAATTATCGATTTTTTTACTCAAATTCAAATTGTTTATTATTTTAAAACTCAACACATGACTTCATTTTCTTATAATACATGATAGTTAGCGGCAATCTACTAGGCGGTAGGGGTAAGCAAGACTTCACGTCACGTGACAGGCGTGGCTAATCTTTCATACAAGTCTATAGTTCTATTAGCTCTTAAGATATCCCGTGAAGATAGACAGACAGATAAACAGAGAGAAGGGTATTTGTGTTAGCCTCCTAAGTGATTGCAATATATGCAAAATTTAAAATTAACAAGTCAATCCGTCCAGAGATATCCTGCAAAATTTTGGCTACGCTGATGCTCAGCCAAATTCTATGCAGTCATTAAAACTCAATATCGCCTATATAGAAATGAATTTTTTATGCGACATTGAATTCCATAGATAATTATAACGCTCGGTCAAATTCCATGGATGAAAATGGGAATTGATCATAATCGGACTCGACCTTACCTATGAACGATGCTTCCTGCAAAATTTGCAAGTTTACAGTTAATTTCGGTCTCGAAATATCATACGGAAGACAAACATACCGACTGATAACTCGAAGAAGAATTAAGCCAGCAAACTAATTCGTAACAAAATTAAGATTTTAAATCTTTATGTAATATAATCTTGATATATCCACGGAAGTTCGGCTTCACTAATACTCAGCTAAAAATACACATTAGTCTAAATTTTACGAAGTTAGAAAGCCCAAACGATATAAATGCGTTCGTAATTTAAAAAAATAATATCTTCGTTGCTATACTACGAATCTCAACATTAGTTTATCAGCAATGGCCGACAAAACACGTAGGTGAAAGCTGGCGCTGGCGTGATGTCAATGAAGTCAGGAATTGCTACGTGCAACGCAGTTACCCCTTCATCCCTCTCACCTGATCGCTGTCTGTTCCAACCAACGTAGATACTGCCAAGGCAGTCTAAATGAATATTTACTGCGTTAAAGAATATCGAACATAACGATATAAGGTCATTTTCTTGTTGCATGTGAGGAATAAAGCAAAGGCGACAGAAACACACGAAATCAATGAGTAGAATGAGAAACGTATACATGTCAGGGTTTATATTTAACTCCATCGTCGACCAAGGCGAGTATCACGATAGACACGTCACTGTGCAAAAGTCAGAACTGGTGTTTGAACAAGGCCAACCAACGTCGCTCAAACAAATCTCATTAGTGTAATATTTAACAAACGCTAGCGCTCCTTTGGGGGTTATTGTCCTTTTGGGGGGCCTGACAATCACAGCTTGTGACCAAAGTAACTTGATAATCGTTCAAGCGTACAAGAGTGAAAATGGTTATACGCTAATGTATTTAGATCCAGTGACGGTTAAAAATCCATTCTGGTACAAAAAGCCCAAGAGAACAAATTGTACACCAATACTTGTTTTTCAGGCGTGATGGTCTTGTTTGCTTAACATTAGCCAAAGTATCAGGTTATTTGACACCTGACAAAGAAGATAGATCTCAATCCTCGAAACTTCGTACTCTATACTTATAAAAATCTATGGAGAATATCCGAAATTCTATTATCCGTGATGATTTGTACGCTATGTTTGATTTCATTCTATGAAGTAACGAATCCATAGACTCATACATTGCATACGTACCTTTTACGTAAAAGTTGGAGCAATTACAAATTCTCTATATTTGTATTATATGCTTTAGAATTACTCTGGAATTCACTAAAAGCTCATCTTACAGTTTATTCCAGGAAGCGTCTATTTTTAAATTTCAGGTTTGAGGGTGAGTTACATTCAGTAATGTATTTTATCCACTGGTGCCAAGTGGTGGTGAATTCGAGGCATAGAAAATTATTTATGTGACTAAAAACTTCTGGAATAATATGTTCCAATAACACTAACAATTTTCACTATTAATTAATAATATTTTTTAGTAGATAGCAAAACTGGAAGGAAATATCCATCCACTCACATAAACGTTCCTTGTTCCTTGTGCGTGAGCCGATTAAGGACCAACAAGACTCAAGTGTCTGCGTAGTGAGTTTCTGATCTATTCTTGTATCGTGCTTTCAGAACGTTTCTGGAGAAGTATACGAGATTGACGAGAAGATGCTTTCCAACCTGGACATCCTGGAGGATTACCCGTCTTACTACACGAGGCGACTGGAGACTATAGTAATGAAGGCGGAGGGGAGTATCCAGGAACAATGCTGGACTTACTTCCTGAACGGACACAAGCCTCACTTGCTGGAGTTGCCCACGATGGCGAGCTACTCCTCTCTGGGAGACCATGGCCTGCAGTACATGGAGAGGTACCGCAGAGACCCTGCTTACGACCACAGACTTGAAGTCATAGACAGAGCCTTGTTTTAGCCATACCATGCAATTATTACACTGCGTTCTCTCAAACGTCTAGACATTATTAATTAATTGTATACGCTTTAGTTATTTTTTGGGGTTCTCTAAAGCTAGTCGGAGCCATTTACCGTATCAGGGTACACTCAGGTTATAATTTTTTTAACGTGCAAAATTTGCATGCCCTAACAGGGTTTCGAACTCGGACCCCCTGGTGTGAGAAGCTGATACGCAACCACTCAGCCACCAGAGGCGGCAAATTTTTAAGTTTATTAAGTCAATTCAGTCGCATGATAATATTTATCTTAAGTAATTATTTTAATAATACAATACATACAGATAAATAATATTTTTGTTTCAGCAACAATGAATCCACCATTGATGACGTATAACATCGAATTTAATGGGAACAAACTAACAATTAATTAACACCGACTGAGAACTACTATTATTGTATAAAACGAATACATTTGCATGTTTTAATTAGACTATATACATTCCTGCGTATGTTAATCATTTACAATACCATTGTACCAATATTTAATAATTAAACATTATGTTGTAAAAACTATGCAGTTTTTATTAACATTTAACCTTAATTCTGTGATTTAGGTTCGTTTTTTTGACTACGGAATTCAGTTATTAAAGAACCCAGTGACGTTATGGTTCAAAATCAGCAAATTGATCTTTTTCTCAGATAGACCGATAACATAAAACTATTTCTTTTATAATTATATATATTCTTATTATAACTAAGAATTTTATTTAAAATTAGAAAACTCATAGTATTGACAGGTGACTTTGGTTAAATTTGAGGAAGTAAATCTAACAGCGGAAATCATTATGTGCAATTATGATAATTAGGGTTATTGGTAAATTGAGGTCTAATGGAAGACTAATGAGCAACTAATGGCGCGTGGAGAATGTTGTAAGTTGTAACCACAGAAGTATGTGATAGATGCACAGAGATCAAAGAATACTTTTAAATGTATACATTACACGTCTGTACTTTTTTAGAGTATTTCCAATAGTAGTTATTAGTGAATTGAATAGTAAAAACAGAAGATCAACAAACACATGCTAATTTTTATAAACAATCGGACCGGTTCATGAGCTCTTTTTCAATAGGTCTAATCTAAAATCTGATATTTGAATGTATTAAAAAGGACTTTAACAAAATCTTACTCAGCTGGAACGTTTACATGTTTTTATTTGTCTTGTACACACAGTCGTCACACTTAGGACGATAGTAATCACCATACTTATGATGCATTTACTAAACACTTAAAACACTAATACGACTTTAAAACAAATATTTAAAACGTCAAATTAAAAAAATACATGTAAGTAATTTTTAGGATTCTTTTAAATTCATCATTAAATTACTAATTAAATATTGAACTCACGATATTGAATTGTTACACGAGTCACTGCTTCGAAGTATTTAATGCTGAAAACTTATAGATGCATTTTGAAACGAAAGTTACTTATTTAAGTTATTAATTTAATTAACAATATCTATTTAACGTTTTGTTAATGTTTCTTTGATAATTCTTACATAATTGGAAAGTTTTAAGTTTTTCAGATTAACAGCTTTGAGGTGTGATTTAAAAAAAAAAAATAAAAAACACGTATGGACAGACAGACAAAACAAAGTGCGTATGTTTATATGAACGTTTTGTCTCTAATAGAATATCTGAAATTAGGCCAACTTCTCGCGGAACACCATGTATATTTTGACAACTTTATAAAAATTCACTAAACTTCCAATATTACGACAAATTAGTTAAGAAAATTAGGTAACCACGCAGGAAAAATTGTATGGTGCACATGCAACGCGTCTTCTGCAGGTTTGTAAACATCCTTTTCATCCTTTTGTAAAACAGCGTTTTGTTAGCCGACAAAGGAGAGGGGTTCTGAGAAGGGCCTGAGTTTTATGGTACCGACCGTGGCAGGTCTCTACTTTCTTTAGGTATATCGGTTGACAAACTGAGTAAGAACGTAACCAGGAAAAATTTTGGGGGGTTCAGACAACTGATATTTTTTCCGAACTGGGAAGAAAGTAAGGCCCCATTTTATTCCTTAAAAAGTTCTTGGCCCGTTTCTTTGTTGAGAACGATCTTTCAAAGGTATATGTCTGTAATACTGAATGATTTAAATAATAAAAATCGTTTACTAAACAAGTTAATGAAAAATATTTAAGGTGTCCGGGCCCCTTGGACCCCCTCGCTGGCTACGTCCTTGAAGCTGAGTCGAGGGCAGCTGAGGATGAGACAGCCCGGCCCGACCCTTGTACACCTTTTCCAGTTTCTCCGCATTTTCCGATGTTTTTTGTTTAGCATTTTTAGTACTCGAGCGAAGGACTTAAAAGAATTTTATACGAAATGGTATCGTAGAACCCATATAGTTCTTAATTGACATAAAGATGGGAATAGTCAAGGTATTGGAGGGAAAGAATGTCATGTAGACACTCACAAATCCCTTCTCCCTTCACTCATTCATTGTCCCATCCACTTTGGTTATTTCGGTTGGTCAGACTATCTACATTCTAGCCTGCGCAGAAATAGTAAAACCGGTTTTCTGCACCCGTGAACTGAGCTCTAAACAATAAACATGGTCATTGTTACAAACTACGACAATCCCCATAGACGCGGCTCTCTTTCCCTATTCTTCTCGGAAACAAGACAATACCAGAATTTGTGTTCTATTGAGTGATTGTCCCTTGCCAAGAATACTACCTTTTATAATCTCTTTAGAACAAAGGTACGTGCACTATAAGAACGAGACACTTTGGCTGCGTAATAAAATAGTCCTTACGATATTTTATAGACGAACTTAATGTAGGTTTCATGAGTGGACTCCAGAATGTAAATATCTTATTGAATTTACATTACTATCAAATCATAGAAATATATATTTCTTATTTATTTATCGTTATTATTTATTTATTATTATTGTTATTATTTATTCTTATTTTTATTACTATCTTATATGAATTTAGTATGTAACATGATAATATTTGTATGAGAAGCCTATTTTATAATGATTTCATTTAACAGCCTTGGGAAATGGTAAAATAATTATAAATCAAAATAAATATCAGTCATACTAGTATGAACTCAGTTCGAAATGAATCAATTTGGCTTATAAACTACTTTGGAATACCCCATAATAACACAATCGTGCTAGTTATACATATAATAAAAAACTGCCGTTATCGAGTTACGAGTATACAACGATTATACAAATCGTAAAACAGTGGTTGGGAGTGCGAAATACAAAGAAACATTTACAAAATCCAAGCTGGCACATTTTTAGTATGAATGCTTTAATCAACCATTTTTGCGCTGTTGCCAATTTTCGAGGTGTCTAAAGCAGCCGATAAACATTTTGGCTCCGAAGTAAACAAAAACAAATGTCTATTAGGCTTTGTAAAACAGTAGGACTTTGTACCGTTGTGTTTAAGTTACGTTTATACAGTTTTGTCCTAACAGTAAGGCAATACAAAATACGAGTATCGCAAGTGTAATACATTTTCTTGTTTGACCATTCGCTCATGGAAGTATTTGATTACATTTTTTCGCTAGTTGAATTTGAGGTTATCTTTAAAACCAGTTTGAGGAAAGCCGACGATCCAGCGTCATGACACCATCTGTCCGGAAACCCGTGGCCCTGAAGGATTAGACCCTTAAAGACACACAATGATGCAGGGTTGGCCACCCCAACCCGACTACCTGCCTGCCCTGAGTCATCAACTACTACCTTGGAGTACAAAAACTACTTTTTATCGTATTTAAATCATTTTAGCAAATATGCAATCTCCATGACAAAACAAAGAAAATAAGTATAAACACGTCATAAATACACCGTATTTGAAAATATAATTAACGTATGGTTACGCATGTAATAGAAGTAACGTAGTTTAGAACGAATAAATAGAATTCAACACTTAGGAACCCAGTCGATGATTGACAGGACAGCTTGACACTTAAGTGCGTGAAGGCGCGTGCGGGTGACACCTTGTGTCGGCAATCATGAGTCACAGTTCCCAGAGCAGAGTGTTTACTGGTAATCAATTACTTCTTTGAAATTTGTACGTCTACAAATTAATTTTAATTCTGATTCCAGTACTATGAGTTGTATAATGGATATAACAACAAAGGTTAAATATTCAGTAAGTTCATTACGTATACGTACGTAATTTCGAATATATTATTATTGTAATAGAGAAACAACAACATGATTTTTTGTTAAACAATGTTAAGTTCACCACTGTAGGTGGGAGGACGGTCGACCACGTGCCACTTGACAGTTTCTCCAAATTTTGCACGCGCAATTACAAATCTATAGCTGTACTAGGCTTATATCACACGTGAAAATGTCATAAATGTATTCAGTTTCATAAAAAACCTATTTACTCTACGATTTTTTAATTTCCATCATGGCGTATGATAATACAACGCTTGTGTTGTCTTATGTTGTTGTCTCCGAAATTGGCATGGGTCTAAAGATGTTCACTGACGCTCAGCCAAATCCCACATAGTGACGCTTTACCCAAAATGTCAAGTCGTCCATGAAATTCGTTCTGGAGACATTGTGCGAGCAAACAGACAGACAGACATAAATGAAATTTTCTCAGCCCCTCGAGTGATGGCTGAGCGTTAGCGATCAATTAAGCAAATCGGGAAACACTTTCACAAAACCATTTTTAACTGAGAAGTTTTAGTGTGAAACGAAAGCATTTTTAATTTCTAATTCCAAAGTTTGGGTGATTGGAGTTACATAAAATACATGATAATCATTGAAATCGATGTACAGGAATGAAGCTTTATGAAAACTTCGTCTATAGGGTCGTTTTTAAGTTATCGTGTTAATAGATATACAGACAGACAAACAGAAATAATTATTTCCAACCCCACGAATTAGGAAATTTAATATTTGTAACTTAAATGTGTGCCCTTTGTCTGACTTGCAAGGGTCCAAACTCTGAAACTACTATCAACACGGCCGCTCCCACCCCTGGCAGTTGTCGAATACCCCACCCTCTCCTCTCCAACACGTTTTCGCTCATCCAAGTTCCAATTCCCAAACAATGGCAATGGTAAAAATACATTGTCTACATGTTTACATTACACATGCCAGTACTAAATCTACCAACACGATCGGCTACAGCAGTCTGGCCGCTTGTGTAGTGACAGGTAATTTTGAATACTATAGACACGGTGCTCTTTGTGCAGGCTACTTTTGTTTGGAGGAAGAAATGAAAGGAATCCACCTATAGTGAGGTCCAGAAATGGCTAAAAAATTCAAAACAGTTATTCGTGTCGCTGGCGTCAAGAGAGTAAATCAAAATATAAAGACCATGAATCATAGTCATCATAAGTTCAAAAGTTCTTTTGGAAATATGCATGTCTACTTACGATGTTATACATTAAGAACTTCCCGTTAACGCATGGGAAACTTCCTTTTTTCCAAAACTTAAGCTAAAGGATTCCTTCCACAGGAGTGTTTGTTACAACAGTTCCACTCTTGAGACCCTACCAGAACTGCAATTTACTTTGATCACTAAAGGATACATTTAATGAAAATATATTAAAATAAAGCAATTTGACCAAGCAACATTACTTCTTCAACAAGAACACCATGTACATAACAACAACATTAGTGTACTGTTGATGATATTGATAGTTAAATCATTAAATTCTCTAGTTAAGAAGCAACACTATAAACGCGCTAGTAAGAAAACAAGATATGACATTTACTAAACAACTTGTAACTGTTCTTACCAATTATATATTCTTTGTACAAAAAGCGCAAAAGCTTAAAAATCCCTAGTTAACAATTTAAGAAAACACGAGAACACAAAAACACATTTGTTGCGGCGTAAAGTAACTTGTTATATAAGAAACATGTAACGAACAAAGTGAAATTATAATTAACAAACAAATGTAAGTAAAAATATATAACGTTAAAGAGTTCTCAACAACCTCGATAATTAAGAACGATATGAAGTTTGAATTGGTTCTGGGTAGATCCTACCTCATTGTATTAAACGATGTCATCCATCTCTAAGATAATCTTGATGATGAATAAGTATAAGATATAAAATGTATCTGAGACTTACCTTCGTAATGCGTATATTGTGTCCCGTGTAAAGCGTGAAGTTCCTACTACACTCTGCTAGTCTGCTAGAGGGATCACGGCGTGTCCTTCCTCTTCTACACCCTGAAGGTCTGAGCACTATTGATCACAGTGTGTCTTCTGTACCACCCTTAAGGTTCGACCACCAGATACAGAATGCGGACCTTCAGCTGTGCAGTGTGGTGTCATCAAGCCGGCCATCCCCCCTCCACAACCTTCCCCTCACCACAACCCCTCGCGACCACGTTGCGCTTGGGCTCGACCTTGCACGGCTCGGTTCCTTGCCTGATACGGGCCCCTGTCCCAAATAATTTATAACCGCACTTCTATGCTCAGCCCCTCATGAGTCATACGGGCGAAGTTAAAGCCATATTGAAAATTCGATATTTTATGCTGTATTAGTTGGGGAAATGCAATAATTAAAGTCAACTATTTCTACAGGCGATGTACCACTTCCAATTTTATATTGTCCTTTATAGATGTTACAGATTATTAAATGTTCTGCGGTTTATGATAACAGGTAATTAAAAATTGATTCTTCAACAAAACCCCTTAATGTTACTCGCTGAAAGGATTAATATGCCTTAATTGGACTGTCTGGGATATTTTCTCGAATGTTGTACTTGGGGGAGAGGGTATAATATCGTTTAACTAAGAAGATGTAATCGACTTTCGGTTGGAAAAAATTGTTTTTGAAAATATATATTATTAATATGTTATGGAATAATTATTAGAAAAAATGTAAATTTGTTTTGACATTTCACGAAGTAGACGTTAAAAACAGAATTTAGGGACATTATAATAAAGTTACAAACTAATAATGTTGAAGTTGAAGGATATGAATTATTACAATATGTACATGAACGATAACTGAAGGAAATTATACGTTTTATGTATGAACCATGTGTGGCGAACAGTTAGGTGAAGTTAAATGCAAAATTTCAGATCTATAGCTCGTTTCATTCTCAAATGTCAGACAGAGAGACACCAATACAGAAAAGAGATGATTACATCTCCTCTTCTCCAGCAGACAAAAGAGAAATGGTATCAGTCTACTAAGTCATAGGCTTCAATGACGCTCAGCCAAATACCATGATTATGAACTATTATAGAACAAAATTAGAAGCAAAAATTATAGTCTACAGATAAAATCGATTTATCTTGCAACTTAAAACATCCTTTTATTATATTGTTTACATTAGGTTTAATAGCAGTGTTAAAACGATAAAAGTTCTGGTGAGCTAGGGAGGGGACCACAACGCAAGGTTGCGCTGAAGTCGGACATTTTCACTGACTATCAGTACTGACTTTTCACTTTAATATTATTTTAACTCTGTGTTTACAAGTTTTTCCTTTACTGTTTGAATATAAATATCGCGTGTTAAAATCTCATATGGTTATACTCATTTTGTTTACAAATTTATTTAACCTACTATCTTTCGTTCCCATCATAATTACACACAAGATTAAAGTAAATATATTCACTAATGCAAATCCCATGGGTGATATTATACCAACAGCAAAGCGAACTCAGTGTTGTCTATATAGAGATGAAGTTTCATGCAAAATTTAAAGCCTATCGGTAATTTTTTTTTCGAGAAGACGTGGGGACAAACAGAAAATTTGTATTTCCAACCCTTGAATGACTGAGCGTTAATTTCCTCTAAGAAATTAAGAAACATGTAATTGTCTTATATTTAATTGTAAAAACAAAATTTCTGTGTCATATATTAACAAAATTTCTGCCATATATAAACAAAATTTTTGTATTTTTCTGAAATTATAACTCATGTACATATTGTACAAAATTCACTTTTTTATCTTCAGCGATTTTATTTATTCCTGGATACTAATTCTTTAAATTTCCTACATTAAATGCGTATAAGTCCTGGAGAAAAATGCTTCTATGCTTATAAAAGTAAGAAAAATATTTATAATTTTTCTGCTTTCAGGGAAATTGATATAAAAAGGTGTGATATAAAATTTAAAAAACCTATCTGAACCAAAAAACCGATTGGACCGACTTTAAGTAAAAATATTTTCTTGTAAGTCCTTCCTAATTACTATCTAATTAATGTTCTATTATTGTGACCGAATAATTACAATCAATGCCACTACCATCTCGAAAGTTTGTTGTGATATGATTACAGCCTACTAGTAGTAAATTTGATTCAAATCACACTACCGGTGAATACTTATATACTACGGTGGTAGTCAGTGATTACGAAGTGACTATTCATCGCAGGTAGTTTTTAATGTCGTAGTTACCTCGGTATTAACTCCCTTGCTGTATTTGATGTTTCAAGTTGAAAAACTAAAGACGTGTCTGATTTATAGAAATTAAAAAAAAATGAAGGAGTTCAAAGTTCAAAGCTGGTTCCTATCCAAGACACTCGTGTAATAATGGGAGTGCCGATGGTCGAGCGGACTAAGACGTCGGACTTATGATTTGAGCTAGAGGTAAGGAAGATTTAAGTCCTGTATGTATCAGTAACATGGACATTGTTACACATGGGCTCTCATTATTCTATTTGAACAGATACTCACACATGCCAGTGGCCCATAAGGACAGGCAGAGTAAGGCTTAAAGATCGGCCTCTCCTTTAATATAGAAAATTTGATTTACTGTCGATAAAATAGTTGAATCATTAAATTTCTTTATTCAGTAGTATTACGAGAAATCTTAATTAAAACAAGACGCGTCAATATGAGAAACATGCTGTACCTTGGATCTCCAATAATATCCTTAACTGACAGAGAGTTCAAAAGCAACAAGGACTCCTGTTAATTATTGAAAATCAGCAATTAATTCCGGAATCAAGTGATGTAAGAACTTCATAACTCTATTTGGATCTTGTTACCATGATTAAATCGATATGTAACAAGCTTTCTGGTTAACGAAAATACATATAACGTAGCTATGGTAGGACTGCAAGAGGCTACTCACCAAAACCTAATTTCATCATATTCTACTTTAATGTTGTTGAAAGGATAACAGGATTTCGGACATTTGCCATCGTTATAGGTTACACAAGGTATAACACAACGTTTCTAAGATTGGAATCTATCTTCTTCCACACGTTTTTTAAGACTTTTAAACAATTTTCTTACATCCCCCACCTGATGAAGAGGATAGAATTCAGTCCTCGAAACGTTGTGTTATACCTTTTGTTACCCATAACGATGGCAAATGTCCCAAATCTTGTTATCCTTCCATCGTCAATAACAAACTTTAAACCAAGAATAATGTTGTTGATAACTATTTTCTTTATGAATTTTCACATTCCTGTTACTGCAGCATCTAGAATCTGACGTTGTTGGCTCCTAGAATATGGAGTCATATTCGTACGAAGAGATCAAAAAAAAAAACATTAAATTAACCCTTCCCACCATAGCCACGTTATGTGTAGATAACTCGATTACACCACCGTGTTTAGAGATAGTGTCGAAAACGTCGTAGTGCGCTCAGTTGTGCACCTGATGAGACAATGAGAACACCTCTTCATGTAGATTACACTTGATTTTTGGTATAGGCGTGTCTGATGTCGAAACGATGAATAAAAGTTTGTTTCGTGTTTCTTCTTTGCCTACCACCCATTTTTTGGCCTCTCATTGTCTGTGACATCGTCAGATTTCAGACACTGCGCACTAAGTGGAAGGTCTATTGGAGCTAAACGTAACATTTGCATTAAAAACAATTTACGTTTTCAAAACATCAGCTGTCTGTCTTTAGATAAGACCTTATGTGGTTGTGACCCCTTCTGCGCTCCCCCTAAAATTGTGAACCATAGATTGAAAACCACTGATGTCAGTAAACGCGATGGATGATTTGTTAGATATATCAAAGTGAGCAGTTCGTGAAATTGTTCAAAATGTTGATTCTGCTGTTTGTTTGGAATGACAAGTCAACGTTAACAATTTTGATTTGTATTGACGGTGTCCACCTCACAATTGTTTAGTCTACAACTAATGGCAATATAATAGAAGCTTATGATGCCAACCCATGAATCACTACTGTTGTAGGGAAATAGAAAGATATTATCCACGATCCAGTACATAAAACATTTATAGCTTTCGAGTAATGTCTTACTGGTGATTTGTTCATTGGAAACTGTGGATGTCAATATAGAAAGGAAGTTTACGTTAGTGGTTAAATTCTATTAAGATTAACATGAGATCAAAATAAATACATTTTTATTTAAATTTACTGCGGGCTGAAACAGTAGAAACAGGCTTTAACATTTGACCTCTAAACCTCCTTGAATATTAAATTAAATTACTCAATAAATTGTATAACCATACAACAAAAGTTGTATTTTATGCGGGTTCAATGCATTTTTGCAGGGATAGAGAATATATGTATCGTTCTCGTATGTACCGAAATATATGTTGTGGTAATTATTAAGTCACAAAATAATATCCTTCTAATGCGTAATATTTTGTCATATGAGATGCATGCATATTTTTTACTTCAGGTTAAGGTTTAAGTTTGGTACATTAATTGTAGTTGTTCAAATTGAAGGTTGTCAATGTTTACGGAAGATCATATCTACATGTGAATGTTGAGATTAGTTCCAGGTGAACCTAGCTCCTCTTCGCAAAGCGTCTGGAATCTGACGTTGTCTCAGACTGAAGTCATCTTCGTCTGAAATACAGAAATATAGTGTTATCTAAGTGAAGAGGTCATTCTCATTTTCTCATCAGGTGCACAATTGAGTGCACTACGATGTTTTAAGGTTATTTTTGACGATGGAAGGATTGTGAAGGAAACAGGATTTTCCGGACATTTGCCATCGTTCAGTGAAACAACAAATCAGTAACACTACGTTTCTGAAACTCGTTTCGAACTATGTTTCAAAACGTAGTGTTACTGATTTATTGTTTCACTGAACGATGGCAAATGTCCGAAAAATCCTGTTTCCTTCACGATGTTTTAGACACTATCTCTAAGCACGATGGCTTAACCGAGTTTATTACATAACGCAGCTATGGTGGGAAAGGTTGATTCAATCTCAGTGTAAAATGTTGAGTTTAGTTCTTCACCTAGATTACACTATATTTAGTAGTGTAGGAATCTCTGGTATCGAAACGATGTAAAGAGCTCATTTTCAGCTTCTTCTATACCTCTTCAGACGAACATGACTCCAGATTCCTGAAGTCTGAGACAGCGTCAGTCCTAAAAGGAAGGTAAAGTGGAGTTAAACTCAACATCCACATTGAATCAACCCTTTCCACCACAGCCACGTCATATTTACATGCCTAGAATTAAAATGTACAAGACTTTAACAACTGATAAACGGTTCAAATCTCCAATTAAATGAACCTCGTTGTTTATACCTATATTTTCAATCCAAGAAATTATCATCATCATTTATTTTCTATATTAAGATTGTCATAGTGCTACTCCCGTGTTTTAATCTACAAACAATCCACCTTCAATTGACACATTATGGTAGATTGAGAAACATTGCATTTTAATTTCAAATTTCAATAGCAAGACTTATTGTAAATAATTGCAATGAAATGACCTCGAGTTTTACCCGACATGAACAATGTTGAACCGTAACATTTGTGCGCTCGTATTTGTAGAGTTACGGGATATGTCTCATTTGAATATTTTATTAACAATCATTATTCAGTATTGCACGTTTTGAATGTTCAAATGATGAAGTACATTAACCTGAGATTTATCTGAGCAAGATATGAAAATACAACAAACATTATTGAAAACATTGTAAGCGTAATAATTATATATTTTAAATGAGATATCTCTCATGATTCTAGGATTAAAATTAAGGCGAAATAGTATTTCGGGTTAACTCTGTTCTTATGTAGTTAAAATAAAATATAGCTGTCATGAATTTATCAGCGATGTACTAACTAATATTATAACCTCTCTAAACAATCGGAGCTCCTCCACTTCCATTTCATCAAATTTTGCCTACTTTGTGTTCCCTACATATAACTGAAATATGATGAAAGAAGTATTGTGTTTTAAGAAACGATGTAATAACAACAATGTAATTTGTTCTTATTACATATCATATTTGGACTAAACCAAAACAATTAAGTATTGAAGTCGCTAACACGCTGTTCTGACGCCCTCTGTGATAAGAGACATGTCAGCGCCTTCAAGTGGCTGGTCAACGCCTGGCTTCGAATCATCAGCCCAGACAATGCAGAATTTCTTCTCACCCCCCCCCCCCCCCAACACTTATCGCTAGAGTTAACTACTTCCAATTATAACAAACGTTTACGCAACATCGTATTCCCAAAACTTAGTAACAATTATTTCGGCTTTTTATTTGTATTATTTGTGTTATACAAACTTGAAATTTTTTATCCAATTGTATAACGATGGCAAATGTCCAAAATCCTGTTATCCTTTTAAACTTAACATATTTTATTGTAACGCTTGCTACAATTAAGATATATTTTACACAATGTATGATTTAAATACAAGTTTAATATTTCATGTGTCATATATATATATATATATATATATATATATATATATATATATATATATATATATATATATATATACCGTCAAGATGTTATTGTTTTTTTTTGAAACTTCTATAGAGCATTTGTTATTTTTATATTTTTTGTACACATCTAGATTGGGACTGGCCAGTTCGCACAGACCTCGTTGTATGTGCTGTCAATGTTCGTACTTTATATATGTACAAAATTGTAGCGATGTAATGAAAACAAACTTGTACTTGATTTGATTTGAAGAGCCCGACATAAAGCAAGGCAAGTGTTATCGCATAGATGGGCAGCAGACAAACAGACTGCCCTTTGACCTTCAGATTCCAAAATCAATAGATTTCTTTCTTGGTACGAGAGAAAGCTACGTTTGTACAAAGTATCAACTCTCCAGGACCTAATCACCTTTGTGTAACGTAGTTATCGCACAGATAGACAGACGGGCCGACAATGACACGATTTTGAAGAAGGTCCTGTTGTGTCCTTTATAATTAAAAAAGTAGGACTTAAGGATACCCCAGGCTTCGCTGGAGTTGCATACAAAATGTTCTAGCCTATAGCTCATTGCATTCTCGGGATATCCTGCGGGCATACAGATAACAAAACAAGAAATACATTTTTCAGTCGCCAGGCAGACAGAAGAGAAAATCTGCGAGCCAACTGAGTATAGACTTCAATGAAGTTCAGTCTGAAATAGCCAGGCTTAAGAGGAATTTTGCTAGAACCCTTATTGGCCGAGCGTAAGCGAATGCCATCACTCAAGGGGTTGGGAATATTTCATTTCTACTTGTCTGTCCGCTCGATATCTCAAAAACGATGCTTCTGACATATACGTGTAACTTTGTAACAGAGTTAGTTCCCGTACTGTATAGCTAAACGAATCTCTACTATATATATATTATATATGTGTGTGTGTGTGTGTGTGTGTGTGTGTGTGTGTGTGTGTGTGTGTGTGTGTGTGTGTGTGTGTGTGTGTGTGTGTGTGTGTGTGTGTGTGTGTGTGTGTGTGTGTGTGTGTGTGTGTGTGTGTGTGTGTGTGTGTGTGTGTGTGTGTAATTTTAATTTTGCTCCTATTTAAGAGTTGGAGTAAAAATCCTGCTCACGTTTACTACCCGTAGTAGAGCAAGCGATCAACCTTTGATATGATAAAGGTGTTCTCAAAAGTTCTGCCGCTCAAAACGTAAGCATTGATATGTGGAGTTGCTCCGAGGGTGGTAGACAACCATGGCTGGCGGGTGTCACCGGCTGGGTCGGTAGTGGCGGGTTTTCCCTCGACCCTCGACTATTGTAACGACAACAACAGAAGAAACTGACCGGGGCCAGTTTGCTCTCTCGGTGGAAAGTCCAAAAACATGCCATGTGACCATCTGCACAGATAATGATAATACAATAAAGCTCAACTTCACCACGACTTTGTCGCATTCGAACCATGATTTCAGATGTTTCTATGCTCTTCTTCAGTTATCTAATTGTTAATTTTGTATGTGTACCGTACTCTAATATTTCACAATGACTAAGATTCGGCCTTTTTCTAGTATGGAATATTTCAAAACAAGCTTTTTAACACAATACAATTCCGCCAGGGAGAAATTTTACTCCTTTTGTTTCGTTTTCTAAAGTTCGAAACACTAATAACTCATTGCTGCCACACTCAAAAGGACAGTGAGTCTGTTAGGCGTATATGCTCCAAATCTAAAACTACTGAAATTGTAATGCAAAACCAAGAAATGCAATTTTCCAGAAAACGTTTCTAAATTCCGAACTGACTACATGCGTAGCTAATAGGTCTCTGTTTGGGAAGGAATGAATCTGTTTAAAGAGCACACCACACTGAAAGAGGTGTGGTATGGAATGGATTTAAGTTTGAGTAAATTAGATAAACCTAATTCAAAGTAAATCATTTTACTACTGTATGTCAAACAAATTTGATTGCTTTTATACGTTTGTTTTGGAGGGGGGCTTTCGGGGGTTCTATGTCCCCCATCCCCTTCTTAGGGGCGCCACTGCGGGATCTGTTATAGTGTTGTCTCCGGTTGTTGGATGCTTTTAGTGATGATGCCTTGAAACTAATTCATAGCAGTCCTTAATAACGTAGAATCATGGATAAAATTGTTTTAGCATTAAATAGAAGCGTAGAAAAAGGGTTTAAAATTTGCGACCTTACAAAGAAATTTGACATAAATATGATTTTTTTAATATAATAATTTTACATATCTCAATACTATAACATTACACTACACTTCAAAGACTACGATGAATAGTCATGTACTGCACCTGTACAAACAAAAGAAATTGTCTTCAGAATTGCAAACACCCTCTTCTATCTTTTGTAAGACAGCGTTTTGTTCTCAACAAAGGAGACCGGTCGGTCTGACATTTCTAGTGGACTTTGGCCAACCTTTACAAGGCAAATTCTACGAAAATCTAAGCCCCAATTGGCGGTGGTGTATGTTAGAGTAGGTCTAGGAAAGGGCTGGGATTATTAAATGCAAGCTTGTACTTCTGAAGTCGATTCTAGAAGCAGTGTATGGTATACCAGGATGGCCAAAAACCTCGTGTAGGAAATTCCAAGCTGATCGAAAAGCAGCTGAAACTAGTCAGTAATAACCATTATTAAATAATCCGTAAACTAAAGCTGTACGGATAATTACAAGACTAATATTAATAACATTGATTATAACCGTAAAAACTATCCCATGGTTCTTGTAAAATAAGCCCGTGTCGCCAATTAATTGTTACTTAATTCGTAATCTACCGAAGTTTGTAATCTGTTGAAATATTTACAGCCTATTAAGTCTAGAGGAACTGTAATACATGCAAATAAACTGATCGTAGATTTCTACAGTAAACCGGACACGCAAAAGCTAAAACATTTTAGTAAAACAGTTGATCTCACCAACAGATGGAAATTTGTGAAATTATAAATAACTTTGTTAATATGAGACTAAATTTACCCAGTAAATCTTGATGAATTAGTTTGCAGTCTAGACACAGGACGATTTTCAAATATATGTGTCTTGTTTTACAGCGATGTATCTTCATTTGCTATGATTTTTGTTATATAAATATATGCGATAGGTCTTCCTAAAATTTTAAACTTGATTATATTTTTGAAATTACAACCTAGAAATGTAGGTTTAGCATTTGGATTTCTATGTATCAAAATTTAAGTATAAATACAGTAACTAAGCATGAATGTTATTAGCTTATCATACATTATTGGCTGAGCGTTAGCGAAACCTTTTATCCAAGGGTATGGTAACATTTCATTTCTGTCAGCCTGTCTGTCTGTTGGCACGAAACCTAAAAAAACGAACAACTTTAAAATTCCTATAGCCTTTAGATTGTACATGTAGCTTCATTTCTATGTAAGCAGCATTGAGTTCAATGATGTTTCATGTCACTCTATAGAATTGGGCCGATTATTTTAGCGAATGTTTTTTACATTGGTTTTGTGGGTAACCGTGTTGACTGATGTGAACCATGAGCATAATAAATAAGTTTTATAAACAAATTTAATACATAATAGAATTTTAATCGTGTGACCTTTTATTTATAGTTAAAAAAGAAATATAATAAAGTGAAAAATCAATGTTAGAAATAGGTAAGAAGATTTATTGCAGAGCACACCTGAGTTGTATTACCTTCTTAGCTCATCGGAACTTTTATTATTTGAACACTGCCATGAAAAGTAATAAATAAAATTGAGAATGTATCATGTGGCAAGATATCTCGAGAGTTCGAAGGTGGTGCATGTTCATACATGGAATTCGGGTGATCCTATTGATCAGTAGGCTGCCACAATTTATATTTTGTTTGTCGAAGGGATATTCAGTTATTTTTTGTCTGTATATCTATGTTTCTAACATTTTGTTATGTAACATTTTTAAAGATAATATTTGTAAGTAAAGAATTAAATCTTGTAATTTAACTCAATTTCCAGTAATCATGCACAATTTAGTGTACTCCTAGATTTTCCATAAAATGTTATATCACTTCTATAAACAAACATTGTTTGTTTTAACCACTACATTAAAAACATGTTATTAAAAACATTTCATAATACAGGGTAGGAGTACGCCACGCCACGTGTTATATATCAGGCTTCCCTGGAGTTGCATAGACTCTGTCATGTCATTCTAGACATTTTCTGTGGAGAGACAGACAGGCAATCATACAGAACAGAACTTTTTATAACCTCCAGGAAGGCAGAAGAGAATCATGCCAGTCTGATAAGCTTTTGTGGCGCTCAGCCAAATCCCTATAGATATAAATGCACCATAATAGAACCCCTTTTTTGTCTAAGTAGAATTAAAGTCTCATGCAAATTTTAAAGTCTACATATAACATCTTTCTCAAAATATTTTGCAAATGGTTACGTGTAGTCTATGTATTACTATGTCACATGTTAAAATGTCATAATTATGCTTTAATGTAATCAGTATGTTTACTAATGTATTTATTCTCCAATTCTCTCGTTGCCATCATGGTTATCAATAAGACAAATCTAAATTGTTCGTTAAGACGCCGCCAAATTCTATGGAGTTACATGTTACAGCACCGAACACGATGTTGCCCATGTATAAACGAAGCTTCATACAAAGTTTCAATTATAAAGGTCAATTCGTTGTCGATATATTGTGCAGACATACAGGAACGAAATTTTTCCAGCCCCTCGAGTTTTAAACTTCACTCAACTAACAAGTACATTGTTTAACAATGCTAGTCAAAACTTACAGAAATAATGTCTGGTTATAAACCATACATTTTGTATTGATTGACTTTTAAATATGAAAAATCATTTCATCTTCCCAATATTAATTTTGAAGTTGTATTTGACTTTATAAATTTAATTTAAGGTCTTAAAAAGTATTGGTAAGTCTCAGAGAAGAACAATGTCATACAGGCTCGTCGTGTCACTACTGACGTGGTCCTAGCTGAGCGACAAAATCTTGTTGACAACGCGAATCCAGCGACTACGAATATACAAATACATAATGAGACATGAGCGTATCCTAGCTGGACTAGCGACGATATTTTGCCGGTTTGTGCAACCGGAGACAAACATGTTAGTCATTGGTTGCAAGACAGCGGCGACACGAATGTGGTACCTGGAATTAACAGCTATGGCGTCATGTCGCGTCCCTTCGACGCCTTCACCTCTTAAGAGCACTGTTGATACTATTTGACATCACTTGTGTCGTTGACAGATTGGTGAGCTCAACTACCACGGGGCCTTACAGATCAGAGACATCAGACATCAGAGACATCAGTGGACATCAGAGCGTTCGAAATGAAGGGTGAAAATATAACATTGTAAAAATACAATTGTAGCCGGAAATAGTGTTTGGCTTATAACCTTAACTGATCAGTCCAAGAAGGTGAAAAACACGAAAGGATGACCGAAAAAGACTTTACTGAATGAAACACCTAAAAGATCAATGCAAAAACTTTACTAAAAAGAAATGTTTCTACATTTAGATCAGGTAATTGAAGACCTCAGTTTCAGGTGTCAATTACTTAAAAAACAATCTTTAAGATTTCCCAGTACTTTTAGTTTCCAGGTGATAATTGAAGAAACATAAAAACAAAATCTAGTATCGTATTTATAAAATATAAAGAACGAATTCAAGGCGAATTATTAGATTACAGTATTTAATTCAAAATCTTTGGTTTAAAAATGGTCTAAATTTGAGATACATTTCTAAGTTATTTGTAACAGAGTTAGTCAAATCTTTAGTTTCCTACAGTAAAAGCTCGAGCGATGCCATCCATGACTTCACAGCAAGAAAAAGGTGAAAATTGACAAATGAAAACAAAAACAAGAAAAATGAATAAATTTAAGTCTCGGTGTAGTGCCATAGACGTATCTAGCGGGGGCGCTACCGGTGCCGTGGCACCACCACTAGATTAAGATTTTGTCTGTGCAGAATGTGGTTTTTACGTAAAAACCAGGGAACTGCAATATTTTCATGGTAGCACTATTTAATAGCCAATTCATATATTTATTTCATTAACTTTCATTTCTTAAAGGATTTTCCACATGTACAAAATGTACCATCGTCGGTCATTGCGATAAGTAGGTGTGCAGTGGAAATATGTTAGTGTCTGCTTTGTATGGGCTTCAGCAATGGCTGGGAAATTCATCGGGGTATAGACTAGGTGTAAACTAGTCAATCCGTCCATTATGTATGTTCGCTATTATCCACATTTGTTTAAACTCTGGCTTGGTTAGTGCCTGATGAAATCACAAGAAAAATCCAATTATTTCTAACTTCTTTGAAACACTTACAAATGATTTGAAATTTTATTGAAAATAGTCGACAGAGGCATGCATTATTTAAGGACGTCATCAAACAACCTGCAATTAAACTATAACCTCTAAAATCCCTTTTAAACAATAAATGGGCCTGCCGTTTAGAGGCGGTGTTTGTAATTTATATTCATTTACATGAAATTGCAAAAGCCACTGAAGAGTGTATGGAGTCTAGTATCTGTTCAAAAGCTAAGGCCACCTGTAAAGGTATTTTGCTAAAAGTGAAATCTTTATTTCATCTTTTGCAAATTATGCATTTCGTACTTCAGCTTGTGAAAGCGAGTGAAGCTCTGCAAAATCATAAAATATACTTTTACCTAGCAGTTTATGGCATTGAAAGCCTAGATGTTGCTTTGGTAGACATGGGAGTGAAGAATCGTGAAGAACAGTTTGAGAATATCTTTATCAAAACAAAAGAAATGTGTTCGGAAAATGAAAATATAGGTTATATTAGAAGACACCAGTTGTTCTTCTTCCCCATTTCTACACGCACAAAAAAAGAAGAAATTATATTTTTACTTATTCCTCTGGTTTAGATCCCCTTCTAGAAAATCTGAATACTACATTTGATCAAGAAACAAAAAAGTGATCTCTGCTAGAGGAAAATTGACGAGGTTAAATCTTAATGACTTTAAAGTGTGAAAATGAGGATTTTTAGATTCTCGCAAAACAGTTCAATTTAAATTTTGCAGAAATGACGGCAGAATTTAAGCAGTTGAAATCAAAGAGGCATGTCAAAACATATACACATTTTCCGCCTATAAGAGTTCCGGAATGGATTGACTGGCTATATCAGATGCAAGGACGTAGCCAGCGAGGGGATCCAAGGGGTCCGGACCCTCCCCACAATTTTTAGTTTTGTCAATTACTTTATTAGTAAACGATTATAATTATTTAAATAGATCAGTATTACCGACATGTACGGCTGAAAAAATGGGTCAAGAACTTTTAAAGGAACAAAATGGGACCTTACTTTTTGTCCACTACGGGAAAGTATATCAGTTGTGTGGACCCCTCCCCCCTCAAATTTTCTTCCTGGCTACGTTCTTGTTCAGATGTATTGAAATTACAGCAGTTCCTAAGCAAATGTAATATTAGTGAATAGTAAAATGCCTGTTGAAGCAATAGTATAGTTTTAGAGTTATAAACTGTATTGCAAAAATTAAAAAGACAGCTTTACGAAAATGTGAGTTTTGGTCATATATTGAAAGAAATATTGTTATTTATTTTGACATAAAAAAATCATCTTTCGCAGTTTGTAAATGAAGTCATCCTACGTATATAATTAATTAGGGGGACCCGACCGATTTTTTTGTCCAGAGCCCACCAAAACTGTCAAAGGCCCTGGGCATAATTAAGATCTGCGAGTGTGATCCTTCTCTACTAGCCTCGCCAAAAACATAGCACTACCTACCTGTTCATTGTTACCACCTGCAGGATTGCCACAACACCCGGCCCCAAGGACGCTTGGGGCGGCTCTACTTCCCCGTTATTCTTGGAAGCTAGACAAAACTATCAGGTATTAGACATGTATACCCTGCTTACTTTTGACAAGGGTTTATGATGTCACGTTTCAGCAAGGACAATGAGTTCTTACTGAAACCTCTTACAATTGATCCTACTTTCTATGTCTAATCAGCCGCGAGTTAGTGTTTCTTCTTGAACATTCCTCAAACTAGTGAGGCTTCCATTGCATTCGTATATCGTACTGGGTAGTAAACCTAACAATACCCAGTCACAAGTAGACGTAAGTAAGAAATAATTAACTCTTTGTTAATCCCTTATTTGTTAACTCCTTATCAATTTAGACCCCATATGGATTTTGGCATAACAAATATACTGTAATATTTCCACATTTACTGCTTATTCCTTGCAATTAGAACTACTTTTTACATTTGAAAACTCATTGTGTGTAACAGACAAATAGGTCAATTTTTGTGAATTTTTAATAATTTTCATTGGTATTTTTAAAGATTTTAACATACAGTAAATTCGAATATAAATGCATTGTCTTATTTATTTTCCAAAAACTTCCATTTTCTTATTTTAAGGGATTGTTTTGTTCTCATCTCAAAAGCACACAATCACTCGTAGTGCCATATTGTTGAACCTATCGGCACGTACATTGATATAACAAGGTAGGAGTACGCCACACCACGTGTCGCGTAACAAGCTTCCCGAGGTTCAATGCCAAATTGCAAGTTTATAGCTGATTTCATTATTGATTTAAAAAAATTCAAATTGATATTTGTGAAGATTTTTTAGTGCATTATCTTTTTTTCCAAAAACTTCTGATTTATTATTCTGAAGGATTGTTTTGTTCTCATTGAAAAGCACACAATCACTAGTAGTACCATTTTGTTGAATCTATCAGCACGTACATTGATATAACAAGGTAGGAGTACGCCACACCACGTGTCGCGTAACAAGCTTCCCTGAGGTTCAATGCCAAATTGCAAGTTTATAGCTCATTTCATTATTGATTTAAAAAAATTCAAATTGATAGTTTTTGAAGATTTTTTAGTGGATTATCTTTTTTCTTAAAACTTCTGATTTCTTATTCTGAAGGATTGTTTTGATGTCATCTCAAAACCACACAATCACTTATTATGCCATATTGTTGAACCTATCGGCACGTACATTGATATAACAAGGTAGGAGTACGCCACACCACGTGTCGCGTCAACAAGCTTCCCTGAGGTTCAATGCCAAATTGCAAGTTTATAGCTCATTTCATTATTGATTTAAAAAAAATTCAAAATTGATAGTTTTGAAGATTTTTTAGTGGATTATCTTTTTTCTTAAAACTTCTGATTTCTTATTCTGAAGGATTGTTTTGATGTCATCTCAAAACCACACAATCACTTATTATGCCATATTGTTGAACCTATCGGCACGTACATTGATATAACAAGGTAGGAGTACGCCACACACCACGTGTCGCGTAACAAGCTTCCCTGAGGTTCAATGCCAAATTGCAAGTTTATAGCTCATTTCATTATTGATTTAAAAAAATCAAATTGATAGTTTGAAGATTTTTTAGTGGATTATCTTTTTTCTTAAAACTTCTGATTTCTTATTCTGAAGGATTGTTTTGATGTCATCTCAAAACCACACAATCACTTTATTATGCCATATTGTTGAACCTATCGGCACGTACATTGATATAACAAGGTAGGAGTACGCCACACCACGTGTCGCGTAACAAGCTTCCCTGAGGTTCAATGCCAAATTGCAAGTTTATAGCTCATTTCATTATTGATTTAAAAAAAAATTCAAATTGATAGTTTTGAAGATTTTTTAGTGGATTATCTTTTTTCTTAAAACTTCTGATTTCTTATTCTGAAGGATTGTTTTGATGTCATCTCAAAACCACACAATCACTTATTATGCCATATTGTTGAACCTATCGGCACGTACATTGATATAACAAGGTAGGAGTACGCCACACCACGTGTCGCGTAACAAGCTTCCCTGAGGTTCAATGCCAAATTGCAAAGTTTATAGCTCATTTCATTATTGATTTAAAAAAATTCAAATTGATAGTTTTGAAGATTTTTTAGTGGATTATCTTTTTTCTTAAAACTTCTGATTTCTTATTCTGAAGGATTGTTTTGATGTCATCTCAAAACCACAAACATCACTTATTATGCCATATTTGTTGAACCTATCGGCACGTACATTGATATAACAAGGTAGGAGTACGCACACCACGTGTCGCGTAACAAGCTTCCCTGAGGTTTCAATGCCAAATTGCAAGTTTATAGCTCATTTCATTATTGATTTAAAAAAATTCATATTGATAGTTTTGAAGATTTTTTAGTGGATTATCTTTTTTCTTAAAAACTTCTGATTTTCTTATTCTGAAGGATTGTTTTGATGTCATCTCAAAACCACACAATCACTTATTATGCCATATTGTTGAACCTATCGGCACGTACATTGATATAACAAGGTAGGAGTACGCCACACCACGTGTCGCGTAACAAGCTTCCCTGAGGTTCAATGACCAAATTGCAAGTTTATAGCTCATTTCATTATTGATTTAAAAAAAAATTCAAATTGATAGTTTTGAAGATTTTTTAGTGGATTATCTTTTTTCTTAAACTTCTGATTTCTTATTCTGAAGGATTTGTTTTGATGTCATCTCAAAAACCACACAATCACTTATTATGCCATATTGTTGAACCTATCGGCACGTACATTGATATAAACAAGGTAGGGTGTACGCCACACCACGTGTCGGTAACAAGCTTCCCTGAGGTTCAATGCCAAATTGCAAGTTTATAGCTCATTTCATTATTGATTTAAAAAAATTCAAATTGATAGTTTTGAAGATTTTTTTAGTGGATTTATCTTTTTTCTTAAAACTTCTGATTTCTTATTCTGAAGGATTGTTTTGATGTCATCTCAAAACCACACAATCACTTATTATGCCATATTGTTTGAACCTATCGGCACGTACATTGATATAACAAGGTAGGAGTACGCCACTCCACGTGTCGCGTAACAAGCTTCCCGAGGTTCAATGCCAAATTGCAAGTTTATAGCTCACTTCATTATTGACAAGATAGAACCACATACAATCACACGAAAAAGGATTGAGTTACGAAACAAATGAAAAATTGAGTCAGCCTGCTGAGTGTGTTTGTGGTTTCAACGACGCTCAGCCAAATTCCATGGTTGGATTTGCATTACCAGTTCATACTTGTCTATGTGGAGTTGTCTTGGAGTTTCATACAAAATGTCAAGCCGAGATGAAATCCATCTCGAGATATATTGTTATATGATATATCTGATGACAAAATCTTTCTTCATTAAATTGGGTTTAATATCAGTGTTAAAATAATAAACTTCAACACACCAGGTTGTCCTGAAATAATGTACGTGTTTACATGTGCTAATATGCTGCAAGTTAAAATCACTAGTGTACTGAGTTTGTTTACAAATGCAAATGTTATGCTATTTTCTCGGTGCGATTATGGTTATCCATAAGACTAATGCTATAATATTTGCTATCGCTCAGCCAAACCCCATGGAGTAACATGCACCATCAAGGAACTCGGTGTTCTTCACATTGAAATGAAGCTTTATGCACAATTTCAAGTGTATAGGTCAGTTCGTTTTTGAGATATCATGCTGATAAACAGACAAAAATGAAGTTTTTCCAGCCCCTGAAGTTATAGTCTTAGCAAAAAGCACAGCCCAAAAATTTGATTTTAACAATAAAAGACGTATTCGCTTTAAGTATAGTAACATAAATAATTCTTCAAGTTTAACTTTGAGAATATCAGGTAAAGGTGACAACTCAAAGTTGATTTCCTGTATTTTCCAGCTAAGTTAGTAATAATCCACTTAACAATTTTGTCTAACATGTCATCAACAAAAGACCATTACTGTTTATGTGTTTGTAGTTTGTTTGCCCGTACATTATCAATAATACGAGATAATTTGGGTACACGGTTATAGGTAAGGACGCAGCCAGTGAGGGAGTCAAAAGGGGTCCAGACCCCCAATTTTCAATTTTCCAATTCATTTTTTTAGTAAATGATTATTATCATATAAATAATTCAGTATTACCGACATGTACTGCTGAAAAATCGTTCTCAACAAAGAAACGGGTCTAGAAATTCTTAAGGAACATACTGGGGCCTTACTCTCTCTGTCCACTATGGGAAAATATCAGTTATCTGGACTCCCTCTCAAAATATCTCCTGCTACGTTCTTGGTTATAGGTAAACGTTTTAGAAACGTAGAACGTATCAATAATTTAATTAGAGAACTAAAATATTTTTCTATAATATTCTTCTTTTCTTTGGTTGAAAACTCACCATGAGTCTCTTACAGTTGGAAGGTTTAGGTAAATTTTGTAAAGACTTAAATACTATTGATTTATTCCCACGGGATTTACGTTTACTCAATACCTCAAAAACAATTCGAGATAAAAAAAAAATTATTACAAAGAGTTTAGAGAATGTTATGAACATTACAGAACAGTTTTAAGGGTTTATCTAGGTTTATTACAACCGAGTTGTGCATTTGTTTCTAAATTTGAAAGGGTGCCATAACGTAACGAAATAACGTATCAAGCTAGCTGACGAAGTTACTCGAGATGTTTATATTGTATGTACCAAGTTTAAACTTGTTTCAGAAATGCTAAGTTTATACTGAAAAATGTTTAAGAAATGCTATAAGCATTCCAGGTAATTTCTTTTGTCTGAGTTCATAAATGACGGAGTTGTGATTTTTTAAAGTTTGAACGGCTGCAATTTTGAAACAAAATGGCGTACCAAGCTGGCCAAAGATATCATAAGAGCCAATTTTCAACCGATTTGAAAACAAAATCTATGTATTTAAATAAGTAATCGTTGTGTGCTAAGCTTTCTAAATTACTTCCAAATAATGACAGGCAAGAGATCCAAAAGCAGAGTGACAAAGACACAATCTAGTGTTGGGGCCGATAACTGAAGCTGACGCGACCACGGCCAACGAAACTCTGTCATCAGCTGGCCAAAGTTCTACTGATTACAAGCTGAAAGCGAACACTCGGTTGTTGTTTAAACAAGCGTCGGGTAATTGTGACGTGTTCAGTTGGTAGCGCTGCTAACGAGATCTGTTTGTCTGTCACCTGATAGGGGATAATCACTCTCTGCATGTTCGCCGTAACAAAAGACCGAAATGTGAAAATCTACACTTAATTACGCGGAACGGGAATGTTCGCCTTTGAATAACATGAGAACTCTGCTAACATTACTGAATGTGTCAAATGCTCAAATACGGGAGTGCTTATGCTTCCGTTGGTTTTATGATACGAGCGAAACACTGAGGACGATTAGGGTTTATTTATTTTTGGGAAAGCTGGTTATTATAGGTTGATACTCGTATTTCAATGTTTGTAGATAGCTATGATATGTTGATTGCGGTCATTGATAGGATTAATTTAAATATATTTTAACAATATAATGTCCGCTGATATATAGGGGTTGTACTGCGGTTCTCTATCCGAGAGGTCACGAGTTCGACTCTCTGGAAGGCCAATAACAATTTGCACCTGATTTTGGACCGGTTCTTCCTTAATCAATTAAAATACAATTAGTGTAGAAACCCTTTAACATATTTAAAACAAATGAATAGCTGATATGTATGAATGTGGCTATCATATGTTTCTTTTGTCAATTTTGAGTTTTTTATTGCACACCAAAGAATATATCTTTAAATCGATATAATATAAGACACCTCAAAATATGCTAATACTGTGATAAAGGTTAAAAAAATTAGCTTGCACAGCATTCTTAGGCACTTTTTAACTTCAAATTAAAACAAAGCATAATCAAAAACATCTCTTCCACTTAAAAATATTGTAATTTTAGCAATAAAACGTACTTATAGAGTTGTTGCAGATCCTGGTTATTGAAGCAATGCTTAGTAGGTAAAAATCAAAGACAAAAAACATTTAATTTAGTCTTGCATTCCAAAATGTAGCTTTGTAAGCCTGAATACTGTGAAGTTGGATGTTAGGGCTGCTGTCTTACCATTCAGTGATGAGTTTTCATGGAAAGCAATATTAATGGCACTTGAGATTGAAAATTAACATGCACCAATTAGAAAAGCCAGATATGTCCTGGAAAGGAAACTTGAGGATCAATTCTCATATCAGGAGACGGAAGATCCTCATATGGCATTATGAAATTAATAAATATACGTTTCTATTAAATTTTTAGTTTTTATTTATTTACCGGGTTTAGTATTATTGGAACCAAAAAGCTAGAATTTTCAATTTTTATATTGCGCATCTCAAAGAATATGATTCTTCTAGCACAGTCTTAACAAAAAGATATTTAATTTGAGGATGTTATCACGAAATATCCAACTGAAAAAGTTTAAAAACTGTATCGCCTTAAAACCTTATAATATTAAATAAAATTGCTATAAGAATAAACATGGTTTCCAAAGAATATTGCAATCAATTAGAAACTATGTTTTTAAACATACTTACTCGTAATTATTCGATGTTACCGTGAGCTTCTTAAGATATGTTGTGATCACTATCTTGAACTTTTTGTTCGCTTATGACAAGAATCTGAGAAATTTCTCATTGTAATTAGTCAATAAAAGGACCCTTGTTCCTGCTTCCAGAGTGACATGGCATTCAGGATGATATTAAAAGGTTGGGATACATAAAAATGTTTTAAATATTTACGCATTATAACGAACATATTATTTCACTTCCAATCCTACATTTGGGTGATATGAGTAAAATAAATGTATGTAGTCGATTATTGAAATCGATGTTGCACATATAGAAAGGACGCTTCATGCAAAGTGTAAAGTATAGACTTTGTCAGATCATTCAAACAGACAAAGACAGATCGTTCTCTGCCAATGTGCGGACACACAGGCAAAAATGATATTTTTTCCAGCTCTTCGAATGATTTTTTTCCAATCAAAACTTTTAATGGAAATTTACCGAATGGGGGTCCCAACAAATTACAAATATTTGATTGTTGGGTACCCACATATAATTTGATAAATCTTAGCATTTAAGTACATGTAAAACTAACGCACTATAACGGACTCTAGGCGGCGGTGCAACATTATTATATGAACAAAACTATACCAAACATTATATTTCATAATCCAGGAATAGCCTAAGTAAATACGCTATCGCATAAGCAACAAACAAACGCAACCATCAAGAAATTACATAATAAATACGGATTATAACTTTACTCAACTATAAATAAACAAAGATCAAATATACCCAAACACCATCAGTACACTAAACAACACCAACAAAACTAGCTACACAATTGTTCAGAGACACAATGACAATATCAATTATTCATTTTGTTTGATTAGTCTTTCTTGTGACAGGCGAAGTTAGGACCATTAAGTCTTTTCTTACACTTAAACTGTATCAATAAATACTAATACAAATGTATTTTTAACTACAAAAACAATAGATAAAAAAATAGTGAATAAAATATAACATTTGTTTCCTGAATTTTACAAATTTTATTTTAATTTTAAGTATGATTATACAGTACCACGTTTGATACACGTAACCATGTATTATACTATTATATATTTTCTTCAAGCTTTTTATTCTTTCCTTCCAGGTTACCCTATCTATTGTTTCTGATGATGTGTTCGAATGGTTTTTTAGTTACTAGGATGATTTGGTGAACGAAGATGGTGTACTATTTTGTCACATTTAGAAACAAGACCACACACGATCTTCATAACGATGATGCATGTTCGCCAGCTAGCCTTTACACCATGTATGCTACAAATATGTATGGTATCAGAAACATCTTAATCCAACAGTTTTCAACGCTAGCTACAGAATCACGTAACATTAAACTTTCTCACGATTAAAAAAAGACCTACTGTTTACCAGCATATAGAACCTCTTCAGAAACCAAGAAATGAAAGTGAATCGGTAAAATATTCTACAATCACTTTTCCTAATGATGAATGACCTTCTATTGTCCCAGAAGATGTTGTCTATAAAAACTCAATATCATCTGGCGAGTAATATGTTAGAAGATACAAATTTTTTAAAAGGTGTGGGAAAATCTAGCTCAAGAACACGAACCTAGCATACTAACATTCGGTGTAGTACGAAATACTACGGAGGAAAAGTTTCCACCTCTAGTAAGACCCCATACATAACTATTAGTGGATTTTTTTATTTTGTTTTACTAAATGTAAAGCATTAATTCCTCTCCGATTGTACAAACGGACTAAACAGTAATTGTTCCTTAAGAGTGCCTTTAAAGAATGCCAAACCCACAGTAAAAGACAGTTCAAAGGTAAAATGAGGCAATTCATGATAAGAAAGTAGAGCATAAGACATCCAGCCTTGTTAAAAAAGAATTGACTCCCAACACAGAAGAAATAGTCGAAATATATTCCCTGTAACTCCATTAGAAATTCTTTGAAAAGCCAAACAGGGTACTATTTAATGGAGAAGATTGTACGACAAGATGGGATAGCTATGGTAAAATATATGTCACCTGTTTTTACATTAAGAATGTACGCAATGACAATTTATAAAAACACAATTACACTTCTGAAGTGCTACAAATATACATTCTGGGAGGTAGTTTTGTGCTACGGTGAATCCAGTTTTGAAGCCAAAAGAAGAAACATCTTCCCATATTTTTCTTTAAGAAATCGTAGTTCATGATAAAGAAATAGATACCAAGTTCCCTTTAGGAAGTATGCTGTTTGAAAAACAAGACACGAATATATACACACACACACACACACACACACACACACACACACACACACACACACACACACACACACACACACACACACACACACACACACACACACACACACACACACACATATATATATATATATATATATGTAGTAAGACATTGTTGTCTGTATGGTTAAGAAATAAAGCGTTAGTACTTGTAATAGACATGTTCCTGGGACTAACTATCTCGAGTCTTCAATAGTTCGCTAATATCTCATCGTTAGAATGCCTCGCCATATCAAAATAAATACTGTAAGATCCTGAACGGAGAATAAAAAGAATTCTATCATACCAAACACGATACTTTAGGTAAGATATTGAAAATGCCATCAAGCTCTTTGTGACATTTATTAGCCCAAAGGTAAGAAGAACAAGAAAGTTTTGCCCGAGAGCAATGGAACTTATAATACAAAGCACAAGTGTTGATAGTATATATAACATGTTTTAGGAGTAATTATGATTATGATTAGGAAAAACGTAGTGTTGTCAAAGGAAGAAACGCTTGTGCAAAGGTGGTGAGAAATATTTGCTCCAGCATGTAAATGATGAGATTTTGTGGCTATACCATGAAGGAGTATTGCCAAAGAACAGTTAAAGGACAAAAAGGTTTCCTTTAGTTTAGAGTTGAGAGTCTGGGTCCAAAATCTAGCAAACGAGGTCCCAACAGACATTGAAGGCTGTAGAGGAAATCAAAAGTTTTTACGCATCCTGGTTGATAACGTCTCACATGATTCTCCTATGGTCCGCTATTGAGCCACACTAGCACTGAAGGCTCCTGTTGATATTCCGTCACATTTGTACAACTATATATTTTGTCATACATTCCCACTGTTTCTGGCTAGTTATAAGTCAACACATGGAAAAGACAATCTAATTAATTGTAAGTGAGTGTATGACCAGTACTACAAGCACTACAAGAGTCACCAAAATATCCAAATCCCACCAACAACAACAAGGTTTGTAAAGTTATGGGGAAATATTGAGCCTAAAAGATACTAATGATACAGGTATGTTATGTTACATTTGCAGCATTGGCGTATGCAAAAAGTAATGACGAAGAAAAAGCAGAATACGAGTTGATAATATCAAACAACACCTCAAAACAGCCAATGCTTCTCAACTAAGAAAATATAGGTACAAACGTTGCTTTCGTCTTTTGCAAGCATACCCTTAATTAAAGTGGACGTCCTCGCTTATACGTAAATGGGTTGCGTTGTAAAAAGTACCTTTGGATTTATCATAGAAAGTGTACAATAGGTGGCACCAAAAGGCATAGGGTTTCAAAAGACAACATTAAAGAAAATATTAAAGTAAATCACAAAATAAGTCTGCCTCTTTTTACAACCTATATGCAGAGCACGATGTCTTTAGTTTTACTATTTCTAGAAATAATATTGCTTTTGTAAAAAATACAAAATGGCTGCTTGGAAACCGACACATTTCTCGATCTATGGTTATAGGATACTTTTTGTTTTAAATTATTTGCACTATGAGCCACAGTTGTTTGTGATATACTTTTCTTGCTGAATGTACGTGTCATCAGTAATGATACCGTTGAAGTCAAAGGACTCCCTCTCGGGTTCTGAACTCTCCAACATGAGTTTGTAATTCCCAACACGACCGAACCTCTTAGAACAATGCCTATCTTTAAGGCAGAATTAGACATTTCAGAAGGTGGCATAAGTAGGTATATGTGTCAAACCATTTTTCGAAACAGAATTGTTTTGAAACACTGTTGGGTGAAACAGTTCTCACGGATACTATATAACCTAAACTATCAAAATATCCTTTGTATAATGGAACTAAAACTGTGTTTCACGCTTTCAAAAAATCCCATATTTCTTGTCGTGATAGAAGAAAATAAATAAAATATTCCTCACTGAACTTTTAATCTGATTGGTGTATCAAAGCAACTAATTGTGCAAGACAAAATTTACTTTTTAAGAGGAGTAATAGGTTTCGGAATAGATATACAAACTGTTGGCCACTGCAGAGCTTACTGCTTTCATCTTAACCAAAAGTGGGGTTATATAATGATTTAAAAAGTATGAGTTCTGCCAATGACAAGATTGACACAATATAATTTACTTCTGTGGGTAGTCTAAACCATCTAGTTTATAATTAATGTAACGGTTTCTTATAATACTTAACTAATCCATCATAACCATAATACTGTTCTTTTTCATGATTCGTATTTTTGTCTTGGTTTGGCACAATGCTGCAAGTCATGTTCTTCTTAATAATAAATGTATATTACAGTTTTTTTTCAAACTTTGTAGGAGTTAAGATTTCAAAATTATTAACAACTGGGGCCAGCCAAGATTAACATGTACCTAGCAATTATAAGTTGTGTTTAATTAATTGGGTTACGTTTGAATTCAATATTTTTATAAACACAGTTTTTCTATGTATATAGGATGTCTCTTCTAAATGGGTCATTATTGTGATGTTATGAACTATAAATAAGATATTATAACTTATCTATAACAAAACTGGGAGGAATATTATTTTCTCAAAAATATTAAGTAATAAAATGGTCAACCTTGGCATTTTGATTATTGACTTTAATTATAAATGTTATATAGTTTGTAAGGGTTGTATAAACAATATTTTGTGTATTTTATACTTTTCTGTAATGATATATCTCTGTAATGTTTATGTTTTTGAGAAAATAAATAATAATAATATTATTAAATCTGAGACACTTTAAATGGTTAACCTTGCACATGGCACTTCATTTAGGTGACGGACGCAGTTGGAGATGAAGTGTCCGGGGCTCCTGGAGGTCTTTTGCGCCTAAATTATGCTACCCTTTAATCATACGAATATAATCGATTTTTAGCAGTCCATACATTTCAAGCTGCTACGAGCGCCATCCGACGACAAGGGACAAAAGATAAAAGATACCTTGATCCGCTTCGAAGCATTGAACATTCAATTTGACGTTCCAAAATACGTTAAATAATTTCACTAATGCAATAGAACTGTAGCAAAATCTCTTTTTAGAGGGGTTTATATGATAAAATTGTGCGTTTAATTCAAATTCTCGTACTGTACAGGTGCATCTTACTATTGACAATACAAATGCAACTTTCTATCAGACAACCTACTACCTTTGATTGTATTAGTTGCGCAAGAGATAACACATTAGATGCTAAGGATTAGCGCACGACAAAAATGAGCGCTTATACAGCCATCTGTGTAATCAGTGGCGGACCTCAGAACTAACTAAAATAATCCTCCGGACCTCAGCTCCATCATTTAGAAATAAGTTTATCTTCTGTGTAACTAATACAATCAAAGCTACAACCCATCACTGTACGTGAACACAATGCAAAACTGCTACAAATCATAGTGCGTCAAGCTGCGAACAAGAATTCAATACCTCCACGGCTAAAGAGAAAGGGCTTTACATTTATAGCTCAAAGTTTGAGGAAGAAAGGGTCATAAACGTCTAAGGCGGACGGACTCTACGGATGAGTGATGAGTCCCCATTCACGTTTGCTTGTTGGCGCCATGGCGCGCCGACCTATTGTCATGCACTAGATTTGAGTCTCCTTTAATAAAAAAAATAATTTTAGAGGTTTATATCACGGCCTTTATACTTTATTTGAAACATATTTTACTGATAATCCCTTAACAGTTTGCAGGTTTTGTTTCAAAAATCTACCAGGGGATTTAGATGTTTTAGCGCTGCAATTACCAACAAATGGAATCAATGAAACTAAAAGCTTAAAATGTCTCAGTTGGTTTTCTAAAGACCTGCACATTGATGTGCAAAGAGGTGAGGACGGAGGTGGTACACAAGATAGAGTATCCAAGGGGAGCACAATTTGGAAAATTAGATATAATAATCTTTATTGCGTAAAACAATTGCGTAGCGTGCTCCAACAAAGTAAGAGAAATAATAGTTAATAGTTGAAATTAAGTTTTGTGTAAATCAAAGCATACAATACTTGTTCTATATCAGAAGGGCATTTTCATTTTTGTTTTCAACATTTCAAGAATGTTCATTCCAACGGTTCATCCTGAACTCCTAATTAGAATAAAACACCAGGAGACAGTTTGCGCTAGAAGGAGTTTCAAATGAGCTTTTATTATTTTTGATCATTGAGTTTTTTGAAACCATCAGAAAGCCTATTGGTCGGTCTGACACCAAATTCTATGCTTTGATTGGTCTGAACCATCAGCTGCCGTTCTACGCTATTCGATTCAAAAATTGCCCCTGCTTCTTTTTCGCACTGATATTATAATGCAATAAGATAACAACAGGAGAAACTGTATTTAATCCATGAAATGAACCTTCGTCGATTGCTGAATATATATTGGCTCTCCACAGTGAGGCTGAAGTATCCCAAGATTTTAAATGACTCAGATAAGTGTTGTGTTCCACGAATGCAGCTGGTCAGTCAAGTACAGTCATCTGTTTGGCAGTCTTATAAACAGAGAGCAGAGGAGGTAAGCGGTGTGGTGACGAGATATTTATCTGTATACAAACCGTCACAGTTCTATCGCAGCTTGTCACTTCTCTATCTACTTGACTGGCCAATTCCATGATGATAGATAGAGAGGTATACGTCACCTTCTCTACAGGGTGATTCACGAAGATATGCAGAAACTGTGAGAGCTCATTATAAATGTCAAATAATTAAGTCTATACGAAAATAAGTCCGGAAATGCTCCGTTAGCGAGTTACAGCTAGCGAAAGATTTCTCCGGATTGCAGGTCGGCATGTAAACGAGGACTTCCTGATATTCTGATAAGGTAGTTTTAGAGGTACATTCAATCGTTTCTTATGGGGTTTGACCTGATTAATCGAATAAAATAGGTCCCAGAATAGGTATTTAAGTAGTTATTGAGGAAACCAGTGTCAAATGCAAAAACATGGATTCAAAAACACACGTTTTCTTCTTTGGGCAACAATAACTTTGTTATTCCATCATGAAACAGATAAGTTTTTCTTATGAAACAGTGTAAATAAAGTAGACAGAAAACGCATAGATGCTTTATTAAATGTAATTTTATTCATAACAGTACAACACGCCTTTTCATCTGACTGACCACAATTTTGTTAATTACCTATTAAACCAATTTTCTACTAAGAAAGACAGAGATAGGGGGAAAACCAGCACTTTAATAGAACCCCAATTTATAGGAGTACTTTAGTTATTTTTGTGTAAGTAACAACCGCCTGAAGTTTGGTATAGGCCTAATGCCAAAAAAATCCTGTACTTAACAGGACTTGACTTGTGTGCATGTCACAGTAATTTAATAAACGACTGTCATTACATTACTAGTAATAAGTTTAAGAAATTTTGTTTTAAAAGTCGAATAAACCTATACAAAGGAATTTTGGTAGACCAGTACGTAACGACATATCATAGCAAGAATAGCCGTTTACTTTACTATGCGCGAAATTGCACGTTAAATTATTTTTATAAAACCAATGAATCCAACAAAACAACTTTTATCATATGTGTTGGCATTTTACTAAACAAGTCAGTGATCGTCATTGTTATCGATAGCCCTTTGACCCTTTTTCAATGGCTAATAGTCCAAGGGCCTAGAGCCAATTTGAACTGCATGAACACACAAACGGGTTTGTCTTGAAATCGATAGAGAAATTTCCCCTAAGTCTAAAATAGTAGTTATGTCACCGTCACACAACAAGATAAATAGACTAAAAGTTGCCAGTGTCTGTCTGTATAGGCTTAACTGATGCTGATTTAATATTTATTTACGTATCTGATGGTTTGTTTTAAGTAAGTCAAACTAAAAAGATATTATATTAAGGAAGAATTATCATTTATATTTTTAATCCTTTCGATATTCTCCCATTTTGATTTCAACCAAAACTATTGTAGCTGATGATTAATTATTTTTCATGGGAAAAGTTCTCTAGCGATAAAAAAAAGCAAGATAATGTGGTTCCACGTGTAAATTGGCCTCCTATACTATAAAACAATTGCACGAGGGAAATAGCAACACCATTTTATAATAAATACATGTAAAGTGGCTCTCGGATCCTATACTATAAAACAATTACACGAGGGAAATAGCAACACCCTTTTATAATAAATACATGTAAAGTGGCTCTCGGATCCTATACTATAAAACAATTACACGAGGGAAATAGCAACACCCTTTTATAATAAATACATGTAAAGTGGCTCTCGGATCCTATACTATAAAACAATTACACGAGGGAAATAGCAACACCCTTTTACAATTAAATACATTCTACATCATTACACCTGCAATTAACGCAAGTATTTCAGAATAAGTTTATTCTGAATCCCTCTTTGATATTATGGAAGTAGACCATATTGTAAATTAGGTAGATTTTATAGAACCAAACACTTAGGTATGATTTCCAGGATACTGAAGAACCCAAAACCATCTCAATCGAAACATTCCTAGACTATAAAACAATTACACGAGTGATATAGCAACACTCTTTTATAATAATGAACATACAAAATCACTACAATAGCAAGTAACGCAGGTATTTCAGAATAAGTTGTATCCTGAATCACTTGTGGATATTATGGAAATAGAACATATTGTAAATTAGGTAGATTTCTTAGAACCAGACAATTGGGTTCCAATTTCCAGGTTACTGAAGAACCCAAAACCATGACATTCGAAACATTTACTTATTATACTATAAGCACGAGTATGTGTGGACTTTTGCAATTTGTCGTGACCTTGTAAACACGTTAACTACCGTAATCTTTTATAAACCCAGTCTAAACTTTGTACAGAGTTAGTATTTGTACTTAGTTTGGATGAGTCATCAGCCACTTTTAACTAATAAAACGTTTCAACTGCCATTCATATTTGTGCAACAAAATTGAAATAAACGATCTCTCAATAAAAGTGACAAATATTTTTAAACATTAGATAATTACCTTTTCTTATACTTTCTTTTATATCTCTAAAAGTTTCTAAATGGCGGCCTTCGAAATTTTGGAAAACTGATGGTTATGTTCAGTTATTGTACATCGTACAGGATATCAAAAAAAGGTATTTCATAATTATCAGGTTATTTACAATAATGTACTCACATGTTCTTCCTTGTTTTTGATATCTTTTAAGAATTGCAGATAGCGGTTGTATGAAGCTTTGGCTTTGAATAGTATACAGTAACATTTCGAAAATAGTAGTGTACACTATATGTACCATAATTTTTTAATTTGGTAGATAATATTTGTACATATAATAACAGGTTGCTAATAGTATTTGTACATAGTTAAAGATTATTTCGTTAGCCAGTCGCAACCAATAACAGGTTGCTAATAGTATTTTTACATAGCTTAGACTGTTTCGTTAGCCAGTCTCAACCAATAACAGGTTGCTAATAGCATTTGTACATAGTTAAGATTCTTTCGTTAACCAGTCACAACCAATAACAGATTGCTAATAGTATTTGTACATAGTTTAGATTATTTTATTAGCCATTCTTAACCAATAATAACAGAGTGCTAATAGTATTTTTACATAGTTAAGATTATTTCGTTAGCCAGTCACAACCAATAACAGGTTGCTAAATGGTATTTTTACATAGCTTAGATTATTTCGTTAGCCAGTCTCAACCAATAACAGGTTGCTAATGGTATTTGTACATAGTTAAGATTATTTCGTTAGCCAGTCTCAACAATAATAGGTTGCTAATAGTATTTGTACATAGTTAAGATTCTTTCGTTAACCAGTCACCAATAACAGGTTGCTAATAGTATTTGTACATAGTTAGATTATTTTATTAGCCAGTCCTTAACCAATAACAGGTTGCTAATAGTATTTTTACATAGTTAAGATTATTTCGTTAGCCAGTCACAACCAATAACAGGTTGCTAATGGTTGTACATAGTGTTATTTCGTTACATAGCTTAAGGACATAGTTTTCGTTAAGCCAGTCTCAACCAATAACAGATTGCTAATAGTATTTGTACATAGTTAGATTATTTTATTAGCCAGTCTCAACCAATAACAGGTTGCTAATAGTATGTAGTACATAGTTTAGATTATTTCGTTAGCCAGTCTCAACCAATAACAGGTTGCTAATAACAGTGTTACATAGTTAAGATTATTTCGTTAGCCAGTCTCAACCAATAACAGGTTGCTAATAGTATTTTTACATAGCTTAGACTGTTTCGTTAGCCAGTCTCAACCAATAACAGGTTGCTAATAGTATTTTTACATAGTTAAGATTATTTCGTTAGCCAGTCTCAACCAATAACAGGTTGCTAATAGTGTTTTACATAGCTTAGACTGTTTCGTTAGCCAGTCTCTACACAGTACATAGTTAAGAGTTGCTACATAGCAGATAGTTAGTGTTAGTATTATTTATATTGCTTAGTATTTTTACATAGCTTAGACGTTAGCCAGACAGGTTGCTTAGCTTAGACAGTCTCTACCACGTTACTAGTACCAATTATTTGTACATAGTTAAGATTATTTCGTTAGCCAGTCTCAACCAATAACAGGTTGCTAATAGTATTTGTACATAGTTAAGATTATTTCGTTAGCCAGTCGCAACCAATAACAGGTTGCTAATAGTATTTTTACATAGCTTTAAGATTATTTCGTTAGCCAGTCACAACCAATAACAGGTTGCTAATAGTATTTTTACATAGCTTAGACTGTTTCGTTAGCCAGTCTCAACCAATAACAGGTTGCTAATAGTATTGTGTACATAGTTAAGATTATTTCGTTAGCCAGTCTCAACCAATAACAGGTTGCTAATAGTATGTGTACATAGTTAAGATTATTTCGTTAGCCAGTCGCAACCAATAACAGGTTGCTAATAGTATTTTTACATAGCTTAAGATTATTTCGTTAGCCAGTCTCAACCAATAACAGGTTGCTAATAGTATTTTTACATAGCTTAGATTATTTCGTTAGCCAGTCGCAACCAATAACAGGTTGCTAATAGTATTTGTACATAGTTAAGATTATTTCGTTAGCCAGTCTCAACCAATAACAGGTTGCTAATAGTATGTGTACATAGTTAAGATTATTTCGTTAGCCAGTCTCAACCAATAACAGGTTGCTACATAGTTAAGAGTCGTTAGCCAGCAACCAATAACATAACATAGTTAAGATTATTTCGTTAGCCAGTCTCAACCAATAACAGGTTGGTAATAGTATTGTACATAGTTAAGATTATCGTTTTACAATAGCTTGGACATAGTTAAGATTATTTCGTTCAGTTAGCCAGTTACAACCAGCAGTCTACAGGTTGCTAATAGTATTTTTACATAGCTTAGACTGTTTCGTTAGCCAGTCTCAACCAATAACAGGTTGCTAATAGTATTTTTACATAGCTTAGACTGTTTCGTTAGCCAGTCTCAACCAATAACAGGTTGCTAATAGTATTTTTACATAGCTTAGACTGTTTCGTTAGCCAGTCTCAACCAATAACAGGTTGCTAATAGTATTTGTACATAGTTAAGATTATTTCGTTAGCCAGTCTCAACCAATAACAGGTTGCTAATAGTATGTGTACATAGTTAAGATTATTTCGTTAGCCAGTCGCAACCAATAACAGGTTGCTAATAGTATGTGTACATAGTTAAGATTATTTCGTTAGCCAGTCGCAACCAATAACAGGTTGCTAATAGTATTTTTACATAGCTTAGACTGTTTCGTTAGCCAGTCGCAACCAATAACAGGTTGCTAATAGTATTTTTACATAGCTTAGACTGTTTCGTTAGCCAGTCTCAACCAATAACAGGTTGCTAATAGTATTTGTACATAGTTAAGATTATTTCGTTAGCCAGTCTCAACCAATAACAGGTTGCTAATAGTATTTTTACATAGCTTAGACTGTTTCGTTAGCCAGTCTCAACCAATAACAGGTTGCTAATAGTATTTTTACATAGCTTAGACTGTTTCGTTAGCCAGTCACAACCAATAACAGGTTGCTAATAGTATTTTTACATAGCTTAGACTGTTTTCGTTAGCCAGTCTCAACCAATGACAGGTTGCTAATAGTATTTGTACATAGTTAAGATTATTTCGTTAGCCAGTCGCAACCAATAACAGGTTGCTAATAGTATTTTTTCACATAGCTTAGACTGTTTCGTTAGCCAGTCTCAACCAATAACAGGTTGCTAATAGTATTTGTACATAGTTAAGATTATTTCGTTAGCCAGTCTCAACCAATAACAGGTTGCTAATAGTATTTGTAAATAGTTAAAATTATTTCGTTAGCCAGTTTGCAACCAATAACAGGTTGCTAATAGTATTTGTACATAGTTAAAATTATTTCGTTAGCCAGTCTCAACCAATAACAGGTTGCTAATAGTATTTTACATAGCTTAGTTGTTTCGTTAGCCAGTCACAACCAATAACAGGTTGCTAATAGTATTTGTACATAGTTAAGATTATTTCGTTAGCCAGTCTACAGGTTGCTAGTCATAGTTAAGATTATTTCGTTAGCCAGCTCTAATAGTAATTACATGTTGCTAATAGTATTTGTACATAGTTAAGATTATTTCGTTAGCCAGTCTCAACCAATAACAGGTTGCTAATAGTATTTTTACATAGCTTAGATTATTTCGTTAGCCAGTCTCAACCAATAACAGGTTGCTAATAGTATTTTTACATAGCTTAAGACTGTTTCGTTAGCCAGTCTCAACCAATAACAGGTTGCTAATAGTATTTGTACATAGTTAAGATTATTTCGTTAGCCAGTCGCAACCAATAACAGGTTGCTAGATGGCTGTGTAAATGTTATGCTGGGTATTTATTTCATAATATAACATAAATCAAAATAATACTTTTTAAAACGATTTAAACCAATTAAAAGAATCTTTCATCCCAATTACTGTTATGAAGAAAAGTGGGGAATTTGGGCCTTATAATCCAACAACTGTTTCCATCAATGCTACAATATATTTTATATTTAATTACTCTACAGTGTTGGACTTGTTTATGTATTTTTGTTCTGCTCAATAAAACCTACTTTTGTTCTGTAAAGGTTTATTTAGCACAATTTGTTATTTAGCATAATCAATCTGAAAATGCCATCCAAACAGAGAACAATGTCATCCAAACAGAGAACAATGCCATCCAAACAGAGAACAATGTCATCCAAACAGAGAACAATGTCATCCAAACAGAGAACAATGTCATCCAAACAGAGAACAATGTCGTCCAAACAGAGAACAATGTCATCCAAACAGAGAACAATGTCATTCAAACAGAGAACAATGTCATCCAAACAGAGAACAATGTCATCCAAACAGAGAACAATGTCATTCAAACAGAGAACAATGTCATCCAAACAGAGAACAATGTCATCCAAACAGAGAACAATGTCATCCAAACAGAGAACAATGCCATCCAAACAGAGAACAATGTCATCCAAACAGAGAACAATGTCATCCAAACAGAGAACAATATCATTTGATGAATACTGTTCAGCTATTATATATTATTTAAACAAAGTTATGGATAACTTCTAAGACCTAACATATTTTATTGTGAGCCAGATACGCAAAAGGCATACTTCGAATTTAATATCTGAATAAATTAGGTAATTTAAAACTTTACATCTTCTGATGAAAACTAAAATGATGAAGGAAAGCTGGAACTTTGTTATTGTGATAAAGTCACAATGTATACAGAGTGTCCCACGAGTAACCCGAGAAACTTCTCAGGTGGTTTCCCTCTAATAAAAATAATAAAAAAAGTCCGTATAAACATATGTTCGGAAACGATTTGTTGGCGAGCAACGGCTTGTAAAATATTTCGCCCGATTTTCTAGGAAAGGATGGAAATAAAGCGAAAGTGATCTTTTTATGGTGTAAAGATAGTTGTTACATTTATTGAATGTTACGTCAAATAAACGGAAAAATTAATACAATACACTCCAGGTCTGTTAGACCACCCATTTCTGAGATATCAGCCAAAATATGCAAAATTCGGTCTCGAAAAACATGTTTTGCTTAGATTTGAAGTACATTAATTTCATTAAATGGGTAATAAACACGCAAACTTTTTAACCAAAACTTCAACAGAATTAATTTCTGAAGAGAATAATGTAAAATAAGCTAATAAGAAACAAACACAAAGTTTAAAAAATAGTAAATAAAACAGAAAATATAATATCTGTTTATTAAATGAATGTTCTTCGTAAAAACAAAACATTTTAATTGCTGATATTTTATTCCAAATTCCATGCCTTATAAATGGTGTTCAAAATGATTTTCTTGGTAGTTTATGCACAATCTAGTGCGTTTAACGAAACCACGTGTAGCTTGACTAATAGCATCACGGTCATTCTTAAGTAGTTCTGCGTATACAAGTTGCTTTAAATGACCCTAAAAGTAGTACTCCACGGGATTTGAATCAGGGGACTTAGAAGACCAATTAATTGGTCCACCTCTACCAATCCATCTGTCTGTAAAACCTATCTGCTAATGCTCTCTACCAATTTGTAAATAACGTGCCGGTGCACCATCAAGTTGGAATATCTTTTGATGTCTTCTTTTAAGTGGTAAATCTTCAAGTAGAACTGGCAGTTGATTCTCTAAGAAGTCTTAGTACACAAGACCAGTAAGGTGGTTTTCAAAAACAAATGAGCCAATGAACTGGTCCCCAATTATACCACACCACACAATTAATCGAAAATCGAATTTGAAAGTTCGCCTCTAAAACTGCTTTTGGATTTTCAGTTGACCACCGGTGACTATTTTTCAAATTTAGGATTCCATATCTTGTAAACATCGATATGCGTACTCTTGATATGAAAATGTAAATGTCATCTTGTTGTTAGAAACACGGACACGGATAAAGTACAAATAATACAATAATACACATACACTGCACAAACCAAAGATGATAAACGAGATACTGCAACAGCTGAATTGTTGGACAGCTGTACAATAATAACTTTTATTTAGGTATTATTGTAGCAGTGTTGCTAACTCTCGATTTTCAATAAACTAAAAGTATTTCAAATGACGATGTATTTTAAAAATATTGTTTCTCAACCTACAATGATTTGTACTGTAAATTTTTATTAACTATTTACTTGAATGAAAAGAAAAATAATTAAATGTTTTGTTTTTACGAAGAACGTTCATTTAATAGACAAATATTGCATTTTCTGTCTTATTTTTCGTACGTGTTGATTAAATTAAATACTATTTTTTTTAAACTTTGTGTTTGTTTGTTATTAGCCTACATAAGTACATTATTCTCATCGGAATTAAGTTCTCTAAAAGTTTTGGTTAAAAAGTTTGCATATTTATAACCCATTTAATGAAGTTAACGTACTTCAAATCAAAGCCGAATTTTGCATATTTTGTCTGATAACTCAGAAATTGGTGGTCTAACAGATCAGGGGCGTATTTTATTAAAATGTTGAGTTCATTTTACATAAAATTAAATAAATTTAACTTTTATCTTTACGCCATAAAAACGTCAGTTTCACGTTATTTCCATTCTTTTCTAATAAATTGGGTGATATCTTTAACTTTTTTCCTTATTTTGATGAGAGGAAACTACCTCAGAAGTTGGACATCTGTGTTACTCTTGGGACACCCTGTATATCTTGATATTAGAGATCAAATCCTATTAAATTGTCAAACTTGTGCTGCGGAAAATGTATGTAAGATCTGAAAACGAAGTTTATTAAAATTTAAGACATACTACTGACAGAGAGAGCCGATTGTTGAGTGGTCTAAGACGCCGGGCTATGGATCTGAGTTAGTAATAGCGTAAGTTGAATTTCCGTCTGTGACCATTGCACTTTTTATCAGTACCATCGATCTTGTACTGTGTCTACTCTCCCCCTTATTCTGTTTGATATCTTAGATATCACACAGGCTTGATAAGACTTGAAAGGGTATCAAACAACAAATTAGAGAAAATATTGACAAACTCTTGCTGAAAAATTGAGTAAAGTAAATTTGAGTTTAGCTCCAGTTCACCTTCCTCTTAATGCGGTATCTGGGATCTGATACTATTAATTACTGAGTTGACTGCTGGAATCTGGAGCCATGTTCGTCTAAAGAGATCCAAAAAAGGTCGACGACGAAGCTCAAAATGAATTTTTACATAGTTCCGACATCAGAGACACCTAGACTTCAAAATATATACCTAGTGTAATCTAGATTCAGAGTCATTCTCACTGTCTAATCAGTTGCACAATGGAGTGCTTTACGGTACTCAAATTAAATCAAACAACACAAAAACCGTCAAACTAATACACACCCACTTAATTTGTTTTTTGGTGATTATGTTGGTGTTGTAGTATCACAATAGAGCATCTCGGGGCAACCGAGTTTTCTACACATAACGTTGCATACCTAGACGATGCTCTAAGAGAAAGGTGAACTGGAGCTTAACTAAAAATTCACGTTCAATCAACCTTTCCCACCATAGTTACTTTAATTTAGTAAAGGATGTAATTTTCATTATGATACCGCTGAGGAAAACATTACTTCATTCGAGGTTTATTCATTACTGTATTATTATCAACACATATACGTCAAAGATTGCTTGAAAACAATACTCAGAAACTAGAAGACATCGTGAATCAGCCTAGAGCTCTAGAGTCAGCTCAGAAAATATACAAGCATTAACGCACAAGAACATAAAAACAAGTCCGTAATCAGTATTGCACGACACGAAATGAAGCAACATTATTAACCTTCCAAAGATATATCGTTTCTCCCTTCAGGAACAGTAAAAATGCTACTTCTATGGGGAAAAACAAACATCTACGAAGAGTCTGTCCTGCAAGAGATGCTGACTGTCGGGGCTGCACAATAAAGGTTAATTTTATATCATGTGTCGCCGCAAAAACAGATAAGCCCACTAATCTTTCAGCTTTGAAGCAGAATTCTTCGTAATCATCACTGCTGGTAGCTACTCCGCAATGATTATCTAAGTATATAGTTAAGTAAAATTTAACGATATCGATGCTGATGCATTCGTAGACACTGGTGGCTTTAAAGGTTTTTTTGACAAGGAAGGATTTATGCTGATGATATGCGATTTTATTAAGAATATTATCACTAAAGAGAATATCAAAGGTGTCTCTGCTATGCATTTCTTGATTATGTGACAGTGTGTGGTTTAAATCAAGAGTTTAATGAGGAAAATCTTATAAAGTTCATCGCAGTAGCTGAAAAGTATAATTACGTACACTGAATCAAATACGCTCCTTCTCAAATAGATCCATAAAACTTTTGATCCATTTTGACTTGCAAAGACGAGCAGTCGAGATGTTCATATTAGCATATTATTCTAGGTGGGTGCCTTGGTTTTTCCGGAAAAAATACACTACTAGTTACATAAAAACTAATTAAATTTTCGTACCTCCAGATGTTGCTTCAGACTACGAAAGACTTAAACGTGATGTAGGGGTCGACCAGTTGCATTTTTCTCACGATCTTTATCAAACAGTAAAAAGAGACACTCAATAATAGAAGAATAGCTGCACCAAGGACGTAGCCAGCGAGGAGATCCAAGGGGTCCAGAACCCCCAAAATTTTAATTTTTCCAATTACTATTTTAATAAACGATTATTATTACTATTTAAATAATTCAGTATTACGGATATGTACTGTTGAAAGATCGTTCTCAACAAAGAAACGGAACAAGAACTTTTTAAGGAAATGCGGCCTTATTCTCTGTCCACTACGGGAAAATATCAGTTTTCTGCCCCCCCCCCCAAAAATTATTTCCTGGCTACGCTCTTGGCTGCAGCTATCTTTGACGCAGTCGAAAATGGAAACGCTTCTTAATTGGTCGTCATTTCCAAATTGTGACAGATCAGAGATCGGTAGCTTATTTTTACCAAAAGTAGTAAAACATAGAAAGAGAAATTTCAACTATGGAGGATACCTCGACTCTTCAACTCCATGACAAATTCTCAGAGTTTATTCGACTTGCACGAATCTTTGTCATCCAGGTGTAACTCGTGTTCCCCATTGGGTATTATGACATAAATATTCGGTTGAGGATGTTAGAAAAACGACTGCTACCTGCACGATGTGCGCTTAAGTAAAACCATGTCTTGAACAAACTCAGGTGGAGATCTTATTAAAGCCAAAGCTGCTTTTGAGAGGCTAAGCAAGGACTTTAAAGAGGCAATTCCTTAAGCAACAAATACTCGTAATACATGTATTTTAACTATTGTACATGAATACGATATGACTTCAAGATCTGTGATCAAGTATCTATACACGCTTTTCAGCATTATTGGCACACCGTCGTACATACACGCAGACCATTGTAGCAGTCATGTCTAACAGGAGTAGCCCGTACAACCACGTGGGTATGGTGGCAAGTAGAGAGATACCATTGTGTGGTATAGCTGGGCTGAAACGGACTACGAATTCTCATACACATAAATATACAACTAAATAATGCCAATAGTTTATGACAGTTTTCAAAAATAGCAACAAAGAAATGTGCAGACAATAATACTCACAATCGCCAACTCAGTTCGGAGGAGATAGGTCTAGACCCCGACGACTGGACTAAGTGAAACTAAAAATCAATACTTGAGCCCCTAGCCGCCTCCGCGGGTAACAATATATTCCGAAAACAGGAGAAGACTAACAAAGAACCGGAAAGCCGATGCTAGTGGCGTAAATACGGGTGAGAAACATGTGGACCAGTCACACACAGCAACAGATTTAAACCCTGAAACATAGACACAAGTTTTAATACTTACTTGTACAGTTTCCCAGTTACGTCTCTATTGGTTTTAATGTCTGGTTGATTAAATTGATAATTTTGTCAACTGTCATAAATATCACTCGATTCCACAAGTAATAGAAGCGATTTTAACCTATCAAGATTGAATAGGTTGTCATTCTTAATATCATCATCAGATAACCCAAAATAGATATCCGTTATCAAATTGAAAACATCTGAGAGATAATACTCATCCCCTCCCACAGCTTTGATACTGTGTCACATGTTGTCTGCACCTCTAACAACAATTCTAGCCATTGATCAATATTGCTCTACGTCTGTCAAGAAAACATTTCTGTAATGCAAACTTCATCAAGTATATAATATTCAGTAAAACAATATGTAAAAATTAAGATTTAATAATAATTTTAACAATTTATTTTATAATTGTATTACAACGATATTAATTAAGTTTAAAAGCTAGTGGCAGTACAGTAAGAGCGAAGTTTGCAACATTTCTCGAAGCGCCTTCATGCGGGTGGAGTTGTGTTATGAAATGCAGCAGAGGCTCAAGGGTAGCGTAGAATACATTTTGAAGGCATCACGAGACTGCTCTTCTCTTAGATTGTATTGTATCATTTATTTGTGTCAGATAAAAATAAAGAGACTTTTTAATTTAGCATAACGACGATAGTGTATACTAGTATAAGAAATAAGAAAGGAAGAGAGGATTTCAAATGTTATTTTAATCGAATATTCTTTATTTTTAAGTAAAAATGCAATAAATAATTTTCATATTATGTAAAAGAGAGGAAAATATCATCGTTTATATTCGTGTGAATAATTATATGCTTTTAAGTGGTTATTTTTATAGTGGGGGAGTATTTTAATTCAATTTATATTAAAATATCTTGATAGAAACGCACAAATCACTAGATGTTGTTCTTTGTTTGTGGTCTTCTTCAGCAGAGCGATTTATCATCAACGATTTAAAAGAAGACTATAGAGGAAGACACATGCATGCTAGGTAGAAAAAGGATGACACAAACGATCAGTGGCGTAGCGAAGGGGGGGGGTCCAGGGGGTCCGGACCCCCCCCCCCGAAATTTTAAGACATATTAAAAAATAAAGCATAGAGCAGGGGAAAAAAGGAGAGTTATCATTACTCTTGTCTACAAACATTAAATTGATTGATTTAATTGATTGAAGTGACCGTTGTTAAAAATATAATTGTCCTTTCGTTAAATCATAAAGTATCAAACGATATTTTTGGGCTCGGCCTTTCGGATAGTGTAGTGTAATCACGATATTTCTATAGGGCGCGGTTACGTGACGTCGCAAAGTAACCTGAACCGTAACACGGCGAACAGTTTAAATTAGCGACCACCTCGTTCAAATTCGTCTTGGGGACGTAAAATGACTGCTTAGAATTAAGTTACGACGTTGATTTTAGGTGTCATTAGACTGTAAACGTGTAAATAATTATCGAAACAAATTTAAAAAATCACTTTCGGTCGGAAAATACACTTTACAAACTCTACTGATTAGAACTTCAACTAATTTGGACTTCAGTGATTGAGGTAAACGTGGTGTTTTCGATTGAGTTAGGACGACGATTTTTGTTATCATTAAACTGTACACTGTACCTATATAATTATCGAGAAAAAAATCACTTCCGGTCGGTAAATACCGAAGAAAAGCTATCTACATATTCAAGTTTTGACGATTTTGGATTTCACTGGTTGAGTGGTTAAGGTAAAAGTGGTACTTATAATTATGTTAGGACGGTGATTTTAGGTATTAATTCAACGCCGACTAATACATATATAATTATTGAAAAAAAAAAAACAATTAAATCACTTCCGGTCGGAAAATACCGAGAAAGGCTCTACTGATTCAGATTTTGACGATTTTGGATTTCACTGGTTGAGTCGTTGAGATAAAAGCGTTACTTAGAATTATGTTAGAACATTGATTTTAGGTATAAATTGAACGCCGACTAATACCTATATAATTATAGAAGGAAAATTGAAAAAAATCACTTCCGGTCGGTTAATACACCGGAAAAACTCTACTGATAAGAAGTTCCGACTACATTGGATTTCACTGACTGTGGTATTATTTAATTTTCCTTAGTATATTCCGATCTGAAGTGATTATTTTTGTTTTTTTTCGATAATTATATATTTATTAGTCTGCGTTGAATTAATACCTAAAATCAATGTCCTAACATAATTATAAGTACTACTTATATACATCAACCACTCAACCAGTGAAATCCAAAATCGTCAAAACTTGAATCAGTAGAGAGCTTTTCTTCGGTATTTACCGACCGGAAATGATTTATTTCTCGATAATTATATAGGAAGTCGAGTACAGTTTAATGATAACAAAAAAACTTCGTCCTAACTCAATTAAAAATACCACGTTTACCTCAATAACCGAAGTCCGAAGTAGTTGAAGTTCTAATCATTAGATTTTTTCAGGTGTATTTTATTTCCAACAGAAAGTGATTTTTTTATTTTTTCCGATAATTATATACTCGTCTACAGTGTAATGATACAAAAAAAAATCGTCATTATAACTCATTCAAAATACCTCAATCAGTGAAATCCAAAGTAGCCGAACTTCTAATTAGTAGAGTTTTCCGGTGCATTTTCCGACCGTTAGTTTGATCTGTACCCGAGCAACTCTCGAAAATTGCCCTCCTTTTCTAAAGGGTTTTCGGCCGTCAGTGGCCCAATGTCCCTGATTGGGTATTTCATTTTCTCCACAGAATATAGTTGTGTCAATTATATGCTTGATTGAAGCTCTGTTTTGTTCTTTTTCTTTCTTATCCAGTAAATCCAACATCACTTTGGAGCCTTCTACTCGGCTAGAATCGAACTTCGTAAAGTTTCTGTAGCTATACAAGAAAATTTGTGGTACTAGAGTTGCTGTGAGAGCTTAATTTGCCTATTACATCTTTCCACTTTCTATAAGGCGTAGCTACTAAAGCTCCATATTTTTGGTATTTACCTTTTACCAGTGAAGTCATTGGCAAATAACACACAAAACGTCCCCGGATCCCCCGGTTTCGGACCCCCCCGAACGAAATTTCTGGCTACGCTACTGCAAACGATTATTCATTTTTATTTTTTGTATACTTGAAATATTATTGGAAATAGCCCCAAAATTATGGTTAAGTAAAAACACGAAGAACTCATTGGAGAAGTATAAACCGATGTTTTCAGGTTGCACATGTAAATTCCTTAATGTTACTGAGTTAATTACGATATCTAAATGTAAAACTTTCTTAACCATTAACTGTAATTACCTCAACCAATATGTACGATCGTATGATTTACTCACAAGTATGGGTATATATTTGTAATAGTTACAAGGTTAAACAAACTTCAGACTTCAGGTTAGCGTGGGAGACTGCCCACATCGGATAACGTCCTGGCCTGGAAAGACTCCCAATGGACCGATGAGTCATTTTATATTTTGATATAGACATGGAGTTTCACACCAAATTCAGCTCGGTAAGTTAACTCATTAGAAAGTTATCGTTTATTTAGACACATACAGGAAGCCAGAATCAGTTTTTCCCCATCAACTGGTGGGCTAATTAAATTAATCTTCTTAGTGGCTGATTTTAAATATATAAATAGCATTTTAGATCGTAGTGCTAGATTTTACTTTAAGACCATTGTAAAATTTTCTTCTATAGACTCTGTACACAAGTAGACACAAACCGAGTTAACTTGGGTTTGGAAAACCATGAAAATAAATACAGATTGCACTAACCAGTGACACACATTTATTGATTTTCAAGTGGCAGAGATATTCCTCTAGTTGTAAAGGCAATATCCTTGGCATATGCAAATACTCAATTCTTTCAAATACTAGTTTCTCGCAATGTCAAATGCATTATTAAAATCAATAAAATATTTCTATTCAACAAACAGTCAAGACAGTGAATTAATAGGAACTTTAAAACTACCGTTAAAACACAAAAACGGAAATGGGTATATGTTTCGTTTATCACATTTCCCATCTGTAATCCCAGTCAACATAATGTCATAACATAGGCAAATAATGCCTATGACTATGACAGTGTTGGTTAAGCTAAAATGTGCAAGGTTGGTATGAAACTAAACAATTCAACAAAGATATCTCACCACACATGTTGATAACCATCACATATACTCTGTTCACTAATGAGACAATAGACGAGATACTCTTTAGCGATGCACGATCGTAGGTATAAAATGTTTAAAGCTCACGACAAATTTACATAGCACCATATTTACTTCCTTTTATCATAGAGCTACAGTTTTTGCGTAGATGTTATCAAAATACGGTATGGAATACAAGTTTAATGTATGGGGTGACTTTAGATAATTGGAAATACGTCTCCAAAATGTTATTCAACTTAACACCAAGGTAAAAATACACAGATAGCGATGCGACATGATGCGAAGCGATAAAAATAGATAAAATACACTATAAAATAGATCTTAATCTCCACAATGGTAGTTAGTTAACATTTGGAATAAAATACACAAAGTGGGCCGCGACTCGATCTGCGTATTTTGTTCAATATGAACTGTATCTGTTAGTTGCTTGTCGCGATGTGCCGCTGTCTTTATTCATACTTTACCATGAAAACTTCTGAAACAAACACGTTTTCTTTTAATAAGATGTATACGATTTAAATCAAGCAAATGTTCATGGTGGAAAAATTAAATTTGCTAGCTTATGTTTGGATTGGTGTGTAAAATTAATAGTTACGAAACAAAACAATACACCATAAAGTAACGCCCTTGTTAATGAGAGTTTAATCCTGACGAAAAATCGTGATCTAAAATTAGCAAACACATGAGCCACTTGTTCTCTGTCTGAAATCAATGCGATGGAAGTTCTAGCCTGGAAGAACTTCACCTAGAGAATCAATTAAAATTAAATTAAATTTTCATTATTAATGTGTTATTTTTAATACAAACCATAATTATAAACGTACAAAAGGATAATTTAAGAAAACTGTTACATTTTATGAATGGGCGGCTTATTTTCTAAGAATAACCGTGCACGTATAAACAGCTTTCTATTATACCGGGTGAGTTTTTTTACAGTGATCCAAATAGGTAACTTTTTAATTACACGACTTTGCACCACACTTTAAATTTGGAACTTGCTGAATTTTAAGTTTCACTCAGGAATAAACTTTCAAATTTTTTGAAGACGGCCGCCATTTTCCAATATGGTGGGCAACTTTAAAATCTTTTATGGAAACCCGGTATTTTATTTTGTTTTTAGATTCTACTCTAAAAAATAAAACATTTTTGCAGTTGAGAGGGTTTCAATATCTCTAATGGTTCACCAGCTTTTAAGTGTCCAAACTTTAAACATAAGTAAAGTCCTACTACTTTCTATTTCTTTCTATTTATTTGACATATTTTCTAAACATATTTTTGAGTTTGTTTCGTGTATCAGAAAATACATTGTACGTCGTAACCTTCTCAGATCAAAACTCCGGAACTCATACAGGATTGAAATCTTTATAAATGTGATTTTATACAAATAGATAACTCCGATGACTTCCGAGATCGTGGTATGTTGTAACTTGGACCTTAACGCCTATTCTGTATTTGAGATTTTCAATTTAAATTTTAATCAATTCTCACGCAAAAAAGGATATTTTTTGTCAACTTAAATTATTATATCATCAGTTTGAACTACTGGAAAATATTAGCAGCTTGACCCAAGGAGGACATTCACTAAACTGAATAAATGTAAACTAAATTTTATTTATTTTGAAATTAACGTTTTGAAACATTTTGTAAACCAATTGAAAAATATTTGGAAATAAATAGTCGCATCTCTAAATTTCTATTTACATTATAGGTGGATCATATCAATGAACCTAAAACTGAATAGAACCACCAGAACCATCACCAATAACCGGTCTGCTACCCGCCTAAAACGCAGGGTCATTCAACAATCATCAATTTATTCATCGAGTAGATCACGAGATCGTTTTGTTAGTTATCTTACGATAATCGCTCTGTCCTGTAGATAAAGTTATTGGAACCATATAAATTGTTGTCTTGAACAAATCTCTACAATAAGGTCAGTGTCGAACTATGGTGGAAGACATTTGTCCTTGTCGGCTATCTTGACATATGTATAACAAGAACAACAATGGACCTAAAATAGAACCTTGGGGAACTCCCGCTCGAAAACTTCCCTTACTAAGACACGCTGTAATCCCCAGCTTAACTCTTTGTTCCCGCCACATTAATAAATGTTGAACTAGTTCAGAACAAAATATTTCTTTGTATGCGATCATAATCTAGATTAAAATGTTCATAATTTAGATACAAATGTTGTTTGAATATAGAAGCTTACTATTTTAGATAATTAAAATTAATAATCTATTGTTGAAATGATCGAAAAATGGTTTCATAATTTAATTTAAATAACCACCATACTGAATTATTAGAACTGAATAGATAGATAGATTTTAGGGTATATTATATTTAATATACTCTTTTACATTTGGTTAAATCATAGAGAAGGGAGTGGTTACAATCAGTTAGAAATTTCTAGTTTCACAATATTGTTACATGTTACATATTGTTCATAGTTACATAATTATGCTAATTGTTGTATTGTTGTTATGATATTAAACACTTAACCTTATGAGCATCTTCATATTGAATCATTGTGATGTATTTAAACAATGTATACATATAAAAGTTATTTAAGTATATCGGCACTTGCAGATCTTTTTAGTTTTGGTTTATGATTTATAATAGCTGAGATAATGGGTATATGCTCTTTTATATTTGAACGCCAGCCTCTGAAGTATTAAACATTTCATCAAATAATATGTATGAATAAAAGTTTGTACACCACTTTCTATAAAATGTCTCATCATCATTTTAAGTTCTATAGTTGCCGAGATAAAGGGTTTTAATACAATTGTTCGTCCCCAAATTGTTTTATTACATGAAACTGGATAGTGAACGTGTAATTACTGTTATCAAAGTTTGGCGGGCGTCCTTATAGACTAATGTAATGTCATAGATGGTTCAGTTGTGTAGTTACATACTTCTAAAATATTTAAGACTAGCGGACCCGGCGCGCTTCGCTGCGCATTTCAATAAGTTACCCACGGCTTCGCACGCAAATCTTAAGAACCGAAGTCCTTATATTACGTAGTAAATTTTTTTTTTACTATAATAAATTTTAGATTAAATTAGTTATATCTCCGATGCCACGATTGAGCTTGCTTTGTTGTCTCGATCGAGAGAATATGTACACACGGAGTTTTGAGAACCATACTTCTGTCAAAAAAAAACAACTAAGGTTGATTTTATAACATTCTTTATATTTGTAGCCAACGTAAGATAGTAATTATGATATCTGCATTGCTCTTCTGATCAAGTATGAGCATGGTTTATATTAAATAAATATTGCAGTTAAAGGTGAATTTTTACGTCAAATTTGAATTGTATTATCTGGATAGTAAAGTCTATGTTTAACAGTGATTGCAGAAACAGTTTAAACAAAATTTGTCGTTTCTCTTAAGCTTACTCTATGCTTTAAAACTATAAGTGTAATATATGTTTACAAAGAACAGCTGATTAAAAATTTGAAAAGACACTTTCACTTAATAACATATGTTTGCTGCAATGCATTTCTTACGGGTATTTCTGTAACCAGTGGGGCGGAATCCTGAATCGGGAAAGGGATAAAAAGTATCCTATAACCTTCTACAGATCAAGACGAACAAATTTAAAAAAAAATTAGGCGAATCCGTCCAGCCGTTTGTGAGTGATGCTGTTACACACGAACAGTTTCATTTTTATATATTAGATTGACACCTGGAATGTTACGAGATGTAAAAATGTGTATAAGAACAAAGATTGTTAGAAATTACTTGGAAATTCTAAAAGCTTTTGGTGCAGCAGTTGCAGTATAATTCCACCTCCATTCAAATCTGAACTGTGTACTGCCGTCTTAGATATAAAAAAATCAAAGAATAAAAAATGCTTTAAATTTGTTAAAGGTTTATATTTGGCAATAACACTATAGCAAATCTGTTAACAGCCATCTCCAATCCTTTTGTTGAACTAGGTTGGCCTAATGATCTTATTCAAGGCATGTATAACCTGTCTTGAATGCACACATCATTATTAGTGCGTTCAGTTTTGTCTGAATCAATTAAATAAAATTGTAAGACATCGTGTTCAAGAGCTCTGTGATTATTCCCTTCATATATATTCGAGCAGGAAATAATTTCTGAAAGGCATAGTAGGAGAATTTAGCGGAAGTAATGTCATGAGAACTTTTGAAATAATCAGGTTGTAATTAAATCTCCCGAAAACTAGTGCATAAAGCTAAGTAATAGAGTTATTTGTTAGGTATTTTTGATGTTATACCGATACTATGAAAATAAATTAGCGCAATACAAAGTTAAAAAAGGCAAAACCCAGAATGTCCCAACAAAAATTATACAAGTCTCAATGTCACGTTTTTCTCAAAAGAAAAATTCACGATAATTTCGGGACAAATTTTTCAACACGTTTTATTATTTTGAGGGCTTTAAACCCTTTTACCAATCTTATTCACTCTATTTAGTTGGTATAAACGAAATTCTTCTACAATTGGTACTTTAGCCAGCTATACTAGGACCTTTGGCTAAATCTGTATAGCTTCTTCAGTGCCGCAGCTACATATTTTTTAGAAGGGCAAGCCCTAAATTTGTCTCCCATTTCCACCACTCAACTCCGGCAATATAAAAATTTACTTTTAGTGCAGCTTGTAAATCAGCTTGCGAATAATCCGGATAACATTCCATTTAAGGGTAATTTTGTAACATTGGTAGAATTAAAATTTTGAACTTAATTTATTAGAACGATGGGGACGAAACAAAACAGTTAAACATTTTAAGAAATACGAAATGATAATGTGCAAGTAATTGTGTATATTTTAACATTTATTTTACTTACTACATAATACATACTTCATATACCACAATCAACATTTCTAATATTTTATATTACTTTAAGTTATAAAAATTCACTATGCATTTTTAAAAACGAAACAAATACTCTTCATTTTATAAAAAAATGACACTAAACTCTGCATAAAAACTTTATAATAGATTATCAAATGATTTATAACATAAATTAACATAATTTTTTAACTTAATTAAACATAACTTTTCGCTATGGTTTGGCAGAGTATGTATTGATTATTTATTATTACTATTTTTAGTAAGATTTTTGAAGCTCCTTAAATAATATTAGAAAGTTTTACAAAAAATATAAAATAACATTTTGTAATATTTGTACCATAATTTCTTAACAATGGACATGGAGTTTACCCTCTTCTGTTTGCTGCTTTACTATTACTTAATCTTTTCAGATCCTAACATTTATAACAAGAATTCCTAGTTTGTGAAAATGTTATTAAATAATTACAATTACAGAAAAACTTTCATTAATAAGGAGAACTTTCAAGTTACCTACCCGAAGAAATAATGTCTTGGCTGTTTCTTTATAAGTGGACAACAAATGATAAGATGTGGTCAGCGTTTTGAATCAAAGTATAATTCATATCTGCAGAAAGAAGCATCTTTACAAGGAACACGTGCAGCAGCTATAAAAGAGAAAAAAATCACTACTAGTAGTCAACCTTGGGAAAGGCTCCAAAAAGGTTTTAAAGAATGCTGCTCTAAAATTGAGATAAAGTTCGAGGCAGAACCCCTTTCACTCTGTTATTTTATACTGTGTTTTTTTTTTACATTATAACGCAATCAATGTTATCTATATTTAATCTAAAATTATTTATTACTTTGAGATTTGCAAATAAGGACCTTTTAATAAATAAGTAAACAGAATGGTTTTGAACTACAAATGTGTTTATAATTTAATTTGTTTAATTAGATTCAAAGATAATTAAATATACTCTTTAGTTATAAATACAGAATAAGTAACAATGTTATTCGATTGTAAAATATTTACTATCTAGATTGCACGGACTGCTAACATGTCTGACAAACGTGTTTTTCTATCAAGTTAACTTATGTTTAGGTTAAGAAATAATATTTGTGTTTTGAATCTGGCACATAGAAATGTTTAAAAACGTGTTGAGAATTTTCACTCGAAAGTATAGATTTAATGAGAAACATCTTGTGAGGTTTATCTTAAATTATTACTTTCATAACTATGACTTCTTTAGTTCTGTATTGTTCAAAAGATTTTTAAACTTTATTACCTCCTTTTACTTTGTAATAAGCTACAGCTTTTTCAACCATACGAGTATATACGAGAAAACATATTTTAATCTCAAAATAAAAATAAACACAGGTTTACATTTTAACAAATAAAGAATTTATTCAGTCTGCATAACATCTTAGTTGCAATACATAATACTAAATAACGCAGAAACCGGCCATAAACTTTGAAGGAAATATTTATTTTATCCAAAATAAGATATATTACACATTATATTAAGTAAATTGTGTATATAAGGTTTTTATCGAGTTAATCCATAAAGTCATTGCATTGTGCGCTCGGCCATCGGCATCCACTTTTATATAATTTTCTTATTATACTAAACCAAATTCTTATCTATGAAGATTTCGCCAGTCATCATCTTCTTTTTTTTCTTTTAACATTTATTTTGTAATTGTTCAAACGCTACTATACTTAAAAATGGTATACTTTATACACTGCTGTTGCTTGCAGAAGTGAATAAAGACTAGGAATAATTATAAGGCGACAAACTCGTTTAGACATATAACACTTAGGCTATTCATGTCAGGTTGACTCGAGTTTTGGATGTTATAGCTTTGAATTTATACCTACTATTTAAAGAACTACCTCTGAAGACAATAACATAGTCACGAAAATTCTTTTAGAAGGTGTGGGGGGGGAATTGGTTCAAATAACTGATATTTTCCCGTAGTGGACAGAGAGTAAGGCCCCAGTATGTTCCTTAAGAAGTTCTAGACCCGTTTTATTGTTGAGAACGATTGTTCAGCAGTACATGTCGGTAATACTGAATTATTTAAATAATAAAAACCGTTTACTAAAAAAGTAATTTACAAAAATTGAAAATTTGGAGGGGGGTCCGGACCCCTTAGACCCCCTCGCTGGCTACGTCCTTCTCTGAAGAGATACGAAAAAAGCTGTGACAAAGAAGTTGAAAAACGAACTCTTGCATCTTTGCTATATGTAGAAAATTAAGTTTCTCGATATTTTCAGACGTGATCTCCAGATTCCAGGAGTCAACTCTGTGACAGTATCAGATTTCAGATGCTCTTGTAAGTGGAAGTAAATGGAGCTAAACTCAAAATTCTCAGAAACATTACTTTGACATCATGTATAAGAAAATATAAGGTATAACGTCCGAAATTCGAGTCACCCTGACATTACAGAGACGAAGTGTTAAACGTTTAAAAAAATGTATCACCTTATAACTATTACTAGTCGTTATCCACTTCTGGAAGCAATGGTAATGTTTAAAGTATTCTATTTTTATTTAATACAGTAGCGTTTAATAAATTACAAAATAATATATTTTATTTACGCTATGCATTGCTTGTAGATTGTAAAGTATCTATATGTTAAAGTTTTGTCAAATTTAAATGATTTAAAATAAATTTTTCTAATTTCAAAAACAATTTGAATATTTTAGATCTAATAACTTACTTTTTTGTTTTGAAGTTAAACACTTAGATTGGATATTTGTTTTACAATATTCCGAGGTTTATTATTTGAATTGTGTTGAAAACGAAATGAATGTTCTTACTGTAATTGAAGTATCTTACCTTATTAATTTGGGATATTAGAATGTCTCTTCTCAACCACAAAATAATGTACTGTAGGCTACAATAACTGTCTAGCTAGCGTACCTGTAGTTAGCACCTCACTGCTGGTCTGTACTGAGCGAGACAACTGCTCTCAATCTGGGTCTGCACAGTCGGTCGCCTTCCATAAACGTGTTAGATCACGTACCACGGTCTAATAGCAGTAATATCATCGATAGTGATGCACTCAACAGCATGCGTATCGCGGAATCGTTGCAGTACAATAGGCAATAAAAGTGCAGTAAAGTGATTGGTGCAGAGTCTGATTAAACCACGCGTGAATAATTGTGACTCAACTCCTTCCTCTAACTTTGCCGTCCCTACAAACAAGAGCCCTTCCTTCACTCCTAGCTGTGGCTGTGGTCTCCACGTTTTAGAACTTAAATTAGAAACATAAATAGAAAAACAAGTTTAACAATATAAACGATAATACTGATAGTATGAATAGTTTATTCAGAAGATATCACAATAATATCGAATTCAGCCTTTAAAATAAGATTGTATTTAACACATAATGTAATAAAATAATTTCAAAGAAATGTACCTTACATTTTTAACTTTCGCTTTGTTATTTTTACTATGAGTATTTTAATGTACTTTTTTGTTCAGTTCATATTTTAATGCCTCACACTATTGCATACTATTAAATATAAAAATTAGAACCGGAAGCAAAAAGAATATCCTTTATGTTTTCAAAATGTAAGGACTGCAAGCGGAAATATGCAAAATATTGGCATTCAAAGGTTTAAGACCTGAAACCTGGTTAATTTATTTGTCACCCCAAGTCAAGGACGTAGCCAGTGAGGGGGTTCAAAAGGTCCGGACCCCCTCAAATTTTACATTTTTAGTAAACGATTATCATTAATTTAATAATGATAAATTAATTCATTTATTCAGTATCACTGAAATGTACTGCTGAAAGATCGTTCTCAACAAAGAAACGGACCAAGAACTAGTTAAAGAATTAAATGGGACCTTACTCTCTGTCCACTACAAGAAAATGTCAGTTGTCTGGATTGCCACATTTTTTTCCTGGCTACGTTCTTCCTCTAAGTCTAGTCAATTGCACTTCATGTTACATCAAATGGTTTTTAATTTTATTTAAGATAATAGCTATGTAATAAACTGTTGTGTTTTACTAATACTATAGTAAGATAACATTATCGAAAATAATATTGTTATATAGGCTACCTATTTTATGATAAGTACAATAATAAATAAAAAACCTATGAACTAATTAGGGATCGATTAGGAAAATATTTTAGTTAAGATGAAAATTTGAAAGTTACTTTAATGTGTTTTTGGGTAAAGACTATCGAACTACCATGTTATAATGAGATTTATCACTAACTCCTGTAATAATTTAAAATACATTATGTACAACATTCTTGTACTGCGGCTCACAGTCAGCTGAATAGCAGGAGTTGGTAAAATATAATTTATTGATATAATCTGATACTGTTGTATGTGTAGGCAATTTATTTCCTTCAATCTCATATCTAAATAGGATGGCAACGAGAAAATAGCAGAATAAATAAATTTGTAACGAAACTCAGTACACCTTAAGATATTCAAATTAACACATGTAGTCTAACTATCCCAACACATATAACATCATATTATAATGACGTTGTGTTTAGACTTTTATTATTTAAATAGTGATATAAAACCCAACTTAATTAAAAAATCTGAATATATTATGTAGCAAGATATGTTGAGAAAGATTTCATACTTATACTTTAAATTTTGAATGAAACTCCATTTCTACATGAATAATTTCTATGAATCGCAATGTTTGTGTCAACTTCTTTTTTGTTTGATTAGTCCGTCTATCCTATCTGTTCGTAGGAGAACTCGAGGAATTTCACAGTCCAAAGTTTATAAAACAACGGGGTTTTGTTACTTATTCAATTATTTTTTATTGAAGAGATATGTTTAATGCACACCACGATCATTCTGAAACTCAATCAGATGTTACCTTAAAGATATGAACAATGTTTACCACTAAAAAATTACAGCCATATGCTCTAAAATAGAAGATAAGAATGGATACCTCATCAAATGATATCTGTTGGTGAGAAATAAGGATTGTAACCAATGGCAATTATATTGGACTAACCTAATTAATACGTTGTACATTTATTCCCGGTGAGAGAAATAGGGGTTTCTTGTCCTCCGGTGAAGTTCCTGTGAAGAAATTAAATTACTTTTCAAAAATTCTGGTACGAGAAAGGTTAATGATCCCTACAAAGGTAACGGTTGACTGCAGTTTTTTTATCCCAAACATCAAGCACGTTTCAATGCTTCTGTAGCTTCTAAAAGTAGAAACGGAAACCAAGCAAAGTCTTTATGGTTGCTTGAACAAGAACCATTATAGAAACACGTAACATAGCTATAGTTGGAAGAGTTGGTTGAATTTGAATGTCAAATTTGACTTCAGTTCACATTCCTTTTATTGCAGCGTTTCGGTATCTGACGCTGTCTCGGACTCCTGGACTCTGGAGTAATGTTTGTCTGAAGAGATCCAAAGAAAGTCAGCGACGAAGAAGCTCAAAACGGACCTTTACAACGTTTCGACATCAGAGATACCTATAAATAAAACGTGAAGTAGCAGTCTCATTGTCTCATCAGGTGCCGTTGTAGATCAGATGCATTATAGAGGGTATTTTGAAATTTCGAATGGGCTTACAAAGGTGGTGAAAAAACGAAAACATCTCTCTAGATCATCATTATAACTGTCACGTAATAGATTAAAATTCTAAAGAGTTTCATCACAAAGCTCTCAGAGAGCTTGTATTATAAAATATCTAACAATAACAATAAGCTTGTATTATAAAATATCTAACAATAACTTCCTAGAAAATTGTTTATGATTTGTATCTAACCAAAACAATGTACAAATCACAAAATAAAGGCGAACAATTCTGTTAGGATTATGATATAAAAATACGGCAAAGCAAATCACCGCACTGAGCACATCTAGGTGAAGATGATGACAGCACAGCTGCAAATAGTAAACATTTTGATTTTATTTAATGAACATGACATGAAATGTGAACGCGACAGATTTATTTAAATTACAATACAATCTATTGCTGGCGAGAAGTACTAAAATTTGAGATTGTTTTCAACAAATATTGAAAAAGGAAATATCTCTACTATAAAGAAACAGAGTTAATTTTACTATGGTACTTACTTCTTAACTAAAATTGAACTTGTCCACCCAATTCACAAAAAAATGAAACATTGCCTTTTATTTCCCTTCATTTTACTGTGGTTCAGACACGTGGTGCCATCTATGACGGAAAAAACTAACTATACCAATGATAAGGGTTAAAAGTTAGCTGTAGTGAAACATACTTGAGTTTTGGCTCATGAGAACAATATTATACTTAAAACACGTTTTATCAGTTTAGTTTTAGTTGAAGAGTTATTAATGAAATAAGAAATACGCTTCCAAACGCATTTTAGTTTTTCATCTGAAGCGAGTACGTAGCCAGCGAGGAGGCCCATAGAGTCCGGACCCCCCCTAAAGTTTCAATATGTTCAATTACTTTTTTAGTAAACTATTATTATTATTTAAATAATTCTGTATTACTGAAATGTACTACTGAAAGATCGCTCTCAACAAAGAAACGGGTTAAGAACTTTTTAAGGAACAATATGGGGCCTTACTCTTTGTCCACTACGGGAAAATATCAGTTGTCTGGACCCCTCTCCCCAATTTTTTCCTGGCTACGTTCTTGACCTGAAGAGTGTAATATTTTAATACCTAAATAGTGAAGAACAAAAGAGATTGATATATTTTTCTGAATAACCAATGAACACATCGTAAAAATAAAAATCGTTTGGGTACATGTTAATAATACTTAAGAAAAGGGGCATGTTTCATAACTCTACGGCTACAAACAAGGTTATAAAAGTTTAAAGTTTGTGGTTCAGTTCATTATTGAGATATTGTGTGAGACATTTAGTATGCCGCTTTGCCAAATGTGTGATGATGGGAAACGACCATCATCGATCTCGATTTTACTTATGTACTGTAAAATTGAAGCTTCAAGCATATTTTCAAGCTCAATTTGTTCCGAGATATCTTACGGATAGTTAGGCTGTAGCCTTAGCCAAATGCGATGAAGGAAAGTCAACACCATCGATCTCAATGTTTCTTATGTAGAAATGAAGCTTCAAACATAATTTTAAGCCAGAACCTGAATTTGTCCCGAGATATCCTACGGATAGCTAGGCTTCGCTACCGCTTAGCTAAATGCGATGCAGGGGAAGTAAGTCATCATCATCGATCTCGATGTTGCTTATTGTAGAGATGAAGCTTCCTGGATAGTTGCAAATCAATAGCTTAATTCATTCTTAACATATTGTTCGGAAAAACAGGAGAGATATTTTGCTAGCGCCTGAATGAGATTTCTTTAACGTTCGGATATATAATATTTAACATTTCATGCTATCAATAGATTGTAATTATCGATAAAAAATACGTACTTTTCCTATGATTCTTACGTGTGGATAATTTATGGATTAAATTTAAAATTAGTCAGCTAAAGGTAGAAGTTTTTCAGTTGACGATACAAAAGTAGGACAGTTACTGAAAAAGTGTGTTATTAATTACCATTAATTACCATCTAAGTAATACGAGTACTATATAACAATCGATTGTCAGTGGATTGTCATCTCAGCCAAAAAGATTCTGCATTTTCAAATGCAGTCCTGCTACTGTGATGTCATGAAACAGACCATAAAAAAATTCTATACCTCGTTATAAAGGTAAGTTTGACCATCTAATGAACATTTTAAAATGGGCAATTTAATAATGAGTAACAATAATTATAAAAATACATACGCCCTTTTCTGTTTTTATGTAGTGTAACTACCGTAAGATGCGTTACAACTCATAATATAATTTATGTATATTTATTTTATTTTGAAATGGTTAAAACTCGTTTTGCAATTGTTTTTGGAATGTAGCATATACGAGATAGTCTCATAGACTTAACGTCAACACGTCTTATGGACGTACAACCGTACAGATTATAGGTGTGTTTGTTTAAATTGAATTACTTGATTACAATATATAGATTAGGATATCCTAGTTAGGACATCCTAATATATTGACATATGATGACATTTATGTTGAAATGCACACAAGGAACATTTTATATCTCAGACTTGGTTGATAACTTTGTAGCTTATACTCTTATTTTAGATTTCTATCTAATTAATAATAAATAAAAATAAATCCTAAAAGGAAAAGAAAATGTTTTAATTTTTCAAAATATAGCAACACGCGGAAATCTCAAGAATATTTAAAATTTAAGCCTGAATTCGCCAAAACTTGTCTAGTCTAAAAAATATATTTCGAATGTCACCGTAGAATATTTTATTATTTCTATCCGCTGGATAGAAAGCATACGGGTTGTTCAATAAGTTGATTTTCAAATAACACGATAAATATTAACGATCGTATTATGAATATGTCCTCTCCGAATAAGTTTGTTATTGATTACGAAAAGGTTAGGTATAAATTGAGGGACATAGATAATGAAGATTTCTTCCAAACTGAAAACGTCAATTTAGCTTATGATAAATTTCATGATTACCTTGTTAAAATTGTTAATGACAGCAGATTGGACCCAACTAGTAACAAAAAAATCAGTAAGGCAAAAATACTTAGTCCATGGATTAATAAGAAACTTATACTACTTATCTCAAAGAGAACAAAATTATACAAAAATTGCTAAAAAGCGACCATACGATATAAATTTTACAGCTTATTATAAACGTTTTTGTAAAAATTTGCAATTAGAGATAGATAAAACCAAAAATGAATTTTTCGCAAAGAAAATTAGTAATTGCAATGGAGATGTATCACAACAATGGAAAGTAATCAATGGTATATTTGGTGAGGCTTCAATTAAATGCGTTAACAAAATAGAGCTGTGTGATGGGTCAGTAATCTTAGAACCAAGGGAGATTGCCGAAGAGATAAGTAAGTACCTGATAAGAGTACAGACTGATCTAGTGAAAGAGGGCCGACCTCGTACAGTCACAGCACCAAATACAACAACCTTTAACACACCCAACTCATTTTTCCTGATACCTACTACTATTTTCGAGGTAATTGGAATTGTAAAAAAACTTAAAAATAAAAAGTCCGCTGGTATTGATGGCTTTAATGTAGAATTGATTAGAAATGTCATCGATTTGATTGCTCCTGCATTGGTATACATAATCAATTTGAGCTTCCAAAATGGAGTTTTTCCTGCAAACCTCAAACAGAGCATTGTAGTACCAATTCTTAAAAAAACAAATTCAATAAAATTAGACAATTTAAAGACCGATAAGCCTTCTTTCAGTTTTCTCTAAAATTATTGAAAAGATTGTAATAATTCGTCTAGTCTCTTTTCTCAATAATAGAAGATTTTTCAGTACATACCAGTTTGGGTTTACAAAGGGGAAATCAACAGAGGACGCTCTCATTGACGTAACTAACTTGATATACGGTAGCTTAAACAATAGTAAATTGACAACTGGTATTTTTGTTGACTTTAAAAAGGCTTTTGACCTGGTAAATCACAAAAATACTCCTAAATAAACTTGAGTCCAGCCGGTATCAGGGGTTCCGCCTTAAGCTGGTTCAACAGCTACTTAACTGGGAGAAAGCAACAAGTGAGAATAGGTAACCACCTTAGTACTCCCTCAATAATTGGGACAGGAGTGCCCCAGGGTTCCGTTATCTCTGCGACTTTATTCTTAATTTATATAAATGATTTATTACAAACTAATTTTAAAGGAAAAGTATTTGCATTTGCTGATGATTTGGCGTTATTTTACTCTCATTCTGATGTAGATTGCTTGGGAGATATTATGGCTCATGATATCGCAAAATTACAAAATTTGGTGTGAAGCTAACAGAATGATAGTTAATGTTGACAAAACAAAGTATATTAATTTTAGCCTTTCAGATTACAACATTCCGTTCACTTTAAAATTTCATGATTATAATTGTAGTTATATTGATTGCAACTGTCAACATATAGAAAAGGTCAATAACATTAAATATTTGGTATAGTCTTTGATAGTAGGTTAACATGGGAAAACCATATAAGCGACCTTCATAAGAAATTACGCATGTCAATAAGAAAGTTCTATTTTTTGAAAAAACTGTTGTGATAAAGAACTATTAAGAACATTATATTATGCACTAATCCATTCACGGATGCAGTACGGAATAAATTGTTGGGGTGGGACGTTTAAATATCTAATTGAAAAATTAAGAGTTACTCAAACTACTTCCTCAGAATAATTTTAAGTAAAACAAAAAACTGACAGTTCATTTCCACTTTACGTTGATTTAAAAATATTACCGATTCAACATCTGTTTGTATATAAGGTGTTAAGAACCTTCTTTATTAGAAGCGGGAATAATGGAAACCAAAATTTGTTTTACTCTACCCGTAATGTACAACATGGTACAATAAGAATTCCTAAAGTGAAAAAGAAATGTTTAGGCATTCCTTCCAATACCTTGCACCTAAATATTTTTAATCAAATACCAATTTCTTTTAGGACTTGTAATTCATTTAAAGCAAATTGTGCTAAACTGTTTAACTGGCTTTTATTGCAGGAAGATGTTAATTTTTTAAATTATGTCCTCAGATAGAATGTAGTTCAGTTAGTTTAGCATGAAATTGAATTAGTATATTTACATATTATTATATTTATATATTTCTTATTTAATTATTTATTGTTACATGTGTTAAATGATATATTGTTGATTTGGTACGGTTATTGTTAAAATGTAATTGTTATTGTTAAGATTTTATTATTGTTATTGATGTGTTATTATTAGTTTAATTGTTGTTATTCTGTGTTGAGTTATTGATATAATGAATACCGACATGTATGTGTAGTGTGTGTGTATATATGTATATATGTATGTGTATATGCATGTGTGTATATATATGTATATATTGTATATGATCTACAGTAAGATGAGTTAGTGCACTCAGTTACAAGAAGGAAGGAAAAGTTATATATTTGTTATTTCATTATTTATTTATTACATGTGTTGAGTGATATATTGTTTGTTTTGGTACGGTTATTGTTAAAATGTTATTGTTATTGCTAATATATTATTGTTATTGTTAAGATTTTATTATTATTATTGATGTGTTACTAGTAGTTTAATTGCTGTTATTATGTATTGAGTTATTAACGCCATGAATAACGACATATATATTGTATATGTTCTACAGTAAAATAAGTTAGTGCACTCAGTAACAAGAAGGAAGGAAAAAGTTGGAAAATTGGATTAGCTTACCCAGATAGAGGTTAGTTACACACAACACAATACTTGTATCACTTGTATTAATTACCACACAATCACAACTATTGATTTTCACAACACAGCCACTTGTGACAGTTTAAACAAAATATAGGAAAACACAATATGGATAGGATAGTAAAATTGTAAATGGATAGTTTAGTAATTAATTTTTGATGAATTATGTCACTGAGTATCCAGAGTGACGCCGGCTAATGCATGACTGAATCAGGCACAATTTGGACAAACCTCTGTCTGAGAGCGAAACTGAACTTTGCTCTCTGAGCAGGTTAGACAACCAATGAAAATAAAATCACTGTTGGCCGGCGTTATTCAACAATATTTGGATATTCATAGAAACCTATCAGCTCTGGTACACGTCAGTAGTATTAAAAAAATAAATAAAATAAAAAGAAAACACTACAATTGGAGGCTCGATTTTAAATAACTACATAAGTTGCTGGACTCTAGATTAAGTGTATTAATATTATTATTAGATTATATCACTGGCCACACTACTGGTAATAGTGGTCAGTAAATTCCGAAAAAGTTATTGTGAATTATACTTTGTAAATTATTGATGGAATAAAATTATTATTATTATTATTATTATTATTATTATTATTATTATTATTTCAGCTAATAATAAACCATTCAGATATTTAATGAATTGTATAGGAAGGCAATTATCACGCAAAATATCCCTTTCAGAAAACGCTCTTGGAATTTATAATTATTAGTAACTAGCTGACCCGGCGAACTTTGTCCCACCTTAGCCTAAAGGCAATATCACATGATCACATTTTTTACTTTTTAAATTAGGATAATTGTAAATAAAAAAATATAATTATTCAATGATTCTTTATTTACCATTTATTGTAGCACCTAGTGATAAACTACATTTTTTGGTTTTATGTATTAGGCGCGAAAACAAATAACGCGGATGGTCTTCCGACCCGTGGACATGTCAAATTTAATTAGCCATGGGAAAAACATGAATGTTTGAGATTAAGACCACAAACTTTCAACGATTGGCCTTTTGACTTATTTACAGTCATGGCGAATGCAAGACGGATCGGAAATTGAAACCGTTTAAACTCAAATGGCATATCGGGTGGGATCATCGGGATCCTCGGAATGAGAATTTCCTCACCTTTGAGTATTGTGGTGTAAATCAAATTGTTCATCAATTTACTTACCACCAAACTTGTTCCGTTGCACAGTTTTGGTTGGTATAAGTTTCGAAGCATGATTACTACGGAACCAATATTTAGTTGTAAATTGTGCCAGGTACATCCAAGGAGTTTAAACATTCAATTGGATAGTTGGTGGCATCATCTTCATTTGTTACACAGTCAACAGATTTGAAAGAATGCAGTGTACCAATGATCTCATTCTGAATTATGTAGTTTAAGTCATCTACATCTTTATTCTTAGCTGCCAAAATTGCTCGCTCACTCAACCATTCATTATTTTTGAGGTTAGTAATGATGTTTGGGAATACTTTGTTGATGAGTTCGTCTTTCGATGAGACAAAGTTACAGATATTCCGAGGAAATGAAATCAATCCGCTCGATTCGTCGACAGGTACTCGACCATTACCGATAGTCAACAATTACTCAGAGAAACCTTCAGCAGATGTATCGTTCAGCAATGCAACTCTCATGTTTGTTGTCAGCTGAAGTTTCCTAACATAGCGCGATAGATTCGATGATTTGAGGCAAGCGTTTATTTTGTCGGCAGCAGTCGATCTGGGAATTACTGGCAATGTTTGGCGGAAATCGTCAGACAGTAAAATAGTTGCGCCTCCAAAACATTTTGAGTCATTACGTAGATCTTGCAATGTTAGGTTAACTGCTTCCAATGCACGTTTATGCGCTATTGTGCATTCGTCCCAGATGATGATCTTCGATTCTGATAAAACCTTCGCCATAGCGGAGCGCTTTGTAATGTTGCACGTTGGTTCTTCAATATATTGAAGATTTAACGGCAATTTTAATGCAGAATATGCCGTACGACATCCTTCTAGCAATGTGGCTGCTATTCCACAAGAAGCAACTGAAACTGCAATGTTGGATCTTGCACGAACAGTGGCTAAAACTACTGACATGAGGAATGTCTTACCAGTTCCACCATGTAAATATAAACCACCGTTTCCATCATCAATTGCCTTCATTAATGTATCATAAACTTCCTTTTGTTGGGGGTTCATCAGGGGCACATTTGTTTGAACTACTAAATCTAATTCCTGGTGATCATATTCACGTTCCCATTCAAATTCTCGATTAAATGCGTCATTCATTTTACGATTTGGCGCTGGCATTCCTAACCTGACTAATAAACTACCACACATGAGATAACACATGTCTTCGATCAAGAGTAAGGCCCGATTATGTATCTCCTCATTCATTTTAAGATCGGAATTTATTTAACTGACACGAATTTGATGTAAAATATCTTCTGCCATATTATCCTTGTATTTGTGCCACAGGTTATATAGATGGGGTCGATGGAAAGCATGTCGAAATGATGATAGCAAATAATGTACGTATCTGACTTGGAGATGCAGAGATAACTGCTTTGAATTGCAAAAAATTAAAATTTGAATTGTATTATCTGGATAGTAAAGTCTATGCATAACAGTGATTGCAGAAACAGTTGAAACAAAATTTGCTGTTTCTCTTAAGCTTACTCTATGCTTTAAAACTATAAATGTAAAGAAATTAAAAATGGTAATTAAATGATATAAACATATATTTCTTTTGTTGCATTATATATGTTTACAAAGAACAGCTGATTCAATTTGAACAGGCCCTTTCACTTAATAACATATGTTTGCTGTAATGCATTTCTTACGGGTATTTCCGTAACTTTTAGAGACCAGTGGGGCGGAATCCTGAATCGGGAACGGGATAAAAAATATCCTATGTGTTTCTCCCAGTTCCTAGCTACCTCCCCACCAATTTTTAGCCAAATCGGATCAGCCGTTCTTGACTTATAAATAGTGTAACTAACACAACTTTCTTTTATATATATAGATATACCATTTATTTTTAGAGAAATACAACATTGCACTAAAAAGAAATAATATATTACGCAACTTAATTTGTATACTAATGGAACTACATTGTTTGTAATAACAATTAAGTTTCTAATAATCCCTTCAATAATTTGAACACCAATTTAAAGACACAACCGTAATGCTGTTTATAGATAGTAGACTTGAAGGCGTTGATAAATATATCATAATCTGAAACCTACGTGGGCATTTCCTCACTTATTAGACGAAATAAAGGAAATGTACCTTTTATGGTCATTACCATACAATAAATAAATAGCATTAGCGTAAATATATAAATTTGAATACTGTAATTCCTGAATACATTCCAGAAATACGTATTATTTACTCATTTTGTACGAAGTGCACTAAATGTACAACATACACAATCATTACATATATTAAGAGGGGGAATCAAAAAGTTTGGCAACTAAGGTATAAAGAAAGGCGTTAAAAATATGAAACTAATTTACATTTCCACATAACCACTCTTTAATCTTGGTCCACCTGTTCGGAAGACTACTTATGTCTTCGGAAAAATTTTCTTCTTGTCTGCAAACCACTGTTCTGTAGCGGACTTCACCGAATTCAAGTCCTCATATATCCTTCCTTTAAGCTGTTTTTTCAAGTTGGGAAACAGTAAATAATCACTAGGTGCCAGATCTGGACTGTAGGGTGGGTGGTTGAGCTGCTCGAAACCCCACTCCCGCAGGACAGCTTGTGTAACACTGTTATTGTTCTTCTGTTGAAGGTAATCAATTATCAGTATACCCTTGGAATCTCAGAAAAGCGTCCATCACTTTTCTGACTGATTTCTGAATTTCCTCAGTGGTGGAGGTCCCTTACGCGGCCTCTGCATGGACTGTTGATTGGTTTCAGGGTCCGATTGGCAAAGCCATGTTTTGTCTCCATTCACCAGTCAGCCCATCAAGTTTTCTGGGTCATTTCTCGAGAGGAAGTCACATAATGATGACGATGATGCCTTCTCCAACTTTCAAGGCACCCATCTGGCTGAGATTTTGGACATGCCCAGTACATCATGAATGCATTGCCATAGGATACATTTAGTTCAATATCAACTGCAGAGATCTTTATCCGTAGATTTTCCACAATGAGGATTTCAGCACGGGCAATATGATCTGAGTCGGTCGTTGTGAACATGGGTCATCTTTCATGTTTTTGTGCCCACGCTTAAACTCATTGAACCACCAAGTCATTGTAGAAAAAGAAGGAAACTTATCACCGTACTCTTTCCTCAATCTTTCGTAAATTTCCTTCCCGGAACTCCCTTCTTTACATAAAACTTTGGTTACACTGCGGTATTTAGATTTAAAAACTCATTGGAATCTGCCATCTTTGTTGAACTACTGTAGAACCCAGACTGTACCAAATGAGTTGATTTTAGGAGTGTATTACATTAGAGAAATAATATAAGGAATCAGGGTAATAGATAAACCACGCCTGTTTTTGTATACCTTAGTTGCAACCTTTTTTGATCGGCTCTCGTATTTAAACGAGGGGCAGTATAGCTTGTCGCATCCATTTTTGCTACAAAAAACCCAGCAAAAAAATAACACAGGAGGTGGTGGTTTAATGTACTGTGGAGGACTCGGCGAGCTCACTCTGACTCAAATGTCTCCAGCCTCACTGTCAACACAGCACGTCTCAAGCTCCCAGTCGATTGCAGAAAAAGTCTACTTCACTGCACACCTCGTTGCCAAGCCGAAGTATTCTTGGGACAGAGCTGAACTGGATAGTTGCGGTTTAAGTGGCTCAGCTCGAAGAGGCGGCGCGACCTTGTGCCAGAAGGGAGACGAAAAGCAATTCGCTCCAAAAGAGGGGGGTAGACTACCACAAAGTTGAGAATCTTATAAAGAAAGACAACATCTGCAACCTCCCTTCTAACGACCAGTGGATGTAGCCGAAGCAAGTTCAGAGGTATATTTTTAGTATGTTACCAACTTTTCACACGGTTGTATATAATATACACATTCGTATATTATTAGACTATACAAAAATATAACATAATGAAATAAAACATTTTAATTTATTTAAATAAAATAATATAATGTTTTAAATAAACAATGGGAATAATTTACTACTGGTATTATCATTTCTTATGTAGGAAAATATGGGACTAAATGGGTTAGTATACTGAAAGTAGATACATTTTCTAACGGATTATTTCTTTTACGAAACGTATTATAATTTAAAAACTAGAACTTGAATTAAAACATAGATCTCCATGTTTGGACAAGTCATTAATAGATTGGTTCGCTTTACCATACAACTTTATTTTTTCTTCACGTGATCTACAAGTATGAAGGAATGCTATCTGTGAGAGACAAATTACCGTGACGCCTTCTGGAAAATTACTGTGAACCACGTAACAGTATTGTATTGTATTGATGCATTATTAATAATGAAGGCGTTATTGGAGGAACATTTTCAGATTATTAAACATGTGCTCAACGAGATCTCGTATTATACCAATTTGCGATCACTTGTTAACTTGAAATAGTTTAAGTTATGTGCTTTTCCTTAACTGTTACCATTGTTACTCCATTGTTATCTTTGATGATTTAGTCTATTACTGTTATCATTATTGTTATTGTTGTATTATTATTTTTTTATTACTTGTTATATCACCGCTTGTTATTGTTATTGCACTATTGTTATTGGTAACCACTTTCGTTGTGTTTCACATTGTTTTAGTTTTATCTTTGTTATATCTGTTTATTTCACTATGTCGTAGGCATGGTCAATTGCTGAACTTGATTTTTCATACTGTACTTTTTTTATGAGAATTTATTACTGTTCTAGTCATCTTAAGTATTGTAATTTTGCAAAATGGTTATACCGTGGGAATGTAAATAAATAAATAAAACAATTTATTGTGATATTGTGATTTAAAGTATTTTAGTGAATTTTTCAGGTTAAATAAAGTACACTATGTAGTTTACATCAAAAACTTTATTCACAGTTTCAAAAAGCACTAGATTTTTAAAAGTTTAGTACTTATGATTATTGTTTGCATAATATCATATTATTAATCCTACAGTTAAAAAAACTTTTTGTCAGGTAATTAAGACACTTGTGGGTACAGCGTGAACCTAGATGGTTGTGTTGATTAAAAAGTAAACATTTTCAATTACTTTTTATTTACAAAATTATCTATTTAATTTTTACATAAAACATTATTTTTTAACCTACTTTTGAGTGTACTCTTGCAGTTGGCGCTGGTACTATTTTCCACGGTAGGTGTTCTCAATTTTCTCTTCATTGAACGATGTGGTAGATGTCAAGTATTATTATTTATATTTGTAATACGGTTTCGAGTGTTCAGTATTTTTTTGAGGCCACGTCAAAGTTTGTAGGTGCTCGTAGTTAGATTATTTTAGTGCCACTTGGACTTTTTTTTATCGTGAAATCCAAAATATTAGGTTAACGTCTTCAACGTGGTTAATTTATTGTTAACTATTTCCTATATATCGTCTACTTCTGCTATTATTTAACTTTAGTAAACATCGCTAGATAATTGCCTAATTGCCCCGAGTGAGGTGTAAATGTAAAATAAGATACGCTAAATTTAACGTATAGGCTTGGAATAAAAACTGTATTAAACAAAATATATATTATTTAAGACTATAACTAATTAATTTGGCCAATATTAATTAATGTAGTATGAAAATGGTACATTAAAGATTTGGGTTATAAGAAAAGTTTGAATATAAACAGATTATCTGAAATATGTACATATTTTATGGTTTTTACAATAAAATAAATATACAAATAATAAACTCTGTTTAATACCAAGTTCCTCAAATATGTATTATAATAAATATTCCACTATGAACAGTTAAGGAAAAGCACATAACTTAAACTATTTCAAGTTAACAAGTGATCGCAAATTGGTATAATACGAGATCTCGTTGAGCACATGTTTAATAATCTGAAAATGTTCCTCCAATAACGCCTTCATTATTAATAATGCATCAATACAATACAATACTGTTACGTGGTTCACAGTAATTTTCCAGAAGGCGTCACGGTAATTTGTCTCTCACAGATAGCATTCCTTCATACTTGTAGATCACGTGAAGAAAATAAAGTTGTATGGTAAAGCGAACCAATCTATTAATGACTTGTCCAAACATGGAGATCTATGTTTTAATTCAAGTTCTAGTTTTTAAATTATAATACGTTTCGTAAAAGAAATAATCCGTTAGAAAATGTATCTACTTTCAGTATACTAACCCATTTAGTCCCATATTTTCCTACATAAGAAATGATAATACCAGTAGTAAATTATTCCCATTGTTTATTTAAAACATTATATTATTTTATTTAAATAAATTAAAATGTTTTATTTCATTATGTTATATTTTTGTATAGTCTAATAATATACGAATGTGTATATTATATACAACCGTGTGAAAAGTTGGTAACATACTAAAATATACAAAATAATAATTTTATTTCTTACTACTCAGTAACAAACGAAAAATATTTTTTTTACGGTTGGAAAGATCGCGTTTTTTTAAAACTGGATGATTACTTAATTAGTTTAAAATATCCCCCTCTTTATGTTCCTGTGGCCGGATTCAAAAATAACACTACCGTACCCAGTTTTTAATACTGACCATATTTCACCGCTCGATTAACCACGATCGTGCGTGAAAACTTGTTTAATAGCCAGAGTTTATAAACTCGTTCCACCTTGAGTAAACTCTGTATGTATTGATGTAATTATGTAATTATTGCCTTGTAATTATTGTCCACTCGTGTTGTGTGATTCAATTTGAGGTTGATGATCGAAATGATAAAGGTAGACCAACAATGTCATCAATATAATGACAGTCGGAAACGAAGAAACTAAAAATTAACTCTTTACATAGTTTTGTATTAGAGATACTTAGACTACAAAGTATAGTGTAATCTAGGTGAAGAGGTAAGTATTCTCATTGTCTCATGACGTGCACAACTGGTCACCGACGTTTTTGGATCTCTTTAGACGGACATGATTCTGGTGTTACAATTCCAGGAGTTGAATCTGTGACAGCGTCAGCTGGACTAAGAGGAAGGTGAACTGGAGCTAAACATAACATGCACATTAAATCAACACCCACTCCCCCACACCATAGCTACTTTATCTGAGGTTGTTACGTTTCTGTAGAAATACACAAGTTAATCAGACTTTATTTATGATAGTAGTATAATTTCCACATGAATTAACCGCACTGGCCACTTCTAGATAATGGCAGCTCAGCTTTAAAACAGTAAACTCTTACCTATGTAAAAACATCATTTTCAATCTCATTGAAAGACCGAGATTGCTTTATGTTGATTGGAATACAAGACGAGAAGTAATTTACTGTAGGATTTATTTAGAGAAGCCTTAAAATACAAATATACATAAATAAAAAAGACAGCGTTTATTTTAGCCAGGGTTGTAATTATTATTCATACTAACCTTCACTTGGTCATTTCAAATCACAAAAAGTAATAATTTATCTTGTTCTTCTTTACATTTCACCAAGGCTCCAACGCGTGGTGCCATCTATGAGGAAAAAGTTATAACTAACTACAAACATGACAGGAACTAACTTCAACACTACATTATTAGAACTCAGGTTGGAAGTACATCGCCCAATTACTAAAGTAAAGGCTCCTATAAAATGATGTTACTGATTTGTAATACAAAATTAGGTTATGGCTTATACGTTACAATTTTATTATAGTTCATTGGCTCCCTACTAAATGTTTTGGAGCTCAAAATCTGGAGTCACGTTCTGGAGACCCACTTAGGAACAACGTTTTTATGTAGTTCGAAAAGAAAATAATCAAAACATTCAATTTCTTAAGGTTCATTTTTAACGTATATCTTAATCGTGAGTAGACTTTTTGCTATATAAAATACACTTTTTATAAAGTTAGTTGGTTGTATATAGGCCTACGCAAGAACATACATATAATTGAATCATAGTAAATAGTACAAAAATTCATATTGTAGTTTCTTTTGATTTATAAATGATTAGGGTCTGGTATAACAAAAACAGGAGAATATAATAATAAAAATAAAATTAAAACAGTTTAAAACACTTCAAATACATTGCTTGAATAAATAAAAAACAAAACATATTAAAAACAAACCTGTTTTGAGATTTTCGTAATTGAAAATATGTTTCATTGTCCCATTCCTAGATAAATTTATCTTGCTCCTCTTCTGCGAAGTTACAGTTATGGGAGTGTGTGCTGTTATGGCACGAATTGAACATAGATCTCTTCTTATCCAGTTACAGTTAAAATCACAACATTATTTAAATTCTTAGCTGTCTAGGGGTATTTGCATTATCTGATGCAACAAAGTATTGTAGAATGGGGAAATTTGTGAAAGATCCTTTCTCGCATACATTCGACACTACTTCACCACAGTACGGACTTTATTATGAACCAAAAATAGATCTATACAGCTTTGATCTTGTAGACTTTAATGTACAATATTCAAATGGAGAAGCATTTCATCAAAATAGGCATTTATTCAAAACTGAGAAAATTCAGGTAGAAGATAATTCTTATACTTCCTGCCTCTTAGAAAGATATACATTTAGTCTCTAAGATAACAGATTGTCAATTCTCTCCATTTAAAGGGAAATGTTTTCATTCAGTATGAAGAAGTACATAGTTCTGACCGCAACATTTTACACAAGAACAACCTTGTTTGAAGAGGCCGCGTTATGTTGAATTAGGTCCAGTTCACCTCCGCTTAGAGCAATGACTAAACACCTGATGTTGCCAAGACTTAACTCCTGGAATCTGGAGTCATGTCAGTTTGAAAATATCCAACAATTGTCGGTAACGAAGTTCAAATTGAACTCATTGCATCATTTCGGCATAGATACACGTGAAGGGGTGTTCTCATCATACTATGATGTTTTAGACACAACCCCAAAGTATAACGGAGCAACCATGTTTTTACTGACAACGTAGCTATATGGTGGGAAGGGTTGATTCAATTTGAATGTTGAGTTTAGTGCAACGTCTGAATCTGACAACTGAGTGTGAACTGGGGCTGAACTCATAATTCAAAAAGATATATGTTTTTACTTTGTACTCCGACAATGATATCAGATTATCTAATGTCTCCTTCTAAAATGGCTGTGACAGTATTGTCAAAGTTCATATTGGTATTACGGCAATATAATTGAAGAACACTGTATTAGTAATGTGAATAAAACTGTTTACCAAGAAACGCCTTCAATATTTAAAATGCATTACACTCTACAGTAATGTAATGCGATTCACAGTCAGTTTCTTCTAGCAGGCGTCACGGTAATTTGCCACCCACCAAAAGCATTCTTCATAATAGTACATAAAGTTAAGTAAATAAAGCTATTTCTTACAGTGAGTTAATCTAATAACAACTTGTCAAAATATGTTTATAATATAACGATTTTTTATTAATATGCCTTGTAAAATAAATAATTTGTCTGAAAATCCATCTGCTTCCGGTGTGGATCGGAAACTAAAACAATTAGTTTCATTCTTTCCTAGGGAATCATAATAGTAAATCATCCGAACTATTTAAAAATTAACAATATCAAGAAGTTTATTGAAACGAATTTTATATTTAGTAACAGACTAAATTTTCTGTTATAGCAATTGTCTCCCTCCTTATACTACTATACGATTAATATTTTAGTGTAAAAGTTCACCATTTAAAAAATTTGATATTTACGAATGACCTTTAAATGTCCCTATGTTCCTAGTTCTATGGCTGGGTATTCGTTTTGCGTACTGGGGGTAAACTTTAATAGTACAGTACTTCTATATTCAATGTAAAGTACTTATATTAATTACATATTTTACCGATTGCTAGCCAAATCGATGTGCGCGTATCACCCAGTTTTCGTCATCGCTTTCCAATCTCGAGTGAATTCGTTAATAATTATACAGGATATTTACAATGATCAGGGTGGCTCTATTTTGATTTAACCTTGCAGATAAAGAAATAAGACTTACCACATTTATAACACCTACAAATCTACTATTCGGGAAAACGCCACTACCAACACGGATTAAAAATCCTTTTGACATTTTCCACAAGCTATATATGTTTAAAGGGCTTTTAATTAGAACCTGTATGTAACATTTTAACCTAATTGGACATTTATTTAATGTTTTTATTTTATATTATATAAAGCAATTCTGTTTAGAGAAATTTTAGGAATTTTTTCCATGCTCCTTCCAGAAAAGAATTAGCAAAAAACTCAACCCCAAGTAAACACCAAGATTGAATGAAAACAACAATAAATAAAACTGTTTAAAAACGTGTTTTGCATATTTAGGTACGGCTGATGACTTACTGAACCGGTGCTCTTTTGGAAAAAATTCTAAAAACTCGTAGAGCCACCCTGACACTTTTTGAACACCCTGTAAATATGAATTAGTTTATTGTTAACTAATGATTATGAGATATCTCATTTTAAACATATAAGTAATAAGCATTCAACGCTATATAGTTTTTCGTAATTTTTTTTTTTAATATTCAAAGAACTAGAGCAATGATTGAAGTTTGATTTCTTAATATCTTGTACCGATTGTATTAAATAATAATTCTGGGGTAACTGGATTACCGGTGGAAGGAGTAGGCCCAGAAGAATGATAAGGACTGGACAGTACAAAAGAGGCTTCTATCAGCGAGGCGCGCATCGCAGATGGGAGTGTTTGATAACGAAATTGAAAGGTGGGGTGAGGTAGACGTGCCGTACCTCACGTCTCAGATGATCGGAAGTAGTAGTTACGAGTAAAGTCTTTGAAAGTGCTTAGAATTGTTCTTGCTAATTGTCATCGAACCTGCTGATGCTTTCAGCAATATTTGATTCTCTAACACTGAAGAATTCTTTATTTCTCTAACACTGAAAAGAAGTAATATTTAATTCTCTAACACTGAAGAATTCTTTATTTCTCTAACACTGAAAAGAAGTAATATTTAATTCTCTAACACTGAAGAATTCTTTATTTCTCTAACACTGAAAAGAAGTAATATTTAATTCTCTAACACTGAAGAATTCTTTATTTCTCTAACACTGAAAAGAAGTAATATTTAAAGTAAAGTAAAGAAAATTAGTAACAAAATAAAATTGAATTTTGAAGATAAATTAAAGTGAAGAATTGCCAGATCAGATTAGAGTGTGAAAGTTTTGAATGTTGAAAATTGAATTAAAGACAAGCTGTAAGAACTTCGTACATTTTTGAGTGACGAATATATTACAAGTTTGAACTTAAAAGTCATCAAGGAGTTTTTATTTTAATTTTAAATCCAGTAATTATTTTCAAGAAGAAGTTTTATTTTAGTTTGAACTTTATTTATTTCAGAAGATTTTCGTTTCCCTTTTTGAACCTTCACAACAATTTAAATTTCAAAGCTAACCCCTCATGTGCCAGTAAAACGGTACAATGTAATCAAAATATAAAATGTACAGCTTAAATAAGACATCTCCAATAACTATCACAAAAAATGTCGCAAACGTATTTAATTTTTGTTGCTGTTATTATGGAACAACACTCAATTGAGCTATACAACTACCAGCACTTAATACATGTATGTATTTCCGTTTTTAATAGTTGTAAACTAGTGCCCTACAATCCGTCTAATAAGAAAGAAACGACTGATTCTATGCTGACATTAATGGCTTAACTCATACTACTCATGCGGTTGTAATCTGCATTACTGTTATGTATTATACAGAATAATGTACAATGAACAATGTAACAATAATGTATTTTTACAGAAGACATTACTGCAGAATTGTTCACCTTTAGGTTATATTAATATCGTCACTAATAGATATTTCACAAATAATACATTTACCAATTTATAAGAAACTAGCTGTTTCCCGCGGCTTTGCACGCTTTTCGTAAACTTTGCCCGTGTATGTGCTCTTATGGTTCTAGTGCATTATATTTCCAACGCCGATGTAAAGTTTGCCTTGTTGCCACGATCAAGAAAATCAGTGTATATTTACAGCCATTGCACACGTATGTACTTTACTATAAAGTGGTCTAACACTCAAGTTTTAAATTCAACCAGAAATTTATCTTAAAGACAAATATACATCATAACTTATCGCCTTTATATAGTTTTTTGGCTATTTAATATACGTAACTGTCTCGTAATTGCAGTTTATAGTGTGCAGGCGCTTTGAAAACTCGGTCTTTTGCAGCACCGTCTGGTGGCGAGTTACATTAATAGGCATACCACATAATCCTTCTCCCTGGAAAATACATATAAATATAATTTTTCGTAACGATCGGCCAAGTAGTTTACGATTCTCTAAAGGACATACAGACAATCATTCATATATAGATTATTTATATAATTTATTTTATTTATTTCCAACGGTGCCCTATTTTATGATTGAACTCTTTTATACAACATAGCAAAATAGCCATTAAATGTATGAAAAGTTTATTAATTATTTTATTATAAACTGTGAAATTAGGCTGATGTATAACGTAAATACCAATTCAATATTTTACACTAACAACAAACAAACAAACCAAGTAAGTCACGATCTGGTAATTTCATCAATATAATAATATATATAATGTAAATAAATTGTGCACATAGCAAATGTTAATAAGCTATAATTACAAGAAGAACAAGCAATATTTATGATAACAATGAGACTGGATATAATAAGAAGTAGATGTGCATGTAGGCTACGTGTAGTAAATAGCAATCACTCTCTTGAATCTTACAGAACTATTACGAAAGAATGTTACCAACATAACAACACTATCCACATCTTTCCCATGTCTATGGATGCCTGCTATGACACTATTTTTACTTCCAAAAATTACATTCTTACTTTACGTTAGTATAATTAGCGATAACTTCTTGTTTATTTTCATGTAATTAGTAATTCGTTTATGTCATAAAAATATTTATACTAAGTAACAGTTAACCATATCTGAATAATCTATTAGCCTATTCAGGTATTCAGGGTGTAAATTAAGTCCTGATACTCCTGGATATATTCCAAACGGATTAAGATATCGATGTGCAATCTTTACCATACTTATTAAAATACTTTTTTTATTTTTGGAGGATAGATAAATTCCCCCCACCACCCCTGTTCAAAGGGGTGTAAAAGGGGATAAATTTAAATTTTCAATTGCAAACTGTACCTTGTCATTTCAAAGGTCTATTCAATAGAAACACGAGAGTAAAACATCTCTATGCACACCACACAACTTTTATACTACGTAAAAGGATAAGTTGGGCACTTCAAAGTGTTACTGGAAGATATCATGCATATATCGTGTTGATATGCACAAGACATTGGCATTGTCTCTACAGATTATTATTTTTGCGTTATTTGCCCACAACGTTTGCTAGAAAGGTCGTAGATATGATTTCTTAGTGTCATTGTGTTTCTTTTTAATTAGCCTGTAAAAGGACAGGTCACAAGATAGAGTTTGCAATTTGAAAATTACAAATTACCACCTTCTACCCCCTTCCCTTTTTAAAGGGGGGATTTTTTAATCCACTACAAAATAAAAAATAAAATATTTTAATGAGTATGGTGAAGATTATACAGTGATATCTCAATCCGTTTGTAAAATATCCAGGCATATCAAGACTTAATTTACGCCTTGTGTAATAGATATACCACGCCAAGCTAAATATGCATGTAAACTATTATAATGGTTTAACAGCTTCCTAAAAAATAATAAAAGTTCTAAATAAATTGTATAATATTATTTATTTTAGATATCTCCTCAACTAACCGCACGACAACTTTTCCTGCTTCGACTTCCTTCTCCTTGACTCAACAGAGGTGGTGTTATAACGTGATGATTTATTTTCACTAATCTAAAATAAATATATTTTAGTTTACAACGTTCGCTCCAATCCTTTTTAAAAAATGATTACAAGAACCCTATTTAGTTGTAATTCATTCCTTGACAATATTAAATCTGTATGAATAAATTAACAGAATTTATTAGTTGATTACTCTAAAATGTAGCCTACTTATTGTAATACAATCCTTAATGAAGTATTACACTGTAGTGTATTGTAGTTAGAAGACCTATATTTTAGAAAAAAACACGTTATTTTGATTCAGGTTCTTGATTTTCATATATTAAACTTGTATGAGAATCTACAGCATGATTAATAGTAAAGGAAGAATAAGGAGTGGATGGTGTGAGTTCTCTCGTATTTTCGGCGAGGAAAAAGGCAGTAGAAAACTTCACCTAGCCCTACAATGACCTTTGCTTTGCTTAAAGATATTTTGGAAGGGCAAGGTTTGGAGTAGGGGCCGCCTCCTGTCGAGATTAATGAGGAAACTGTTAGGCCACTAATTACAAGTCATGTCCTCTAGGAAGAAGAAGCCAGATCTGAACCAGCCTCACCAGTCATAGCAGGCAGGGGGTAGCACACCCTTGTGTCTAGGCTGGCAAGAACCTTTGCCTCCGACAGTCATCTCCCGCAGAAGACTAGACCTATCGAACTATCCTTACGCCCCAGAATATCGACATTTGCGGTTAGTGATACAGCTCCTGTACATCCATAAGGTTGCCCAGATTTAAGTGACACATCGGGTTTTGTTGTACCCACTGCGGGTTCAACTTGAAGATTTCAACTAGCCAGAAGTGAACCATCCTGGGGAAAATTAAGAACTTATAACATTTTAGAACTATTTGGCAATATAATTCGATTGAAGTCGATTACTAAAATAATTCCTAATGGAACCAAACCTGGCCCGATTGTATATGGTCTGGGGGACATTAATAGCCCAGTCAATATGTTTTTTATATACGATTGCTGTTTGGCAACAGAACAGCAGATTTCGTCACGTCTGTTGGAAACTTAATTGATTATACGAGACTCGTAGAAGGAAAGTAAATAAGTAGAAAAACCAACAATGGGACATTGCTAGGGGTAACTGGTTGTATAACATACTACAAGTTCTTGATCGTAGGTGTTACGCAAGGGGGGGGGAAGAGGATCAAAGGTCTCTTTTTTTGTTTTCCACCTATATCTTCGTAGGGGTTGTTTCTACAAAACTTGAACACATATATTTGGCGGGCAGAGGGGAGAAAGAAAGAACATGGAAATGAACAATAATACCAAATATAATATATTCTTATTCCAAACTGGTTTTTATTTCGATTTAGAATAGTAAATCAATTTTTACAAATTAACAATAAGTTAAAAACGTGTGTTATGGGATGTTGAAACAAAATGAAAGATTCGTGATAAGATTGCTTGGAGGTATTATTGGATCCTGGGATATAATAGGGATGAAACCGTCCATTGCATCGTGCTCCTTCCTCTGGGGGTAGGCTGGTATTGCCTAGCGAATGTTGTGTATCTGAAAGTAGCACCGAAAACTACAATATTTGGCTCATCCCTCGGATAATCGGAGGAATGACTCATCGGGCTTAAGACTTTCACTACTGACTCCACGCTTATTTGGCAACCGTATTTGTTGCGAGATGTTTTTTCTTCGGGCCACCGGAAGAACAGTTGATGCCCAGCTCTGCTATTTGCTGGGTAAGGCTGGAGGACTGTAAAAGACTTCAGCAGCATACGTTACATCAGCATCCTTTTTGAGTAGTTTGTCAAATGGAAGTAAGCCCATGCAGAATGCTGCTGATGTGGTATCACATCCTGTGGATGCATGGACGATCAGAATACCTCATCCAAGCTTCTGTAAGTTAACATATGTATACAGACTGGTTAGCACCTTCACTCGGTCCAGTTTCATCAACACGATGCCTTGGTTTTTGTGAGTTAGCGTAATCAGGGGACCAAATGGAATGCCCAGGACATCCAGAACCAGGTCACTGTAGCCCTTGATTATGAATCCTTTTCTCTCAGAAGATTTCATAATCGAGGTTCCAGCCCAAAAGGTCTACGTCGATTAACGACCGCAGTGGTTACTCCATCACACATTTTATCTTACCGTCATACAAAATTGTGAGTTATTGTTACCTTCCAAACATTGATTTACGATTTTTAGTTGGGAAAGTTTGGAATAAAACATTTTTTTATTAAAAAATTACCTATAATTCATTTTTCCTTCGTTCTCAAATCCCCCTTCGCTTGCCAATTACAATCAGTCCCATTTTCTTCTGTTTATGACTGAAGTTTAAGTACTATAATGTACTGTAGGGATTTGAAAGTATACAGAATCCTACCGAAATCGTTCATTTAAATACATTCTTTTAACTCTGTAACTTTCGATTAAGTTCATATAAAGTGATGAAAAATCTCTAGTTAAAGTATTTTAATTTTAAACAACGTCCTCTTTGACAAACTTTCTGTGGATTGAAAGCAGACCCTGGAGACTGAAGCTTGGCGAAAAATGTGTTGTCATAAGGGTGTTTTCTAAAATTATTAATTTACGAGAGCCTATACTCAGTAACTGTAACAGATATCGAAAACAGTATAAGAACAAAATATGTAAAACATGTTATAGCCTTAATTTTAAATATATGTAACAATTTTGTAGGTACTACCCTTATGGAGATATACCCCAAAAACCCAAAAAGTGGACCTTAGCGCCTTCTCTCCCTTCTTGCCATCTTTCGGCACCCCTAGGGTTGAGGATATGTAGTATTTTATACTACCAGGTTCTCTAAACAACGCCCCATAGTTCCTTATGGACCCCACGTTTGCTCATTTGTTGACTAGATTCTGCATGACGCGATTTACTATTGATTAATGAAAATCGTTTCATTTATTTTAAGATATAAAATATTGGTTTAAATAATCTAAACGACTCTGTAGATATCACTACCCCATATTGAGTACAAATAAAGTTTTTGAATACATTTATTTAAAACATTTAGGATCAATTTTTGCAAAATATCGTAACTTTTTGAAGATAGTTTTACATTACACATTAGTGTACCTTTAATTTAATAATAGGCATAGGCTACACGAAGTCTACCTTTATTCAAACTGTGATGAAAAGACGCGTCAATATGTAATTGTATCTCTGAATCTGTCCTGGATTCAGGCGGTTAGTTTTCGTACAAAAGCGAGAGCGCGTCCGTATCGTGGGGTCTTTTATTTGAAATGGCTTATTTCCAAATAAAGGAATTAAAATTCTAGTATCATTTGTTATCATAATTGTAACAAATCATCAATAGAAGTAAGTGTTGAGAAGAACGTAAAAAATTCTTACCAACCTATCCAGGTTTAAAAAATGTGAAGCATTTATATGTTGCTTAGCCAAATTAATGTACTCGTGCCTTAGCTTGTTTGATCTTATAGTTAATTTTCAAAAATTAAATATGGTTGAATAAATTTAGATATAAGTAGGCCTATATTGGCATGAGTTAATTTCTAAACGAGTGTATTGTAAACTGAAACCGCTGACGAATGAAGACATTATTTAGTGAAGTCACATAATAATAATGTTATATTATTGCCCTCAGATTGTTTACGAAATTGTTTATCGCATGATATTTTCTTTGCCGTCTTGGTTGTCCATAAGGTGAATGTAAACATGTTCGAATTTTATTTTTAACCTCTAATTTTATTTTTATCACTTTTAACTCTAAGCTTTACAAAATCAAATAGATTCCTCTTTGGACCAACATAGGTCATGTACAAAGTTTCAAGTTTAGGACTTTTTTCGAGAGTGATCGCATGGATGGACAGACAGACAGCTAGACGGACATATAACGATATGGTATAGGTAGTCCCTGTCGGGTTTTTAATAAAGAAATAACAACACGAAATTACAACACGAAAGAAATAATAGAATCGACTGGAGCAAAACGACATCAGCTACATTTTCCTTGATGTAATTTTCCTCTTTTACTTTTTATTCTTACCTGAATATTCCGCAAATGAGTTTCTACCTTGCATGCTCACAGGGTGACGAGCCTAGCACAGCTGCAATTGTTAACAGTCTGTCCGCAATATTTATGCCCATGCGTCGATCAGCTGGTGCCGCTTCATAAATCAGCTGGCACGCTTGATGTTCACACCTAGCCGCCTTTGACTCTTGACACTCGACAGGCTTCCATAAAACCCGAGGTTAAAACTGTCTTGTCTTCTAGACGTATCATCAGAGCATGAACACGCAATCATCTCCTATTCTGGAATGGTCTGAAGGGACGGGAGCAAAATATTTTGTTAGGCTTCCCCAAGGTTCAGTCTTCGGGCCAGTTATTTTCATAATATATTTATCAACCGCCAAGCTTGCATCAGTTTGCCAACGACACTAATCTCATCGTTCAGACTGTATCAGACTGCTTCGTTTTTATGAGGCTAGTAATGTAAGCAAGAAGGTTTCATTGATTGTTGTAAGAAAAAGTGTAGAGTAGACAAGCGCGATTACTACATAATTAGTTATTGCTAAGCAATAGGCTTACAAATGAATACTAAAACTGTTGATTATCTTATATGTGAGTAGAATAGTATCATCACTTCTGTTACACTCATCAATAAATGTACTATAATAACTGTACTACAGTCTCAGCCGTTCCCTCGATGATTAAAAATGAAAGGTAATATATTTAGAGGTTGTAAAATAAACCCAAATCACTTAGATGCTGACGACATGTTCCGCGATGTGTGATAGTGACGCAGCGCGTAATAGCGACGACGGCGTTATGAATATTTATAATCAGATGTCGTTGCTCCAGCATTACAAAATTGTTACGAAACGCTTGTAAAGTAAGTCAAGTACTTTTAGGACACTTGACATTTATTAGTCATTGTAAAGTGGTTGAATCTGGCATGTGCTTGTAAAGTAATAGTGATGTTGCAAAACCTGTTTCAAATTGAATATTATGAAGCGAAAGTCACTATTAAAAGTATCACCGTGCATTTATCTAATGTAATAGCTATTTTGTAATTTTCAATACCGTAATCAGTGATATGTTTTATTGCTGAATTTAAACTCTAGCGAATTATCATGATACATTAGGTAAATCTCAAATGACTTTCGGTTAACGTCTGAAAATACCATGGTCTTGGATTCGTACTCGAGTTCGTAGAAGTGGAACTGAGACGCTACATATTCAGGTGCTTGGTTGGATGAGTCACTCAATGAAACTAGATTATGGAACTCTAGATTATGGAAACTTATTTTCTAGAAGTTTCCATAATCCAGGATACAACCAAAGACAATCCAAACTAGAAGTTTCATTAGCCTATAGTAGTAAATTTGTAAACGTTCAGATTAAGAAATCTTAATTCATAGTTTTCACATAACAATCTTGATTTGAATTCTGGGAAGACTGCCGTTGTATATCTCCTATCAAAAGTCCCACAATATGAAATTATTACTATAATTGATGTTATTGGCGTTCTTGAAAAAAAAAACTTCGTTTCTTTCTTGGGCCTCAATACAGATTCCTCCCTTAACTGGTCTAATTGCATTGACATACTGTATAAAACTCAGTAAATGTTTGTATTCTTTGCAACATCTATCTGAAATTGTAAATATTGACTTGCTTAAGCTGGTTTACTATGGATACTTTCTATCTATAATGTCATATAGGTTTATATTTTGATGAACTGCTTCACTGATTTCAATAAACCAGGTTCTCGTGATGCAGAAGAGGGTTTCTGGTCTGATTTGTGGTTTAAGGGGGAGAGAGAGCTGCAGGGGTGTTTTTGTCCCTGAGAAGCTATTACCTAATGTTGAATCTTTTCAGCTAAGTATCCTCCCTGTCATAAATCAAGTCTTGTTCCGCAACCCCAATCAAGTAAATTTCAAAAGTACATTGAGTATTTGGACCCAAAAACGTTTAATAACCTACCTGCAGCAGTTAAGGACCAGTGACACCAAAAAAACTACATTAAGGTAGTTTTTATTGGTAAAATGTTATTACTCATTGAATGAGTGTTTGAGCACCACTCATTAAGAGTATTAGTTTGATTTAAACCATTTATAACTGGTTAGAATTTTAACTTGAATAATTTGACATTAGATTAAGAAAATTAAATATGACGTGTCAATGGAATTTCAAAGTTGTCTGTGGGAATAAAGAAGTATGATTTGATTTGAACTAGGACCAGTCACCAGAATTCGCTAGCTTCGCACTAGTTTCCATCATAGTACAAAGTTTGGCCGTCGGATCGCGCTGCGATCAATTCTACCATTGAGCTTCTGTTTTGATCGTTTCTCTATCTACAACCTTATTAGTAGTAAATATTACGGAGTGAAGCCAATGAATACAAGGTTTGTATTCATTGGTGAAGCCCAGAGGAATTCCACAATTTCAAAGAAGTTTTAATTTAAACACCTAGAACATTATTTAATGTCTTGCCGTGTAAAAGACTAAAGTTTAACCGATATATTATTATGTTTAACTATCGTTATATGTGTAAAGGATTCTTGTAGTAAATAGATTTTTAATCTGTGTGTCTCGGGGTGATAACGCCACTTTTAAACTGTACAATTAATATACCAATAAAAATGCAAGGTATAGCATTTAGGCATAGCATTTAAAATGTATTTAGATCAAATGCTAGTTGGTCCCATTGTAGTTAATAGCATTTATATACCTACATATCAGTATTGTTCTTGGGTTGGTTGAAGTCAATTGTTGTTAGAGATTATTTATTGATTGTTGCTTAGTTTATACTCTTTGTTGTTACTATTTGTGTATTTAAAATAATTATTTGTTGGAAATTATTTATATATATCTTGAAGCTATCTAGTAAATATTGTTGTTAACTTATGTTGTAATTTGTACTTTTGTATGTACTAGTTGCTTGTTTGTACATTTGTGTAAATGGCACTGACCGTTGATAAATAAATAAATAAATAAATAAAGGTAAAAATGTAAGAACAGCATCGAACTTACAGGAAAGGTAACAGAAAACATAACTTATAAAACTAAGAAAAAGAATTCAGAAACCTTACAAAACAATAAAATTAAGAACCAAGCTACGATGTTTGAAAAACTATGCAGACGTCAAATAATTTTTGAGAGTTCATCGTCTTCTGATGAAACTATGAACCATCTATGTGAAGACAATGATGATTTAAGATGATGATGTGTTTAACATCAGTTCGAAATACAAAGAGCATTGCATTATTTATGGTGAATACCGTTTAAAAACGAACCTTAGTGCATACTGTGTTGGAAACGGGCTTAGAACTGCTGTAATAATAAATTGTAATACCCTTGATTATGAAACCTTCTATGTGTCTCTAGGTTTTTTCTTGTAGCCTAACGACTACTTTTCCACATTTTTCCATTATTGTGGACTTCACTAGTCAATCTTATCCTATCAATATTACAGAACGAGTTTCCTCTTTGAGTTCTTTTCAATGCTGATACTTTGGAATTGGCGTCAATTTTTCCAACGCTTTAGAAAATATTTCCTTCTGGTCACTGGATTGAGTTAGACTCGGCTTTTGGGCTGTTCCTGACAAACAAGGGACTTCAGACTAACCATCATTGAATTACAGGTCGCTAGTACCTGATAACAGAATAGGACTAACAATCTCTCAAAAATGTAAGAAATCGATCATTACCTTTTGTTCAATTCACTTCATTATGGGTTTAGTGAAGTATAAACGAATTTTTTGAACTATCTAAATTGTTATCCTAATATTGCTATAGGCATAATGCGTGTTCAAAGTACAGTAAAGATGCAATCAACATTTAAAAAGTAATAAGCTAAAATGGGAAAAAATTTGTAAAATTGGAACATTATAAATTTATTGTATGTAATGTTCATTAAAAAAGTCACAAAAGTCTCAGTTCACCTGAAAATACGTGACGGACAGAACTGGTAAGCAGGGTTACCAACTGCACGTGTTACAATTACCTGTTACTTGTTTAAGTGCAATCGAGTGTTCACTTTCGGCTTGTAATCTTTGGCTAACTGAAGGCTAAATTGGCTAATCTACGTATCTGTGAAATTCCAAGAAGACAGGCACAAAATCTTGTCAGAGATGAGATTTAGGGCTTCTCTTTTCATACAAAGATCGATAAAACCCCGTTCAGACGTTGTTTTGAATCCAATTACAAAAGCTCGCTCACTCGTAAATAACTCATATTGTTTTTTTCTGCAGGACAGTATTTGATCTTCCTATAGATGAGTTAATATTAATACGACAATCTTTTACACAATGTTTACATTTTGGTTTAGTTTTTAACGTCACTGGCAACACCCCTCCCCTCCTAACTTCGCCGCTGTCGCACAGTACAGTTGTGCCTCCATTACCCTACACAAACAGTATAAATATTTAGATGTCGTCAGAGCACATCAATGGAGCCTGGAGTCTTGTTTGTGTTTGGATTGCCCAGCTCAAGAGCTCGGCTCACTCACTCTCTGTGCCTTCTGTCGTGCTTTACACAGTTCATACGAACCCAAGCGTGTAAACATGGGTTTGCTTTCGTTTGCGACATATTTTATTGACGACGCGACGATCTATTATAATGTATTACTGGAACTAATTGTTGGTATTGGTCTGTGATGGCATGTTGTAGTTGTCTTGTCTCTAATGGACAGCTTCTTATAGGCACCAAGAAGAAATCTGCAGGATATAACGAGAAAAATTCATTTTATAGTACAGACCTCGCCAGTTAGTGCGAAGCGCGATGAGGGGAGGTTGCACTGTCTCCTACTTCCCGCAAAAGGATTCTAGGATCGACCGAGAACAGCCCGCTTCAAAGTCCCCGCGCGAATAACAGTAAAAAGTTGGGTACAGGATAGGTTTACGTTTGACACGGACTGTACCACATACTTTATTGTGGATTGGAGAGGGAATGATGATCGTACACATGCGCTCGCCGCTGTTCATACTAGATGGGCCAGTCTGTAAAATCACCACAGGAGTTCAAAAGGCTATGCTGAACTAAAGTATCAAGTAGGCCTAATTAAGAAGTGGTCGTTTAAGCTGCACATCTACATCAATGAACATTATATTGTAAAATATCTGTAATACATTCTAAAAACAAATACTTTTATTATTCTGTACATTTTTCAACAATTGATTCACGGATTAAACCCCTCAACTTTAGACATAAGTTCACGCCTAGTCAAATTCTAGAGTTGATATGAAATTGCAGCATGATGTAATCTTGTAGAAAATTAGTAAAATTGATGGAGGACCTAAAATGTAACAACAAACTTTCAAGGTAATAAATGCCAGTGCTTGTATGTACAAGTCCATTTCATAGATCTGTAGCAAAAGTGAAATTTTAAGGTTTTCAGACTAGAATAGGTTTTAGGTCACTTGATATCCTTACTAAGCCAGGATAACATACGGCATTGTAAAGATTAAGTCATCTGAAGACAAATTAATCACTGGAAATTGAATTACAACACCCTATAAGAACCGACAACCTAATGTTTCGGATCTCAAATAAAACAATTGCACTTCTTTAGTTGGCCATTTCACCATTAATAATTAATTATCCTTGTTTTATTAAGCTGGTGCATTTGGTTTCAGCCTGTTATCCCTGAAGACAGGTAAAACCAGTCCCTTACTCAGAGGCCGAATATCTTTTCCGAGGCCCGCTAAAGCTGAGTACGGCCCTGGGTAGAACTTAATGATGTAATTGATATTATGGTTATAGTGGATAGGGTTGATTAAGTGAATGTTGAGTTTAGCTCCAGTTCACCTTCCTCTTAGTGCAGTATCTGGAATCGGACGCTGTCAAAGCATTGACTCCTGGAATCTGGAGTCATGTTCGTTTGAAGAGATCCAAAAAAGTTCGGCGGTGAAGAAACTCTAAAAACTCTTTATATAGTTTAGATATCAGAGACATCTAGGCTACAATATATAAAAAATATAGTAATCTAGCTGAATAGATATTCTCATTGTCTCATCAGGTACACAAAAACGTCAGTTGTGGAGAAGACGTCACAACATTCATGTTGTGTGTCTTCTCTATGAACACTGACTCTAAAAATAACATATATACATGCAATACGTGAATACATAGGCCTAGATATGTACAGACTAACAAAAATTTTACCAGAGGATATTGCTCTTGGCACATAAAAATTCATCCACCTAACTGTACCTAAAGATTGTTTTCTTTTAATGTTTACAACCACGTATTATTTTTTATACATTACTGAATCGTTATATACTCGAGAAGTTCACTCTATAATAATATAGCTGCAGTATAGTAAGAGGCCGCCACTGCAATCGTATCATCAAAACATTTTAAGTACAGTTACGAGTATTTACAATTAATGTGTATCAGCTCTTTTTAATGTAGCCTATTAAATAACAATATTATTCCAAATTAATTCAAACAAAGTATAATCACTTATATGGTATTTGAGTAATGGCCGCTAGTATACTGTATATGTGTTGTGTCACAAACTAACTGTCACAAACATTTATCCTTAAAAGCAGTAAAAAGTAACTAAATGTTAACCTGTTTTGTTTTGTTACATTTTATAGGTACACATAACGCAGATAGTTTTTTATTCATCAATAAATTATTAATATTTTAGATTTAATGTAAAATAATGTAACATATCTATAACGTAATTCGTGTCAACATTTTTGTTTCTATAGTTTAGACAATCATAAATATGATTCTATTATGGTGGTGGCCTCTAATTATACTGCAGCCAATTATATTCCACACTGAGAAAAGCATTTTAAAATCTATTTAATCTGATTTGTGAAGAAAACGTATTCATGAAAATCTCTTCCCTGGATTTTGTATACTTGAAATTTACCAAATAGGCTTCTTTCTTACAGATAACAACAAAACTAACAGATTAATCATAGCGATGGATATGTTGATTGTTGATGAATGTCATTAATGCATCCCAGAAGCAATAAGTACCTGGCTAGTTTGATGTGTGCAAATGATAAAGGAGAGGTTGAAAATTTTATATTAAATCAACACCCATACTACTCGCATGAAAACTTCCTAATTTTTGAACAACTAAAAACATTTCATACCAAAAATAAACTAACTATAGCTTCTTATCTGAAATACCGTCGAAGAGTAGTATCTTTAACTCGTTATTAAAATCAGTCTGGAAGCTCGACCCATTACCGATTATTTTTAACCTTCACTTAGACCAAAGACGACCCCACATTGTCGGGACAAAGGATGAAATTTAATAGAGACAGATTTTTTTTGGTCTTGGTAGCCAGAAGAGGCGTCCACACGTCCAATTAGAAATGACGAGAGCTCGGGGGCGTCAAAATAAGGAACAAAAACATGTCAGAGCCGGGGTAAGAGGAGCCGGGTTGAAACAACTATCAACAACTCGACGACGGCCTAAGACAACAGGAAGCAGTGAGAGGGTCCACCTGGGCTTAATTGTGAGGAGGAGAGGAGAGGAGAGGAGGCGAGGTACACGTTGCAGCCATCAGTCCAGACAGACTGCGGCGGCCGCGAGTATTCTGAGATGAGAATCATTATAACCTCATTCACTGTGTGCTTTGGTATTATCCGAAGACCAGTCTATCCCTATCTACTACTTGTTGCTACGCGATATAAATAGATTATAAATAAGTTACTAATAGTACCAAAATTAAATTTAACCTTTACAAGCGCTCACGTGATCTGAGCTTCAATTTGGGTACTATCTCAAAGGATGTTTTTTTTTTTTTTTCACGCCAGAAGTCTCAAGCACTCACTGATGGCCAGGGGCATTTCCGATCGGTACTTCCTGACCTCAGATCATGTGCCAGATGGTCCAACGTGATCGATCTGACATAGGAAAAGTTGGATGATCTGGGACGCCATCCGCACTTCTGGCGAAACGAGAAAATCCCTAGAGCAGTAGGCCTACCTAAATCTCTCAGCTGAGATCACGTGAGCGCTCGCAAATGATAAATGTTTATGTTTATAATACATACGTACATATGTATTTACCTGCTTATATAGCTTAACACTACAGGTTTGTATGAGTGAACGTTATACATGTCCACCACATTGTCGTCATGGTATTTTGTCGATTGGATGTAGTCTAAATTTAATGAAAATTTGCCTGACCACCTTGGATTTCATATGGGTAGAATGTGCTCCGGGTAGAATAAGTGTAGGCAAAGTATGGGGTTTCTTGAATTTTGTATTTGTCACCCTGTTATCTGAATCCAGCCAGACGGAAAAAATGTTGGTTTTCACTTTTTTATTTATAATCTGACAGAGCCGATTTAATCGTGTAGTACGTCTGTCTGGTTGTCTGTCCTTCCAACCGTGCGATAATTCATGATAAACAGATCATAACAAGGTTCGAAGATCCAAGGACGAACTCTATTGATTTTGGGGTAAAAATACAAATGAATGTCAAACATTCTGACATATTACAAGTTGGACTTGATGGTAACAATATAACAAACAGAATAAAAGAATTTGTAAAACAAACTTTGCATAAACGTGCATTGCATTATGTGACCCAAGCGTGTGATAGGTTACATTATTTGACTGGTTGATTAGATTTTTGTTGAGTTCTGTTGGGTTATTTGATTTAATATGCACTTTCAATTAATGTTAGTTACTTTTATCTTCAAAATTAGCTTTCTTACTGTTTCGTAGTAGGGGTAGCCTCTTAAGGGGTTTTTAGTTAATCAGTAGGGCTAGAATTTTCTTAAAATATTCTTGGACTTTAGACTACAAATTTTACAAGTAACAGGCATATTCTCTACAGATTTTGAAACTCCAAGAGGACAGCCAGTTCCGATTTTCTTCACAAAATTCGGAATAATCATTAATACGGTTGTTAGATGATCCTCCAAATTATTCTAACTACCTCCACACTTATCGGTGGTATGTATGTTCCTATCTAAAACTACTATATTCTAGATAGGTAAAATTTCATATCAGTAGGGCTATATTCCAGATGAACTAACATAGAATAACCTTGAGTAACACATGTACAATTCTTATTTACAGAAAGCACGTTTCATTAGAAGCGGTTGTTTTTAGAGAAAGAAAAGCATTAGTTCTATTATGAAAGTGCAGTGGAATGAACTAATTCAAGTGACGTCGCTATGCTTTGTCACGGTCGGCAGAAGTAGGGCCTAAAACATCGTCTGGCGCATCGGCTTCCATGCTCGGTCAAATCTCTCTGTTTAACGACTATTGGGTGGTATTGGAAAATAGCAGTATACTGGCTGGTACACCGCAATTTTACATTAATTATACTGCTTTAGGCATTTTACTGTTATTTAGCCTACATCCGGTTAATATAATACTTCGTAAAAACATTAACTAAATGATTAATTCCATGTTAACCCTAGATCATGCGAACTTCCTACAATCAGAGCATGGGGTGCATGCTTTCATGCATATAAAGGATTCCCACACAACTACAATTGAAATGTATTCGCATTAGAGTTTAGCACTTTTTAGCATGATGTTTGAAAGTTACTTTAGTTTGTATTAAAAACGTTCAAATTCTATTGTATTTTATTTACATTCTTAATGTTAATATTTACAAATAAAAAGAATCCGTTCGAAATGCATCGTCAAACAATTAAATTGTTCTTCTTTCGAAAGAATCTTTATAACTTATACAGTACAACTTGAGTGCAGTGTTGTCAAAAATGATACGACTACATTTTGCTCTTATGCGTAGTACAATGGAGTACGAAATTGTGTATTTAGAATCTCTACAAATGAAGAAGATTTTAATTTGATATATAAGTACCAAACATATTTTCTTAAACTAACATTTAAAAAAGTGCAAAGAAAACCACGCGTCGTTTATTTATTCATTTATTTAAAATTACATAAATACATGACCAACTAAGTATCCCAAATAGATACGTGTACGATGATCTTAACATGTTCTACAGTAGAATAGGAAGTATTACTTCAGACAGCATATTTTATAGAATGTACAAATGTACATTCTGTGTTAAAATGTTTGAGAAAATAAACATTTTCTAGTTTTTATACTCGTACAAATCGAAATTGGCTATTTATAAAATCGAATTGTTACAGTAGGTGTGGTGGGTTCGTATTAAATATTTGAAAAATATATTCAAGGAAAGGGTTTTTTTTACTACCCATTATATGAAATCCTGTAGCACAGACAAGAATTAATTATGTTTGAAAGTGGGGGAAATGGCAGGTTATTTTTAAAGGCGAATACCCTCTAAAACGAATACCGGGGTAGTAATTTCGGGGGGTAATGTAGGCCTACTGGTTATCTTTTTAGGAGCAAGCAGCTGTGTCTTCAGTTGATTCTGGAGTAGAATGCTCCATGGCGCTGAGGACTCTGATGTCTTTGCGTTATACCTCAAAAAAAGATTACTCTGTGGAAATCGTAACAGTGGTAAATCCAAGAACATTGGATAAGTTACGATCAATTTATTCATTATAGTAAAAAATGTGTTATAAATCAAGGGAATGTGCTTAGTTTACAGCAACGTATTTATCACTTCCATTCATTATATTATTTGTCTGATTTCGAATATTACACAGAGTTTTCAACATTTATATTTGGGTACTGGCTTTTTGTACTGTTCAACGTTTACGCGTAGTGAGAGTCTACTCAAAATGGAGGTTTTGCTGCGGACCACTGCAAATAATTACTGAAACAAGTTACTGAAACAGATTAAACATTGTTAAAAACTAAGAGTGCTTCCCGTTATATAATTCTGAACATTGGATTACTTACAGTACAATAAGTTATAGAAACCGAAAGCGTCATCGTTTCTCACAGCCCATAATTGTTACAATGTCCAAATGAATGTATTGAATTTTGAGTGAAAGGGGTGACAGTGGACCCAACAATAAAATTTGATAACATCATATTTACCAGACTTCAACTTAAAACTGCCACAAGAGCTCCGGCACTCTATTGTATGAAAACTCTTGTTAAAATTGCCTTCTAGTCTTGTCTTAAAATTATTTACTGTCACTAATGCATAAAAATAGTATTTTGTAAAAATAAACAGCGACTAGATATTTCATACGATCCCATACTATCAAGTGCTTGGAAAATTCTGCACGTCTGGGGTACTAGAGACTTGAAACTTGGTACAGAGGGTCCACTTGGTCCAAGAAAAGTCCCTAATTGTTTTGGGATCAACAAAATTGTTTTTATCTCGAAAAAACTTTATACAGTTCGATAAAGATTTCGAAAAGTTCTTTTGGATCCTTTGATACTCCATTATGTCAGATCTTTTATAATATTCCTGTGTTAATTTAATGAGTATGTGGCGTAGCTTCGGAGAAAATCAGAAAATCAAGTTAATAATCTATTGAAATACTTTTTGATAACGGTGATTATGAAATTGCTTATTAAATCATTGAAGCATCAAAATTTCAATATCCTCATTCTCAAGACAGAAACTACTCCGAGGTTTAGGTGTATCTTAAGGCACAAGTTACTCCGAGGCCGTAGGTTGAGGTGTATCTTAAGGCACAAGTTACTCCGAGGCCGTAGGTTGAGGTGTGTCCGGCACAAGTTACTAGGCCGTAGGTGAGGTGTGTCGGCACAAGTTTACTCCGAGGCCGTAGGTTGAGGTGTATCTTAAGGCACAAGTTACTCCGAGGCCGTAGGTTGAGGTGTATCTTAAGGCACAAGTTACTCTGAAACCGTCGCCGAGGTATATTTCATGAAGCAACCTAACCAGAAGCCGTAGGCGGTGCCAACGGTTAATCGGAGAGTATTAAAATATAACCCTTAAAACAGTGCTTCAGTCATTAACTCAACTTGTGTATCAGAAAAACGTGCATTTCAAACTGATTTTACTGTGATATGGCTGGTCAAAGTGGAATAGTGACTTTTGAGGAACAAAGAAAGGCGGGTTTCGAGGATCATATCGATTTCTCAGATGCATATCGGTTTCTTGGATGTTCATATTTGTTTCTCGCAGGTACATATCGGTTTTCGAGGTCCTTTTCGGGTTTTCTAAGAGAAATATCGATTTCTCCAAGGGTTATATAGATCTTTCTAAGGTTCATATAGGTTTCATCAACTTGCATACCGATTTACTAAACATGATTCTTAATTATTCTTATAAGATTTGCTATTTAGATTTTGTTATTACATAACTGTATGATACAGGAATATCTATCTCAGCTGGCGCCCGCATCTGCTTGTAGGCCTAGTTGATTACGTGCTTCGTCCTCCGATGTAGAAAGATCAAGTTCAGTGAATAAGGAATTAAGTCACCCCAGCCATTTCGTTGACACGCCATCACTATAGGATATTTTGCTTGTAACGCCATTTTTGAAAGTGCTAAATGTTTTGTATATATCAACCAAAGTTCTACACCCCACAGTTGGTAGTATTGGAATTATAATTAAAAAAGTATAATATAACGTTTCAATTCTCTCGATAACAGTTTAAAATCAAAGAATCCATTCTAGTAATTTTAAAATTAAGGGTAGGGTACGATAAGCGGAACCGATTTTTTATATCGAAGAATGTAATCATCGATACCTAATATTCGCATCTCAAATCCTAGACTATCAATCGATATGAAAGTATCTATAGTCCTCAATAACACTCATATGTTTTAAATTAAAATATGAATTTAATATTTACAGTGATGAAACAAATTATTATAACCAAAATTAGAAAAACTGAAGACGAACATATTATTTGCTCCTCTGACAGTTACAGTTGTTTCTTTCCCACAAATTTCACACAATAGGTTTTTCGGTACGTGTCCAACATGTTACAGCCATGAAAAACATGTCATATTTCAAAACAATGTCGTGTAGTTTTATAAAATTGACTGCCATTTTAAATAATCAAATTTTACTTATATAAAATTGAAATATTACCTTACGTGTATAATTTGAAAGTGTTTACAGCTGTTGATATAGATTATAGTTGACTGTTTAAAATAATTAATCAGTATCGATTGATTATATCGATGGTATGATTAAGTAATATCGTTTGCCAATTTCGATATAAAAAACCGGGTCCTCTTATCGTACCCTACCCAAAATTAATGCAACAGAAATTTTGGTCTGTTCAATATTATTGTTATGTAATTCATACATGACAGAATATGCCACTGCAGTAGGAATTTGAAGACCTCATGTTTTACACTTCTAGAAGATGCTGTGTCAGGCCTGAGCAAATGCTGTCGCGTCTGATCTTCCGTAACAGACAAGGAAGAATGTTGCAGCCAACCCACATCAATATTAGTCTTCTGTTTGGATTGTGATCACTAAAGACAAGTCATGCCCGGTATAAATAGTACTGTGGGAGTTGAGGCACCTGGGCATCGCTTGCATGTTGACCGGCCGCCAACCACAACTGCCCCGGGCCCAGCCTTGTAATAGATCACCCCATCTGCGAGCACGGTCTGGCCTACTGTACCACAGCTCGGCCTCATTCATCGCAATTCCCACCCAACACATTTAACACATTTACTTGCGTCTGTAGTAGTTGAAGACACCCCATTTCTGGTTGGCACAAGGGCACAAGGTAGTAGTGATGGGAGAATCGCATACTTAACAGAATCGAATATAGTATATTCAAATGCACCCTTGTATAGTAGAGAATTTATAGCATGACCGGTGACTTCGAGATGCGCCGTAGGCAAAGACGGAACTAAAGTGGTGGGGGGTGGAGCGGCTCAGTCTCTTGCCGTATTTAGCCTTGTGAACTTCGGTCTCCAGTCTTCTATACGTGCCGCCCAAAAAACATTCGCTTGTGCCAATTCACGAGTTGTAATACAATTTGTGAATTAATTGCGTTGTGCTCATAACGTTTTAAGTAAAGAGTTTGAGATGGATCATAATGTAAAAAGTAAAATTGGAGGTAGAAAGGTTATACACGGCCAAGCAATAGAAGTGCTTCCCATTTTATGAAACGGGAAGCAGAAAACCAACACACTTCTAAATTTGAAGAAAGTTCAACAGCGTGTCGTAGAGGCAACTGGAATTTCTAAAAGTACGCTGAGACGAATTTTAAAGGAGGAAAAAAATTAAGTCCAATTGGCAATTCTTTTAGTACGCCCAACAAAGTAAGAAAACGCAAACATACTAAAAGTAATCTGGACAATCTTGATTTGGGTGTAGTTCGAAGAACAATAAATAATTTTCATCGACAACGGGGTTTTGTTATGTTAACTATTGCGTGTGGATCGTTGGCGTTATTGTTATTTTAAGTATACATCATTAAATTAACTTGATACAAGTTAGTAGATAAAACTGAGTTTTTTCTTATTCTACTGTGTATATTGACAAATTAGTTTAACCAGTTTTATATTAATTTTTAATTTAGCAGCTAGGCTATGTCAGTTGAAAATTTTGTAGTGTATAATTGTATCTACTATCGTAAATCCTGAAGCTTACACGGTTAGTATATGATAAATTGAATTTTAATGGCTAACAAAGCGTAACAATTACAATTCTGAACTGTTGTCGTCGTTGGAGATCAAGAATAATATAAATTCCTACCCTTTCCCAATTTATGAGAACCCTTTCTTACCACCAGGTACCTCTACTGCGAACTCATTAAGAAGGGTGAGCTATGAACACAATTTCGGCAGAACATAGTCATTGTTAAGATCACGTACATCCGGTCCCAATATTTCCAAGATTTCCTGTATTGAATTCCCCATCATAAAAGTCCGTCGCCGTAACTTCAAAAGAGTCTAGAAATGTTCAAATATTCTCAAGGTCTCCTATATTAAATTGCTCATCATAAAAGACCACCGTGGTAAGAACATAAGGGTCTAGAAATATTGGCAAACACTACAATATTCGGCTCCGGCCACCACTATGAGCCGGGAGCCGAAAACTCTCAGTAGGGTTAGTAGCACCGTACTCACTCCCCTACTTTAGATTGTGCCCCCACGCGCTCAACTCCTCCACTCCTCACGCGCATCCCACCGGTCATGCTATAACTTCCCTAGAGTATTCGAATATGTATTTGAATATTTTTTCTAACAGACAAGTTTAGACTTGTCTTACTTCCTTCCCGTAATCCATTGTTTTTTGGGTATTTGGAATTGCCGTGTCAAAATGGTGGGAAAATCCTTAGAATTTGTGTGCCTCCTACAAACATGTCATACCCATGATTTATGTACTCCAGAAAAAAATTGTTTGCCTGCTACTTCAGTCCCGTCTGTAACATTCTTTTCTACTTCAGGTTTTGTTACCAATGGTCGTAGAAATATATTGAAGCCAAAAACCTGTTGTTGTTGTCTTTTGTTTTTACACAACAATATGAAATAAACATTATTTATTGTTTTTATTGTTTACAAATGTATTTATTAACTAATTATTCGTACAATTACACATATTGTATAGTTTTAAAGATTTTAATTACTTATTTAAAATTATGAATCTCCTCTAAACTATTATTTTCGTAGTCCAGATTTATACATATTATATTATTGTCTCTATTGTTTACAAATGTAATTATTAATTTAATATTTTGTACAATTATATATTTTGTAAAGTTTGAACAGTTTTATAATTTACTTATTCCAAATTATGAAACCCCCCTTAATTATTCTTTTCATGTATATATCATCTATTCATCTGTATTCTCCAACGAATACATGTATATGAATACGAATACATCTCTTGAATACTATTAGTCCAAACGAATGAATACTGTAAGTTTGAATTCGATTCTTCTAGAGAAATTGTATTCATTTCAAAAGTATTCGAATTCATTTCGAGGTATTCGAATATGTGAATACCCGGGCTGTATTCGAATACTATTCGATTCTGTATTCGATTCTCCCATCACTACAAGGCAGTAGACCGGGTTAGTTTGTATGGACTGGTTGTGCCTATAGGGAAGAAGACTACAGTGCCATGCTCTCTGTGTTATACACGCGCGATTCCTACTAGGTAGCCTAACATTTGTCTGTCTCCAAAAAAGGTTAAGGACAAAAAGTTCAGTAGAAGACAGCTAATTTGATGCAGCTCAGCTGTTTCTCTACAACAACATTAATTCAAAAGTGAACAATATCAAATGATCTATTAAGGGGACCCGGACAGTCCTATTACGCTAATGTTAAATTGTGTTTTTTTTATCACTTTCTTCAAAATATATTAGAGATATCCAAATGAAATTTTTACCACACATTCTTTGACATTATTAGTACACTTTAACACAGGGATTTAAAAAATTAAACATTTGTTTTAAAATATATTTTTTTTATATGCTGCTAATTTTTTACTTAAAATTTCACATATAATATTTTATAAAATATTAACTAATGTGCTAATTAACAAATCCTCGTGTTAAAATGTTCAAGTAATAGCCTAGAATATGTGGTAAAAATTTCAGTTTGATATCTCAAATGGTTTTTGAAAAAAGTGTTCCACAATGTAAAAAAATGCAACTTTCGGGAATCGCGATTTAAAGTAATGCGTACTATTTCAATCTTATAAAAAAAACAGATTTTTCTTATAAATTGTGTTTTAAAACAGGCCAGCCCCCTAACTTGGATTGTCTGTGTCTTCTTCCTTGTCCTCCAGCTTCCTTTTAGATTGCCTCTTGGTCTGCCTTGCCATTTTCTTTAATTCAGCAGAAGCGCGCATTGAATTTCGAAGCCTCTCGGTGTCTAGTACTTTAATTGTAGAAACAGTGTTTTTGCCAATAGAAATGTCCAATTTCAGTAGGACCTTACATTTACTAATCTGTCCGATATTAAAAGTTGAAACGGCTTCATAAACTCCAAAATATAAGGTCTTTATACCCACAAATCCAGTTTTTGAAAGGCGAGCCCATATCACACTATTTACACTTTCGTTAGGGTTTTGGGTCTTTTTGTGTAAACACTTTTTCAAGAGATCAGGATCTGACAGGCTCCTAAACACTGGCCTAATAAACTCCATAATAACTGAGGGGATATTATTTTTATGTTTGTATGTCTCACCAGTTACAAGAGATCGTTGATACTTGCACCAACTTTCAGCGCCTTTTGGGCAAAGACCATGTTGAGGATTTTCTTCACTGGATGACTTGTGATAAAATAAAGCCCATATTCCTTGCTTCATCTCTTCAACTGTATTGCTCCTTCTTATGGCTTGGCCATAATAGGCCTGGAGCTGGTCTATAGCACTTGATGAAAGGCGGTTTTTACCATTCAGTGGTTTACCATCAGCAAGTTTTATGGACTTATTATCGGACTTTAGTTTGAGTAGCCTAGTACCCATGTAAACAAACACAGTATTGCTATTCTTGTTGTGTTTGCAGGTTAGCCAACAGTAACACACTAAATCATCATCATAATTAAAAGTAATGAGTACTATAACAAATAAGTTGCGTTGCTCAGCTATGAGGTGTTGTTGCCTTGCCATATTTACGTAAACACACTTTCGAATTTATTTTTTTACGAGTGCTAATAAAATTTAAAATATAAAGTGTTGTATATCAAAATGTTCACAAGAAAATTGTCTACGAAAATAAATAAAAAAGTGAAAACGTAATTGTTACCAAATTTTTACTGTCCGGGTCTCCTTAAGTAAACTGCTACAAACAACCGGTGGTTTGTTACGATTAGTGACGAATTTAATACAAAATATGCTTGTTACGGTTAATTATAGATTTACCAAACAAAATTATTGTTGCTTCCAAAATAAATAACAAGCCTACTAATCGGTAAGTTCTTCTCACCTCGAGCAATCTGTAGAAAAGTAGCAGCTTTTGTTTTAAAAAACCAAAATTAACCTCTTCAAAGACAAATTCAGAAATTAACTTTCAAGTTAAATATGTCACAATTTTGAATAAAATTTGTGGCGAATTGTTATTTGCCGCGTACACTTAATTTGGAATGACTGGGCCCTAATTAATTAAATGAGGACGTGGAACGTTGATTGGAAGCCAGGCCACGATATTAAACACCAAAACACCGTGCCGGTTCGTCGAGGGAGCGGGCAGCCAGCTTTGATTTTGAACTCCGACCACTGAAACTCGCAGAACGTCCTCGCCTTACGGAAGCCTGAAGAGAAGAGAGCGAGAAAACCTAATTCCAGAAAACTAGAAGCCTGAACACTAGAACATACCATAACAGGCAGAATTCCAAAGAAACATCTAGAAGAAGAGGTTAACCATCTGGAGAAGCAGACGACTCGACCAGCTGTAGGGAAACTGCTGCCGGTCAGTCCATCGGCCAACAAAAATAAAGTTTGCCACTTTTCTACGCCACAAATCTACTTCAAAAAATAATTTTAGTAAAATTTGGATCTGCGAATTAGTGTTATGATATCATTTATATTTGTGAATTAATGTTACAGTACATTCCTGAAGAGGCTACGTTATGTGTAGAAAACTCGGTTTCTTCGCTATGATCTAGATCGTGTTAGAAACATCATAGTGCACTGAATTGTTATTAAATTATGCCCTTAACCACGGTGTTTCCAGACTCCTGAGATTGGGAAGCGAAGTAGCGCATGTCGACTTCTTTGATGACGCCATACATCCCCTGAAGAAGAAATACTATCTACGATCACAGCAGCTTCAACTTTGAACGTATCATGGGCACGCACGCACACGCACACGCACACACACACACGCACACACACACACACACACACACACACACACACACACACACACACACACACACACACACACACACACACACACACACACACACACACACACACACACACACACACACACACACACATTGAATTACAGACCTGGCAATAAAAACATGCATTTTTCAAGTTAAGTATTTCTTTTTTTAACATAATCACTTAAGTTAAAGTTCTTCTCATCATTACTATTGTTATTAATTTATTATAATTTTAGTTGTTTTTAGCATGTACTAAATTATTGCATTGTTACTGTACATACTATTTTTATAGTTATTTTAAATCTATTGTTACTAATTGTTAATTATGTAAGTTATTTGTTATTCTACTGAAGTTTTATCGAATTGTTACTTTTCCTGTTTTGCAGTGTCACAATATTATTATGCTCATCAATAATTGTAAAAATGTATTCCATCGATTTTTTTGTCTTTCCCGTGTAAAGTATTAAACAGCGGGTTATAATAAGTTACATTGAAACATATTTGTCATCTTGACTGTATTATTTTGTCATAAAATACTGTAAAAATGGTGGAACATTTGAAATAAATAAATAAATTGTGCATCTGATGGGAAAATGAGACTGCCACTTCACCTAGATTACACTATATTGTTGTATATTGTCTCTGATATCGAAAAGATGTAAAGGTTCGTTCTGAGCTTCATCGTTGCCGACTTTATTTGGATCTTTTCAGACAAACGAGACTACAGATTCCAGAAGTCAAGTGTGAGACAGCGTCAGATACGATGTAATAAGAGAATGATGAAATGGAGCTAAATTCAACACTTAAATTCCTAAAGTGCTGTATCTCTCTTAGAAGTTCTCTCTAGAAAATGAAAAATCTTTTAATCTGATATTTTTACATTAAATGTTTAATTACAATCTCAACAACGACAACAGCATACTCACCCGGAGCTTGCACTATGTAGTTGATTTATTAAATTTGAAGTAGTCAATAGATTCATTACTATTAATCACAAACACATTGATAATGTTCTTTACATCCACAAATAATTTTTAATTTGTCCCAGAGCTTACATTTTTAACTGAGTACCTTCGGCCATTTTTTATAGAAGATATGGATTGGAAAGGGTCAGTAAACATAGGTTAAACTCAAAATGAATACCATTAATGGAAAATTAATAATGCAATTTAAAATAATTCATATTACAGATCAGAAGCGCCAACATGATCGGAATGACGTATCGTTTATGGAGTTGCCTGACGATAAAATCTTTAATTTCGAAAGGCGTCGCAAAAATTAACATTATTATTGGAAAATGTGTGATCTTTTACTAGTAATAACAAATTAAAAACTTTCTAATACCTCCAAGATTCTTCTTACAATCAATATTTGGAAGATCTTTTCTGCCAAAGTGTATCTCCCCTGCTACGAATCATAGATTCCGTAACTCTCTTCCATGTTGATTCATGTGCAGTTTTCAACATTGTAAAACTTTGACGTATTCAAGGTAACACGATCAGCAGAATAACAAACAAGAAAAAAGACAGAAGATATTCCCGGGTCTGAAGTACATTTGCTATCGGGAAACGACTTTATATGGTGAGCGTTAATAGAAACAAGAATTACACTCTCACAGACTTTCCCAAGGAATAACTAATAACCGTTAGAGCAAAAGAATATTAATTGATGTCAACAAATAATCCTTTAATAAATGAATGGCATTAAGCTGTGATTAATTAACTGTATGTCATAATCTTTCAATTAGATTAAGACGTGAAGAGTCACTTCCTTCAGCGGCGTATGAGTTGACCCAATTCGTCTTCGGCTGGTAGATACCTTCCATCATGTTAATTATACGAAACAAGAACATATGATATTAAAAATATAGAATTATGGTTGAGGCTAGTTGAACTACTGTTCTAGGGAAAACAGAGTAAAAATTAATTAGTTGATTTTACACTTCCCAAAGTTAGCTAGCAATCGGTAGCTTGCGATTCGGTTTTATTTTAGCTTAGAAGACGATTTTATTTTTTTAACAGAATTTCCATGAGTATGATTTTGATAAACTTCTCTGTTTTATATTTTAGAAGTTTCAGTGTACAATATGGTCTATACATATCTGCAATATCTTCTTACAGAGTTCTGTGTCCGAAATACCTCTTGTAGATTCACCAGAAATAAAGAGCGTTTGGAATCCCTACATGATTCAAATTTAAATAATTTATTGCCAGGACACTACAAAAACTGTATAGCAAACAATAGTCATATTTTTTCTAAAGTTCTAAAGAATAAGCACTCCACATCAGGCCCCAGTCGTGCAGGTTTCCCCATTTTCCAACGCCTGTTGTCAGTCTTTGAAGTGTGTGCTCACCCAGTCGAATGACATCGAATGACTCATCAGCACTATAAAATGCTTAAAACGCTAGAAAGCGGTTCGGGTAATGAATAAAACATTAATGCTCGACGTTTTCAATGCAACAGTTTTCAACAGACGTGATGGATGTTATAGTTCCAAGTTATTCCCCGATCCAGGAATATAACGAAGCGTTTTGAACAGTCAACTGTTTCCAGAAAAGAGTTGTCCAATAAAACGGCTGGTCCGTCATTGGAGATTCCTTATAGCAACGCAAAAGAAAATAAATTTTATTTTGAAGAATTCGCTTTTTAAGGTAGAGGCTGTTGAAGTGTTAACACACAATTGTTGGTTTTAACAATAATTTGCTGTTCCAGAATATATTTTGATTATTTGGTGAAACAAAGTGTCGTGCCATCAGCGTACCGCACGTCTTCCCTGCAGAAGTAATGACTCCACGTTATTGACGTAAATAAGAAAAAGAATCAGACTGAGGTTGATCCCTGAGGAACACCATAACTTATCTGAATCGGTTCAGAGGATTTGTTTGAGATTTGGACAATTTATTTGTGTTCTGTGTCCTAAAAATAAGCTACCCCATTAAAGAGGCACGCCTCTGATACCATGAGATTCAAGTTTATCGAGTAATTTTGAGTGGTCAATACAGTCAAACGCTTTGTATAAGTCGAGAAACTACCTTCTAACCCTTTTATAACAGTTCTAAAACGGCGTTTGTGGTCGATTTTCCCTTCCTAAAACCAAATTAGTCCTTAGAAAGCTGGCTATGATTGTTCAGAAACTGAGGCGTTCTATTTAAAAAGAGTTTAACAATTGTTTTGATAAATTTAGGCAAAATTGACGCAAGCCTATAATAATTGATTGAACTGGGATCGTCTTTTTTAATTGAAGTGGACTCACAATATGCTTTGAGCATTTTTGAATTAGTCTCACAGATAGTAATGCAATATAGCTTGATTGTTTAGCCTGGAGCCGTTGAATAATTCTTTTGACGTATCCTCAACCATAGGAGCCAATATCAATGATGACACTGGGACCTGTCTTCGCGTGGGGTTTACTTGCGGAGGAGATGGTCTCTACAAGTACCATCCTTGCTCACAAGCAACAGACGCGAAAAATGTGTTGAACTCGTTCGCAGCCTCAGTGGCGTCCTGAACAACCCTATCCCCTATTTTGATTTTGATCTGTCTTGGTGATCAATTTGTATTGTATATGAGGACAAAAGGATTTAGAAACATTTTTTACGAGATGATTGATTTGGAGACGTAATATGCTTTCGCAGCTTAGAACACTATACTGAATACTCTTTTGTAATTACAAAAATTGGATTCTTCGTTAGAAGTAGTGTTTTTTTTTTTTTTCAATTTCGGTGAAAACTAAGTGTTTTCTCAGAGACTAATATTCCTTTGTGATGTATTTGTTGTTTACTTTTTGGGGGCAAACTTCGATTGTTTAGGTAGTGAAAAATGTAAAGTGGTGCTCTATAGACTATGGTAGATTTAAGAACTCCCGCTTGTCTTTGGAAGGAGAGCAATGTTACCTGGTCGTATATCTTACAGTTTTGGTACTTTTGGGCTCCCTTTCTACTTTTTCATCACTACTTATAGCCTCTTAGCCGTAGCGGTTGGTGATGATGTTGGACATTGCTGATTGTGGTATTGCTGTTACTCTCGTTGATGTTTAATTGACAACGCAAGGTCAAATGGAGTAACCTTGTTGTGGATGGGGGATTTTTTTCCAGCGCGTAAATGTTGAAATCACATATGTTGAGGACATAATCTTGTTTTTGGTTGGTCAGGTCAGTCAGCACGGCTTTAAAGTTGGAACAAAGTATTTTTTCTTTACCCTGAGTGACCTGTAAATTCCAATAACCACCAATTTTTACTGGTTTGAGTGAAGTTTGATTCCGACTGCTTCAAAATCCTTTAAATTGTTTAGCTTACTAAAAAGTGCCAACATTGGAATTTTGTCTCACAAAATTGCGACTCATCCTCCTTTGGATACTCGTATGTCGACAATATGAGTTTGCCAACTTTGGAATTTAGCAACGGTTAATGCTTTTGCTGTTCAAGCCATTTTCAGTAACTACAAGTACATCTGTCTGTAGATCCTCACACATGAGTTGAATTTCGTATAATTTGTTTGTGGCAGATTTTGCGTTTTGATGAAGCAGCCGTATTGAATTCTGATTTTAAAATTTTTGCATTGTCAATGTTCCTTGGGTTGCGTTAGTCAGTTTAAACCGACACTGGTAGTCTAGATGGGTTTATGGTAATATGAACTCTAATGTTTTAGCAAATTGCTTAAAATATGCGGGAAAATGTATTACAGTTTCATCACTTATGTGTAATCTCGATACAAATTTATGTTGTTAATTTTGAATGTTTCTCTTGGAACAAAGCTGATTTTTAGCAGATTAATTAAAATGTTATAACTTTGTAACAGGACGTTCTAGGGCAGTTGTAATGTTCATGCTGTGGAAACGTGAGAAGTAAGATTAAACCCACTAACTCGTATAACATACAGCCCGAGGAATACGAGGGTTGTTTAGGTAGTGCTTATACCTAGGAGCGGCATAGGAAGGAATGCCACGTGGATTGTATTAGTCGAGAAGGTTCGGGAGATATGTTTTCCATAGCATCGCTTTATTTATGTCATACGATAGTTATTATAAACTAAAAATAATTTAATGCGTCATCCATTTGGTATAAAACATATATAGGCCAATTATGTGTATAAATAATAAGATCGAACACAACTATATTATTACACAACTGAATTATAATTCAATACTTTACAGCAATAGGTTTGAAAGAAGGTTAAAATATTTTCGTGAGGGACAGAACATTAACACCACTACCCGTGTTTTTGGTGTGTCCTCATAACTCCAAGTCACACCCTTATTTTTTAATAATTATGAAACTTTTGAATATAAATTTAAAAATTTTCTCAGTTCTAAAAAATAGAAAGAAGTTGGTGATCTATGCCTGTAGGATTAATGATACTGACCCTTTTTAATTTGGCGTGGTATTTATTGATGACCTTTGTAAAGATGTATTTATATTTGAAATTAAATCAGACTTATTTTCGACTTTCTCACTAATCATCACTGTATTGTACCTTTGATTGTATTGATTTATGTAGTTGTTGCCTGTGTATAGTACCTTTGATTGTATTGATTTATGTAGTTGTTCTCTGTGTACAGTACCTTTGATTGTATTGATTTATGTAGTTGTTGCCTGTGTATAGTACCTTTGATTGTATTGATTTATGTAGTTGTTGCCTGTGTATAGTACCTTTGATTGTATTGATTTATGTAGTTGTTCTCTGTGTATAGTACCTTTGATTGCATTAGTTTCATACGGGATAAATCATTCATACGGGCGTGATGTGCTGAGGTCCGGTATACTATTGCAGTTAGTACTGAGGTTCGCCACCAGGGCTGCGCCATGCACCTATATTTACTAACTGAACTACTTAAGCTCTCTTACAGAGGTCGAGCGCTTACTATTGTCGTGCCTCAATTTACAGCATTGGATGTCATCTCTTGTGTAATTGATACAATCAATGGTTGTACTTAATTAATATGTAAAAAAATAAACGTGTAAAAGTTATATATATATACGATACTTATGAATATAAAAAGCACACTGCTCTCTATATGAATTCATACTGAATTCATTATTTAGTCTTAAATATTTACAAAAAGAAATAACGAAACAAAACATTGTATCAAATAAAAATTATGATTGATATTTAATACGAGTAAGTTATTTAGTAGTTAATTTTAATAAATAAATTGAAATTGAAACAGATTGAAACAGATGTTGCCATTGTCGACCTATCACTTTGTTTTTAAGGCAGGTTGAATTGGCCTGAGTCATTGGTCAGGAACCGTAGTCAAAGAAACGAAAACTAAGCGAGACCCAAATAATGCGTACATTGAAATCTGGATGATAGGCAATAGTCGCGATGACAGTGATGCAGATGGCAGAGATGTTATCATCAGCTCCAATTGCACATTGTCCCCATGGGACCAGGAGCCGCTATCGCCAGGATGGTCAGAGCTCGGGGTGTCGGGTAGGCAAGGGTTGTTGTTTGTCCCATTGACACCCTCGCCTCACCTCACAAAGCCTCTCGCTTTTCACCCCTAGAACACGCCACAAATAACTTGCTCGGTTAACTCGGATTGCGATTATGCCAGTCGATGGTTACTCGAGTGTCTTCTCCTGTTACTCCTTACAGGTACGGCTTCGATACCGATCCGATTTAGTCCAATTCGGTTACCGGAAAATCATGCTGAAGTGATTGGAAATTTATGAGGAATTTATATTGTCTCCAAATACTCTTGTGTGGGTTTTTGTTTTTACTTTCACAATTCTTCCACCGTCAAAAAAACTTCAAACAAAGAATTTATATTTTTTGAGAATTTTTTTATGTTTGACTGCTTAGTTACCTTGTTTAAGTAACATTTAAGAGTATACTTTTAGATTGCATTTTGGCAACTGGATTATACTTTATTACAATTGGATATTTCTTTTGTATGGTATTTTTGATACTTTATGTTATTGATAAAACATAATCCCTTTGATGAAAAATATACTTTTGTTATAAAACGTAGATTTTTTACAAAGATGGAATAATATTTTGTACTACATATGTATGTTTTAATCATTTTGTATAATTTTATTACACTTTATTCACTATATTACTCATAATTTTGTTCAAAATGCCTATTCTAGTTTGATGTTTTCAAATATGCCTTCAGCTTTTGATATAAATGTTTTCAAATATGTAGTTAATATGACAAGTATTTTGGGCAAGCTTTAAACCAGGAAATTAAAGTGAAAAACCTTGACTAAAATTAAACCTATAAAAGTTTTTCTGATTTTTTATTTTACATAAACGCTTTATTTATTAATTTTATTTAAATTTATAGATAACATACTTATTGTCAGGAATGATAACCTGGTGCAGTATAGCAAAGGTCGGTTATCTTTGGCTATCTCAGATTCTCAGGTGAAGTAACATAGGCTGCCTTGAGTACGTTAAATAAATTTCAATATCGTAATAAAAATTATATTAGACAGATAGATTAGGTTAAAAAACAAGAACACAAAAACACATAGGCACATAAACTTAATATTTCTAAAGGTTTGCAAGAAACAAAAAAACGCACTTTAGCAAAAACGTAGCCAGGAAAACATTTGGGTAGGGGGACAGACAACTGATATTTTTCCATACTGGACAGAGGATTAAGGCCCCATTTTATTCCTTAAAAAGTTCTTGACCCGTTTCTTTGTTGCAGTACGTGTCAGTTATACTAAATTATTTAAATAATAATATTATTTTAATAATTTTCCCACAGTGATTGAACAAATTTTAAAATTTGGAGGGGGGTTTGGGATTTCTTGGATCCCTCGCTGGGTACGTCTTTACACTTCAGTGAATTGTATACAATGGAAGAATAATTTCAACCTACCTTGGTTTGCTACTTTTGCCCAATTTAAAGGGAACTCTTACAATTGTCTGTAACTAACCGAGATATTCTCAGTAACAACTTAGGCTAGGCCAGAAAGCAATTGACAATTCCATTTGTTTACAGTACATTTTTAAACATTTTATGTGCCTAACGTTTCTAAAGGTTTGCAAGAAACAAAAAAGCACTCTAGCTAGCAAAATATTTGGGGGTGGGTCCAGACAATTGGTATTTTCCCATAGTGGACAAAGAGTAAGACCCCATTTTATTGCTTAAAAAGTTCTTGACCCGTTTCTTTGTCGAGAACGATCTTCAGTAGTACATGGCAGTAATACTAAATTATTTAAGTAATAATAATCTTTTAATAATTTTCCCACAGTAATTGAAAAACTTAGAATTTGTAGGGAGGGTCCGGACCCCTTGGACCCCCTCACTGCTACGTCCTTGCACTTTAGCGAATTTAATACAATGGAATAGCAATTTCAACCTATTTTCGTTTTCTACTTTTTAAATTCTCCAAAAACCGCCCTGTCGTGCCTGGAATGAATGGAACCGTTACCCTGAAAGCCACCACACCCTCGCAGACAGTATGTCGCCAGCCCGGAGTGTCAGGTGGATATCCGGGGATAAGTATCGGGGCCGCGGCGCACGCATTGTGGTGTCACACTTCCGGTCATTAGTGACGGCTCGGGGCTCGACACAATGCGCTAGGAATACTACACACTCGGCCAGGATTAGGCGGGCCGGACAGATTTCTTCAGAAAACGAACAGAAGAAAATAACCAGAAGCTAGAAGAAGGGTCAGCGCGACAACCCCACGTAGCTTTTCGGATTAGGGGTCTGCGTTGGGAAAACAGAACTTTACGTTTTATTATATTTGATTACCGGAACTTTGAAAAACAAAAAAAGGCACCACAAGTATATGTCAAAATAGTTTACAAATTATAGTGTATTAAAAAAGCAATCCATTAAGAGGGCGCAGCTCCCCTCGATACCCGCCCTGACCTTGTTTTTAATCTGTTACACATGATTATTATATCATTGTTCTCATTAATTCATTGTGAATACAGTGATTACATACATTGCCAAAACGTGCACAGAAAAATTGTAGGGTGCAATTATTTTTTAAATAATTCATTTTAAACGCAAATTGAAAAATCCAAATTGTATTGACTGAATTCCCTTTATACGAACATATGCTTCAAAATATTTTTTTTCGTCAAATAATTATCTCATTTGGGTAGGTTAGGAGGGAGGACTGTTTGGAATTAAGATAGAACCAAAAACACAAGATAGTCTAGGGGTACTATTAAGTCAAATGAAAGATTGGATTATTTATCCAGTAAAGTATGTGAGAATTACCAACAAACCGTACTCTCCCCTGTGAATAAATTGATTCAACTGCGAAATTCGATGTTGTTACCGGTTAATCCTTTAGGTAATCCTTAAACCAGTCAACGACGAACCTTTTTTGTAAGTTATAGATGGTCGATAAAGTATAATAAATCGATTAAATGATGTATCGAAGATAATGCAATGAAAGAATTGTCGAACAGATGTACACACAGACAGAAGGACTTTAATCTTTCTATATACAAATCTATTGCACCAAGAAAAATTTATGTGGCTAGTTTAAAGTCTATAAAACTTTTCTATTAAGAGCTATTGCACGGGCAACCGGTTACACGGACTGACTGCCCTGTGACCTTTTGACCCCAATATCAATGACGTTCTTTCTCGGACTAAGAGGAACCTAAGTGCCAAATTTTAATTTTTTTTGACCTTTCTATCAAGAGTTATCGCTCTTAAGGGAGGAAGGAATGGGAGTTTTAATTCTGATAACAGCGATAATCGTAAATACCAATTAAATCATTTAGGCTTATTATTATACACAAATGACGTTTCTTAAACAAGTATTCAATAAGACAAGGTGTTCATATTGTTGCATCATTAATCAATTCCATCCATCTTAATCTGACTATGATAATCCGACACAAATCCTATTGTTGTCAGGTTAGGCATTGTCCTTAACAATAAATAGATGTGAAAGTGAGAGAGTGTGTGTGTGTGCGAGAGAGATAGAAAGAGAAAGAGAGAGAGAGAGAGAGAGTACAGACGGACCAGACAGCCTGGTGCCAAACGGTCTTGGCCAACCTGCAGATTTTCCAGCTGAGTGGGCCATTGTAGACTTGTCATGCCGTACTCGGGAATTCCCCGCTGAGGTAAACATACCATTAGAACTTTCAAACACTAAGCCTAGCCATAAATTGAAACATATAGACTAAGCTGAAACAAAAAAACTAAGATCAGAAATTATTACCCTTCGCATTTTTATTACTTTATCACCCATACAAATTTGATGGTTGTAGTTGGTTAAAGGAACTAACCCTAATAGAATTAATTGCAGGATTCTCCGCGCTGCGAACGTTAAAATATCAGAAATAGCATTTTGTCCTTAGAGCAATAGTAGACCCAACTTTTTCTGGGAGCTAGGAGTGTGTAGTAGTCCAAGAGCCAAAGCCAATTTTTATTGTATAAGCACAAAACCTATTTTCTATTGAAATCTTCAGAGAAATTGCTCATTAGAGAGAAATTGATCGCCAGAATTGCTATTTTTATTAGTGGTTGAAATGAAAGGGTAACGAAAAGGTTAAATACGGCAATATTTGTTCAAAATTATATTTTTCATAGGTTGGCAATCTTATAACCGACTGTCAGCCACATAAACAGTTATGTCACCGTCAGACAACTAGGTAAAGAGACAGAAAGTCTCCACTTTCAGTGTCTGTGTATCGTTAGCTGACACCGAGTTAACATTTAGTTACGTTTCTGACGGTTGGTTTTAAGTCTATCAAGCTACAACAAATATGACCTAAGAATAAATTATCGTTTCGTATTTTAACCCTTTTCATGCTCAAAACTTTTAACTCAAAATAGCATACCTGGCTATTGATTTCTTTTATATTTAAAAATCCTTTATTGAATTCAAGAACAACCAGGTTTTCGCTTTTGTAATAGATCAAGACACTGTCATTATAGGAGCTAAGCGTATTGGCAGAGCGTCAGCTAAGCCTAGAAAAATTGAATTTCTGCCTATCTATTATTTGCATGATATCTTGAAAACGAACTGACCGATAGCATTTGAATTTTTTATGGTTTTATTTCTATGTAGGCAACATTGATTTCGATGATGGTGCATGTCACTGCATGTGATTTGGTCGTGGCTTTGCTAATATTTTTATATTGGTCTTATGGATAATCTTCATGGCCACGAGAAAATAGTGGATTAAATAAATATAAACAAGCTAAATATAATCATGATATCATTTGTGAAATTTAATACATGTAGCTTATTCATACAGTAAAAAACAAAACAAAATAAAAATATATTGGAAAGTCAACCCCCCCCCCCATAGTTCACTTCAACAATGTTATTGAACCTAACTCAATGAAAAAACATGATTGAATCATGCGACAAAATATCCGAGAATGGTTTCATATAGACTTTAAAGTTTGCACTGAACTTCAATTTTCCATATAGACAAGAATAAGTTCTGTGGTGGTCCACGTTTAACCATGGAATTTGGCTAAGCGTTATTGAAGCCTGAGTAGACTGATGGCGTCTTTCTGTCTTAGGATATTTCGAGAATGAAATTGAACAGTATGCTTGAAACTTTGCGCGCAACCTCAGCGAATTATGTTACGCGCCACGTGGTGACTGGTGGCGTACTCCTATCAGAATCAGAAATAATTGATTTTGTTAATAACAAAAAGTTACATGAAATAAGTCACATTGGTAAATTAGGAGATAAAATAATAATAATAATAATTAAATACAATCTCAAATAGTCAACATAGGTTATTTCACATGTTTGTGCAATCTAACAGGAGTTCTTGAACAGAATACGGACATTTTTCAAGCAAAATAGTTTTAACGTTTTTTTAGAAAGCTTTGTGAGCTGGTTATGTTTTTCAGGTGCCGAGGCAGCGCGTTATAGAGCCGTATAGCTGAATAGCGCATGCCCCTCTCAAAAATTGTCAATCTATGGATCGGGTAGACCCTATTACCCCTGTAGCGGGTATTGTACTGATGATTAAAAGTGTTCTCTGCAAAAAGATATGGGTTATTTTTGAAGAAAGTCAAAACTTCAAGTATACAGATACTTGGAAGAGTGAGGAGATTCAGTTGCTGAAACAAGGGCTTACAGTGAGCACGATTACCCGCTACAGACATAATGCGAACAATTCTTTTTTAGAATCTAAATACCCTTAAAATTTCACCAGAAGATCCCCAGAATCCAATAGCGTATTTCAGTCTACTCATAAGCATAGTAAATTTGAAGGATAGTTTCTTTACCAACTGCAGGCATTAAAACTCGAAAAGCAAAGGTAATTGAAGACAGCTTTGAGCATAGCGTATCTATATGTTTAGACCAGTTGAGCTTGTAATCAATGACAACACCAAGAAGAGAGGCAGACTCTGATAGTTTGATACCATTTACGCTGAAACTCGTACCTACCTTTGGCAGTACACTACGCTTGCCTGTAACTAGGCTACACCACGGACGTAGCCAGCGAGGGAGTCCAAGGGATCCGCACCCCCAAATTTTCATTTAAAATTATTCTTCCATTGTATTAAATTCGCTAAAGTGCAACGGCGTAGCCATCGGGGGGTGGGTCAAAGGGGTCCGGACACCCCAAATTTTTAATTACTTTTTTTAGTAAACCATTATTATTATTTAAATAATTCAGTATTACTTACACAGTACTGCTGAAAGATCGTTCTCAACAAAGAAACGGGTCAAGGATTTTTAGGGAACAAAATGGGGCCTCACTCTCTTGTTCTTCACCGAGTAATAAGTTTTCTCTTTACATTAAAAATGACTTTCCACAAGTCAATATTGAGCCATATCCTCCTCTATGGTTGTCCTAGTGAAGAATACGAGTATGTTAACTACGTTTATTGTACTTATTAGTTAGACAGTTGAATCATACTTACAATCTCTTTTTGTAACTGCTACTACAGGGGTGATGGTTTCTATACATACAATTGTAACCGAACCACTTATATAATTTTCAACTACTTTTACCTATTGTTCCATTATTTACAAGGTAGGAATACGCCACACCACAGGGTTCGCTGAGGTTCAATGCTAAATTTCAAGTTTATAGCTAATTATTCTGTTAATATGTACTCTTTGATGCCAGTAAAATACATTTTCGCGGTGTTCAAGGACCCTCCAGAGATCTTTGAGGATTTGTTGTTCGGGCCAAGAAAAAAATCTTAGATTTATTTTCTTCTAATTATTATTTTTGAAATCAAATCAAGAGAAAAATTAATTGTATTATATTATATTATATTTCAATATGAAGAAAGGTTTGAATGTTTTTAGGTTAATAACTCAAAAGCTAATATTATTATAAAACTATTAAAATTATAGTATAGTTGCTCATTTCAATTACAAATAATTAGTCACATAGAACATAATATCGGTTAGGAGATAATGTCAATGTAAATGTTATAATACAAGGCAAAAATTTGATTGTTTACACATTTAACCGTGTTACAACTATTAAAGGCTTGTATTTACATTATTTAATGACTGATTTTTATGATCTAGATGTTACATGTGTACATTTCTTTTAAAACTCTCACAATATTATTATTAGTTTTTGAGTTATTCAGCTTAAAAGACTTCAAACACCGGCAAATTTTGAAATAATAAGTTATATACATTTTTCATGATTTATGGCTGCAAGAAAATAATCGGACCAAACTAATCTTTTTCATATTCATTGGTTTATGAAAATGTAATTATATAAAGTACAGGTCGTATAAAGACAAGTAGCCTAAGCTTTTCCGACCCATGTTCCTTTATATTTCCCCCTTGAACCGAAGATCAAATGCCTAAAATATTCATAAACACCTTTTAAATGTAGCCTGTAAACATAAACGTAAATTATGAAAGCATACGAAGCAGTCTACAGATCTGTCTGTAACCTAATAGACATTTTAATGTCCATTAGGCTACGTTGGGTATCATACCAGTGTTTAGATGCAAAGGCTACCTTTGTTAATATGTCACACGTTAAAATTTCACATGAATATTCTCAATTTCATTACAAATTTAATTCATCAGAAATTATTTCAATACCATAACAATATTGTAAAAATGATTCGCTCAGGCTCAGCCAAATCCCACGGAATGGCATGTACCATTATCGAAATTAGTGATGTCCATATAGAAATAGAAAGCTTCATGCAGCATTTGTAGTCTTCAGGCCAGTTCGTTTTGGAGGCCGTGGAGTGATAGGCTTCGCTAACGCTCAGCCAAAAATTATGCGCTGCCTGAATTTCAAAATATTTAGTTATTGTAAGTGTTTTTTTAATTAGATATTAATTAAAAATCATAAGGACAGACATATATAAATTAGTAGAAAAGCTCATAATACCCAGTGAAGTATTCTAAAGCTGTAACAACTGAATGAATTTTCAGAATAAATACGTTAATTGTAAACCAAAATTAACTGATTAAATGTTTGCTTTAAAAATCTCAATGGCGAAATGGGGTGCTTCTGAATACTTGATAATTTTTTAAATTGTGGTATATGTTTCAAATCCCACATCCCTAGAGAGTTATCATAATAAAATGTCATTACTTAACAATATTGTTTTGAATTAGGGTTTAACGAATTAATGTTGAATAGAAAACCAAATGTTTAAGTTTTAAGTTTAGGCGAAGTGGTGAACTTATTGTTAATCTTTATTTTATATATTTCAGCACAAACGAAAGAGGACATAAAACAATAGCATTTACCACAGTTTAGTTTCAATAGCGACTGCATACGCTACAGTAAACCTATTCGCGGCCTGGTACATACCATTTTCTTCATAATCGATTACAGCGATAGCAATGATGAGATGATAAGAATGATGAAAAATATCTAAACAGTTAAATAGCACTCCCAAAAAAGGTTTTTAGTGCGGAGACCAACGAGTAATATAATTAAAATCAGGAATATTCCTAAATTCAAGACAACAAGTAAGAGAGGAGGTTAAAACAATTAAAAATATTATTTCAGTATCTCATCAGGTGCATTACGACAGAAACACAGCCAGGAAAAGATTTGACCCGTTTCTTCCGTTTCTTTGTCGATAACGATAGTTCAGCAGTACATGTCAGTAATACTGAATTATTTAAATAGTAATAATTTTTTTAACAATTAATTGAAAAAAAATTAAGATTGGGGATTCCGGACCCTTTGCACACCCTCACTGACTACTTCCTTGCACTACGATGTTACTGACACGATCTCTATGTACGGTGGAGAAACCGAGTTTTCTACATACTCGTATAACGTAGCTATGGTGGGAAGGGTTAATTGAATATGAATGTTGAGTTTAGCTCCAGTTCATCTTCCTTTCATTGCAGCGTCTGGTGTCTCAGACTTTATACCTGAAATCTGGAGTCATGTTCGTATGACTAACACTTCACCTATTTATAGTTGTATCTGATATTGAAACAATGTAAGGGTTCGTTTTGAGCTTCTTCGTCGCCGAATTTCTATGGATCTCTTCAGACGAATGTTAGTTTTGATACACCATGCATTACTCGTCTTTATCAGTTTTTTAATAATAGGTCTATTTATTATTGGTGTTTATCAGAATATATATTTCTATACACTACAAAAAAATAACCCTTACTAAGTAAAATATGATCAAATAAATAAACAAGGCATTTTTAATGTTATATAGACAGACATACAGCTATATATCCTACTTTAGTTTATCTTCTGTACTACACAAGTAACCACATAAAATATTTCTAATATAAAAAATAACTTATTCCCTTGTCTTCAACGTTGGTCCAGCCCAAAACAACAGTTTCCCCCAACATTCTTTACACAATTCCAATCACTATCAAGAATCAATCCTTCACCCTGTATCGAAGTGACTAGGGCAGTGAAAAGAAAAGAAGGTGTTGTTGAAGTCAAAGTGGTAGACGTGTTTTTTTATGTACATAAAGGTATATAGGCTACAACTTGTTGAATAACTAAACTTATATTATCACATTCCATGAGGTAAATATGAATGAATTTAGGAACTTTAGAGGGTACCTGATTATATAGATCCCGTAACTCTCTGGATAAAGGTATACCATGATATTCATCAGGTCAAGACAAACATATTTCACCATATGAACATGATGTTACTTAGTCTCCCGTCTGTCTGTCTGTATGTGATTTTCTAGAAAAAAATTAATATCTTAAAAAATAATAAGTTTAACTATTCAAAATTTGGCTAAAATATAAATGATAACAAGGCCAATTACTAAAAAAATATCATGGAATTATCTTTAGTATTTTAAAAATGGCGGCAATTAAAACTTTCAAACTTTGAATATATTAAAACCCGGCAGTTTTTCTCAAGAACCACAGAATAGCAGTTTTTAGAGGATATTTTCACAAATAAAATAACTCCAAAATTATTTAAGTCGAATAATAATAATTAATTTAGAGCAGATTTACTGTGACAAGATATGACCCACATTGAGAGCTGCCGTTTATTCAGTTTTTGTATTGTTGGCTATTCGTTGAGAATCTCAATGTGGTCCATGTTTTGTCACAATAAATTTCTTCCAGATAAGTTATTAATTATTCGATTTAAATAATGTTTGTGTCATTAGATTTGTGATAATATTCTTTAAAAATTGTCTGATAATATTCGTCTGAAACGAAGAACAGTTTTTAGAGGGATAAATTTTGTCCAGAAAGTTACGGGAAACCCTGTATATTTAATGCATTTATATTACACATCAAATTGTATGATCAATATAACTGTGTTAAACATAACACAAAAAAGTGGGAAGAATTGTTACACAATATCCATGTAATTTTGTTATGTAACTCGACTTCTGTTATATAACCAGTTGCAGTTTTCTCGTCTGGAATCAGCATAACCCCTGTAACTGAATTAGGGATATAACATTACAAAATGTAAAGCTATCGTCAGAGTCACAATTGGAAGTTTTGAACGAACACGCTATATTTTTTCTCTTCCAGGATTCCAGTTTTATTTGCAGTCACCCTGTCGAATGCATAAAATATTCCTTATGTGAGGACAACAATTGTGAATCACCTCCTGCGTCTGCCAATGGGGTGATAGAGTATCTCTGTCACTTGTCTCATATGTACGCATATCATACAAAATGAAGTAGTTCTTAACATTATGAAACGCAGCAGAGTTAAAATTTAAAAAAACGTTTCTTTCCTCCATTAATTTTAGATGTGCGATTATACGAATCATTTTAATTTTCCAATTTGAACGCTCTAAGGAATTTGTTGTTGGTACTTGATCCCCATAAGGCAATGTGGGGGTTTGTCAAGCCGTAATGCAATAGATCTTAACGGGGTATATTTGTCTATGGAGCTCGAAATATAAATTGTCGAGTACAGTTTAGCAAACGTGATCAATGTGAGCATTCTAAACCAATCCTCGATTCTAGAAATATTCTAAGAAATTTGAAAAATAGACTTCCTCCACCAGAGAATTTAGTAATAGGACATCTGGTCTGTCCTTGGGGATCTCCTAATCGTAATGTTTGATTTTGAGGAATTTCCTTTGAGGTTGAGGCTATTGTATATCTGTTCGGGTTTGTGTCACTAAAGGTTTGTTTCAACTGTAATAACAAAGCTTCGTGTTATCAGCGCACTGTACGAATATTTCATAACGCTGGATGATTGAAACAAAAAATTCTCAAATACCAGCAAACAAAAATAAATTTGCGGGACCTGTAAATTGTGAGAAAAGGGCGTGAGTATGTATGTCTGAATAGTCTATTGTAAGAATGAATGACCAGGTTAGGTAGGACGATTGTGATACAATGTGTGCATTGTCTGTTCGAAATAAAGTTTATTATTATTATTGTTATAGATAAGAAAAATAATTGGTCTGAGGACTGATCCGTGAGGGACCCCACAACTCAGGTGAATCGGTTCGCAGAATTTGTTCGTAATTTAGATAACTTGTATATGTAGCTACGAAAGTTTTTCAAGCAATTGCCATTCTAACTTCTGGAATAGGTACACCACCTGAGTCTCAATGCATCTCCTCAGATTTCGGACATTCCTCATCAAAGTCTCATATCATAGCCTAGTTTGGATCGAAAAAATCGTCTCACCGCCATTTTGTCGCATACTACAGTTTGATTCGACGACCATCAGTTTTGTTGCAATGTGTATTGTATGGCGCTTCTGTCTCGGACACATATCAATAAATACAGCATTAGATACTGAATGATTTCTTTAAAAGTAAATACATAGGCTACTTTTTAAGATAGTTCACAGAATCCTGATGGGTCGACCCCCTAATCCAAATAAATAAATTCTGTAATGTAGCACATTCTTATACCCCGATTTTATTTGGAGAGATTCACTTTTACAATTTAACAATTTAAAATTGTATTGTAAAGATTTATAGACTTATGAAGCATTCTTTGAGTTACTTGCAATAACATAAAAACTTCCACATTAAATGTCGAATTACATTATTCCTATAGCCACAAACACGACGCTATATCACATTCTGCAGTAAATGGATTTAATATTGCCATTGTTCCTAAAGATCGAAATGCGTTTCTACATTCCTAACCAGATTTGTCTGTACGGGGGAGTTTAGTGTGTGAGCGAGTGTATGAGAGAGGGGTGGACACCCCGGCCCAGTGAAGCCCTGCTAAAGCGTATAATGTCGGTATCCGTTTAGCAGTGAAGCCTTGCGCCTAATCACCCGAAGCCACACCGTCACCACTGTACGCCGCCCGCGCCTCCTGCGCCGCCCGGCCTGATTTGTGCGCTCGACACCCTGCCTGCCACTAGACCTATAGCTGCGCGTCACTTCTTTGACCTTCAGTGAAGATATCCTATGTCTTGGGTAAAACTGGACATAAGAAAATATCCACAACTGAATATGCGACAATTCAATATCGAGATCAGAACAAAGTTTAAAATTTAAGACGATGTCTTAAGTGGTGGTTTTTGTTGCTAAGATTTCAAACCAATCTTCTCACATATTGTCAGATATTGGGGAAAATTAGAACTTAAAAGTATATTTACAATCAAAGGATAATAATGACAGTTTGAGTACTAGGTAAATATTTGGCCCGCAAAAAGAAAGTAATACCGCTTCGTTCATCAAAACTGTCGCCGAGATGATTCATTTTCATGTTTCATCTTATAGTGTTTCTGAAAATTAGAATTACTATACAAGAATATTTATTATCCAACGATTATGTTTTTTACTTGTTTTCGTATATTACTCGTCATTAGATAGCAAAGGCGCAATTACCCACCACGCTAATTTCGTAATTTTGGAGTCAAAAATAGTTCAGATATCGATTTCGATGGTCTGTTAAAATTTAATATGTTCGGTTTTAAACATAGTCGACTCTCTCGAAATCGATTGTTGTGTCATCTGTTGATTGTTTGTTTTTAATAAGTGCCGTCTGAAATGACATCGCGGTAAAATTATGTCGTACTTTTCTGAAAGTTTTAGTAACTTTGTGGAGAACATACACAATGAAAGTAAAAATTAAGTGAGTGATGGAAACTTTGGTGAAATTTTGAGTGAAAGTGGCGATGAAGAAATTTTAAAAAATGTGACAAAGCCTAACCTTTTAACCTTTTCAGGGCCAGGACCAAATATGACATGTTGCAAAATTTTTTCACATATCATATCCCCTTGTGACTAGTCAAAAGTGCCAGGCTAAAATTGGCGATTTTGCAGTCTCTTAGATTAAAATTTATAACTTTTCATAAAAATTAGAGAATGACCTAAAAGTTGCACCAAATTACTCGTATAGATATATACTATCAACAAAAAAATATATAGATGTAGTTTTAAGTAATTTAAAATTTTAAAAAAATAATGTTTTAATGAATTACATAAAAAAAGTTTTATTTTTTTATTTTTTTTGTAAATAACTAAAAAAGGAAAAATAATTTTACCGTAGGAAGCTATGTATTATATTGTAAATTTAGAAAGGAACAACCATACAAAATGTTGTGTTATTTCTCTCATAAATAAATTTTTTATGACACATTTTGTATAAATAAGCATAATTGTACTTCGCAACATTTTATAAATGATAAAGCAACTGACTCTTACACTGCAAGAGACTTAATATAAATATTCACATTATGGATGTACCGGTAAACAGATTATTGTAGGATCCATAAACAGTTTCAATACAGTTAAAAACACTATTTACCAAGAAATATTTACACAATTTTATTTGAAATTTATTTACACTTTTTCTATTTACAAATATGCTACTTACAATTTCACTCCCGTGAGATCGCAAATTGTCAGTCACTGTAACTACTACACACAATAGCTAAGCAGGTAGGCTAACTACTAACACTACTAATATTTACAACCACAAAATAAAATAATGGAGAAGAATCCAGCATACAAAAGTACGATTAAACTAAAGCATAAAGAATTAACAACAATAGATCGAGTCAGCTGATAATGTCACGTGACAATTACGAAATAAAAATGCATAGACCTCAAAAATAAAAATGATATTCATATTAATTATCTACAAATATACCAGGGAATAAAAAAACACAAAACTTTAATCATTTGACGTCATATTTATTTAAGAAAACGACGAATATCAATATATTGCCGCTTGGCACTTTTCAGACACGATCTATGGCGGCAATATATTGCCGCCTGGCCCGGAAAGGGTTAAACGTGGGAGTGGCCAAGGCAGACTAATGATCCACACCATTTCATTTTTAGTGGTAGATCTGGCATAAATCCAGTATAAATTGTTGCTAGTCAATTAAATACTTAAACTATAAGATAATAAAATACAGTTTTGACATGTTAGTTGTTCAATATATTTAAATGACCCAAATCACCAACACAATGATTTCCAATGCAATGTGAAAAATTAATTCAGCATCTGAGAGTAAAAACCGAATTTAATTTGGTAAGTAATGGGTTAAAATGATTTTTAATCGGCCGTTATCTTGTCCAACGATTGTCTCCCAATAATCCTAGTGAGAGTATTTATACAATATGTATAGGTAGTTTCCCAATAATTTGTAACTATCCATATGGGATGTTTATAACTGTTTCAGGTGTTCGCATAGTAAGTATACTGTGGTAGTTCGAGGGTTATGGAATAAACTATTTTAAAATTAAAATTTATGTGTGTGTGTGTGCGTGTGTATGAAATAAAAATAATTTTAACCCATTGCCTACCAATTGGAATTCAAATTTTTTGATGTCATATACCGAATTACCCAACAACTTACTATATATACTGAGAATTACATATATTATATATATGTTAAATTCTTAGCATATAAATATAGAAGGCATGAATTGGTATCTGAGTCAGTGCTGTAGTCAGCCTTGCGTAGTCAGTAATATCAGTGTGGACCACAGCTGATTTCACATACACCATATCAAAATGCCAAAAATGCAAGAATCTAGGCCGTCAGTTATTTTTGGTCGGTTTATTAACGCTTTGTCCAAGTCGCGACCCTTCTCAATCATTTAAATTTAAATTTAAGTACACGACATTTCCTTCTTAAAGTCGTGTCATTTATTTCTGTCAGTCCGTCTGTGCGATAAATATTATTAGGACAGTTTTAGAGACTTTAAAGTTGGTGACTAGGGTCATAAGCCAAAGGACAGGAATGTTACAAAGAGTATTGCTCCAAAAAGTTACGGCCAGATTGGAAAGGACATCCGTTTCATTTTTTCGAGTTCTTTGATCATCCTTTGCATCGGTTTATTAAAATATAGCCTATACATTAGTAAATCCAAATTTATATAGCCAAAAAATTCTAAGATCCAGACAGTAATAAAATATCATCCTAATATTTTCAAGCAATCAAAAACAAGTCCAAGTCACTGTAATACCTCCGGTATTTATATTGCTACTATAGAATGTTATTGTTTTGTTTGTTAGGTAAAGTCCAGCCCGTTTCCATAAACATCACCTTATGTTACCTTATGTTCCTGTTATACATACAAGCATTAATTAAAATAAGAAGTTATGAAATAGAAGAAGAAATAAGAAGCAGTGTTAATTCCGTTGTCTTTTGGAGCCATACATTCAAAGGCTTAAATCTTCATTATCCCCTCGTCAGTCTGTAGAGTACCATTATTTGTTAAAAAGTGTTTGAACGAGTTGTTGTTGAATTGAATTGAATTGTTGTTGCCACTTTTATAGAAATAAAAACATTACTGAAATCCATTTAGTTCTAAATAACGTAATTTGTATTAACATGATTTTCGCGTTTTGCAGAATCCAGGCAACTCTACGAAGTGCCCTCTTGCCGGTGTGAAAAAATAGAAAAAAATACAACCACAAAAACATATTTATCACATTATTCTTACTTCAGAGCTGCAAAATTACTAAAGATTAAACATTAGTGTAAAATGTGAGTTAAGTTACAAGTAAAACAACATCGATTTTTACTCTAAAATTATAGATTAATTAAATGGAAAAATAATAATTGTTGGAGGCTGATGTTTAACGATTAACTTGTTTACAATGAAACTGCCTGGCAACAACGGAAATGAAGTATTAAGTTTAGTTATGCTGATTGAAGGGAATAAATACAACAGGAACCTATTGAATATTAATCCAGAGTCAAACAAGAATTCAAATTAAATTATACAAATAATAACATTTGATCCAGTAAAAACTGAAAAGTTAAGATTCATATTTATAAACAAATTAAGGAAATCAAATAAATTACAAACAATTAGCATATTCTGATCACTAATCTGATTGGCATTGTACCAATGTTTACTTTCGATAAATTTTATTTTCACTGTTAATGTTAAAGTGCTGTGCAATAACCTATACATCATGTCTCCAAATACAAACAAATATTGTAAAAAAACTAATGAGCTCAAAAAATTTATAAAATAACTTAAATTAAGTGTTTTCTTCATAAAAATGTTGATGTAGGCTAATAGTTTAATAATACACAAATAATTTAATACATCCGAATAAATTTAAGGAAATACTAACTTGAATGCTATGTTCTGACCAAAAACATAATTTAAGTTATATATACAACTATTGCATGGTTTTCGTACATTTAGGCCTACCATCGTACAGTTTTGCAAGAAACTAGTAGCACTGCTTCATGGAAGGTGCAGTCTCGCCTCTTTATCAGACGATAATTAGTCTAATATACGCAATCTAGGTTAATATAAACAGATCATAACAAATTATGATTTTGTACATTTGCCGTCGTTATAGACTATATTACAAAAAGTAGAAAACTACGTTTTAGGGATTGAACTCTACACCACCATTAGTTTATTGGATTATATTTATTTTGGACTCATACTAATTTTTGGTGAGAAGATTCAGTAGCGTATATAGCAAATTATATCGGGGGGAGGGCTGACACGCTTGAGGTCTAGGATGTCCTTCAAAGATTTAGGAAGATTCAGAGATTTAGGAATCTTCCCTCCGGACATTGTTGGGATTAAAGACGTAATAAATATGTTCTAGCTTAAAACAAACTACTGGATGTAATTTAAATGTTTGCCTTTCAATTTGTTTTTTTTTTTTGGGTGGGGGGAGCTTTGAGCCCTCTGAGCATCCCTCCCTTATATACGCCCATGAGAAGATTAGATATGTAAAAAAACTTAACACATAGCACACACATTGGAACTAGTCGCTGACTGGGCGGCCAGTCTCGACATAACAGTGAGTGTGCGTGTAGAGCGCTTGTGTTGTTGAGGGTCTGTTATAATAGTTTAGTATTCATTGGTTGGTAATATATATCTGAAGTGTACACCACTAATTAACAGGGGTATGGGAGATTATTATTGTTACACTACTAATCTGTGTTACTACAATGTAAGTTAATCAAGATATATAACTACTTTACCAAGGATGTGTGTTTTTTTAAATCTAATGCTGTTCACAACAGCACAATAACTGTAGACTAACTCAATCCCACCATTCTTTGTCTTGATACATTTGTATTTTATTTACATATTTGGAATATCATTCTCTCTTTATTCTAAATTACTCTTGAAAGGACCAATTTGTCGTTTAATACACGATGAGATTAAGAAGTTATTTCCCTAATTAGCTTTCATAGATAATGTTGCGGTTACGGCATTTTAACAGTTATCTATTCAAATACCATTACCATCTCCACGAATGGGAAATTATGACACGGACTGTACAGTGATTGACGCCCTGTATTGTTGGCCCAAGGGTAGGTTAACTCTGACGATGCACACAAAAGGCTATCTAATAGCGTTGTCCAAAATGATCCATTCAAGTTTGATATTTCATATTCGGTTGTAGAAAACCGTAACTTACAACTTTCAGTTAATTACATTTTTTATTTTAGTTTTGATATACGGTAGGTCTAGACCTAATTGTTTTTACAACATACAAAATTGTTTATTACGATCAATATGATACTTTTTATATTACCATTATGCACATCAACAAGAAAGAGATCCGTAACACGTACACGCCTCTGTGGTTAGTAAAGTGTATTATGTAGGATGATGTGTAATTCAAATCTGATTTTGATTTGTTTTGAATTAGAGACGAATCGTTTACTTAAAGAATAGCAACATTCAAATATGAAAATATCTCACAAACAAAATACATTTCAAAATATTACTACTTGATATGATAGGCTACTTGTTGATGTTTCCAATTGGGTTCCGATGCATGAATAGGCAATTTGTTTGTAAGTATGATGAAATTTGGTCCCGATGCGTGAATATCCAATACTCTGTAAGTATAATCCAATTGGATCCCGATGCAATAATGGCCAATTTTCTGTAAGTATGACCCAATAGGGTTCCGGATGCATGAATAGCCAATTCTTTGTGTTATTTATTACAGCCAAGCGGAATTATTTATTATTTTAGTAATCTTTTTCTTTGAAGGCCTTCAGCTAGCATCACAGACATTAGGCTCCTCAAACCCCCCCCCCTGCAAAGCCCTGCGTACTAATGGGAAGTTTGGTCCCACATTAAATTAGTATTTAAAAAAAATATAAAACATTTTGATCGTATATTTGTAAAAATGAAACGAATTTTGTTAACATATAAGGAAGGCTATACCTATATCAATTTAATCATTTAGATATGACACTTTGACATACGGAGTATGCAATTGGTATAAGACTCAGTTGCAGGAGGTAGTGGGGTTTCACCATAATAGGTTGTTTTGTTGTAGTAGAAAACTGACAAAGACGATTCATTGACAACATATCTTCTAAACTAATGTGCAATATAAACGGCTTATTTACTTGTTATATACAGTAGTGGGATTATTACAAAGTAGACAGGATTCGTCTTATAGTAGTATATTCTACGCAAAGTCCACCCGCAGTGAAGTAGGTGGAGTATCTGGAGGCAACTGGGGAAGGAAGTCTCCAGGGTCGGGGGTTTGTACGAGGGAAGAGTTCGCGACTTTCAGATCAATCAAATTCTCGTGAGTGTTTGTAAAAAATTACAGGAGAAAAAACAAAGTCCTTTGTGCACACCGGTGGCAATTTGTTATATTCCAGGTACAATAGTGATTTACAAGTAAGTAATAACAGGTAGGGGGCGGGGTGGGGGGTGGGCGGAGTGTTGTTGTTTGTGCCCGAGTCGGAGAATCTCAGTCGCAGATCCATAGCGGGTCGCTTTCCCACTGAAACCGAGCGCTGCCGACACGCGATTGGCCGGCGAGCGCGGTCTCCATGACGACGGGGCGACCGGCAGCCAATCGGCGCGCGGCGCGGCGAGCCGGCCACCTCGCCGTGAGAGGGCCAGTCAGTCTGACATGATCCTCCGTCCGGAGCGGTGCGAGTGAATGCCGCCCACTATGGCGCTGGGATTAGGCACCGCCACGGCCACGCATCCGCTCTCGCCCGCGGCCCCGCGCGTAGTACCCGTGCCCGTGCCCCCCGTGGTCCCGAGCCCCGTGTTCGCATTGCCGACCCTCAACTTCACCGTGTCCCAGGTGGCCGCCGTCTGCGAGACACTCGAGGAGTCGGGGGACATCGAGCGGCTCGCGCGGTTCCTCTGGAGTTTACCCGTAGCTCACCCCAACGTCGCGGAACTGAACAAGAACGAGGCCGTCCTCCGCGCCCGGGCCATCGTCTCCTTCCACAGCGGCAACTACCGGGAGATGTACTCCATCCTGGAGCACCACAAGTTCACCAAGGACAGTCACGGCAAGCTGCAGGCGATGTGGCTGGAGGCGCACTACCAGGAGGCGGAGAAGCTGCGTGGGCGGCCGTTGGGACCCGTGGACAAGTACCGCGTCCGTAAGAAGTTTCCGCTGCCTCGCACCATCTGGGACGGCGAGCAGAAGACGCACTGCTTCAAGGAGCGCACACGGAGTCTCCTGCGTGAGTGGTACCTACAGGACCCGTACCCTAACCCGACCAAGAAGCGGGAGCTGGCCCAGGCCACGGGCCTCACTCCCACTCAGGTCGGCAACTGGTTCAAGAACAGGAGACAGAGAGACCGTGCCGCCGCCGCCAAGAACAGGTCAGCGAGTGTGCCACTCTATTACAGTACAATATTAGCCTACAACTTAGGTTATTTGTGACCAGTGTTCATATCTGTTGGAATCAACATATTCATTGTAGTTCTAAATGGACAGAATATGTTTGTCGTAATTTGAAATTAACAGCGTCTTAGGGTCAAATTTGATTATTTTGTCAACTGTTGAAGTCGAATATGTATAATCGAACAAATTAATTGGGCCCTTACTTTGGCATACTGAAATGAATTTTGTGTTTATAGCCTACACATTATTTCAATTGACACAAACTTCCTTCACAATGAAGTGAGGGTAACAATTACAGAGATTGCATTACAATTAAGAAAGATGGCTTTGGCTGGAAGAGTTTCGGAAGATGGTAATCAATATATGTAAAAATACTTTTTTAACAATAGCAATAAAAATTAGCCTATTGTTAATAAACCGTATTCGAGTCACACGAATCAACAGTTATCGCAGCAGCAGGAATAAATTAATGGAAGGGCCTACAAAAATTGAAGTTAATGCGCTGCTGTAGCAGAAAAAATTCGAAAATACATACAAAATCAAAGTTTAGAAAAAGTAAATTGTTATCTATTATTGAAAATATAAAAATAAGGAACAAAATATTTAATATTTTACTGTATAAGACAAGAAATCTTTCCCTTATAGCTGAATTAAATTTACATTCATTTTATTAATCTGATATGTAATGAATTAATCTGATATGGGCTACTTTTTCTTGAATATAGTTTATGATACATTACTCCATTATTACGAAACAAATCAGGTTATATAATTATATTAAAATTCTAATTGAATTTAAAAATCGGACTCTTAAAACGTACTTCTTTTCATTTAATACAAATATCCGCTTTAATGCCATACATATTTTATAGTTATACAATTTGCTGGTTTTGTAGGCACATGACTGAATTCTTTGTTTAGATTACTTTGTCAAATGATATAAATAAAAAGGTTTTATTCTGTCGAGAAAAATAGAATTAGAACTCTAGTGAACAAGTAATAACAATCCTTAGCATCAATAATTTTAAGAATATTTCAACTTTGGACCTCGATACTGAATTATCCACATAATTAAATTTTATCGTCACCTATTTAGCATATATTTAAGAAAAGTTCAGATTTTAATTCTAATAGTTATTACAAATTTTTGCTATCTAGTTAAATTTTTTAGTTAAATAAAGTAGACCGTATTTTAAGAATACGGGCCAAAATGTTGTACGGCCCTACAACTGAAGTTTTTGTTGGCTAAAGTAACCTTCAGGTGTTAACAATTAGTGTGCGGTAGGTGGGCTAACCGGACGGTAGCACGGCCGATTAGATAAGCTATCGGTAGTAGCACCGCTCTGTCACGGGCGGCACGGCAACATTGCGGTGATATAAACGGCCGGTCGCAATATCACGGCTACCTTTCGTTATAATATTTCAACTTGCCAATAAAACGGTTGTTATAACAATTAACTAGTATTGATATGGGTTACGTATAAATAAATATAGGCTTAATAAAGAATTAAAAGTGGAAATGTAGCCTACCTTGTTTATTTTTAGAAAGTCAAATTTAAATTAATTATTGAATTTTCTTCAGTTTTGATTTTTTTTTATTAAATTTTTTGTTTAAACAAAACTAGAATTTTTGTATCTCATACCCTAAAGCACATTAAGTCATTGATATACTTAATATAGGCTACGTATTATATGAACCATTCTTATACGATTTGATTTAAAATTTTCTGCTTTAGTTTCTATTTTCTATGTTTTTGTGTTGAAATAATTTAGATTAATTATTACTCTTATTTATTGACTACCATCGGTTTCCCAATTTACATTTTTTCCTTTCATTAGGCGATAATTACAACTAGAAACATACAAGGTGCAAGAATAGCTAATAAAACGCAAAATGTAGTTATTACATAATCCTATCAAACAATGATAATTACTTTTATGAATTATTTAGTGTTTTGTTTGAATTTTTCTGCTATCGTCTGTGTTTTACATTTTTAGTTTCGAATTCATTTAAATTAACTCTCTCATAAAAATTAATTTATTATTGCCGGTTTCCCACCTTATATATTTCCTTTAATCGGGTGACAACTAGAACTAACATTATGTGTATCATCAAGAATAACTAATCAAAAGTAAAATGTGATTATTACATGCAGTACTAACAAATAATATTATTTAATGTTTTGTTTAGTTTTTTTCTGCTTTCGTCTATGTTTTACAGTTTTTGTTTTGAATTTATTTAAATTAATTCTCCTATTTATTTATTACCATCGGTTTCCCTATTTAGTTCTTTCCTTTCATCGGGCGATAGCTAAAACTAGAAACATTACATACAACATGCAAGAATAAGTAATCAAAAGCAAAATGTCATTATTGCATACAATCATATAAAAAAAATGATAGTTACTCTTAGTCTTATGTGTTATTTAGTGTTTTGTTTTAGGTTTTCTTTTAGACTGCACATTTTTGTAAGACGAGAAAGGACATTAAGGAGTTTTGTTTAAAGTACAGTAATGCACACTTGCAGCTAATGAAATGAAATAATAAACTACAATGAAAATTTTGCTTACATATTTTTCTTTAGTGTTAGCATTTTTCTCTTAAAAAGATATTTAGATACTCGAACGCAACTTTGGGCAATTTATTTAATTAGTCAAGCTCACATTGAGACTATCCCAGCGTACTCAATGAGTGACAATTGAGTACAGGATTCCCAGAACTCCAGTGAGGTTTTCACCACAAATAGACAATGCTATCCCAGAAAGGATTTCATCTTGGCCGGACTTTCCGGACAGAAATAATGTGGAATTTCCGCGCATATTGAATGGTCTATGAGGCGTGTACATGTGTGTGAGAATCGCTGTTATGGATCTAGCAAGGAAGGAACAAATGAACTTTCAAAGTCAGATTAGGACTTCATCGCAAAAAAGAAGCCATGGAATAGCATAATATGCATACTTTATTTCTTTAAAAATCTGTCCAATTTTATACTTTGAGGCAACAGATGCAATAACATAACCTTTTATATGTTATAGGAATAGTGAGAAGTGTTTTTTTTTCATTTGTGACAAAAGTTTCATTAGAAAATACTGGGTATAAAGCTATGTAATTTTGCAATGAATTTTTCATAAAATAAATATAACCTGCAATAACTATTTAGTGTACTCCCAGTTCTATGTAATCTCCTGTTAAATACTTTGAAATGTATACCTTATAGGCTAAATAGCCTTGAATATAATTTATTTTGTTATTTCCATTACTAGTTCAAAAAAGTCTTTTATCGTATTTAACAAAAATCTTTTATTTTTATTGTGTTCACTAGTTTGTTCTGGAATATTTCATAATTCGTTTCAAGAAATTATGGATCACATTTTTAATTTACAAGGTAATAGTAACAATAATAAAAAATGAGGAAATTGCATATGGTAGGTTTATCCATATCTCGTAGCATTGGTTAAAAAGTAGGCTAATTTAAATTATAAATAAAACGCAAATTGTATTCTTTTATGTTATCTAGTTCAATATTATAGTTATTGTAATCATTTCTAACGAGGTATTAGGTTAAATGTGGAATACTGATCATTATTTCAACATATAAATGGTTTGTTTATTTTTGAGTAAATTTTGGAGTTGGTTATGAAGTATTTACAGTAATTTCCATAACTTGCAATATTAACTACAAATACGTAACTTAAAGGGAAAATTGGACACCATTTCAGAATCGAAGAATTGTGTCTTCCCAAATATAATAACACACAAACCATAAAATGGGTCTGTAGTTATACAGCTTTATTGAGTGTATTGTGGCAACATTACTTTTTCTTGCATAAAAACTAAAGTAGGTTAATGAGAATCCAATTATTCTAATAGAAATATCAGCTAACGTTAAAATAAGTATTTGAAGTTAAATGGAGAATGGCGTTGTAAGTCTACATGTTACAACGTTCACTGTCTCAGTATCACATGAAAACCAACCTCGTTAGTCATAAAGATAATATTTAAGAGGTAAATATAACTGTAACTTTACTAAAACTTCCCACTACGATAACAACTTAAAACCGGACAGTGTTAATGGTGGAGCTTATTCGGTCAACTTGAGAGGAAGTATCACTTTGTTCATTAAAAAAAGTATGTTAGTGGAAATAAAACTTAAAATGAGGGGGTAACAATTGTAATCATTTTCTGTAATAACACTTGTAAAACTTCGATTAGAAGTAGCGGTATATTCGCTTTCAAGGATAATAAATCTAATATTTTACTAACGTCAATTAAAATATAGGGCCTAATCCAGCCTATATGACTTTGATCTAAAAATCAATACCGAATTTTGGGTCCTCAACATCGAAAATAGTAAAAAAGTGCTCTTATTTTTACCCAATTAGGTCAGTAGTCTATTTTACATATATATTTGAGGATATTCTTAAAATGTATTGATTTTTTTAAATTTAGCCTATAAATTAACTATGAAACAACGATAAACCTTAAAATTTGCAATGTATTCAAATTCTCGAGAACAAAATATAAATATGTTTTCATTTGGATTTTATTTTACAGTGTGGTTTACAAAAGCATGCAACAAAATACGTATTTGTATTTTTATATTTCTCGGAGTTTAGTCGTGGTGGAAAAGAAGTGCATTTTTTGGCCTCTCCGTTTATCAAATCTTAAATTCATCGGTTAGAATTAGCGTGACGTAATATTATTAAACTACCAACGAAGTACGATTAATAAAATTATTAATAGAAAACTGTCCATTACAATGCTATTCGTGTTATGTAGGTAACGTGTGGCGTGTTGTATATTATTACTTTTACTATAAATTATGTAGAGGGATGTATTATTTCCGTATAAAATCTTTAATATGGAATTATGAATCACACATTTTCCTTGAATTTTAATTTAAAGATATAGTTTTGTACTTAGTTGAATTTTAATTTTTCGACATATAGGCCTACATTAGTTGCTTACAAACATTGGGGGAATGTAATGATTAAGTAATCTAATTATGTGGTTTGAGATCAAGAATCGGAATAAATAGGAGGACTTTGGGGAGAAACATAAATAACAGGGCCTATTTTGTTCGCTTTGTCTGTAAATTCATTAACCTACCCAAAACACTAAAATTCTATCAAAATCCCATGTTTTATTTTTAATAGTTCAGAATAACGAATTGTATTTGTTATTTAGAATAGGTTCATGGATATAAAAATTAATTTCTAATTTAATCCCTTATAGTAAGGCGTATAGTAAATTGACTTCCTTACAATGTAAAAGGTACGTTATCATCCCTTTCTTAATTTATAACCATAGACCTATCTAATTCTGAGTGAGAGTCATTCACAATATTCTCTTAAAAAAAAAGTTGTGGTATTGTATTTTACAACGTTTTATTACTCTTCCTCCTCATACTGTATGCCCGTGACTCAGCGGTGACGTCACTGTGCCGTAGATAGGTGCCAGACTCCGAGGTCCCAGTCAACATGTGGTGTCGGAGTGCCAAATGTCGTGATTGACTAGTGAATGGACGACCTCAGGTCTGGGCACTCTACAGGAAGGTCGGGGCAGCCATCACACGGGCTTAAGTGAGTCTTGTGATGGCAATCTCAAGAGAGTAATACCTAGGTACGTCCGGGTGTAATATGGTTCGTTCGAAATGTTCTTTAAAAAGTCTGTGAGAAATGTAATCCCAATGGGGAAAAAAACAACAATGACTGTGAGAATTGCCAGCAAATCCTGCCGCATGTTACGGAATTCATTTCAGCATATATATTTCCCATTATACCCTTTTTATTGTGCTTTATTTATTATAATTATGTAAAAATATGTATTGAATTGTTTAACTCACCATGGTATAATACTTATCATGCAAATGCATACTTTTCTTTCCTCTAAAACTAGCAAAATAATATTAAAACTAGAACACTTTGAAACATAAACTCTAAGGTATTGTTTATTTCTATGGTATATATTCTAATAGGCTACATTACTAAATATCTATTATTTCTATCCGTATATACAGTACTACCAGCAATACCAATACTAAACAAAAAAGGTTTAACGCGTCTTCCAAATTGTACAAGTACACACGTTTATAAGCATTACAAAATCAATATTTCCAAGCGGGGTAGAGCCCCATCCTTACATATGTAGTTATATTTCCAATTTTATTATAATTAATCAAGATACTTCGATATCACCGTATTTAATACAAATAAAGTTCACATGATGTGTGTTGTAAGACGTTTAAATGAAAATAGAATCTGCAACTGTTAATTTACTCGCAAGTTATAAAATCTTAGAATTACTGTGCTGAACTCCAAACAAGGTTGAGTAGTCAGGCTTGAAAACGATATTTTAAAGACATTCAAAAATATTTGTATCGTTCAAACCAGTATTTTATGTTTTAAACTTCTACTCGCAAATTCGTCTAGGATAAGGTCTCAGTGAGGTAATTTTGTTTCAGTTACAATTTTGTCCAGCTGATAGACTACAATTATAATTTCCCCAACAGTAAGTTTGATATATAAAGTAACTATAACGTAAATGTTTTTACTTGATTTGTGTATGAGTGAAATGATTATAGTTAAGTCTAATTGAGGGCTTTAACTAGTTATGGAGATAATGCAATCAAGTTCGTATTAATTAAGAAGCACGCTGAGTCTGTAGGCTAGACGAGTCAATTAGAAAATTAGAACGGTTGGGTTTTTTTTTTATTTTTTTATTTTTTTGATTGCAGTGGATTAATTTATTGATTTCTTTTAATTTTACGGAGTACATGGCAAAATAATGTAACCTACATATTTATATGTACTAATATTTAATATAACAATAACTTGTAGGTGCTATTGGAACCATAAAGTTCTTCAATCTATTGCCTATTGACTGTAAAAAAAACGTTATGTACACGGCTTTAAATCACATACCTTAAACGAAATCTTAGTTTCAATTTTGTGTACGTTAAAGTAAATAAATGTCAAGTGAGTGAAAAGGCCAAGACTTTTTACATAAAAAAACTAATAATAAAGGTTTTATAAGTTTAATCCCAAATAGTTTCAAAACCCTACTTTTGGACAATAAAAGTTTCGAACATGTTTTCAAATAATTTGAGGTTATGTACGTATCAAACTATTTAAGGGTTAGATAATACAGTTTTAAACACAGTAAATACATGTTTTATGTAATTTTCAAATCACGAACACACGATTCGGATTAGTTAGCTTAAGACCTACGTGCATTTTGACAATGATTCTAATCTGATTCTTATGTGCAGTTGACCAAAACTATTAGGTTTTTCATGTTTTTTTTTATTTATTATGAGTAAAAGAGAGAGAGAAGCAACTCGAAAACTAGAAAGATACATACAGACTTTTATAGGAGGAATAAACAGTTATTCATACCCGAGTTATTATAGATTTATTTAAAAAACTGAAAGAAAGCGGTGGTCATAAAAATTTAAAAAAGAAAAATATTTCTTATGTTTGCGTTTTTACTTATGCATAACAAATTTAGTATACATTTTGACGAAATTGCGATCAATTTTTAAATGCACTGTGTCACCATTTGTTACAAATCTTAAATGTTGTTATTCGTCTTCTATTCTACTCTAGTTCGGACAAGAATAATGTAAAATCGTTACTCTTTACTTCATATTTAACACTCTAGTAGATTGCCTAATGATCACTATTCCTGTACAATATCGACAAAAGAATATTAAAACCAGTGTTAATAAAACCTGTTTATTCAGATAGTTTAGAGGGTGATGTATTTTGTTACAACATTAAAATTCGAAAGGTTACTATTGAGAAGGTTCGATTATTTTAATCGCTAAAACAAGATAAATTGTTTTAATCGCAAAACGTGTTTTATTGATATGATTGAATTACTTTAATTTATTACCAGCTTGATCGATTTATTTTGCTCATCTGTTATGGATCTTATCAAAAGGAGTGTGAGGTTATGCCCAGAGATGCGGGTAATACCATCCAATGCTGATTTGTAGGGGAGAGTTAAATAAAGAACAATAGTGGTACAGCATTTTATGGTCTAAAATCTATAAAGAAATGTTATATAACCATTTGGGGCTATAAAGTCTTTTTATAATCTCTCTCGTTGACTCATGACTCCACATTCTTCGACTATAGTGCTCTAATCATCTCCAAGCCAGGGTTTCCCGAGCACACTGCATCAAAGATCACTCAAATAAATTTTTATTTGCCAGGGATATTTGCAGGGGTGAGTAGCTCACGCCCGGCCCCTGTTATCAGCTTATCAGACAGTCAAACACGGGCGGGACATGGGAATACAAACAACGCCAAACATCAACGTTTGCTCAGTCTCGTTTGTTGCTCAAGTCGAGGGAGTATCAATAGAGAATTAACATCGACGGAGACATTGAGATGTTGTCCTTATGTACTAGCGTGACCTCGTTTCGAAGTTTGGGTTGCAACAAAAGCAGAGCAATTTATCGTGGATAATTTCAGGTCAGGAGTCAGTCGGTCTGCTAGAAATCTCGATGACAGTCCACACCGATCAGCTGTTTTCACACTATTAAGGCTTCATTTTGTTATTTACAAACCGACCGGCTGACAACTTGATATCGACTCCGCAATCCGATGATTGCTCGCTCAATAACCGATCTCTGCCCTCTAACCGATTACTGTGCTCTATACAGCTCAGAAGCTGGCCGATATTCGCACCAATTTGGAGAAATTAGCTCATGTAATATCGCTCCCGTAAGTGAATGGATATTATTGCGTAAGCGAGGCGTTTCTGTCACTGCTGCTTACAAGTATCATGTATTCAAGCAGCGTTGCCTCGTTGTCTTAAAAATTGTTTCCTGGTCCTCTAAAATTTTGCACTTTCTAAATTGTTTCGAAGTAAAATTATTATTATATTTTGTTATATGTATTTAGATCATCCATAATTAATCAATACATAGTCCAATGGAGTACGTAACCATTACCATTTATATCATACATTTAATAAACTTCACAAAAAATTTAGTTATTTAAAAAGTTTATTATGGTATATTCTTTAACGCACTACCTTTGGAATTTTCAGTTTGCTCTTAATTGTATGTAGATCCATATTTATAATAAACTATTAATTATGAACATGAAAATTCACCATTAAAGGTAATTCAATCAGTACATTCTTTTTGAATTTTGAAAACTTTTTCATTCAACACCATTTAGAACGCCTTTCCTGAATGCGTAAAAATTATACAAAATTGGTTCACCATTTCACATGGAATTTTGGTAACTTAAAGTGATAGTTGAAAGTATTTTTAAAGGAAACATAAGGGTATGAACTTGTACCAGTATGATATTATTAGATTCCGAGAATGATATGACATATTTTTATTATAAGATATGTAATTTTAAATGGTAAGCCACTTAAAACTGTCACTCCCTAAAGGCCTAACCCATTGTAAATAACATAAAATAGGCTACTTATACTAGTTTACCAGTTCCATTGGGTCTGGATACAAAATATCACCGATATTCCTACTTCAAACGCCTGTAATCCTCAAAGTACGACATGTTTTTCCATTTAAACTATTACTAGTAAAGTTAGCTTTAACGTCTTTGTCTCTGAAATATAACGATTAAAAATTAACCGAATCAAAAACCGACTAATCCACCTACATAGTTTCAATTTTGAAGTGTTATTTCTTTCTGTTACCAATCAAATGTAATAAAACCCCAACTTTGACTTGACGATACATAATAAGCCGTCCGTTTTTACAAAAAAATTATAAAGACCTCATCTTGAAGAGTCTTCGATTTCAATTTGTGATCTGCGACTCGAACAAAGACGTCGTAGCTGGCTGGAGGCGGGGACAGAGAGAAAGAACAGAGAAAGACAGAGAGGTAAAACTCGTTAGAGGCAAAGGAACTCTAGTGAAGACTCAGAAATAACCATCCACAGTTCTTTGTAACCCAACCGGCTGGAAAATACGAAAAGAAATTGTTATTTGCGAGTCGCGACTGTTTAAGAGGTGATTCAATTTCTGCTAGGAACAGAGCGGGGCGGGGGCCAGCATCGATTTTACAATTACAGTTGCAAATGACATTATACATACGCATGTAGGGCCTGCAGCCCTTTAAGGCTCGATTGTGAGGCAATCTGAGACGCATCGTTGCATTCTGCCCTCCGTCGCGTCGTTACATCGGCCCTGGACGACCTACCCTCGGTCCCCGCCCCGCGCCGCGACGCGCCGTCTGTCGCAGTCATCGTGCGCTAGTTACAGTCAGTCTCGGAACTATCGGCTTTACTCGATTAATAACGTAAATTAGTTGTAGTCTAGTAGAGGACAACGTAACATTTGCGTTAATGTAATACTTCATCTTATTAACAAGCAAGGTTTACCACAATTACACGGATTGCCAGAATTACAGTATAATCAAAATATGTACGGTTCTTTACCACTATTCAGTTTTAGTATTTACAAAGAATCATTTTATTATCACTTAGGTTACTTTTGGATCGTATTTGTGTATAAATGAGGTAGCCTGATATTGTTTTATGGAATTTACACCGTTGCATGGCGTAGCGTACTTTACTGTTTTAAATACCTAGGGTTGTATTTTTTCTTTTCACTTAATTTTATCGCATATAAAGAAATAACTTACCGAAAAGCTCGTTAGTTTGTTTAGCTACAAAACTTAAAGCATCGTAAGATGTGTAGTAAAAAAAGATGATTGATCCCTAGATTGTTTTTTAAGCGCCAAAAATACACCAACATTAGTAGATCTTCTCAATATAGACTTACAGTACATCTTTTCTTTTCCTGTACTTAACTCGCAGAACATCTGATCATTTATACTGTGTTATATATGGAGCACAATGTGATCAATTTCGAAGGAGGCTTGGTAGCCAACCATCGAAGGCGACTGGACCAATTTGTCGAGATCATTGAAGCTGTCAATGTCGGGACTACTAGTGACTTATCTTCCAGTCACATTCGATGCTAACATTATAAGCATTGCAAACAAAGGAGAATTAAAGTCACCACTCCCTCCTCCTTCAAATCGTGTCGTTGCCTTGTATATTCTCCTATGGTATAACTCTTGACAGAAAGGTCCTAGAGAAGTTAATTGGTTAATAGGTAACTCTAAGGAAGAACCCTATTGATTTTTGGAGTCAAAAAGTCAAAGTACAGCCCGTCCGTCTGTGAAATAACTTTTGATAAAAAAAGTCCAAGAGATTTCGAGTTTGGTTCATAGGTTCCTCTTGGTCCATGGAAGATCTTTCTTGAATTATGGCCAAAAGACAAAAAGGCAGCCCATAACTTTCTGTCTTTACGACTGTACGATAACATTTTCGACGCTCTGTATTTTTGACGATGGGAGGATTTTTAAAAGAACAGAATACTTTCTGGATGTTATGATCGTTTATTGATACAGGAATCACAAGCGTGATGCTCTATATAGCTCTTGATAGAAATATTCTAGAGATTTGAAGCTTGATAGACAGGTTCGTAATGATCTAAGGAAGAACATTATTGGTTTTTGGAGGCCAAAATATCAAAGGATAGTCAGTCCATCCATCTGTCTGATAACTGTTGAAAGAAAGGTTCTAGAGATTTGGAGCTTAGTTCATAGGTTCCTCTTAGTCCATGGAAAATCTCTATTGATTTTGTGGTAAAAAGGTAAAAAGACAGTCCGTCCGTCCATACGATAACTCTTTCGTTGCTCTTTTTTAAGGTTCGTTTTTGACAATGGAAGAATTGTGAAGGGAACAGGATTTTCCGGATATTTGCCATCGATCAGTGATACAGGAATCAAAAGCAGGAAAGACGATGACAAATGTCCGGAAAATCGTGTTTCTTTCGCTCCTCCCTGCTGGATCCTCCAATACTCTATCAGTATCGTTAGAAAACTCACTCGTTACACAAGGCAGCATGTATGCTCATGGCCCATGTGAGTTCTAATACTGTTTGAAAGATTCCCTTTAGCAGGCCGATAATACTGTTGTGCATGCTTAACGCCGGCTCGACACAGCAGCGTATCACAAAGCAAACATTAACACCTCGCCTATCACAAAGTAGGCCTGAGTATTAATTATCTCCTGTGAGAGCGGTAAGCGAGAGGCCGAGGTCCGATGTCAGACCGCACCCCGTACCGCGCTGTACCGCAACGTACCGCGGTCCTGCCGGTAATTAATCGAGCCTACAGTCTCGGAACTAACACGTGACCAAACCACATCAAAGTACCGCGCTCTTCCACCATTTTCACTGCTGTATCCTCTTTCTCTCCGTTTTTGTCCGTACGCGAAATCAATACAGTCTCCTGGAGTCTGCTTTGGTATACGGGAAGATACGAAGAGTGTCAGTGTTGTCTCTATGAAGATTTTCGGTTGTATTACCACTATTATACACAAAGATAAACGGTCACATCACCTTTTTCGGTTAATATTTTAATGTGTTCAGCCCTTTTAGTGGTAAACCTGAAACATTTCTTCTCTGATCATCATTCCATGAAAATTTGTAGCAATTCAATGCAGTATTCAGGGTTATTTAAAGATAATGTCCATGGCAAAACGGTTGAAGATAAGGTTATGCATTGTTAAATACCGCACGCTTATAAGTGAAATGATTGAAGGAATGGCATTTTTATGAGTACATAAACTTAATGGTAGTAAGTTTAATTTCATTAAAAACCATGTAATCTTATTCATTCATACAGACCTACTGTAAAGAATAAATTAATAACTTCATCTGTAGCCGGGTTTACTTGAGCCTAGGTATAAAATTACGCAAATCCTCTTGGAGTAATGACAAATATTTTTACTAAATTTCCAATTGAAGATCTTTCACAGAAAATTACCCATCAAAAATTACCCAGCACACCTTAAGACAAGATCACCTTAATATTTAAAGCCTTTCTGGGTATCCACATTCCGTTGTTATCTCCAAACATTGTTCAACTCGTTAATGCAACTTATTTAATGTACAATAGCAGAAAGTTAAGATGTAAGGTTGGATATCAGTGGGGAATTAAACAACACATGAAATATTGTCCTCTATCAAATTTCTGTGTTAGTAATTTTAAAGGACCTGATCTTCTCAATCGGATTTTTACAGATTTGTTAATATTTCCAGCCGAAATGTAATAAGCGGCTGTGGTGCCACAATTCGACCCCTGTTTTAGCCATACGACTCCCAAACCTAATACCGTGCAGCCTCTGCAGCTCTGGCGGTCATTAGACTCCACCATCAGAACTAATACGCTCACTGGTTTTAATGTTAAAATATCCCTCACAAACATGATTCCACGTGATACTGTAATAGTCGACCACTAGCAGCGAGTGACTGACTACACAAGTCAGAGACTAGTAGCCCGGGTGGAGCGGTGACGGTGACGGCGGCAGCCAGAGACTAGGTGTCCGCAAATTGATGAGCACGTCCAGCCTCGCCTCGTTGAATCCATCACCACAACTCAATTTGTTCGATGTTGTCAAAAATGGCTGTCCGTGGCAAAAAGCGTAATGGCGCGTACCTAATGGTATCATCAATAGGTGTAATATGACTGATGACTCGACTCTGATGGCTCTATTTCTTCTTCTTCATTACGTTTCACGCCTTCACTTTCTCATCAAGTCCCCCTCCGAGGCCCCGCGCCGCTCCGCACGGCTGTAGTTTTTTCGTACCCGATTTTTTTCAACAATCAATTACGGAGTGGGACCGGATCGCTCAATCAACCGCTGCGTGCGATGATGCCTCCTGGTCGATAAACGAAAACTTGTTCACCGGCCGGTACGGTAATTTTTCACTTCTGTCGACAAATTACCATCTGTTGCATCACTGAGTTGAGTTGCGGGAATTTTAACTCTTGCCTATTCTGGATGTAAATGTTATTCACAATTAAGCTTCGTGATATTGATTTGATTGTACTGTATTACTCTGTACTTTGCAACAAAACACATTTACTGTTAAGTCATGTACTGCGTCTGATTTACAACTATTTAGCGTTGCTTCTCCTCAGTACTTCGCACTGTTTTAATCCATTTTATAGTTTTAATATTGTAATAAATATAAGGATTACATGTCAGTATGGTACAAATATAAAAAATATAATTACTCATGTTTTAAAATATACTTGGGATAACTATTAATAAGTTCTCCAAAATTGTAGAAGATTGTGAGGTATCTACCATTTGGCGGATATTTTTAAAATTGTTTTAGTGAATTAATAGTTGACTTTATGCAATGATGATCGCCAAGGAGACAAGTCAATACGATCTTGTAACTTACGAAGCAAGTGATCTCCAAGAAAACTAATTTTATAATTACATAAATAAACTAATCCATCATTGATAAGGGATTAGATTCCTAACATAACAAAGGCAGATTTGGAATTTTTAGCAACTTTAGAGCTAAATTTATAATTATTGTTCTATCTAATTAGTTTATTCGTCTCCAAAAATAGTCACGGAGTTATAATATTAGTTCATATGGGGAATATAATTCTAAAAAACGAACCTTAGGTTTATTTAAGTCAAACACAATATAAACGCAGGGACCTATTTGAGGTTAATAACTATGACCAATCAACAGATTGCATTAATGATGTACCATATCCAGAAATGGTAGTTCCTAGGGCCGGCTGTTGGATTGCGCTGTGTCCCAATTCTTTTACATAGCTAATCCATAGGCTCTGCCTGATGATAATTAGATTTGGAGTAGATTGAGGGGGAGATCGCTTCAGCCCCATTTAGAAATACTTGGATTCTTTTTATTTTTCAGTTCTTAAGTTCCAGTACTGACTTAAAACAGTTATTACAACTCGGTGTAAATATGTTGTTATCGTTTGTGCATTATAGAATTTGAATGGCTGGTTTACCATTGCTATTTTTGGATTGATTTAATAGTTCTGGCTGGAAATGGGTGTTTTACTTGTCAGTTCAATTAATAAATACCTTGTGTCGGAAATTTTGGTCTCAACATTAGATTTTTATTCTGACACTATTATATATTGTACTGCTCACGCCGGTCAACTCTAACTGGAAGAAAATATTAAAAGTGGATTACCCGGTCGGTTAAGAGACTTTTGGATGAAATTATCAACATATCAAATATAAAAGTGATGAAGGAGCTTCCCAAGTTTATACAGTCCTCCAGTTGACAACGAGACAGTGAAGTGTAATGTATAGAGGAGGCGAGAACACTGACGGGGCAGGGAGAGGAGGCAGTCAAGTCAGTTATTTCTTGATGTTGTGTGTTCGGCGCCAGGAGGAGCGCTCTTCAGCTGTTGATGGGCAAACAGAGTGGAGAGCTCACCAAACAAAACAACACCCTCAACCTCACGGTCCTGTCTGCTGCGATGTGCTGGTCCTGTCTGACTTTTAATTGCTGCATCCTCACCTGGGCTATTAGGCTTTGTCTCCAGCACAGATCGCTTACCTCACCGGGAGTCGTATCGTCCGGAAACAAAAGAACGCTCCCGGTGATCCATTATTGGAGTTGACCCAGTAATGCTGATCAATGGACTGGAGTGAATTAGTTTAATTTCAGCTGCGTTCCTTTAATCTACTTCAGTTCAGTATTAAATTCTTTGTCTGAAGTTTATTTTTGACGATGGAAGGATTGTGAAGGAAACAGGATTATCCGGACATTTGCCATAGTTCAGCGAAACAAAAAATCAGTAATACTACGTTTCGAGATCTGAAATCCGATCTCTTCATCAGGTAAATAACTAACCTGACACATAATTACAAACTAACCTGAATTAAACAAATCATACCAGAGCGTTGTGACACGCTTAAGTCAGGAATCAAAACCACCATTTTGTGTGTCAATTTCACTAACTCTAAAACATGCACTTAATGCTCCAGTTTAATTTTCTCGCGCCTAACATGCACTTAGGCGTGTCACAACGCATTGGTATGATTTGTTTATTTTACCCTAGTTTGTAATTATGTGTTAGGTTAGTTATTTACCTGAAGAAGAGATCGGATTGCAGATCTCGAAACGTAGTGTTTACTGACTTTTTGTTTCACTGAACGATGGCAAATGTCCGGAAAATCCTGTTTCCTTAACAATATTAAATTATTTCCCATTTCTGGTTCTTACGATTACGTTGCCGATGGTATCACTGAATTCTATTTTCCACAGTTTTCACCACCTCAAATTTTCGTGTAACACAATTTGATGGAAGATTGTTCTTCACGGAAACTTTGATTGTGTCATAAATGTTTGCACACACATTCACAGAAAACTTTTAAGATACTAACTCAAGGTGCTAACTACTTTTATGTATGGTTATCATCTCTCAATGTTCTGGCCGTGGCGGCCTGTTTGTTCCTGAAACAGTAAAATATGAAATCTAATTATGATTTTTCATGAAATCGAACTGAATGATGGTTTTAGTTTGAACACATCCGTGCCATTTATGAAAAAAAGTACAAAGCACTATTTATGAAAATTCTCAGTTTTGGGAATTTAAAAAGCATTGTTACTAATATACCACATTCTTTCTTAATCCTTTTGGCATCTAGGTGCTGATATTGAAACAGTTTGTTATCCCTCTCGATTTGTTGAACGGATTAGAAAGTGCGTAAACAGAGTTAAGATTCATCCGTTTCCAAACAAATCCAACATCTATTTATAGCACGGCTAGTACAAAGTACAGCAGACAAAGGGAACGAGGGAACACTTACGAGACACTAGGTGACACGTTACTGCCGCGTCCTGTTACGTTACAATAGACCAAGTGCGGTGCGATAGGTGGAAATCTGAATGCCGGAGGGAAATGTATTGATTTAAGAAGGCCGGGCAGGAGGGGGAGGGGTTGGATTACTCCAGCCAAGTAGTTAGAATAACAAGGGAGTAACGAGGGTCAGGTAATACCGAGATCCCGAGGGAACTGAGGTACTCCCGACTCCGCCGGTCTGGACCATTTCCATAACAGACATCTGGCGCCCAGGGAACTGCAGGATTATAACCGCAGACTTATCCTGTAGATTGCAACATTCGCGTAACCCGTAACGTTATTATGTTGTGTTATACAATTCAATTTAGGTTTCTCTTCATAAAATAACAGTATTCAATGTTCTATTACATTTTATCAGGGTTCGGATTGACATGAAATATATATATATATATATATATATATATATATATATATATATATATATATATATATATTATTTTAAAAGAAAAGAGAAAAGTGGGTATTGATATTGAGAACATTATATGCTCAATATTTTTTATATAAATAGTTTGAAACTACCCTACTAAATGGAAAATGATTTATGTTCATTATCAACAGTCTTCGAGTTAGAAATGGGGTTTTTTACAGTCGATGTTATCGGGAAAGGAGAACACGTCACTTCGTAGGTAGAAACAAAAATTATAAACAAACAACAATGGGATACTAATGAATAATGCAAATTAAAATAGCTTCCATTAGGTGGGTGAGGAGGGATCTGTGTTGTTTTATTCTAATATTCAAAGTTCAAATTATTCAAAAAATTATTTAAGTTAAGTGAACTAAATTCAATCTTTATTTTGTTTAGTGATAGCACGAATATGATAGAGCATTTAAATTGCACTGAAGTAAATGACCTAAGAGCACGGTGTAATGATCAGATATAATAATTATAGTTTCTTCCACACGAAAGCTCGTCCATCAAACTCGAGGTGTCTGGTCGTGGCCAGGAACAGGAAGCAGGGTGTGACGTTACTATCACTTACCCAACATGGCCGCCGCTATCTGTAACAATCGGCGGGCCGAGGTGTCAAAACATGTAGCCTTGCGTGTACAACAGGGGCTACCGCAGGTTACATCACTGATCTCCATTATGTTACTTTTATTAAATTTGGGATTAGACGGCACCACGTGGGTCGGACAAAGTTTGTAATGGTCATCATTGATAGTAAAGATCAATATTAAAGAGTACGTGACAAACATAAACAGTAGGCTCTCAGTACTGTTTAAAATGCTGCGATTATAGATGTGTGTACAATTAATAGGATATGTAACTTTATCATTATTAGCTTTGTTTTTGGGCTTACACTAATCAAGTGTAGAAACTGTAATAAATCTTCTCATCATTGGGAACTTGATCTAAACATTTCTAATAATTATTTTTAATTATGTGAATATTTCCAACAATTTATCACGTAATTCTTTATACAATACAGTCTACTTATTACACTTGTACCCCGTCATGAGTAGACTACTATTAAAAAAACCGAAAATATTTGTTTAGGAACCCATTCGCATTCTTGGGTCTAAAAACATTTAATATGATACCTAAGCAAATTTATACCTTTCTTATAAAAAACTTTCTTTTGAAGCAAATTAAAAAAATTATAGATGGAAAAGATCCAACATAAATCGTATAATAATCTTTTATTTATCTTGAAATAGTATTAGAAATTAGAATTAGTTCTTAAATTAATAAGAACTTTTGTTGTATGCAAATAATGTTGTAAACATAAAATATGTAGTTATAATTTTTACTAAAAATAAGAAAATTAAGTAGCTTCAAATAAGTACTAACGATTGAATTCAATTCAGTAATATATAGAATCAGTTTTAGATTGAGTAATAGTGTTAACTACCTTTATTATGTAGTAGGCTGCACATCACCTCTTCACCTGGGTGGCTAGTACTCCTAATAACTAGTTTGTCCTTAATTTGTTACGTTTTATGGAATAAAGCATTCTTATTCTGACATCAGGGAGAATAAAACCTTAGAAAATGTTTCAGGGTGTAGACTGACAACAATAAACTACTGTCTTTCTGGTTCCGAGTTGGTGGTTTATTATCAGTTCTTACGACATTGGGCTATTTCGACACTCCCTCTTATTATTTGCTGAACCTAGCTAGTTTCTGATTTTGTACCACGTGGATGAGTTGTAAAGCCAAGGCAGCCAACCTAGCCATATGTACTAAGTGCGAGTATTTTGTGTTAAATATGGTTTGACGCAGAGTTATAGTTTCTGACTTGTGTCACCACGTGAATGAGCTGTAAAGCCAAGGCAGCCAACCTAGTCTCAACCAGCTAACAAGTCCACTCAAGTCGCAATAAGTAATCAAGTCGGTTTCTAACTTTGATTATATCGGAAGTCAAATGAGATTAGTTAAACGCGTTTTGAAAGTCAAAGGAAAACTGTACATCGTAAAGCAGGAGGAAAATTACTTCGTTTGGTGCGACCGTGACGCGTCGCCCGGTGTCGACTCAGTCTCAATTTGAGATCAAATACAGCTGCTAATAGAGTCTTTGTACTTGTCTGACGCCGACTTGACGTTTGATGTATCGTTTCTTGCACGATAACCTGCTTGTTGTGGTGGAAGGTGCGTTTAACATCTATTATGCCGCATCATATCTCATGTTGAAGCAGCATTATTCCATGAAACGAGAAAATCAGTTCGGATGGACGGTTTTATGAATGAAAATCAATTATTATAAGATGGCTTCCTGGTAAATTGAAATAATGCCGCAAATATCAATGAAGAACTTCTGTATGAATACAGAAAACCACCAACTTAATTTGAAGATTTTCATAACTTATAATGGATTTAGTAGTAGAAATGCTGATTTAAACTTATTATTTTGTTAAAAATATTGGTATCTTGAAATGTAAACCTTCTCAATTAATAATGGTCTTATGAGTATTCCATTGCGATATCGGTGCACGAAGATTTTGATCTTCTCGTAACAACATCCTAGTTCATATAACACCATCTGGAGTAGAAATACTGCATCAAACAATTACATATTTATGATAATAGTTCCATGAAACTATTGAAATTTCAAATTTCAAACGATTTTTTAAACGATTTTTTAAAGTACCTTTGAAATTAAATAGTGTACTTCCAAGTATTTATTCTCTTCACAATATATTATTTGGTTAAGGAATTGTTTAATTTGAATTACGTACTTCAAAATAGAGATATTCCCAACGCGGCATTTGTCTGACCATTTATGGTAATTTAATGTATTTAACCCACTAATTGAGTTTTTAATCATAATATTGGTGAGTGAAAATATTAGAGATGATGCTTCCAAATATGGTAATTTGATTAAAATAACGACGCATTAAAATATTTTACATCCAACTCAAAATATTTCTTTCTTTCTTATTCCCAATACACCATTTCATTTCTAAATCATTACATTTTAGGTACAGTAATTAAAAAGAGTTAGTCAAGAGCCCTACAACAATTACTATAATTACGATTTTAATTACTATAAATTCTGAAAGTGCCTCCGAAGCAACCCATCCTTGTCAATGGCTGGCTAAACGGTTCGACAACGTTGGCTTTTGAAAGACTCCTCGTCAAATTACAATCACTCGTGAAATATTCACAACAAATCAGTCTCCAGTAGGGCTTGACGTGTCGGGTATCCCCCTCCTCCCGCCACCACCCTCCCCCCTCGTGTGTGTGTGCATGTGTGTGTCGCATGTCCCCCTTACTTCAGCCTCTTATTACAGAGGAGGCGTTTTGCCGGCTCGATTAAGCCTTTGTGGCGCACTCGCAAGTCTAATAGCCCATTACTCTACTCACCCGCTACGCGTTTTGCTAAGGAATTAGACACTATACACCTCCCCCCACCCCCCACCTAGCCTCTTGTCACCCTTGCCTCGTGTGGTACTACTTCGTGTTACTTGTCAACAGGATTGTTACACTAGCAACTTTACACCTGATTGAATACTGACTACCTGTAGACCAGTAGATGTTATTACTCAATTGTGTCAAGTAATTCAATGGATTTATGTATTACTCAATATGAGTAATAGTTTTGTGTTGGCTGAGCGTAAGCGAAGCCTGTCATTTGAGGGGCTGGAAAAATATCTATCCGCACGATACTCAAAGCTTCGTATCTAGATAAAAAAAACATCGACTTCGATGATGATACATGTCTCTTCATGGTATTTAGCTGAGCATTAGAGAACAGTTTTACATTCGTCTTATGTGTAACCACAACGGCAATCGGATACACTCAGAGCTAATAATCTTCAATCAAACTTGATCAACATTATGTGACATTTTAAAACGTGTAGCCTAGACTGAGAAGTATACATTTTGCATGCAACCTCAGCGAATCCTGTTACGCCAAGCGTGGTGTTGCGTACTATTATCTTGTATTGGTGGTATGATATTAACTAACAATTCAACGATTTTCAAGTGTATAGATTATTAGTTGTCAACCACCATTTCTGGGATTTCATTTTCAACATCAGATACTTAGAAATTAAACCCGTTTTGAAATTCCCCAAACACGTTGTCTCTGAATACAATAAGTATATATTTTAGTAATAATGTTTAATTAATTTGTCCCCAATTTTCACCAGTTTTCTACACATTTCAAATTGATTCAAATTTTAACCAGACCTTCGATTAAAAGCTAGGAAGACTCTTAAGCTCCTACGGGTAAGAGAATTCTCCTTTTCAATGATTATAAATTGCTCAAAAACTGCAATTATGTAAATAAAAATGTTTTTAATATAAAATAAGAACATCAGCACGAGTTCTTGTTAGGACCGATTCAAATTTCTCCCTCGCACGTTAGGGTGTTAACATGAGGGGGACTAAAATAACGTATTTTCTCTAAGGAAATTTGCCTAAAAATACACATATAACAGCCTTAACTTATAATTAAGGTAATTTTTTTTATTTATCAATTAATAATATGACATAACACGCACTTTATACTTGGGGCGTTTTGTCTTAATGATAAATACATTCTAGAAGCTTTCCTATATAAGTCAATATCTGTTATATTTATTCAATACTTTACCAGAGCCAGAAAAGTCTAAATTACTGCAATTACCTTCATTAGCTCACCGGTGAGAGGTTCTTATACATCATTATAAAGCGAGACGTTGCACAGAACGTGGTGAACTGTTGTGGTAATGTACCCCAATTCCTGCTCTATCAATATGTTTACTGTCCCAATGTATGATTTGGAATCATAATTGGTTTAATAGAACTTGTGCTACTTTTCCGATCTTGGCAGACGTATCTGCGAGGAATTTACCGAGCAAAATGATATGCAAGTATGGACGCTGTCATTAAATTTAAATCTTCAAGCTAATTTAAACTAATAGCTGTTTTTCGCTTCTTTCCTTAAGATAACTCTCTGTGATTTTAGAACAACTTATAAATGTTGTCTGTAGCTCGAGTTCTCATGGACACATCCCGGCCGCAGCACAGGTGCCCTCCCAGGATGTCATTCATTACTGCAGTGTGAGGTAGAGCGGCTGCAGTAAAGTGCGGCAGAAAGATGCCCTCCAGGATGTCAAAGAGTTGTGGGCGTGTGTGTTGCCATTACTGCACTGTGAGGTAGAGCGGCTGCAGTAAAGTGCAGCAGAAAGATGCCCTCCCAGGATGTCAGGAAGTGGTGTGCGTGTGTGTTGCCATTACTGCAGTGTGAGGTAGAGCGGCTGCAGTAAAGTGCAGCAGAAAAAATGCCCTCCCAGGATGTCAGAGAGTTGTGTGCGTGTGTGTTGCCATTACTGCACTGTGAGGTAGAGCGGCTGCAGTAAAGTGCAGCAGAAAGATGCCCTCCCAGGATGTCAGGAAGTGGTGTGCGTGTGTGTTGCCATTACTGCACTGTGAGGTAGAGCGGCTGCAGTAAAGTGCAGCAGAAAGATGCCCTCCCAGGATGTCAGAGAGTTGTGTGCGTGTGTGTTGCCATTACTGCAGTGTTAGAGCGGCTGCAGTAAAGTGAAAGATGTAGGATGTTACTGCAGTGTGAGGTAGAGCGGCTGCAGTAAAGTGCAGCAGAAAGATGCCCTCCCAGGATGTCAGGAAGTTGTGTGCGTGTGTGTTGCCATTACTGCACTGTGAGGTAGAGCGGCTGCAGTAAAGTGCAGCAGAAAGATGCCCTCCCAGGATGTCAGGAAGTGGTGTGCGTGTGTGTTGCCATTACTGCACTGTGAGGTAGAGCGGCTGCAGTAAAGTGCAGCAGAAAGATGCCCTCCCAGGATGTCAGGAAGTGGTGTGCGTGTGTGTTGCCATTACTGCACTGTGAGGTGGGGCTCACCTTGCATGACCACCTTCATCACCACAAGTTCATTATCGTTTGTCTTCTATTCATTCTGTCCCTCACTTGTTCGATTGCAATTCTCGTCCGATCAAGATCATCATAACCCAGAAGCACACTCAGACCTTAGTTTGGTTTCTTGGCTATTATTTTAAGATAATCTATATTGCATTTCAATAATTTCGTGATGAAAAAGAGTGGTTATAGTACATGACAATGTTATACAAAACTTTACGATTGTGTGTTCCAACTTAAAATCGCATTTACAAATATGCTCTAGATTAAATTAGATTCAACACAGTGATTACCAAATCTATGCATACCTCATTCTGAACTGGAATTAACTGGTTTAGAAATTTGTCTGATCTATTATAATTAATTAAGTAAACGAGTGAAAGTGAAATGAATATGGATCATAATTAATTTTCACCGAGGATCACTGTTACAGTATAGATTAAAAGAGCGGACAAAGGCATACAAATCATCGCTTCCAAATTCAATGGAGCTCGATTACCCGCCAGGGCGCGAGCTCGCGGACTGCCGCGGCGTGGCGCGAATGCCCCGAGGCAGTTGCATGAAGCGGCGGGGCGGCGGATCCAGCAGTGGAACATCTTAATATCGCATTTTCAGTTGTATTGTTATTTAATTTACAGTCCGAAATTAGTATAATAATGGTAATTACTGGATGTTGAATGTGTAGGACATCGGGGAGGGGCATCAGGTCGTAAAGTTCGCGGTGGCGGCGGCGGCGTGCCCGCCTCGGACCTCGTAAACAGTGCGGCAGAACAACTTAATTGTGCGAGTGACCACAGCGAGCGAGCCGCGTGCTGGAACTGGAGGTAGTGGAGCTGGAGCTGGAGCACTCAGCCGTGCTTCAGATGGCGGGATAGTCGGGGTTCACTTGTTTGGAGAAGAATTAATTGGGTCCAATGAAGCAATGAAGTCCCTATCTGGTTTCTCCAGAGCTCACCGAATCCTTATTTACACGTCCATGTTTTGGTCTATATTGTAAATGCCAGATTTCTTACAATACCTAAGAAATTCAGTACGGATCAATATACTTCTGTCCATCGATCAAACTATGGACGTTCAAGGTTTTGAATGCCATATGATCAAATTTCAACCAATTTTGAAGAAGTCTGTGCTAATGAAAATTGGTATTACACAATACGTGCTTCATAAATTTTAATACTTTAATTCGTCCCCACAAATTCACTTGTTATCTTAGCAGTTTATTTAATTAATTTTTCGTTTTTTTCGTTAAGCCATAAATATAGCAACATATTTATGGTTTTAATTGATTCTATAGTTCCAAAAAAATGTACGTGTGTTGTAATGGTTTGTAATCCCACCAATGGCACTAAATGTGATTACGAATTGGTTGTATTTGACTCAGATTTTATTAGATAGTAGATACTTCCGTGGAATGACCAATGTCCCGGATACGACAGCAGGAATCTGGCTGGAAAGCGAGAACAAACATGTTTTAATGATGTTAACAGGCGAAAAGTCCAAACGAAATCAGTACGCGGATGTAGAGTTCACCTACAGTTCACATTCCTGATGAGACAATAAGAATACCTTTTCACCTAAATTTTGTATTTTGTAGTTTAGGTGTCTCTGATGATGTCGAAAGGATGTAAAGAGTTTGTTTTCAGCTTCTTCATCGCAGACATATTTGGATCTCTTCAGACGAACATGACTCAAGATTCCAGGAGTCCAGTCAGTGACGCTGCACTAAGAGGAAGGTGAACTGAAGCTAAACTCAGCATTCGCATTGAATCAACCCTGCTCAACATAGCCACATAAAAAACAGTATATTTTGCAAACGTTTTGTTTGAGAGCAATGAATGATTTAATGCAAAGATAAGTAAGCAACAAGCCCAGCCTGATATTATTGATAAGGAAACCGTGGCATTAGCCTTACCATACCGACTTGTGGAGCATCCACCGTTGTTACGAGGTAGGCAAGGCTGTCCTAGGTATTATAAAATTTAATAAACATAAGTAATTTTTGGTTTCTGCAATTTTCCTCCCCACCACACGGAAATAGAATTTATCACAAAGATGAGAGTTGCTTGCGCTAAGTTGGTGTACGGCCTGGCCAGGGAGTTTGTATTGAGAGTATCCGATTATAGCAGCAAGTAACTCAGGTGTGGGTATTATAGGCGGGATTATGTGCGGTTTGGGCCTCATTGCCTGGGGTGCCCTTGACTCGTGAAAACAAAGTTATAGCTACCCCATTGCCCGTGGTAATACTAGAGTACCGTACTGTAAATTCTTTACAAACCAGGAAATATGCAACGCTGTTTTATATTAATACTTTTAAACATCAACAAATTTAAATTAAAAATACAAACGTGACAGAATAATTTTTTAAAGTTTAAATTCATCGTTCATTTAAAAATGTGAAAGTATTTGTGTTTTATATTTTTGTGTAATTGCTTAATTTGTTTCCTCGACGCTAGGAACAGTTTTCAATAAATACAAGTGTTGGTTTGAATTTTAATTTAAAAGATTACATTTATGGTTTAGATCCTGATGTATTATATTTCTGTTTCAAAGGACTACATTGTAAAGAGCGTCGATTTATTTATGCTTAAGTCATCATAATACTTATATTCAGTGGCTACCTTTATTTTTAAATAATAAATTATATCTTTAAAATGAGAATTATTGCAACAATTTTGGGGCTAAAGCAGTGGAGAAAATCGTTCGAAGACTTGACTTTCATCGTAGCGGAAGGGTAAGGCTCTGTAACAAAGAGGTCGGGGGTTCGATTCCGGGGAGGTTAATACAAATTACCCAATGTTTTGGTCAGTTTTTTCTCAAAGACGATTAGCCTAATAAATTAAAATGCCACTGCCGTAGAAAGAACCCCTTTAAAACATCGTTCTTGTGAATCAAAAGGAAATTCAGTACAGCTGTTTCTTGAATAGTATTCTAATCGTCATCAGTTTATTTAGTTGCACATAAAAACTCGTAAAAAAATTTAGTTGCACAAAGAGGAATACCTAAGACTCAGGTGTACAACACAAGTGTGGAGAATGCATCAATATTTGTATATTCTCTGTAATATCGTGCAGTTGTCAGCATGTGTGCACTAGACTGGGAATCGATCACGTGATGTTGGCGGGGGGGGGGGGGGGAGGGGGCAATTGCTCCAGGGCCCCTCCTGCTTTGTCAATTGTCCTGCCTTTTCTTCCCAGTGCGATGCGATGTTCCAAACATTACCCCTTCCAGTGTTTTAAAAATAATTGCCTCCAAATAGAAATGTAATCGAGCATGTTTTTACATTCGTTCCGATAAATATCGGCCACCCTCTCGGCTTTGAAAGATATTTACACACGACTTCCTCTTTTATAATGCTAGATTATTTTTCGAAATTAGTACAGTTTTATACCACTCCGTTGCGGGGTTTTCATCTTTTACAATCCAACAGAAGAAATCGAGTAACAATCAATCTCTTTCAGTTACAAACCATGTTATCGTCGGTTTATGTGTGATGGTATTGTACTTTTCTAAATTCAGTTGGGTGGGAAGGAAATAGGTCTTTATTTGCAAAAGGTATCAGTGATTGTTGAATCATTTCTTGTAGTAGTATTATTTTTAATATTGTTTCCATTTATTGTGAAAGGTGAACAATCATGAATGAACATACATCTTATGAAATTTTCGGATAATTTCATTGCAAAATTAACTACTCATAGAAAAGTAATTCTTAAAGTTCTACTTATATCTGAAGAAATATCTTTCTCAAACAAATTTTACCAATAATATTTCATGTTCGAGGCGATGTCGTGGGCTTATAGAGTTGTAAATATTTTTAGTGATGACGTAGAGAATGTAAAACTACTTTTTGTGTACGTAGTGATTTAGAATCTATTTTACATGGTTTGATTCATAATCAGTCTACAAATTTTTTATTTTAAGTAGAACAACAATGAGCTGAATTACAATTCGGGAAATACAAATATATAAATTGGTAGGTTTAGCTGTAACGCTTTCGAAAACTCGCTTAACAATTAATTATGGTACTTTCGGTCAGCCGTATTACAGTTAACAGGAACATGCTTTAATAGGGATCTTTTAAAACGTCCAGCACGTGTTCTTTGCCGATTGCAATTATAATCGAGTATGAATGGAGTTACGATGTAATTAGAATTGTAATTAAAAATAACTTTTTATAATATATGCAAAAAAATTACATATCAACTGTAAATTTAACGCAAAATGAAAAATCACAATGGTAAAGAATTATACCAATTTTCGGGTTCGATTCCTCGTTTAACACCCCTTTCTTCAATTGAATTGAGAATTGACAATACTCCACAACTGTGGTAGTAGTAGCCTCAATTGAATAGACAATTGAAAATGAACTCTACAACTGTGGCGGTAGTAACGTCAATTGAATAGACCATTGACAATGAACTCCACAACGGTGGCGGTAGTAGCCTCAATTGAATAGACAATTGAAAATGAACTCCACGACGGTGGCGGTAGTACCGTCAATTGAATAGACAATTAACAATGAACTCCACGACGTCGGTGGCGGTAGTACCGTCGTTGTCGCAGGATCGCTGGAGCAGTTCACCCGATAATTGGAGAAGGCGTCCAAATCCAGTCAATACGGCTCCAAACTGGATTGCAATCTGAATTATTCCCTTTGGTTCTTTGTCAAGAAGTGGCGGGTAATCTTGTAACAGCTAGCTGCGCCCTTCCTCGGGATTACCGGGACTCTACAGGCAGGAGGGGGAGGGGCGACTCTCCGTGTAAACATCGCTGCCGGGGCGGAAACTAAATTGTGAGCGGGTGTTGCTACAATAGTGTGCCACTCGACATCTGAGTGTCTCAGATCTTGACAGGGCTATTGTCTACGGCGGGGCTGCGACTGAGGGCGTCTCAGACGTCATTTATTGCGATGCTATTAACATTTGTCACTTTCTCCTACTTATTCGAGTACCTAGACATACATATACAGTGTACAGGACACGTATGTGAATTATTTGAGATAATTAAAAAAATCATAGTTGTCATATCCAGCTCTGGAAATTTTCTTTATGAATAAATATTTAAAATAAACCCAATAGCAACGTGAATTTATAGTTAGATAAATATAAAATGACCAACGTTTAGGCAACACCGTTTTTTTTGGTATTATTTCTCTTGTATTTAAAAGTCTTCGACCTGTCATGCAGTTAATAGCCAGTTGTAATGGAACACCTTGAAGTTCTCAACACCCCATGAGAACAATGTTAAACAAACAACAATGCACTGTTTGATCGTAGCGATATAGAAGTTGTCTCATTTTGAAGATCTCATTAGTACGCATGCGAATGCTTCTTGGGTTTTCTTGCGAAATATATTTAGGCTATATACTTTATGAGTATTTAAACGATGAATTAAAAAAAATCGGAGATTTTTCTGAATATGCAATAAGTATATTGGAAGAACAAAACAAGCATTTGGTACGTATAGCTATATATATTTAAAATGGGGCATCTCCCATAGTTCTAAACATAAGGTAGTAAAAGTGCATATGAGGTTAAAATCAAGATGGCTGCCACTATAGGCGGCTCTTAAGAAAACCTTAAAGAACAGTATGAATTTAGGTAATTTTTACTAGTGCGTATACGATTAATGACTTAAGCATGTTTGCTTTACCATGTAATGAATTGAGGTTTTTAATGAAATAAATTACAGTAATTATACGCTTCTTAAGTAAATTGTCCATGAAGTTGTATTTCTATATGAGGAATACTAAGTTCGATGGTGGTACTAGTCACTCCAATGAAATATCGCACTCGATATTTTATAATACTGTAGTAATTTAATGCTGGTAACACCGATGTTCTTTTATAGCCTAAACCCCATTGTATAAGCACACGACCTAGTTTTAGTACAATATAGAGTATTAATAAACAAATAGATCGTCAGCCGCGAGATGTCGTAATGAGAGAAGTATAAAAAAGGTTAAAGATTTTTTAAATAATTGTGTTCTCGGACCAATTTTTTTTTATGTTTATGCTTTTAAAACATATAAACAGGCACGAACTTACATGTTAATTGAATTCTGCCACACTGTACTTTTCACGAATTTTATGACTGGAAATGATGACAAGATCTCTTTAAACCGTCCTCTGACTCTGATACGATTATTTTTTAAATGTCTGACGGTTTGTTCTTAACGTATAAAGCTAAAATAATTTGATGTAAGAAAACAATTATTATTGTCTGACATGTAACCTGTTGGAAACCTTCCCATTTCGTCATCTAAAACTGGTTCGTCTGATAATATTTGACAAGGGTAGTTTTTACGTAGATTTTACGATAAACTAAGTTGTGTTTGTACAACCTATGTTGACTTTTGGCTTCTTGACTATTAATTTTCAACGGAAAAGATATTGGAAGTGATATAAGAGTTCATGAAATTTATACAATATCGTATAATAATAAAAATAAAATAAAATTATATTTAAAAAGGTGTAATAGCAATAATATTATGGGTCGCCATTTTTATAATATCATGCATGGGTTATGCAATAATAAAAGCGTGTACTTACCAAGTTAGACATGTACGCCAAATCCAATGCCACTTCGATATTCCACTCGGTCGGAAAGTCAGTGCCATCGCTATCATCGAGTTCCGGGCCACATTGTCGTCCCTCAAGTCTGTGCCACGAAAAATTGAATGTTGGGGCGTCGGTTATTGAATAACCCGCCCCTGCGCTGCTGCCCTCGCCTCCAATTGTTACTCCATTCTGCCCTGGCTCGTTGTCTCCTAATCTTCCTTATTCGATTTAGTTTGTATAGCAATTATATAAACCAAAGCGCCCATTCATGTGGGGCTGGACAACAGCTGCGGTACAGCCTGTCAAAGGGTGACGGCATGGGATACAACAGATTAAACATCTTTACTGTTACCATGTTATGTTACACTGTAAAATTCATGTTTAATACTATCTTTAACATTCGTACGCGTATTATGAAGTATATAAAGTATGATGATGAATAAACGAGACCAAGGAGAATCCAACATAGTAACTGCATTACAGGTGTTACTATGTCTCATGATTAAATGTCACAAGACTGTACTCAAATTTGTTTACAATTGTTTATTTCGCAATTTTCCCATTGCCATCTTGGTACCCATAGTACAAACTTAAAATTTCGGAATTTTATTTGGAACTATAATATAATTATATGACAATACTCAAATTTGTTTTAAATTATTTATTCTGTATTGTCTCATTGCCATTTTGGTTATTCACAATTATACTAATTTAAAAATATTGAAATTTTATTTGGAATTATTTATGACTGTTCTAAATTTTTTTCACAACTGTTTATTGTGTAATTTCATCATTGCCATCTTCGTTATCCATAATACCAATTTAAAATGTTGGAATTTATTTGGAATCATGTATGACTATTCAAATTTGTTTTCAATGGTTTTTTTCTGTAATTTTATAATTACCATCATGGTTACCCGTAACACTTAAAATGTCGGAATTTTATTTTTACCTCTAATTTTTAAATTTTGAACCCTAAATAACTGTTTTGCAAACAAGTTACTAAATCTTAATTTTAAGTAACTACAAACGTTGTATTAAGAGTTATTAGACAGACGGACTCTTAGACAACGACACTGAGATTATATTAATACTTATTGATCTTGTGTAAAAATGTTTAAGAGAATTGTAAGTTACGTGTATTAAGAGTTATTAGACAGACGGACGCCTAGACAACGACACTGAGATTATATTAATACTTATTGATCTTGTGTAAAAATGTTTAAGAGAATTGTAAGTTCATTTAGTTCGTTTAGTTCAACAGTAAATATTCATTTTATATTCATTTACCACCCGGTCACAAAAATTAAGTACTAAATGTTTTGTATTTTTCAAGCTAGTTCTTATGTCTCTTATATTTTTATTTCTTATATATATCTTCGAATAATTTGCATAAAACCTTATAATTCACACCATTTACTAGTTTTTAACTTGTCTAACATACATATTGACACCAAATTGCAATACTTTAACAATCACCAGTATAGTAATATTAAGATTTAATTAAAAGAAGAAAAACAGTAGCAAAAAAAATCATTTTTTAGTAATTGATTATATTATTTTAACTAAGAACAACAACGAAACTTTTTTACCTTTTCTAGAAGTAAAATTACTCAAGAAAATGTATAAAATATATACTCATTTCAACTCTCAGCCGTTATTTATCTTTGTTCAATATATTTATGGTAAATACATTATTCGCTAAATCAATTGTTCGGTTTATATGCTCTGACAAGCCAATGTTTTCCTACGCGTCTGTGACTGTGGCTGAGCCGTGTCCGTGGACTAAGCCCGCTGTAACAACTGCCTTGCAAATCCTATCAGACCCGGCCTGCTCAACGATCAGCTCTCCCAGCCACATTACAAGCTGCTCGATCCCAAGTCACAACTAGACAGCACTAACAACATCGCCTGTGACTGACTGAGCCATGTCCGTGGACTAAGTCCGCTGTAACAACTGCCTTGCAAATCCTATCAGACCCGGCCTGCTCAACGATCAGCTCTCCCAGCCACATTACAAGCTGCTCGATCCCAAGTCACAACTAGACAGCACTAACAACATCGTCTGTGACTGACTGAGCCATGTCCGTGGACTAAGCCCGCTATAACAACTGCCTTGCAAATCCTATCAGACCCGGCCTGCTCAACGATCAGCTCTCCCAGCCACATTACAAGCTGCTCGATCCCAAGTCACAACTAGACAGCACTAACAACATCGCCTGTGACTGACTGAGCCATGTCCGTGGACTAAGTCCGCTGTAACAACTGCCTTGCAAATCCTATCAGACCCGGCCTGCTCAACGATCAGCTCTCCCAGCCACATTACAAGCTGCTCGATCCCAAGTCACAACTAGACAGCACTAACAACATCGCCTGTGACTGACTGAGCCATGTCCGTGGACTAAGCCCGCTATAACAACTGCCTTGCAAATCCTATCAGACCCGGCCTGCTCAACGATCAGCTCTCCCAGCCACATTACAAGCTGCTCGATCCCAAGTCACAACTAGACAGCACTAACAACATCGCCTGTGACTGACTGAGCCATGTCCGTGGACTAAGCCCGCTATAACAACTGCCTTGCAAATCCTATCAGACCCGGCCTGCTCAACGATCAGCTCTCCCAGCCACATTACAAGCTGCTCGATCCCAAGTCACAACTAGACAGCACTAACAACATCGCCTGTGACTGACTGAGCCATGTCCGTGGACTAAGTCCGCTGTAACAACTGCCTTGCAAATCCTATCAGATGCTGAACGATCAGCTCTCCCAGCCACATTACAAGCTGCTCGATCCCAAGTCACAACTGCACTAACAACATCGCCTGTGACTGACTGAGCCATGTCCGTGGACTAAGTCCGCTGTAACAACTGCCTTGCAAATCATCTGAACGATCAGCTCTCCCAGCCACATTACAAGCTGCTCGATCCCAAGTCACAACTAGACAGCACTAACAACATCGTCTGTGACTGACTGAGCCATGTCCGTGGACTAAGCCCGCTGTAACAACTGCCTTGCAAATCCTATCAGACCCGGTCTGCTGAACGATCAGCTCTCTCCGCCACATTACAAGCTGCTCGATCCCAAGTCATAACCAGACAGCACTAACAACATCAGACCCGGTCTGCGGTCACGTTATTCTGTCTACTGAATGGAATTTCAAATCTCTGTTTAGAAAAGTCCTAGTTGTCGAGATGGAAGAATGAAGTTCATCACGAACTCTGCGTTCTGAGATGATAAACCAGAGGCCGTTTGCGATGAGTAAACGTTGGGAAAAACAATCGAGCTGAGATGATTCAAACATTTTTAATCCGAAATCTTGGATAATTCGAATTTTAGATTGGTCTTTCCTGCTTCGAGTTATCTACGTACTTCTGATTCAGACCCCCGCCATAACAACCGATTACCCTGATATTTCGCCAACATACGAGTATGCTCCATACAACGACTCAACTCAGGTATTCCGCTGAATACCTGGGGGTGTATAAAGTAGCACCCAAAGTCCGAAATTAATCTATTACAAACGTTACGTATTACAGGGTACAAACGAATCCTGGTGTCAGGTTTAATTATTAATAAGTATAAGTATATGCAGTATAAGCAGTAATGAAACCAAACTAAGTATTGATTGTCCTCGCGGACAAATGAACAGCTAAAGGAAAGGAAGGTTAAAATAAACAAATAGCAGGTATTGTGCCAACAGAACGAAACAAAACAGTTCCGCCAACTGTGACTGTGGGAAGGGGGGAGGAGTGGGAAGGAAGTACAGACGGAACGCTGGTTGTCGGTACTGTAGATTGTTTTGCGGTAAACGTTGTCGGTGGCACAATGTTTATAAAGTGGTGGCAATATGTAAAGTCCCGCCGGGGGTGCTACGCGGCCGGGGGGGGGGGAGGGTTGTTAACCAAATTAGCCGCGGCGGTATGTAATGAGATTGCTGCGCCGTTCCACCGCTCGTTGCCTTACACCCCTCCCCCCCCCACACTCCGCCGAGCTCCCGTTGTACGCACATCATGCTATTAACGTTGTACTCACAGATTCGGCCCCGGGCTGCCGTTTTGCCCCACAAAGCCATTGTAACCCTATCTCAAGTTATTTGGCTCTCAAAGGATCCAAAACTCGTTTCACTTTCGGTGGCCCGTTGGGTTGTCGGAGTTTGTTTTATATGCGATATGGCTATGCTTCTTGCCCTCTGGGGGATTGTAAATCCAGCATGTTTTGTCATCGCATCTCAATTTCTGTTACGTTTCAGTTTTTACTGTTTTAAGACTATTTTAAAACCAGAGAGTTTCATGAGCTGCAATTTCCCGTACGGATCTAACTCTGAAGTTTTCGTAAAACCTTGTTTCGCTATATGTAATCGCAAATATCGGAACGAAGTTGCCTACTCAAATTGCAAGTTTTAGTTGAAATTCACATTTTTACAAACCCCTGCCTATTTAACCCATTTTTCTAAGTGATACTCTCGTTTATAGCTAAATCTCTGACTACCGAACCAGCCCTTAGGATATATTTCAAATCAAACAAAATCTCAGATAGGAATGATCTCTATTCTGTTTCTTTATCGAATTATCTTCAGCTACTTTATTTATAAACTTTAATAACAAAATTCTAACTACACTTTCCTGATTCGGTAAACAAAATATTTGGAAACAGGTCAAACATGAATAAAGATAAGTATTTTGAAATGTCGTTGATTTAGATTCCACAACAATCTACATCAAAAGAAGGGTTTAATTCTCGCCGGTTGATTCTTGACAGTAAGTAGAACCCACACATGGTACAGTAAATATGTTTTTGTGACTTACCTCTGAGCAATCCCTTGAATGTAAGTCAGGAGTGCCATATTATTCTTTCAAATGTTGGCAAAGAGATAATTAGATCTAGTTTACTGCCAAGGATGAGTTTTGGAGTGGATGCTGCTCTCTTTGTGTTTTAGGTGTTAGCTAGCTTAATCGTGAGGGAGAATTCGTCCTTGTCCGCTTTGACTGGTAGACTGAAACAGACAAAACCTTTCTTTTTTCAATGTGACATTACAGAGAGAATTCAAATCTTATCGTTGTTCTATGGGATATCCGTAGAATAAGCATTCCCAATCACACCTGTACCCATCTTGAATATCCTGTCGTTCTCGAAGTCACGTTGAAGTCCTTACAATTTCAAGAGCGTTAGAGGTCTTCTCAACTTCTTGTCTTACCACACTTTGCAACCTCGTGTCGTCGCGTTCGGAAGAGGGCACCTTTCCAGAGGACTAATCATTTACCGTGGATCCACCACTAGATTTCCCCTATCCAAACCTAACCAGCTTTCATGAGGAAAAGATAAAATAATAATGGTTTCGTAAGTTCCCTAACTATAACACTTAAGCCTAGACGATCTACATACACTTCTACCCGGTCTACTCTACACGGTAGCCGCACGACTCCGACACAACCTCCGCTCTCCGCTTGCTATCCTATGAAGGAATCATCCTATCAGAACCTGTCCAGTAGAATTCCAGATAGTAGGAGGCTCCCATTGTTAAGGCTATGGCTTAAAGGTCGGCGCAGCTGGTAATCGCGTTTGCGCCTACTGATAGATTACGCGCCAAATTCAAATCTATAGTGGCACTCGCCGCAACTTGAACAACTATTCCACATACACATACCAAGATAAACTCGACTTCATAATATTCGCTCAAATCTCATCTCAGGCATTTCTTAAAGGTTTCGCTCTATATTTACCTATTCAGACTCACATCGCCCCTCATGCAACAAATGCGTGTTTTAAACTAGACTTGAATGCCCTTGCCGTAAATCGAAATTGGATCTATACAGTCGGTTTACCTCGCGGGCGCTTGTCGTGATCTCGGAGGAGGATGTGTCCAAAGCACGGATGAGTTACTGGCCTCGCGACAAGGAGATCGCAAACAAACACGATCATAATGGCAGTTGTTTGATATTCATGGACACACAGTGAGTGACGCCACTGCCACTGCCACCGGATGTTAGAAGTGCGGTGTGGGCGAGTCCAGTCAGCTGATTGGGCAAGAACAAAACACTCTCGATCACCTGGCGACTGGCGAGAGGCTAGAGGCGAGAGACGAGAGCCCACATCCCTCTTGTACTCAATGGAAGTTACTCAGCAGTACGTGGGAGTCACTAGTCAGAGTTGCAGGTTCAGGTCCTTCCATTCATCTTCACACTTCACAATCCGGACACTTTGGTTTCTCGATGTCATATCCACCCAACCTGGTGACCAATACCAATGATCTCTTCGGTGATGCTGCAGAGTACATTTTCTTACTTCTAAAAAACTGTAGGTTATTATTGAAATATAACAATTTATTCAGAGTTTTTATTCTATTGAACTTGTATAGATGGAAGAAATGTTGGTTTGGATTATTTCTAATGAGAGATGAAAATAAAATCACAAATAATTCTTCTTCCAAATATAATTCGGAAATATGGCAATTCACAATTACACTCATTATTACACTACTAGAAGTGAATAATGTATTGGAGTTTGAGTTTCCGAAGGCTGGAAGACATCCTGAATTGGGGCATTTCTAAATTTTGAAGAATGAAAGGAAACACACAAGTTAATAAGTTATTTTTCGGGAATATGAACATTCACAACCTAATGTCTTCATATAACTACTACAAGTTATTGATGTACACCAGCTAAAACCTTCCCTTCTGCTGAGGAAAAAAGAAGTGATTACAAACAGATTTAATTTAATTTTACTGATTTTCATATTTAACAAAACCTTCCATTTGTAGGTAAAAGTATAAAAATGATTCAAAAAGGCATTCAGATTGAAAAACTATTCTGTAAAAAAAGCAAATTTTCCTCTTGTTTTACATGAACAACTATGCAAAGAAAAAGCTAAACGCAACAATTTCAGCGTATGCTCTGCTGATTACTGCTCTTTAATATCGCCGTTTAGAATCTCCGTTGAAACAGCGGGCTCGTGCCGGGTCTCGGTCGGTAGCGAGAATTGAGTGGTCACCGCCGCCGATGAGGTCAGAGGTCACGTCGCTCTCAGCCGATCCATATTCTCGGCACCCGCCCAGCGGCTAGCGGCTGGCTGTAAGTGATAGGCATATCCGGTTTCACGACTTCGATACAGCACATCAGATTCGCAGCCGTCCCAAGCGATTTGGTCGAATAGATCATTGATCCACACTGAATGTTAATAAGGCAGGGCTCCCCAGGATTAAATATGTAGTCTGTCTATTTACAGAGTTTTGGAATGGCTGAAGAGAAGCATTTAATTGAAACTGACAATATTTGGAAATTTAAAAAAAATTATCAATCTTCTTGTAGGTGCGATTAATATAAATTTTAACTATACAGTCCATGTTTTCAAGTAAACAATACGGAATTTTAAAATTTTATTTTTGAATTTAAACATTGTGACGTAATACATTTATGGCCAGTTACCGTCTGATGATTTATAAAATAACTGATCATATAATCTACCGATGCAACTCGATAGGAAATCTTTAATATTTAAAAAAAAGACCAGCAAGAAGTACAAACACGGTAGTGGCTACTTATCGTTGAAATGATGTGGCCAAGTCCAAATAACACTTCATTTGGTACCACGTGGACTGGAAGCTGAAAGAATCGTTACATAGACTAAAAAATTACAGAAATTCCTATTACAGCCACAACATGACTCACACAATTTGTGAGACAAATCTTATCAATAGTGTTATTAGGCCTACTGTTGTAACAATACATATACGTTAGTTAGTCCGCCACGAATTGCCAGCATTTCTGTTAAAGTATTATTGAACTTCTAGCGATTTTAAGGAGAATTATAAAAATATATATAGGATCTTTTACAATTTACAAAGAAATATAGGGTTTTGATTAAACATATTTTTGTATAAAACACCAACAAATTTGTACACAAGATCAAATTCATTATTTTTTCTTTCTTGTTTTGATTTCCTGAAACAATTTCTAAATGTATAGGTCACCTGTTGTTGGACACCCTTTAGGCTGTATTAATAATCTTCTAACCTCGCCTCATACACCGTACATTGTTTACTATTCTATAATCCAATTTACATTACCGTTTCGAATTTTGAAAATCTTTCAATTTTGCTGCTTTTAAATCAGTTGACTTTTAAAAGTGATTCTTTCTTCGTTAGAGGAATTTTAATTTATTTTATTGATAATACTACAAGTTTCTAAGAATAAAACGGCCCAAACAAATTTGCAAATTTGTTTAACCATGGCGGGAATTGAACCCGTGACCTCTGAGTTACAAAGCAGCAGCCTTACCCCTACGCTACAGTGGAGGTCTGCTCGGTTGTTGCGCGTACTCTACGCTCTATTGCGACTGAGTGCGGTACCCCCGGGTGGGATACCGCGTCCCAGGCCCTCAGAGAGTTAATGACACCGGGTCATAATTAAAGCCAATCAGAAGAAGCCTATTAATCAAGCGGGAGTGTGGGTGTCACAGAGAGGGTTCTGTGTCGACAATAGCGCCCCTGGCTGCGCACATTAGTGCATCGTGTCACGGGCTTCGGCGCGGCGCCGTGCAGAGACACAGATCACCGGTCATCAACACATTGTTGTTTTGTTTGATTAATCACGTTTTCACTTTGTAGCTCAGCCATTCCATTGTGAGCATCCAGGGCAGCGTTTCACACTAATTTTATACATTTTTAGAATTAGTAATCAAATTCAAATCTGTTATTGCCGTATACAGTAAACATTATATTGGAAGTCAGGCATTTAATATAAAATTTTGGATTTATAACACAGCGTAACATTCACAAAAACAAATTTTTTACTTATTCCAGTCACTAATTTTCATCATCTTCAACGACAGGGTCAATCTTTAAAATATGCGGTCTCCCAGTTGCATGCCCAAAACTTGCCGACATTGTAAAGTGCCGTTGGCGCGAAAAAGTGTTTAAGCCGGATGTTTAAAACCTTAAGCGTTGGTGCTATTAAGCGTGTGGAAGCTGGGAATCGGCTGAGAAAATGATCACCTGTTTGTGAGGCCAAATGTTCGGAGGAATAACAGCCCCAGTGACAGCCCCAGTGACAAATACAAGCCAGCATAGCCAAGAGCTGAGGCTTAAAAAAAAAGAATAAAAAACTACCGTGCTGTGTCTTCCAGATCGGTAGTTGTCTCTGCCTCTAGTCTCATATCCGTGCACGTCAAGGCCCCTTATCTGGGTACATTTGGACCTACAGAATGGAACTGTTTCCATGATGTAGAGACTGGACAAGTCAACAGTTGAAGGTTGGCCGGCACGATTCTCTGAAATTCATGTTGACAATGATACGAATCGCTTCCTTTTGAAGCTTGAATGCTCTCAAAAATTGATTGTTTGTACAAGCAACCCCCTCCCCCAACACCAATCCGACGTAATATATTGGTTTTGTATAGTTGCATTTTAAAATAGACATTACGCATACTTACTTAATTACTTGTATTAAATAATTTAATTACACTCTTAACTATGTTATAATAGCTCAACATATTTATGGATTTAATCACAACAAAATGCAATAATCACAACACAAGTAGTGCAAAAATAATAGTTACTTTGGTCAAAGAGTCGGACTTTATAGGGTTGACGGAATCTGATTTAACTTTAATTTTATTTCCTGATGGTTCTTTTTAAGTGTATTAACCTAAAAAAATGTGATTCGAGTAAAAAATTATTAATTATTTTTAACTCCTTTGATACCCGCACATTTTGACCTGCACTGATGCGGTTGAATATTTAGTTCTTAGGTGAAAAAACCCGAAAAATTAAACGATAACTTATGTACAGAGGAACACTTTTTCGTTTTTAAAACAAACTTTTTTAAACCCTCATTTAGTAAATTATTGTAAAAAATGTCAATTCTCTCATGTTTCGTTACGTAACATACGTATTGTAACCGATGATATTCGGTCGGATCATTTTCTAGAGACAAGCAGAGGGCATTGTTACGCGCTACTCGTTACAAGAGAGAGAATAGCGCAAGAAACAACCTCGCCTGACCTGTCAAATTATCTCGATAATCTACTGTAGGTCCGCGGACCGCAAAGGAAATAAAATAGCTAGTGAACTTGTGTAATTGTATACTGCTGTTTGATTTGTGTTTTTGGACGGAACGAAAGTAACGCTGACTTTTTAGTACAGTGCTATACTGCGTTGAGTAAATCTCGGTGTGTAAGCGATATAATTGTATATCGATATATATTCGATATATATTTTATTATTTGATTATATATTTTATATTTGATACAATTCGAGTAAGGTAATGACAATCGATTTGTTGCTGACGCAGTCGTGTATTATAGAGTGAAAGAGAGCCAGTGACTCCGTGTTCAGAGTGACTGCATGTCGATATTTTGGTAGTGCGCGGAGAGATGAGGGGGCGAAGGCCGGATGGCTGGCAGGCGATGCTATCGCCCGATATCGAATGTCGCCGCTTGTGAGGTAAGGCGATCCGCTTCGGCATGTCCCGATTTTGTCAACCCGATTACCTACCGAACGATACCATCCAGCCACTCATTGTTCCGATCTTATTTTTAAATAGGTTTTTTGTGGACGGCCTTCCTGTTGGGTCACACGATAGCGGGCATGCCGCGTGCAGACTGCAGAGGTATCCGTCAACAGCGATCTGCTGGCCGGCCTCCGCCCCGCTGGCCCTACCGGGGACAAAGACGGACCATTGCGGTCGCTCATGTCAAAACACTCGGGATACCCCCGTAAAAAATGTTTTGGGTTACAGATTTTCTCCCCCACCTGTGCGTGGAATTATTCAAACGCCATATCGTGTGTTCTTAGAGCATCGGGTGACGTTGTTCACTTCAACAAATTTATTGGCACTGTTATAACAATCCAGTTTTGTGCGCACGTCACAATTAATTACCACATTAAAAGTAATTATTCATCATTTTTATCCTAACCAAAATAGTTCTGGACAGAATTTTATACAACAATGGTGGCAGCCTTGACAAGACTATACAGAGAAAGCCTTCCCGATCAAATGATGCTTCAGCGACGCCTTGAAAACTTAGGAGAAATAGTAGGAGATTTCTTCATATCTCCAACATAATCTGAATTTTTTAATACTGAACTCGGATTTGTTTCGGGTATTGAAATTGTGTTTTAATGTAGGAAAAAGATTTTGGTGGTAGAAGACCAAATATATGAGAGTGTGATAAAGAATTGGTAAGACGCCATCCGATCGGAAACGCTCAATGTAACTGCCCATCCTGTCCAGGCTCCACACAATAACAAAAAGAAATAACAAGTTATAGAATAACAAAATAGGAATGAATTGGTACGTTTTAAACTTAAATCCTTAAAACTATCATAGCTTTCATGTTTTTCTCTTTTTTATTAAATTCTACTGTTTTACATATTCCAATTTAAAGGAAGAATTGAACATTAAGCACTGTGTAAAAGTCATTAACTATATTAACTCGGTAAATCATTTAAATAAAACCTTGGTCCCTTCAAACCTTAAATAAAATCTACTTGTCACTTTCAAGACTTATGTTCATAGATTCTTCAGTTGGTTTTGGTTATCTTCAAAAGTATTAATTTCAATACCGAGTTAAGTCGTTATGTTGAAACGTACATCTCATGTGTTCTTGGGGCATAATGCACAAAATGAAGCATGTGCTAGCGTTTCTGCAAATCTAGTATTTTTATGAGTGATACAGTGTAAAATGATTCTGAACGTTAAATCTTCTTGAGGTTTTCTGCATCGATCCAGGTTCTTGACCACATAATACAATCGTATATGAGAGCATAATCTGGAATTGTTTTAACCTATTTTAGATTTACGTAAGAGTTTGTTAGTCATATTTGTTCCGGCTTTACACCTTTCATAGTAGACTATAGTCTACCAAATATCAATAATAATCTCTTAACCTGTATAATTTAATATTTTAGGAGATACACATAGAACATAAATTGATACAATAAAGCATCGAAGGACCAGACAGAACATACGTCAGTTAAAATGTTCCATCCTTTATTAAAACAACCAATCCAAAAAATCAAGTTCACACGCATTTTTTGTAGCTTGCTCAATAATTGATACTTTCAAAGTTGTTGATAGTCTTTCTCTTTGCCATCATAGTAATCCATTAGACGAATCATAAAGTTTACAATTTTATTTTTACCTTTAATTTTGATCTTTTGACCCCAAAATGAATAAGCTAGTTTCAACTCTCTACGATACTTCTATCAAGTATTATCACACAAACGGACAGACAAGTATCGACAAGGTTCTAAAAAGGACCTGTCGCTTGTCAAGTCCTTAAGGAAGGGTACTGCACATTGGCAAATATTTGACATCACACCAAATATATAAAACAGCATGCGGCAGGATTCTAAACTCGTCAAATATGACAACGTAAGAATGATTAGTTTAGTCTATAACTGAACAATAAATCAACAATGCACCAATAATTTGTAATATCTAAATGTTCAGTTGCATATCATAACAGGCAGGGTTTACTACAGATCAATAACGTGCATTAATACATGATATCGCCCTCAGCGTTTAGCGTGCAGGCCATTATCGGGCAGGGATTAGCCTCTGGTGTGATACGGGGATAAAGGCGATATTTGATGGTGTTGCGAATTTGTGAAACATACACATTGCCGATACAATATCGGTTATTGTACACACTTCAGGTAGCAATGGACTCTGCTATGTTGTAATTTCAATGTTTCGTTGATAGAATCGTTTAACATTGCAATGTTTGATTGTTGTGTTGATCATATTTACTTTATAGAAAGCCTCTATGAACTTTTTTATAAAGGCCTGCATAATTTTAAATTCACAAAGCATAATTAATCAATAGAAACTGTTGAAGATGTAGCTGTTCTATGACAGGATGATTAATGGCCAAGATTTCATGGAGGTTTGGATTATCATCTTGGAAATATGAGAAACCTCTCTTTCACACAATTATAAGCTGGTTGTTAATACTTATTTGTGTACTGGATAAAAAAGGGTGTTATTTGTTTATTTCGAATCTATAATACATTAGCCATTATCATTGAACGTCCATTGTATATAAAAAGATTCGACATTCTTTGAGCCTTCTTTATTTGTTTCCAGAGTCCTTTAGAACCTCCAGTGAGTCTTGATTAGATAAATGTAGAATATTCGCAATACCCTAAAAGATTCTATATTATTAGTCTGTTGTTAGATTCTTCAGAAATCCGTTGCTTTTGTAAACGCAATTTTTCGTCAAATATTCTTTTTTATTTGCTGAGAAATGTTATTTTCATCAAACCAGTATATGCACAATGGTTCTATATCCTTGAATAGTTACTGTACGTTTGCATTTTTTTAAAGAAAACCCTGTATAATTTTAAATGAATAAAGCATAAATAATGTATAGAAAATGTTGAAGATGTAACTGTTCTATGACAGCTGTTCTGTTATTTAATTCTTCAGAGATTCTATTCATTTTAAATTTCAATCTTTTTACTGTCGTAGACATGTATTACACGTATGACAAAAATTAGAATTACATTATTGTTACTTATAATATAAAAATACAATTTTTAGAGACGCAATGTTTCGTCAAGGATTTATTTTTTTATTAGCTGAGACATTTTGTTTCGTTTGAACCAGTATATGCACCAAGATTCCGTATCAATTGGGTACAGATTTGCCTTTGTTTATTGAAATATTTTTGATCTATCAAACCTACAAAGTGCACTTACAACACAGACTTGCAGATTTATTCTTTTACTGGAAGAAGGGAATTCACTACCCTTGATGGTTACATTTACGGCCTGCATTTCACATGCAGCGATGATAGTGTCCGTTCAAAATGAATATGAGTTGCTTCTTTCAATATACTCTCACAATTGTGATGTTACCCATAACCCAGGCGTACTCAGATTTGTTTGCAGTTGGACCTTTTTATAACCGAACCAATCGTGGGTTTTCAATCCTTTTTTAGGCATTGGAGTAAATCTCGCCTTGAGAGCAAGTTTTTGGAAAGTTGGGAGCCGCCGCGGCGGAAACACGAGCCCGGGTCAAGCTGGCGAGCGGGCGAGCGGGCACACACAACGGCTCGCCGTCACCGAAATAACGCGCCGCGGAACCGTGCTGAGCAGATGCTGCAGGTGAAACTGGAGACCGCACTTTCAGCAGCCAACTCAAAATCAACGTCAGGCCAAAAAAACAAAAAACAAACAATAACATGTGTGTCCCAGTCGGCTGTATATGGTTACACTACACCCACACGGTCGGCCCGCACGGGACACCCCACTTCCGCTGGCCGCGAGCCGCTACGCCGCCGCGCCGCGCCGACTGTGGACGTTCAAGATATGGTAATAGAGTAGACGACACCGTGTAACTTGACTCTGCTCCTTATACTGACTTAATCGACCTCTCTCGGGATCGACTTCACTCTGAACGTGCAGCGAGTTGTCGGCCTGCACCAATCAAATGTCTTGTTCCGACCTGAACACAATACGTCGAGTTCTTCCAGAATTTCTATAAGTAAATCCCTCAATCGTGTATCTTCTTTCAATTTATAACAGCGCGTTCATTGTTTATTTTTGTTCGGTATTTATTTGATCCCATGGTTTTATCAATAACCCACCCACACAAGTAAATTGTATATAGTACCAACAGTTTTGGTTGTTAAATTATTATGAACTTTCAATTAAACTTGTACAGATAAAGTGAACAAACCAAAGATTGCACTGTTCAATTTGATTAGGGCTAATTCGTTTGACTGAATTATACCCATGAGGTCTTCGAGCAAAATACTGTGGGTAAAGAGTGCCTATTTATATCACACAGTTCGTTATGTATGAAAATATTAACATATCAATGAAACGTTTAACATTTTAGTTTACTTTCAATTTCCACAATATTTAGTTCGAACCAAACTGTTATCAGTTGTGCCATAATTTTCAGTTTCAAATAACACAATTATTGGCGAGACAAAAACTGTAATGGGGGCTTTCACAGCGTTTCTGTCAATTCTCGAGAGTTATTTATCAGTATAAGCGTATCTGTATCCAATGGTGTGCTTACTACAATGCCAAAGAAATACGTCGTGGTTTGAGTCAGAGCCCATTTGATAGTTTCTGTTTTATGTTCCAATGAAGCTGCAGTAACTCTAACCTGTATGAGTACTCGTAGAGTTATTTATTTGTACAACTGTGGCACACCACGACCCAGCTGGCACTAAACAGTGAGTACGCCATGCTGCTGCTGCTCTCAGCTTTAGCTTGCATCGACGGATCCGGTTCTCTATCTCTTCCCCTCTCGAAGTTTTTGCCGGATTAAAAGCGTATTGGGGTGCTCTGCCCTACTCTACCGCCATGCCACTTCTGTGTTGATATCTCACTTGCAGAGTAACGTTCCATTAGGACGCGTCTGGAGGTAAATTTGTTTTTTAACACTTATTCAAAAAGAATTTCTTTTGCTCTTTCCTCGCTTTTCAACCCTGTTGATAGTTTAGTACATTTAACAAGTGTTACCTCATTGTATGATTGTTATTACTCATCCAATGCCTTCTAGGTTATAAATTTCAAAGCTTTTATAAATGCTCACCTTGTATGTCGATTCTCCTTATTTTGTCATCTTTGTATCTGTTAATTCCAAAATTCTGTGATAGTTCATTAACTAAAATTTAATGTGTAAATCGTGGGATTCAGCTCGTTCTAATATAAAACTAGGATTTATGAACTTAGGATGGTCAGCTCATGCACCACACGTTGTAGACAGAAAAAAACATATATTCATTAATTTTTTAGAGATAATTCTTTAGCGTAGAGCATTTATTTCAGGTTTTTTAATGATACTGGTTAAAGATATGTACAATCGAAAAAGACCGTGCCCAAAAAGGTATTTTGCAGGATTTAGGGAAAATGCTCATAAAATGGCAATACAAATTAAATCTTTTGGTAATAATAACAGAATAAATTAGTTAAAACAACTGAAAAGAGTTATTATAAAGAAATTAATAAAATAATTGTATCTTGACAACTTTGCTATCGAATAAAACTAAGAAGTAAAAGTAAAGAATTTTAGGAGAAATTTGGGGTCAGAAGCTTTCTCTAACACTTAACCTGAGGACTAACAGGTAAGAAACTGGAAATAACTTTAGGGTCGGTAATCTCATAATTCCATTTTGAGTACACTTTTCCATAAATTTGTAAAGTGTCATATGTTTAGAGTAAAACTTAGTCGAAAAAATGATATCGTCAAATACCGTCAACGTTACCAACGGCAAATATGTTTAAACGTAATACTAAGCATATTAAGACATTTAATTTGACAAATATAACAGATTTGATATAAAATATTGTTACAAGCAATTTGTATAGTATGGATCGTCTGTATATGCTTTGCGGGCTATGGATTGGTGCATGGTGATTGCCTGTTTTGACATTGATGTTTATTTCATTTGTTGAAACACATGGTCTGAAGTAACGTATATTGTAAGTTCTCGATAATGGCAGGAATTCTTGTGATATGGGTCTGACAGGAAGGGCTCACTTAGCTGCAGGGGGCGTGGAGGCGATGTGGGCGCTGATACAGCTCCTGTAGTGTGCTAGCCAGGGTAGCGCAGCGCCATTGTATGGTAATATAATTGTGTCCTGTACTGGCTACCATGGCGGACAGTGGCAGGTCGTCCACGGTCATAACATTCCGCTCTGGTTGGTGCTGGTAGAGTCGAAATGATGTTGCCTTACTCAAGACAATTGTGTCCTGTACTGGCTACCATGGCGGACAGTGGCAGGTCGTCCACGGTCATAACATTCCGCTCTGGTTGGTGCTGCTAGAGTCGAAATGATGTTGCCTTACTCAAGACAATTGTGTCCTGTACTGGCTACCATGGCGGACAGTGGCAGGTCGTCCACGGTCATAACATTCCGCTCTGGTTGGTGCTGGTGGAGTCGAAATGATGTTGCCTTACTCATGACAATTAGTGGAAATTTGGCTGGTACTTGTGCTGATCAAACTTGGAGTCATGATCTTTAATATTTCGAGGGTTGAGGGAGGTATTTTATATGGAATCACATTTACTCTAAACTATGTTTTAAAGGGTTGGAAATAAAAATCCGGCCTTTTGGTTTTTCCCTGGAAGCTCTGTTGGGTGATTTTTCGAGTGGAGGAATTTAAGGAATTAGTCAATTAATTGTTTGAGAAAACCCATGTAATGTAAAAACCTTTAAAAAAACTGTATTTTGTAATTCATAATATATCATAGAAAAAACAATTCTTTACTAAAAGGCTCAAAACAAAAAAATGATCTTGTATACGCACGCCCAATTCATGATAACAAAATTGTATGCTTTAGATCCGGTTTTTATATTGACTGTGTTGTAGAGAAATAAAGCTCTGGAGACTTTTTATTCCAAGACACATATTATAAATGTATTCTTCTACCTTGAAAATTCTTATGCATCTACAATAGCATAATGTATCATATTTTAGCATACACCTCAATCTTTATGAGGACACAGAAACCAAAAATACACAATTTTGAAGAAAACATAAAGAATAATTTGATAGTACAGTAAGAAAAGTAATTGCTTCTTGTTTTTAGTATTTCCACTAAAAATTATGAATTATAAAAATGTAATATTACTTCCCACAGAGCATTGACTTCATTAAATAATGAAATGAACAAATCTAAATATTACATTATTTTGTTCAACGTTACTTTGAAATTAAAGAAAAATTCATTCATGATATTTTAAATTGAATTTTTAATTGTATTTTAATCATATCGCCATTTTATAGCAAACATATAATAGCCTATGTATCGTGTGATAACGTGATTCTTCTTAGAATTATAGGAAGAATCATTACCCTGGGCATGAAAATGGGAACTGTATTTTCTGGATTTCTGCAATTACTAATGTTCAATTGCGGGGGCAAAAAATGTTTTTAGAGCGAAGTGTTCGGATCTTCCAGCATCCTCTATTTTGTTTGTATCGTAGCACTTTCTACGCCAGAATAACTTTTAAATGAGAGGAGAAAAAGTCATCTAGAGGGACTGATCGTTCGAAATATAAAACGTTCTCTATTTCTGACGCGTGTTCCCTGGAATGTTCTACATCGGCTAACATCGACTTAACGGGGCCAAAAAGCATCTCTACAGCAAGCTGTATCAGAGCTTCCACCATCCTCTATTTCCATCCGGATTCTAGCATTTTCTATGCCGACATAATTTTAACTGACGGAAACAAAAATACCACCGAGAGCAAACGTTGATAGCATCAGACATTCTCTATAACTGTCAAATTCAGTTCCCAAGTTTCGTACGAGAGCTTATGTTGACTGGTTGGTTCAAAAAGCATCTCTAGAGCAAGCTATATCAGTGTTTCCAGCATCCTCAATTTCGATCCGGATTGTGGAATTTGGATTGGCTTTGACAACTTTGAGATGGAAACTAAAAGAGCATCGAGATCAAACTTTGATAGCATCCGACAATCTCTATAATGGTGAAATTCAGTTCCTAGGTCTCTTACGAGAGCTTATGTTGACTGGTTGGTTAAAAAATCATCTCTAAAACAAGCTATATCAGAGCTTCCACATCCTCTAATTCGATCCAGATTGTAGCATTTTCTATCCTTTGGTAACTTTGACTGACGAAAATTAAAATACCATCCCGGAATCTCTATAATGGTGACATTCAGTTCCTAGGTCTCATTCGAGAGCTTATGTTGACGTCGGTTCAAAAAGCATCTCCAGAGCAAGCTGCATCAGAATTTTCAGCTCTCAAACTTTCAATGACGGGAGCAAGGAGTCTAGGAACAGACTGTTCGAGAGCTCCAGAGTCCGTTATGATGGTGCCGGCTTCAGAGTGAGTCCAGTGGACACTGACAATGTCTTCCACAGCGACAAGATGGCCGCTGCCACGGGCGGCGCGGCGGGCGCCTGGCTGTTATCAGTGATAGGTCGGGAGACGCCACCGCAGCCGCGCCACGCCGTCATTACAAGAGTCACGGCCTCGTTACCGAGATGGAGGACTGCCACCGTGCATTAGTGATAATGAACAGCTGATAAACCGCGGGTTTACCGTGATTGTGCACTATAGTCGCGACTGTCGTGGCGTCTGCAAGTCACCCTCATTATCCCCGGTCCGCGTCTGGCTCCCCGTGGCCGCCGCTTCAATTGGCACGGACCCAGAAACAAGGCGTGGATCGCCTTACAGCTGACCGGCCCGAGGCACCGCCTTTGTTCGGGACATGGCCGAGCGCCCCCGACTCTCCGGTTCCGCCTAGAGATAGAGTTTCCGCAGTTTTGCTCAAAACATTGGTCCACGTAAAAGGTTTACCGCTGTCCCCGTCTGCGGCTATTTGTAACTCGAGGGAGACGATGATCAGGGCGCTGTAACTGGAGAAAGTTGTGAGGGCGGCGCCGGTAGCCCTCCTATGACGATCGGAACCGCGGAGGTAGTCCATAGGCGTCTTGTGTGTCTTAATTAAGGAACATTTACTGTACTCAAAATATCTCAAAATCAGCAAGAGTCTCACAAAACTGAATGTATATGAAAGGGTTCTGATTGAGGTCATTCCAACTTGTATCAATAATTCTTTAAGGTACACCGTACTTAAATTTTCTTTAGATATAGATGTAAGTTCTTCTTAGACGGAAGCAATAGTAATCTTATACCCATTTGCAAGTGTTCCTCTAGAACATTTTAAAATGAAATCCTCATAGATAAGGAAAAACAGTCCGGAAATGCACATTTCCGACTTGAGTTACTAACGTACCCCACGTAATAAAAACAAAGTTCACTTGCAACACTTTTAACGATTACGCTGTTTTCCTTGAGGTTTTTTTGTTTTGAAATGACAAGAAGTGGGAGGAATCAATTAGAAACGAAGAAGCTCGCGCTTTGATCCACATTATGTCGAGTGTTCCGGGAGCGTACATTTAGCAAATAGAGTAGATTAGGACGGTGGAAGTCACTTAGCCTGGACAAACAGGCCGAAACGTTCCCACGAGCAAAAACCGAACTGAGTGGTCCAACTCCAAAACAGTGATTGTTTAAGACCGATCTGGCGCCCTATTGTCCTTAATGGGACATCACCAGTGCAGCCGCCGGGACTGTCTCGTTTACTTTTCTTTACCCGGTCTCCCCCGTCTTCCGCTCTCAAACATTGAGACAAAACCGGGCCTCAATGGGAATTAAGTTGGAGACAACAGTCCGTCCAGTGGAAGGAGACCGAAGCTTGTTTTGCGAGACAGTGGTCGCCTTTCGTCCCTAATGTGTTTAGGCTCCGTAAATCCGACTTGACCACTGTATAGCTGGTGGAGGATCGATCGTCAGTTGTGTTCAATGAAGTCTGTGTCTTATTTATGGCTGTGGACAGTTCATCTCTGTCAATGGGCATTCTATTTAACTGGCTTTATCAATATTCTTTGAACACTGCCTTTTCTTTTTACGGCCGAAAAGGATGAAAGACTTTCACTTCTATTATTTGAAGCCAATTTGAAGTTTACAGTGTGCAAGAATATGTGGACTGGAAATGTTTAACAAATTATAAGATACTGAACGAAGAAATTATTGTAGGTTAAAGGAAGTCGTTAAAAATGCCTATCTTCACAAATTTTTTATTAATTTTTATTCTGTTTATCTTAATGGGCCACTGGCCTGTACGAGGATTATGGAGGGGACTCTGTATAGAACAACACAAGTTCGAAAGCACGATAAAAGTACAACTGTCACAGACAGAATCTGAACCTGTGCTATATCTTACTAAGCTCCAAAGTATGACGTCTTAGACCGCAAAAAAACATATCAAGTTACAGCTAACTGCCAAGGTAGTGTAACCAGTTTTTTGTACGTTGATTTTTAAAATCTTCAAAATAACGAAGATTAAAATAAGATTAAGATCTGGAATAGTAACCCTGAAGATAGAAAAGAGAAATATTTTTGGTCTCTCCAAAAGGAATTATAGGAATTTAAAGCAGACATCTTTTGAAATTGGATAAAAATTCCCAAAAATAGATGAATATAAAAATGTGTATTTTTACACTATGTAGGCTACAGTATATGAGAAACACTAAGGAACTTATAATGCGTCTTGGAACACATGCCCACCAACATAATACCAACCAATGCCATGCCAAGAGTAATCCATGTTCCTTTATAACTGATTAACCAAGTCAATCATTGTCAAATTAACACGCGTTCAATAGTTATTTTGCCACAGGTGACAACTTTAACTGGCTGACCAAACAAATTGCCTAAGAGAGATTAACTTGCGGCCGTAGTCTATGATGGCGGGAGCACAAGGGTCGGTCAATTGAGAGTCACTTGTCACTTGGGCCCGCATGTTTATATTCCGGTGCAGACTTTGTGGTTACAATACCCTAAGTGGCTCTTGCTAAGGTAATAGTGTCTGGAGCACTTGTGTCGGAGAAGCGATCAATTGTCGCTTGTCACTTGGGCCCGCATGTTTATACACTGGTCCAGACTGTGGTTACAACACGCTGGGAGGCGCGTAGCGAAGCTATGGTTTAGTTTATTACAGAAAATTGCAGGTGTCCTTTCATTCTTTTTGATGGATGAAACTCTAATTGCACTAAACTAAAGAATAAAACTATACGTCGCACAGCACTTTACCCTAATTTTTGGCGCTGACTGTACAGTAATTTGTTCTCAAAATGTAGAGAATGACCTTTTGATGTTACCGTAAATGGTGCTATGACCATATTAAATGGTCCACCTTGCGGCTAATTAAGATGAAGCATGCTGCTTCTTCATAAAATAATTGGTTCTTGAAACGTTTTTACGACATACTTCCACGGCTCATTAACTTCTATGCATAAAAACTACATTCAGAACCAAAATCTAGGGTTTAAGCGTCGTAAAACTATATGGTAAGTCTTAAGTTTTCCTTTGTAAAATTTAAAAGATATAAACTTTTACAACACTTTTCAAGCAACCACCAAAAGAAATTGTATTAGAACTTAATTTAATAATATACAGTATATTTAAAATGGGTTGATTAGATGTCAGTTAAACGATCAATTTTGGTAATATGGCCCTTGATTAATCTGTAATAAGCATAATGATATCACGATTTCTCTTAATGATGTCTGAGTTATTGAGTAGTAATGAGTGAACTTAGGCTACTTTTTGTTTATATGGTTTATATGCATATGGTTTTTACTAACAAATGACGTCAAAAATATTTCTTCACCTTAAAATAAAATTCAATTAGAACAGATACATACTATGAATTTAATCGAACGTTCTTTTGGAGAATGAGTATGAAATCATTGAAAATGTAAGTTAATACCTTGAATGGTAATTGTCAATTCAACAATTTAAAGGTTTTTTTGTTCTCAATAGAAAGGTTTGTAATAATCGCGTACGATAAATTGCAAACGTGAGGTTCTTATCTAAATTCCAACCATAAATTCGGGAAGTAAATATTTTGCCAAAATAGAATAAACTTTAATTAAAAAAGGAGTTGAATACCTACAGCGTGTTTGACAGTGTTGAAAGGTGTGAATAATAATATTGTACAAACTGTGTTTGTATTTTATCAAACGCACGAAGTAGAATTCGCTCTTCACGAATACAAAGTTAAGACGGTGTTATCTGTTTTCGGATGGAATAATATTTGTGTTTAGAACATTTGCTGCCTTTGAATATACCATTTCTGACGGCAGGAAATATAAAAATCATTAGATCACTTTACGATGAGTGGTACACATTTAAAAAAGAATTTAGAACATCATATAATCATACCCAATGAAAAATTATTGAAGTTAAGAATTTGAAATTTTTGCAGTATTTACATGAAAGATGACTAGATGGATTGACATTTTCTTATTTACAAAATATTAAATATATCCTTAAAACATCACCAAAAAACTAGTTATATTCAATTATAATGTACAATTTCCGTCATTTATGAATAAAAAATATGTTACACACAGAAAAAAAAATGACCTTCAGTCGATTTTATTGGAGCTGGTTATAAAATTGCCTACTTTAGATACCAGTTGTAATTCTTCTTGTAATAATCAAAACAATTTCAGTCACTTTTTCTTAAGTGAAATTAAAAAAATATTTTCCAGCAAAAAATTGATTGGAGTATCACAAATTATGTTATTCGAAGTTGGTAGAGCTGGTAGATTAGCAGCGGTCTGTGAGTAAGCGATACCCACACAGCACGACGGGGCCCGCATGATCTAGCTTTGTCACCGCTCTCCGGTAGTGTAGGTAGCCGGGGTCTATATTAGCATGTCACTCGGCCCATCTGCCGCCCTATAGCCGCCCTATGGCCGCACAATGTGTAATGCGATCTCCATTGAGCGCTGTCTAGGGGAGAAAGTATGAGTTTCAAGCCCGACTACAATACCGTAAACATTTCCAAATCGCGCAGCGGGGCGCCCGCCCTGTGGGAATCCGGATTTTGGACCTCTAGCCAAAATCTGTATTGTGGTCCTGCCGTCCAAACCGTGTTTTGAAGGATTTGCACAGGATATTGGATTGTAATATTCGCACTTTATAATATTGACAGGAAGTGGCGGTTTGGGGTGAATAATGCATAGCCCCTTGGGAATTATTTCCAGCCATTCAGCCTAGAACTATTCTTCTTTTCAATTTTATGAATTTTTGTACATAAATTGTGATGGAATCAAAGGAATTTTCGTAGAACTTAAGAGGGAGCGATAGGCAGCTGCTGGCTTTTAAAATAGGCTTAAGTTGAAAACTGCGTTTTAAATAAAGACTCGTCTCAAATCCGTAATGATTCACTTAGAAACTTGGATTTTAGAGTCTCAATGCTATCAAATTGTTATCTAAGTAAGTTTAATGCTCTGGTTATTATCGTTGAAATTAATTCTTATGTGTTGTTTCCAGAATGGAGAGGAACTGTCAAAGGTATAAGAACATGTTTCATGATTTTCGACTATCTGAGTGAGTTATCTTTTAAAATTCTATATAACATACGTCTAGGCAAAATCTATTGCGGCAAAAGATCTAGCAAAAGTTAGTATATATGTGCATAGTAAGACAGGTAACATAAATTTTGGTTGTGGACTTAAATGGACCTCGAATGAGGATGAGTACTAAGGTGTAATAGATGATATTAAAGGAATGTTAGAATCAGCTCATAGGTATAAATAGATTTCGCTATTTTAATAGGAAATACAGATTGCCTCAATAGACTGCCCAAACATTTATGCCTTTTACTGGACTAATCTTTGTAAAAAAAAATATTTGAGCAGATTTTGGCTAATTTTATTTCGTATTTAATCTAATGTCGATTAATGCAATGACAGGGTTAGGGCTTAAATCATTAGTCCTATCTTCCTTTCAATTTAAAAACAATTCTTGCCATCCCAGATCAGCGACTCCGTTTTTCACCACCCATGGAGCCAGGTTCCAATCCCGATTTGGGAGTGAAATTTTACAGTAACAAATTATAATCTGAGCTTCATAAATATTATAGTAACCTTAAATGTAGAAATTCGCTGTTTTTGTAGAAACAATGTAAATAAGAATTAAGTTTTATGCTTAGAACTAATCAATAAAGGGGTATTTGAGATTTGGAGCCGATTAACTATAAATTTATAAAAAGCAATCGTAGCGTAAATATTTAATTGAATAAACACATTTATTGTTCATTTGTAATTTATACATCGAAATTTTTGCCAGCTCAGACTAAAAATATTAAGAGTTTAGATAACTATTTTTTAATACATTTTTGAATATTTATTACAACAATACTACATTGATGTACTTCAATTTATTAGGTAGTTGAGTTATTTAAAAGTGATACTGACATTTTAAAACTTGATTATTAAGAGTAAACATTAAATTATATATTTATACAGTTTTTACATATTAGTTTTTAGCTTCTATTTCTACGTAGTTTGAACTAAAACTCTGCAGAATACAAAGAAATATAGACTATACTCTTTTAAATTCGTTTGTTCAGCTACTTTAGTATCTTATAGTGATATTCACAAGTGATAACAATCACATTTGAGGTGTATTGACTGAAATAATTCACTTACTTACAAGTTAAAAATAAATTATTGCAATCAATTTGCCTGTTGCAACAATGTTTTCGGAAATGTACTGTAGACCTGGTGATGAATTTACAGTTTCTAAACTAATTGATCCAGTTAGTCGCAGAGGTTAGATCCAACACAGATAGCAGGATAATCAGCTGATTGGTGACGGTTTCGATTCGATAATTAATTAATTGACTTTCACCCGGACTTTCTAATAATACAGACACGGGGCGTGGGCCGACTAGAACAGTTACCCCGTGTAAACCACACGTTGTCAGAGTCCTGTGTGACAAATGGGCCTTGCTGTCTGGCAGCTGCCGCCTGGTTATCCGCTATCTGGATACTAATAGAATCCGATAAACAACATAAATATTCCCCACACTTGACTGGACCCTGGCATTAGGCAGCTGACTGCAGGGCCGCGCCACCTTCCGCGCACTTTACATTTAACTTACTATGTCGCCATTCTCGTGTCCTTACGTAAGGATCTTACGCAACTGATGCTCATTGTGCTGACGTGAGAGACACACTGACATTTCTGGAGACTTTAACGACGCGCCGATCGGGACTGTGATCTTTAACAGCGCTGAAAATATGCTGCAGTGAAACGACCTTGAACTTCATCCTTTGACAAACCGTTGTACCCGCTACACTGCGCCAATGGCAGATCAAGCAACGTCGAGCGTGGCTGCGACTTGGGTGACCTCTATGCCATCTTGTCCTTGTAAGCAGCCCGCCTACCCGGCCAGTCGTTGGTCCCCAAGTTGTGTTACAGAGGGCTTCTTAGCCCCAATTTCGCCTGGTAAAATAATACATCTTTACTTTTTTGCCTTTTTTTAAGAATAATGGTACTTCAAACACTTCTAGGCCCTAGGTTTTGGTCATACAATTATATGAGATATCTCATTTCAGAGATATTTGTAAGCACCCAAACACTTTTTTTTCAAAGATTTTTTTTAAATTATAAAGGATAAAAAGAACTGTCGAGAACTATACCATAAAATTAGAAACTACAATGCGTATTAATTGTCATTAAAAAAAATCTCCCATAACCATATCCTATTAAAAATAATGATGTACTAGTGTTTGAGGCTATGAATTGATCTTATGGAATTAAAATCAAGATCACACAAATAGTACAGCACGAATAAATGTCAGCATAACCAGCCTTTTATGATAACTACCCTGAAGATAGAAAAGTACATTGTAGTTCCCTCCAAAAGGAATTAAAGCAATTTAAAGTAGGTGTTATGGCAATTAGGTAACAAGGTTAAAAACAGCTGATTAAAACATGTGTATTTTTACAGTGTGTATATGAATAACTTAAGTTTTTTAATAAATCGATTCAATAATAATAATATTAAATATAATTTATAAAAATAGCATGTTCTTGAATAAATAATACTTAGGGGATTAATTTTTTATAAACAGTGTATGCAGTCCAATTTTCTTTCATATAGCCTATATATAGGTCTATTGTAAGAACTCGTATGCTATTTTAGCGGTTTATCTTTGAGTCTGATCATAATATAACGTTAAATGCTATTATAAGTGTCTGTAATTCCTGGTAGAAGTATCAAATGTATTTTTTCTATTTCCCTATCTTTAGGAATGGTATCCTAAAGTGTTATGACAAAAAGTGGCATTCAATTAAAATATCCAACCACATATCGATGGCGATTATTTCAAGTCGCAAAAATTCCGGACTAGAGAACTGAAACTTACAGACTTGTCAGTATTATTTGTTAATGTACACGTCGTTTCATTTTTGTACAAGCTAATTCATTTTAGATTTACTAACTGTAACCAGCACATTTAATGGGACATGTTATATGTTCAGCATGTTATAAATGCTGTGGAAGGAGCTATATATACATAACTGTATTGCACATCACGGGATATAACAGAATTGACACAGGTACTCAGCAAATGCTCGCGGAGTATATTCAATCACTCTATATGCGGAGTTGTGCTCCTAGGTAATGCTTCCTCGATTTGTGACTTTAGAATGTTTGCAATGTTCTATTGCTGTCATCAGATACAATACAATTTGGTTAGCACTTTAGGCATCTGTTATTTATGTCTAATTACAAACACATTTCAATATTGTGATAGTTATGGAAAACTAAAAAAAGATTGCACGAATAGTGAAACTATTAAGTACGAAATGTTTCATTATATTCGAGTGGGAATCAGCAAGAAAGATTGTTATTAATAATTCTTAAACTACACAGCTTACAAAATAGTAATAAGTATATTTTATTGCAATCATATTATACTTACTACAGGGAACATTATGACCTCTATATTATGAGTAGGTCAGGTGTCATATTGTGCCACAGTACGAGGTCTCGGTATGTATTGAATGTACGATAGGTCTAATGAAAGGAAATAAATAATGAATCGTTTCCGTAAGTTCGCCGATTTGTCTTTCTAGGCTTTGAAATTTAATCTAATAACCTTCCACAACTCGGACTAGTTTAAACAGTTTTCATTTTTCGATATTACGCTCAACTTAGTTTAGAATTTCCGTTAGTTTATGGAAAAAAATGTTCTTTTGTATTTTATGTATTTTTGCCTATGCAAGTTTTCGACATTGTTTCGCCGTTAAATTTTTTATTTAACACGAGAAAATGATCTTTAAAAAGAAGGCCCATTTGCAACAAGCGAGCCCATAAAATACCAAAATAAAATAAAATGTATCGTAACTGTAGGAAGATTAAATTTCACAAAATCGTAAATTTGGAATGTTAACAGAACTATAATAGAGATCATAATAAAAATCAAATGGTTGGCCCGATTTTGATAAAAGTTTGGAAATAGGACAATCTAATCATATGTAAGGAAATTATAGCACTACGTTTCGAGGAATGAAATCTACTCTCTTTTTCAATGTGTCAAAATCCCTTAATACACCTAGGGGGTTTAAACACATCAGGAAGATGATAGATTTGTGTAACACATATTAATAGGAAATATTCAAAATCATATCATCCTTTTACTTCAAATAAACACTAACCTACTAATGACGAACACTGTTTAGAGAATTTATACTCTAGGAAACAAGTAGCACAGCTACGAGTTTCGTATTGCATACTGCTTTCTTATCTGTAAAGTACCCCTAGTTAGGGATTAGCTCTGAATGACTGATCATGTGAGGGACGCTCCACTGATTTGTCAATAATGATTCAAAATCATCAAATTCCCCGGTGATTTGCCCTTCTTGGATTCCAAATTGATCTTAATTGTCGGTTGCGCCTCACCCTTACCGTTCATTTGGGCGCGGGCTCCGCGGGGATCCCCCATTAGGCTCCCAGTACCCTTTAATTGAAGACGCCTAGGTGACAATTAAGAGATTACACAAGTCACACTGTTACTGACTAAACAAGCATGTTACAATGCCTTGCATTAAGTGTCACCCTTTACGAAATGTTTTGTTATCACTTTACCAGTAAAGTATTAAATAAATATTGATCAGCGATACCAATCAATTAACAAAATTTGGAAAGATTTTGGTAAATAAATAGTTTATACCTTTTCAGAGTTTGCACCACCCGAGTCAATTGATACTTAAGTGTAGGGAAGTTTAGGTGCGATTTTTATATTACTGAAATGTTGATTTGTGTAATGGAAAGTTATGCCATATATTTCCAACGAATAAATACTTTCTAGTTATTAAAATCCATAATATTGCAAATAATAACGAGACATGAAGGTGGCACAATTAGTTATCAATTACAATAATAGTTTTAAAGAAAAGTCTAGACACAGTACTAGTTTTCAAATACAATTTTAGGAAAAATGTTATTTTATTATTCTACCAGGACTGGTAGATATTTAAAAAATTAGGCTCAAAAATTGGCTGACGATGAGAAGTATTATGAACATTTTGTGGTATACATAATATGAAAGATGACTAGAGTAAGAACCACATTTTTTTATTTGTGTAAAAATTAATTTCATTAAGAAAAGTTACTTTAAAACTAGTTTTCTTCTTCACTTATAAATATCTGAAAATTTGAAAATCACTCTCTGAATATGTACTGTGTAAATTACACATATTTAGGCGTTTTTATTCAAGCTTGATTACAAAATTACCCAAATTTCCTGTTTCAAATGCATGTAATACATTGTATAATGCACTAACTATAGATTTCAGAGTAGATCTGTAGTTAACTAAAGTTAAATCCATTGTCATCTTTTTCATCTCCGACAACTCCTAAAATACCTTAGATTTCAAATTATATTTATTATTTGCTATAAGGGTTTCAGTTATAACTTAAGATAACTCTCATACTTTGACATGAATCTCTAGCGTTCAAGATATTACTGGCTCACAAGAGTTACCACATATCAAATGGATCTTTACATTAGTAAATTTTATTATATGATAGACTGAACCTCAATTTAAAATGTTATAACCAAAACTCACCGCTCAAATTGTATTAAGCTAAACTCCATTCATATTGAGTTAAACCCTTCCCACCTCATGCGTGTAAATTCCTTACTGTTCTCTCATTTCATTGATCTTAAAATTATGTTTAATGCATCATTTTTACCGCCTAGATATAACTGAAACCCATTTAGCGAATAATAATTAGAATTTGAAATCTAGGGTGTTTTAGGAGTTGACGAATAATCAGTTATTCTCTATATTCTTGTATTGGTCGTAAAACGCCCTAAAATATTAAATCTCTCCAAAACCAAGAGCAGGAGTGTTACTTCATTATGCACTATATGTGGTGCATTATAATTATGTAAGAGGTGGATTTAGTGAAGAAATTTAAACCAGTATAACGACTCTTAAGAGCCAATTAGTATCTCGGTTGACCTGGCCTGTAGCACTGCCAGTCGAATTAGTCTCTTTATTGGCCAGTAACAAAAACTGTAAATCAGCTAGGCGGGAGCACGTGATGTCGCGTATTAGTTGACGCGATCTTATCTCTTATCTATGTCATGTCAGCTTATCAAAGTGGCACCATGTGTTTGTACCACATCAGCTCAATTTCCATATTGCTGTTTATTATCAGGTGTCCAGATGTTTATCGTATCGTAACACGCGATGTGGGATGCATTTCAATTTGGTGATTGAGTAACTGAGCTTTTTAAAAGAGATTAAAATATGGATTTAAGGTTTTTTTGTGTTTTTATACATTACTAAACACCCGCCTATGTTTGACGTTTTATATTTTCTGGGATTAAAGTTTGCATGTTTAATATTTGGGCATCTCCCGCATACTCTGCTAGCTAGCCTGTAGTACTTAGTGCTAAATCCTGTTGAAGTTCTAACAACCTTTACCATACGTTCTTTTTAATAAATCATTATTCGCCATTAGAACAAAATTAGAGTTTAAAGGTATTCCATGAAATTTAACTTCCGGCTTCGTTTCTTATCCATTCAGGTTTCGAATTTGGGAAGAGGATACAAATTCATCTTGGTTGAAATGATCAATATTGACTCTTCTCTTTTATAGAATGTTTTATATGTACAGAGGGTATTGGAAATATAGACCAGAAGTTGGGGAAATGTCAAAAACAGTTTATTAATAAATATTTCGTTCAGTTAGGAGGTTGGTCATAGTCTACAAAAATTATCTATCGTGATCTAAGTAAACTATATATATATATATATATATATATATATATATATATATATATATATATATATATAATTGTCATAAATGAATACTCTAAGTACATAACGCTAAATGAACGAGCAAGCAATGTAATAGTGAACGTTTATCCAATTACTATAAGTATATTTAATTAGTCTACTTCTAATTTACTATTAATAAACCGACTCAGTGGAGAATCAAAGGTTCAGACAGAAAGTAACAAAAGAGTTATCGGACAGACGGACCTTTGACCTTTTGGCTCCAAAATCAACAGTGCTCTTCCTTGGACTAAGAAGAATCTAAGTGCCAAGTTTAAAGTCCCTAGGATCTTTCTATCACGAGTTATCGACAGACGAGGAAAAGATTTAGGTCCTCAATAAAGAGGCAGGCACATGGATAGATAAAGTAACTATAGGAAATTGCAGAGACGACCCATATTTGCACACCCACTTGTGGCGTGTTGTTATGACTGTCAACTATTTAAAAAAACTAACACAGGTGATAGAGCCAATAGAAAACCACCCGGCTTTCCTTGATCAGCTGATAAATCGTCCACTCAGGTTGCATTAAACCACTGATTGTTATGTAACTTATATCAGCTGCATACAGGAATGAAGTAAGCAAACCGGATCGTTCTCTGTAACATAACCCAAATTATTTTCATTGCTGAGATTGTAAAGGCAATATTATGGCCGCCGCCGTCTTAAATATTTAGATTAGTCTTACTTACGAACTTACGTAAGTTATAACTCCTTTTGAAATGAAACCGTTCCAAAAATATATTTAGAATAATGACATGTAATAAAACAGACTGTTATTATGTAGAAACTACCATCAGTTTTGAATGGATAAAATATCAGCAAAATTCAATAAAACTTGTACATTTCGATTGAAAAGTTTTACTATGATCTGGAGGAGAAGGGATTGTGATCGGTTTTCCTGGAAGCAATGGCTTAACATTGATTAGAATAAATAATATCTTCTTGAGGTTGTCCATTGTTTAACGATAATTTTTATTTTTTTAAATTCGTTGCGTTGAGTGCAAGATAAATCAATGGGAGCAATAAAAAAATTAGAAGAAACAAAAATTAATTACTCCCTCAAATACAAATCATTTCCACAATTTTCTGTTAGGCTAGATCATCCGCAATTTTGCGTGGTGTAATAATCAAAACCACTGTAAATTACTTACAGTCTGTAAAACCTTAAAATAATTCCAACAAAAGTACAGTTTATTCAAGATGTTTTTATATTCTGATTCATCATAAATACCTTTTGATTTTTATATCCTTTGCAGTTATTATCACACGATTCCTACTAGGTTACGTCCAACTGTGCTGATTATTTTGAGTTAAATAAATACGTGTGAATGTCTATAATACTGTATTAATACAATTTAAAACCACTTCAGTACTTTCAAAATTGTACTAATTCCATGATTGGTCCTGATGAATATCAGTCGATTGAGAAGGATTATGCGTTGTCAATGTTACTCAAGCATAATAGTGGTACCGATTATGGGAATTAATTAACTTTCTATAAGGTGACAAATGGGCGTATATAGCGGGGGGGGGGGCGCAAGCACCCCCCAGAAGTCTTTAAAACAAAAATTAAAATTGCACCCAGCAGTTTGTTGTAAGCTCAACAAATTCCCCGAAATAATTGTCTATGTACGCCCCTGTCATCATACACATTAACCGACCGTGATAAAATGTAGAAATGATCTTTGAAAAACAATGATTATTGTTTTCTTGCTCTTGCTTTTATCCTAAAAATCATTGTGGACAAAATACAACTATAATAATGTAATCGTGACACGGACACGACATTTGTAGTTTCACCCTGGTTGCGTCACATGACTGTTAGCGGGTGGGGTGAGGGGGCACCAATGGGCTTCTGTGGGCCAACACACACAGCATGGCGGATAATGCTATTACCGGCCCGACAATTAGCCCCACATTGTCACTGTCGTTGCGGTACTGAATAAGCCGAGGACAATGGTGCCCGTGTTTCGCTAAACAGTTCCCATGTTGTGTGCCCCGCGCCGTCCACTGTCTCCTGCACCATTAACGGATTATGTCTCGCTCCAGCGCGCATAAAAAGTAATACCGATGTAAACCTGATTGTGTTAAAGCTTACAATCATTCCTGTCACTTGCGGCCGGAATGACGCAAATCTCCCAACATATCTGTTGATAATGTGATTCATTAGAGTGGAAACAAATTAACTAAGGTTTGCCACTAATACGGGTATTTAGTATATCGAAGTAAAAAAGTATTTTAATTTATAAATATTATTCTAATATAAAATGAAATTGATAGTAATGACGATGATTTTGATGGAATTTGTACTTGCATCTGGGAAGTCACGATGATTTTGGACGAACGTAGGAAAACCAGCAAGATATGCTTGTTGAAGAACTTTTCTTTAATTTAAATTCGATGATTCCAAAAACAAAACCGAGTGTGTGGATAGCTCTGTCAATTATTAAACTGTACAAGGTTTTGTTTCGACTGTGAGAGGCTTTATGTTTTGCCAATCGAGTATTAATAATCGTGCAATAACTGTTTGCTCTCGCTCTTTTCAATTATTTCATAAAATCTATGCTTGAGCTCTGGTTTGAAAAAATCCGTATTCTCCATTGGACATTTGGAGTGTTTCAATTACTCTTTGAATGTAGTTGGGTTTTGTTTTTCTTGATTAGAGCCTTATACTTTATTTTTCTGAGAAAGATTACGTCATGAAGTTATTTTTAAGAATTTATTTCTGTATTATATTAATATAATTCGTCTTGCTGTTTCGTATTGGACACTGCCGAAGAATGTATTTCGAATGTACTTTCTTTATAAATTCTGTTGTTATTTTTTTACAAATGTTATGAACAAAATATTTTTAAAGACGGAGTTATGGCTATCAAACCATCTCTATAACGCAATCTCAACGAATACCTTAGAGGATACTATGAGATACCTTGAGTACCTTAGAGAGCTACCTCCCTATAGAACCTTTTATATGTGGCTTGAATGTGATGAACATTATCAGAAATCACGAAAAAGTCATAAAATTATAGTTTAAAAAATGTTATGTACAATAAAGACTCGCTTCCATTTTGAACCTCTAATTAAAACAGACTTTCTCGGACCCACAGTCAGCATTACTTCATGAAGGTGCTTGGTAAATGTTCACTCTTCTCTTGTTTCCAAGACTCCAGATCTCCAAGGGTCAACTGTAAGTCACAATTCCCCTTAGTGTTTCAGCCAAGGCGATGATAGGTCGCAGTAGCCCATTCAACCTTCCAGATCGGTTAGCTCAATTGGAAGACAGAAGAGAAACCGGAGGCGACGACATAATCTGGCAGGACGGCGTGGTGGGTGCTGTGGACATACATGTAACATTGACTGTAAACAGGACATCCGCGATACACAATGTGGAGGAAACCAGCGATCATCCCCCCCTAGGCTCCATCATCTCTCCGCGTATAACCGACCTCCGCTGTCCATTCATGGATGGTAACAGCCTCCGTCATTCATTCATTCATCCTTTCATTCATTCAATGAGGCGTCACTGTGAAATGAGACTGAGTGACTTTTATTGGGCTGTTTAATAAACACCGTCAGAGGACTGTTTGGCTACAATGACTTCTACAATAAGAGTATCCTTCATGGAATGTTGATAAGAGCGTAAACTATTGAGGGCATCATTCCCATTTACTTGAAATCACTTGAAGATTTCTTTTGTAGGAGAACCAAAAAATCTATCTTGGTATTACGCTATTTATGAGAGCGTTAGGTCTAGAGTAAACTACTATACTAGTCGTACTTGCTTTCTTTAGAAACTCCAGTAACCCATCAAAAGCTGTCAACATTCTGATAAGAACTCTTTTCCATAAATTGCCAGAGCATGAGAGTAGTTTCCTCTGATTATTAGTAAACACGGGACTGTGATAAAATAGAAAATGTAACAGGTTTGTTTATTTGTGAATAATTGTTCCCTACAACTATAATAGTACGTTCCATATCCAACAAAATGACTGGTAAATATTCTGTCGGCCACTGCCTTCTGAGTAAAGAAATGAACTCGAACATCTTCAAATGCTTTGAACAATATTTTCATTTTATAACATATCGGCTACATAAAACATACACACGCACACACCAAGTACCTAGTTCTTCTGCTACTACATTATAACAATTTTTACTGTATATTCTTTACTTTTTTAAAAGGAATTGTTTGGTGAAAAGGGCTTGATTGATTACGATCTTGAATCTTTGGAGCACTAATGTATGCTCTATGAAACCATTCATACCACTCATGTCATTCTCAAGGGGAAATACGTTACAATTGAGAATATGATTAGAATAAGTTATTCTATGACGTCAGAACCTTTTTAAGGTCATCGTGGAATTCAAAGATAAACGTAGTAACGCTAGAGAAGGAATGTCAATATAATGAAATTAGAGGCTGCTTTAGAATTACATTTTAAGTTTTGACTCTTTCAATTTTGGTACTGTTTAGTTGTATGTTGAGTGGTGACAATGAATGACTTGTGTTGCAGGATGCAGCAGCAGCAGTTGGCGGCGCAGCTAGCGCACTCCCACGGCCACCACCACCCAGAACCTCCACACAGCCCCGCGGCGGCCTCCACCTCCAGCGACTCCAGCATCAGCCTGGGCGCTCCCTCGCCCCAGCCGCCCTGCACCCTCCACAGGCCCTTCTCGTGATACCGGCCCTCCGGCTGGGCCCTCGCCTCTCCACACCCGCTCCCACACTCGCTGCTGTCGTGAAGCGGCCTTCACCTCCTCGCTGAATCGAATGTGGACTTATTTCTGCAAGCTTTAGACGCCTTGTAGACATCGTGTTACCAGACTGTCCGGAACTGTTAAAGTTGGCCATACAGTTTATTTATAGATATTACCGTGCTGATTTCATCTAAACTTAATCTAACAAGTGCATTTTCTGTTATGTTTTCGTAACCTATTCGTTCGTACACAACTACAGTATTGACAAACATTCAAATTGACCGTTCGAAATTATTTTGTTTGGGGTGACCGCCTATGTGTGGTGGAAGAATAGCAGTCGGTCTGGTTAAGAACTGCATCATTGCCGCTGTGACCAGACCGTCTGCAGAGCGGAAGTACCTAGGAGTGAATGATGTGCTGTGTATATTTTAGTATAAGATTGGCCGTGTTCGGTCGGTGCTTTCTTCTCGAGTTGATATCGTTATGTGGCTGCTTGTTGTGTGTGTATGTGTCAATAATTCAGAGGATTGCTATTTTTACTGCTAACGCCAGCAAAATATTTAGGAATTGTTGTTTACTATACAAATTGTAACGTGTTTACAATTAACACTATTGAGTCGCCCTTTAATTGTGCCTAAGAAAAATGATGTGGAGACGTTAAAATTGGTAATTCAGGTAATGAATGGACCGGAACTGATTTATACAAATGCACGTAAATTAGAAAATAAAACAAAAAGCATATATTTTTTGTGATAATTTTAAAACGAAATAAACTTTTAGTTACAAATGTAGACAATATAAGTAATTTACCTCCAGAGGTATATATTCTTGTTTGTTTTATTTATCACGTTCATTTTAATCAAAAAGTATTTAACGATAACAAAAGTAAAATGTAAAAGGAAGGAGGCTTCATTCATTGCACACAAAATTGTGTTAAATTAAAAAATATCGCATATGTAAAAATTTAAGTTTCATGGGAATTTTTATTTGAATTACACGTTTTATCTATTATAACAAAAAATGAATTTAATTTTAAGTTTATTCTTTCTTTGTACACATACTATTCTTAATCGTAGTTATTTTCTTGTATTAATGACACATACACACAAATTGTGCAGCTCTATACGAAAATGATATTATATATTGTGTATTTATATAATTTATATTATGGATCGTATATATAGATATATAGCTATCGTATAAAGATATAATATTGTAAATAAAAACGCTTCAATATAACCTCTGATGGGATCTCTATCTTGGTCAATTGTTCAACCTGACATGTTTACTGTAGTTATCTTCTCTTGTAAATAGTAATAATCTTTGTGCAATGAATATGTAATATACTTTAATTTATTTACATGTTTACCATTAAACCCTTTACATGATGAATAGGACGTTTGTTTGTACAATTTGCTAGATTTCAAAAATTCAAAAATTCCAGAAACGAGGATAATTTGATTAGAAATATGAATAAATTTACAATGAGTGGATATAAAAGTTAAATTTATACTTAGTTATAATACTTTCCTGATAGAAAAAATTTTAATATAAAAAAACATTAACTATACTTTAATATTGAAGAATGTAATTTTAGGATAAATCTGTATCTGGATGCCTTATGATTTTTGTCCCAATGTGAACGCTGTAATACTTTTTTTACATTCATATTTATGGTTGTAGAATTATGGGAGATGTATACTTAATACAATTGAAACGATTTTTAGGTTTTAGCCGCTTTTATTAATTATTAAAAAAAGAAAGTAAAAGCTTGCGCAGTTTCGTATAAGTTAAATGTTGAACAGATATACACTTTACATGAAAACATAAAAATAAACTAAGAAAAACACCACCTCCCCTAAGTCTACGAGCAAAATTAAGAACATAAAAATGTTTAGGTTGCTTTTATAGGGTTAAACTCAAGATCGCTTCACCTTAACCAGCTCTTAAGACTTGGCTACACTGGCGGCCATACTGATTGTGGCCTCATAAGAACAATGTTAAACCTCATATACTTTTACGACCTTTTTAGTCATAAACTTATAAATAAATATCTCATTTTAAATATGGTATTGATACGCATCCAAAATCTTATTAATCGATATTTTCATTGGTTATTTAAACAAAAACAAACATTGTTGTAATTTATAGTTTAAATATTAAAAAAAAACTATACACTAAAAAAACTAAAAATCTCTTGGATGCGTATTAACTATATTTTTAAAATAAGAAATCTGACATACCGCTTGATCAAAAACTAAGAACGTAAAACTGAATGAGGTTTAGCATTATTCTCATTGAGAAAAACTCAAGATCATTTTACGTCAGCTGGTACTTAACCTCTTTTGTGCTTGGTATCAGATATATTGTTATTTTCATACCTATTGTTGCAGTATACGTTATTATCACCGTACCTTTTATAAAATAATTTACTAATTATAATTACGCTGAAGTTTTAATGATGTGAAATTAAACTAAATTACGGCTTTAAATATACCTTTTCTCATATTAGGAACTGCGAAACAATATGAAATTAATGCATGGATATTGTTAGGCTATATTGTTAGAACAAAATTAATTCAACTCGAATTCAACTCGTAATAAATATTGATGAACACATCAAAATTTGGCTCCAGCTCAAAAACTAACGATGAATTGGCTGTCAATTAATACTGAAAAATAAATCATCCTGAGCACTTGACGCTTGTTTTTGCATCATTCCTGTAGATTGTGTTAGCTCGGACACTGAACAAATAGCTCGTAATCGTGTGGCCATATATTATAAAAGTGACTTGTGTGGGCAAATGACTATAGTTAAGGCTGTTAATGAAATCAACGAGCTGCTGAGGATGATGTAGTGCCTATGGCGATGCGGGGTGGGAGTAGCAGATGGGCTGTGTCAGACACCTGCCCTTCGTCCGACCCCTTTACTTAGGACGAAAAAATCCAGGGTCTCCAGCACATTCAGATATTTGATACGATACTCATCAATTTTCATGACTGAGTTATTACTGTCTAATAGATGCTTGTTTTAAACGATCAAAAATCATTTTTGATAAAATATTACGATTACAAAAATCTGATAAGAAGATAATCTTTAAAAGAGCGTTACACACGCTGTTATCTACGTTTATTCACCCTCAATGTAATTTAACATACAAAAAGATCATTCTGAAAGATCTAACTCACGTTTTACGGTAATTTTAATTAAACTTGCCGAGCCAGGGTTCTTCCGTGAACCCTCCGAATCGGGAACCAAGAGTGCGTAAAGTCGAGCTACTTCTATACACGCGTGCTGTACCTGATTTGAATTCGTCCACGTTATATTCCAATCCTTCATTAAACTAGTGTAAATTAGATTATAATTTTGTTGCCAGTGTGTTTATAACATTACATCTTAGAAATATTTAGACGTTATCAAATCTTCATAGTAAACTTGCATTGTATATTTTGAAAATTTCAATTAACTCACAATGTACTAATCTTGTATAACAAAATTGTAATATTTTAATTACTTTCAAAAGTTCATAAAAATAAACAATCGACACTAGCATTTATTAATGAATATCATGTGATTTATCATGTGATATTCATTAATAAAATAATGCTGTGGTTCCAATCTCAAAAATACTTTTTTATGATAAAGGGATGAATTCTATGAATTTATGTTCTACTCAAAAGTTAAAATCCTTACGGACTTTATACACAGGATCTATAATGCTAAATTCTAAGGTAGCTTGTATTGTAACCAGAAACAATAATCAAAATTAGTTTCTAAAATGGAGTCCAAGTTTCATTGTATATTTGGATTATTTGTAATCATTTTCCCAGTATTTATTTTATTAGTAGATTTGTTCATGCTTCTATTGTAATCCAAGACCAGTCACAATGTTACATTACACAATTTTCTTCCAGTTCCAAACCAAACTGAATTTTAAAACTGCCAAGATGTATAATTGGATAAGGATGATTAGATTGTTCCTATATTATTTTACTTCATATATTGTAATTTTTGACTAATTGTGATAATTTATTTATTCCTGATACTGTTAAACGAATACTCGGTTCTTGACAGATTGTACATATGTCGCGCTGGTGTATCTGTCACTCACTCAGACATGTTAGTTAGTAACGAATGGTGCAGACTGGAAATGTAACTATAGCCACTATAATACTGTAAGTTGGTTTGTTAGACTTGTAGATAGAGTGTACACACAGCTTTATATTGTTGTATCTCGCGTCCCTTTGTTGTACATAATATGCAAATAAATCACTTATATGATACGGTACTTGGCATGTCTTATTGTTACAAAATCTACCCACTGTCTTTGATTGTATTAGTTACACTAGAGATAACTCAGCCAATAGTATAAGTTGAGGGACGGCGTAAATGAGCGCTTAGACTGCCATCTGTGGAGGTAAGAAGTTAGGTAGTAAATACTGGAACGTGGCGCAGCCCTAGCGGAGGACCTCAGAACTAACTGAATAAACCTCCGCACCACAGTATACCACGTCTGTATAAATGATTTATCTCAGGTTTAACTCTATATTCCTATGTTTTCAGTCAACTGTAATGTAACGGCCTTTAAGTTACTTTATAAGAACATTAATGCTAAATATTTTCACTTTTGTCTGTAATTTTTAACGTGAGATTTTCTTTATATACCTAATTGATTTTGACATTTGATTATAAGAACAATTATAACTAAATGTTCCTAATAAAAAAGATGCTTTTGAAATAAAAAATAAACCAGAACCAAAGAAATTATATTTATAAGAAAGACTAATTTGGTCGATGGTTAAGCATCTAACAAGCAAATGTTATGTTGAGTAAAATGGAGCGACGAGTTAATAGGCAAACTAGAGATCAATACAGTTGATATACTCGTAGGAACTAAACTCAATAAATCATTATACGTGCCTGGCAATGTGTACTTTATAATGTTTTGAAGATACGACCTATTTAATAACATTTAGAGATGGTTAGCGTATTTAAATTTAAAAAACGAAAACATAATTTTATTTTTAATCCTGATTATCTTTTCTCCATACTAATTATCTCTTTTACTAATGACCACAAAGAAAGAAAGTTATCAAATCCACGTACATGCAAGTTGACTTATAAATTCCTCAAGAACAGGGTTTAAAGGTTTTTTTAGATGTAATTACCACGTTCTAGTCTCTTGTATGCCTCGTTTACATTAAAATGATAATATCTGGTAATATGCGCACATTTCTTAGTGGACACATTTGTTTATCAAATCTATAGTTAACAGTCACATAAGGCATAAATTACTTAAAAGCAATTACTCAAAAGTTCATACTCTTCGATTTTACCATATTTTTGTTTGCATTTGTGTTTGTTTGATAACAGAAACTACTAATGGCTCTAAACTTTCTTATTACTGGAAATTGGTAGAGAGAACTGAAAGAATCGTTGATGAAATCAGTCTAAAACTCGCAGTACACAAGTTGTGTGTTGAACACTACAAGAATATAACATCAATAGATTATTGTTGTTACTTCAACCGAATTTAAACAGCTCCTGAACGACGAGAGCTGTTTGAATTACATCATTTCCTTGCGTACAAGCATCGCAGTGATGGGTTCTACGACTTTAATTCATTGGAACATCTTTTTTTCTCCCAACTATATGATGTATTTAAATAAATATATTTTTATATGTATAAGACCATGGCTTATCAAAGGACTTGCATTAAGAAATCAAACATATCATAGCTATAACAATATGAACCATTACATTATTATTAGTCTAACTATGAACACGTGCAGAGAAAATAAATATTTTAAATAAAAATGTACTAAACATGTAAGAAAAAGTATTGTAGAACTCAGTGATCATACCTACTGAAATATTAGGACAATGAAATATTCTACAAATAACAGAGCTATAGTAAGGTTAGATTACCTGCAAAAAGTTTCATTTCACTTTCTGCTCAGTGCAGCAGGTAAAATCTGACTTGACTCCTGGAATTTGGGTGTCCACGAACATCTAAAGAGAGTCGGCGATTAAAAGATCAAAACAAATATTTTGTAGCGTTTTGACGTTAGAGAAATCTAGCCTGCCAATTCAAGTGTAAATTAAATGAGGAGGTTTTCTCATTGTCTTGTCAGGTGCACAAATTCCATGTGATTTCATGCATATGCATATTTTGGTAAATTATTAAATTAGTGAACTTAATTATTCTTGTTTTAAGGAGGCTCTTTCTACGGCTATGGCTACATTTAATTGATGGCATTGAACTTTTTGCAGACACAAGGATCCAAAACCATTCGAAAATTTGTATCTACCTTCCCAGAATCTCCTTATTTATAGTTCTTCTTGTGTATAAAATTAAAGAAACTTTTTATTTTCCATACTTAAAAACGTAACGTGTGCTTAATTTTTAAAGGGCTTCCGTAATTTATATAATGCATGTTATCGTTTTCGTTTTAACAAGACGTTGAAAATTATATTTAAATCGCCCTTATGTGTAACTTTTAGAAATCTAATATTCAAGGTCCGTCAATCTGTGTCATAAATTTGTATTTAAATGTTTTTAGATAATTAAAAAAATTTAAACTTATTTATTTCGATTACTGTCAATCTATGTCCCGATATTCTGTTTATGTATGTATGTATGTAGAACTGAGATGTTTTTATTACATACAGGTGTTCTCTCTGCAGATGATATGTCCAACGGAAGATGATATGTAAAATAAAATATTTTGAGTACACTAAAAAGAAACAAGGAATAGCACTTTGTGCTGGTAATAGGAGAACCTGATAAAATTGTTTATAGCCTATACCATGTTGATTGGTAACAAGAAAAAGAGGTTTTCTCAAAGCACAAAAACAATTAAGATGCAATTAAAAATTATAAACAACAGCACTGAGTTTAGTAGCTATTTTTCAATGGAATTAGATTCACTGTCAATGATTATAATAATAACTAGCTGTTTCCCGCGGCTTCGCACGCGTCTCTTAAGCTTTGCCCGTATATTTCTTTGCCTTCAAATAGTGTTTGGATATTTTAATATACGTAACTACTGTGTTTTAATTGCAGTTTATAATGTGCAGGCGCTTTGATAACTTTTATATCTTGCAGTACAGCCTGGTGGTTAGTTACATCAATGGGCATTGCGTATAAACCTTCTACATGGAAAAATACAAATTTTCATAGTGATCGGTCCAATAGTTTCTGAGTCTATAAAGGACAAACACACAAACATTCATTTTTATATATTATGATTGCAGAAACAGTTTAAACAAAATTTGTCGTTTCTCTTAAGCTTACTCTATGCTTTAAAACTATAAGTGTAAAGAAATTTATATATAAATATATTTTTTGTCGCATTATATATGTTTACAAAGAACAGCTGATTAAAAATTTGAAAAGACTCTTTCACTTAATAACATATGTTTGCTGCAATGCATTTCTTACGGGTATTTCTGTAACCAGTGGGGCGGAATCCTGAATCGGGAAAGGGATAAAAAGTATCCTATAACCTTCTACAGATCAAGACGAACAAATTAAAAAAAAATTAGGCGAATCCGTCCAGCCGTTTGTGAGTGATGCTGTTACACACGAACAGTTTCATTTTTATATATATAGATAATAACCAAAATGGTTTTTCCCACTTCATTGACTGGACGTTTAACTTTGTGTACAATGCACTTTCTGTAAAATTCAAGTCAGAATTGTTATAGCTCCTATAATGTTTTGCACTCGACACAACACATAAAAGGTATATAATTTTATTTTCATTTTTGAAATAGAGGAAGCAAATCGGCAAGATCTGGCAATAACACCGAATGCTGCATTCGCTTCAAGAATGACTAGGCAGATTCTACTACCAAAATTAAGGATTTATCGAATAATTTGTGACTAACTTTACTGCCAATGAAGTTGAAGTTTATTAGAACTTACTGAAGTTGGCATACTACGAAGAAATACTATTCTGTCTTTAGAACTACATTAAAACTTACTCCCTGCAGAACTACGTGCATGAAACAACTTAAGAAAAGCAGTAAGAATTAAAACTCAAGAAATCCAAAACATTAGCAGATTAAATAAACGAAAATTGGCCAATAAGTGATCTATAGGTTGATCTCAATATATATATAGAGGTGTTTAGTGATTTAATTATATCTAATTTTAACATCGATATACCAGTAACTCTATCAAAAACTGTATTCAGCCAGATGAAGTTAGTTTCCAGTTTCTTCCCGAGCGTGGAATATAAAATAATTTACGAGAATTGAACTCTATCCTCTTCATCTGGTGTCAAAGATTTGAAACAAACAGATTAAAATAGACACAAATTAAAATTGGTTTAATTTATCAAAGTGTAGAGATTACCGCGTCACAGTCTAATGTGCTAAGTAACGAGTTGTTTGTCAAAGACCAAGCATGTACTTGTATTGTAAGTCCAGACTGGTAGACTGAATGTAAACAATCCAATTACTGCACAAAACTAGTGCACTACATAACCATATGCCGCACGCACTACACACGTTGAGAGACTGGGGACTTTTGAAAGTTCAGGAAAAGTACGATTGGTCGATAGTACGACATATAAGTAACATATCCAGATCTGAAAACAGAATAACAAACAGAATGCAGTAGACAAGGATGCTGAGATCCTTAATAGCAGAATCAGTACGGAGAATTCAAAAGTATAAAAAGTGTGTTAAAGTGTCCCATTAATCTCAACCGAGATGCAAGCCTCCTTGAATGAACTGACAAGAGAGAATTACTGCGAAATTAACCTCAAATTAGTGGCAGGATTGAGGGGTGGTTTGCGGCTACAACTACACTGACGTGACGGCACGGCCTGACAAACGAGGGCGAGCTAATGTGAGCCACGGCCTTGTAAATCAGGTGATAGCCTAGTGGCCGAGGGCCGGTGGCAGCCGGCCAGTCTAATCAAAGGGTTCGACCCGATCGGGGAGGCGGCCGGTAAATAAATACTCGCTGCTCGCTGCTTGTTTGGAATTAAGACATAAATTGTCGGTACATGAAACCGGCGTGATAATAATACGTTTAATGAGCCCAGTGTACATAATTCGCCGTGCGGCTACCAGCTCACCGCGGAAGAGGAGAGCGACGTATTTATTACACGTAGCCTATTATTATGACGCCCGCCGCGGGCTCCACGACATATTCACACAGTTTCATAATTAAAACCACTCCATAAATCAAATTAAGTGTCCGACATTAGAGTCACAAAGACCGTCTCGCTTGTTTACGGGGCCGTCTGTAAGCGAGATGGTACTTCCAAAATGTTTATGGCCGGGGTCCGCCCGGAGTTCGCGGTAAACGCGGCCGGAGGAGGGACGATTATGACTCAATTTCGTAATGGGGATTTATTCGGCGGTCGCCGCTGAGCATTGACGGCAAAGGTTGCGTGGTTATGGCGCCGACGATAATGGTACTTCGGATATTATCTCTTGCAGAATCCCATAAACACATCAAGAGGTTTTTGTGCTCCGGTAGGTACAGGCCTAATCTCGACGTTAGAACGTGCATGCGGAACTACTACGTTCTGCGCTATCGACTCTTCAGTTGTACTTTTACTTCTCTCTGTTCCCCTTCACTTGTATTCCACATGTTGTGATAATTTGGGGGTCGTAAATAACCAAACTTTCAGAGATAAATGTGTTCTTGTGCCTTTCCTCTAATGCGGTCACGCATCCACTGAAATTTAGTGGGCGTTAGGAAAGTAATCTGTAGCATCTGCATCGACGAAATTTCTGCAGCAGAGGCCTGCCTAAATTAACGGGCAACACCACTTAGTAGGACATCGTAACTCAAGTTTTTTAGCATTATGGAAAAATTGTTTATATGTATATATATATATATATATATATATATATATATATATATATATATATATATATATATATATATAAACAATTTTTCTTTGTGTTAGTTTGGTTATTTTTACGCATATGTGACAGATACGGCCAAATACAAAATAATTGAATAGTAAAAAGTGAGGGCTCTGTTGTGTAATGGTAGCACATTCACCCGGCAAGAGAGAGATCCGGGCTTGAGTCCCAACGGAGCAAGTACTTTTTGCGATTCAATGTTTATTGAAATTAAATAAGGCTATTGCCACTTATACAAATTTAATATACGAGTGTGTGTGTGTGTGTGTGTGTGTGTGTGTGTGTGTGTAATATAAGTATAAATAAATGGTTTTGTTCCCCACAGTAAAATACTATAAATTGTGGATATCGTCTCACTCCAACCAATAACCTATTTCTAGTTTACGAAGTAATGTAAACAAAACAATAGCATAAGGTGATATATCTTATTTTAGGTGGGAAACCAACAATACACTTATTTCCAAAAAGGTCTAAATACCCCTCTAAGAGCCGACTGTTGCGAAACGGTATTGAATTTCTCCCCATAAGAATAATATTAAACCTCATGCACTTTTAAGCCTCAGTTTAGATTGTAGTGTTATTGGAGGTGTATAGTTTTAAATATATAATTAATACGTTCCAAAATAATTTTAATTTGTTGTGATATGTTTACTTTTTGAATACTTTAACAATGAAGTACTAACAAGTTTTACATTTATTCAGAATAAATTATGTAAATATTGGGAACGGCAATAAAGCGTTTAAATTATATCTGTAAAATGAGACATCGTTCATAATTCTAAAACAAGTCTTAAAAATACATGAGGTTTAACATTGTTCTTATGGGGCAACAATCAAGATGGCTACCAGTACTGTCAGTTAACGAACAATTAGTTTGAATTTATTCCTATTCTTTTTAAATTATGTATGATAGTATGAAGATAGTGCGTTTTAATGTGAAAATACTTGATACCACCTCATGATAATGGAGAAATTTCTGAAGTTAACAACCGCTAAGTTATTAACATTTTATTGCTTGTTCCAAAGGTAACACTTTCTTTTGTGTAACGCAAGAATAATAATAATTCTTATGGTGTTTTATGTGACTTAAAACCAAATGTGGTACCTACCTCAGAGAACTAATACTTCCCTACAACACGTGAAGTTATAATGTAATTGATCAATTTACCATCTGAGAGCAACTTTAAGTTTTGGTTTTTGAAAAGTCGTTAATTTCCGTTTGTATGTGAGCCCAGAATAACCCTCAAAGTGCTTATTTTATATATTCACTTATAGTGCTACACGTGGTTTAGAAATTTTGCAATAAAGTTTTGAAAGTAAATAATAATTACATAAAAATGAATGAAGCGTAACTTATAATATATAGTATTTTTCAGCAAAAGCTACAGAATAAGAAAGTAATAGTTTTCATTACTTACTGTTGTATTTTGAAAGTTATTAACCGTTTAACTTTTTTCACATTTAGTACGTCATAGCACTTTACTAAACACACTCAAATACAATTCAAAATATAAAAAGTAGGGCAAATCTGTTTCAAATAACAAAATATATAAAACTTGTAGGCTACATTCATTTTTTTAGGGAAAAGTACAGGAACCAAAAATGTGTTGTTCTTGTAAGCTGAAAAGCTGTAAAAATCTGGCACAGTCAAACAATTACTTTAACAGATTTTTAAGCCGGAAACAATAAAGACGGTATGTAGATAAATTAATAGTGTCGTGTTTCTAGTTTATTATTACATAAAATACTTGAGAAATATAATCAATTACGGATCCTATGTTGTTTGCAGTTGGCACTACTGGACGGCTCGCTGACATCCAAGTTCCTTTAGGGATCAATTGATGGACCATGATCATCTTCCTATTACTTGTCCCATTTCAGGGAAGAAAGTTTTCGGAGGTAACAATAAAAACAGCCCATTGTCATTAAATAATAATGCTTTAGTTTTAATAAATAACAAATTTTATTTTTGAAACTGGTGTTGAATTCTTCAAGTTGTACGTCACCACTGTGCCACATTTGTTGCTCAACACTTAAAAAACAGTCAACAATTACAGTATCGCCGAGTACAAAGCACCCTCGGCGGACGCGGAAATACTAACAACTAGGCCGGAACCGGTGTTGTCAAATAAAACAGTTGAAGGATAAACAATGAAGAGTCACTTAAACCGGCATTTAGCGCGATGTGAGCAGCTGTACAGTGTATTATATAGAGACCCGCGGACTAATGGTGCAGCTGAGCTGGCAGGGGCGGCGCGTATAATCCGCTTTACACCCTTGACATGGGGCAGGGACAGGGACGGTATCTCCATCTCGGCTCTCCCGGCCCGGGCGTGCTGACTCCCCATTGTGCTCTAGGTGTGAACCGCAACATGTCCGTGTCACAGGCATCAGGCACCAACCTCGGACCTCATCACATAAATGCTGATGTTCTCGATCAAAAGCGAATTACTCAATTCATCACAACTTGATAAATCCATAAAATTTAAACTCTTCGCCTTTACTCTTACTTTTATTGACTAGATGTTTCCCCCGATTTCACGCGGAATTTTCAAACTCGAAGTCCTTATACCTAATACTTAGTAATACCACCTTTGATGTAATATGATGAACTCATCTGACATTTTTTAAATGTAAGTATGTACAGGTTCTTATTATTTCAGTATTCATGCTTTAGAGTATCAGAGTTTAATCTGACTCTCATATTATGTTTTGCACGTGTAGGAACATTTCTAGTTCAATAAATTATATTTCAAAGGCCAGAGCTGAGCCTACCTTGTTCAAAAATAAAATACATAGGTCTCAGAAACCTACTCCTGTTAAAAAGCGTTTACTTCAATCCTTGCCACGTACATCCGCTTTATAATATTTGTCAGTGCCAAGGTAGAGTTTGCCTTCTTGTCCTGACGAAGAAAAGGTATGATTTTCGGACTATACTCTAAGGAAAAATGGGCCGTTGAGGCATGTTAGTGCTAATGTCTCTATTTTTCCTTAAGCCTCTCTTAAACCCCCACATTAGAATGTCCAAGAAGCCCATCAGCTAGGAATACCGTACATGAAGACATTCACATTTTTGTTCATTAAGAAATGCTAGGTAACCCAATGGTTATTCCGTCAAATAACTTTTTAATCGATTTAATTAGTTTCGTTCTCACAAGGAACAATTTTAAATTTAACAACGAGAACTATTTACAGACCTCTGGTACAGCAATGGGCACCAGGATGACTCCTCGTACTATAACCTATTTATGGGCGACTTTGTAAAAAAATTTTCTACCGTCACAAAATCTTCAACCAATGAAATAGGTAAATCCATTTTTACTGTCATGCTTCCTGAAGTAGTGGGTATACAATCATACGATTCTATCGTATGTATCATACGATACTTGCCATGATACATTAGATTTATCTTACATTGACGTCACCGAAACAAATAAACATTTATTCGTTGTTAATTGAAAGGTCCTAGATTATATTCATTAACCTTGTAAATAGTTTATCAAATGAACCATCTCTATATAATCTGACAATATAAGTAGTCGGAAAGGTTTTGAACTATTTTTGCAAAAAATCTTTCCAAGGGCGCACCCCGTGGTTGAATGGAGTAACGGTGGTTGTGGTCAGGAGAACCCATCTTCTTGACAAATAAGAGCTATCAGGTGATCATAGGCCATCCGAGACCTTCTGTAGCCAGGTGTGTGCCGAGAGCGTGAGCCGAGGTCTGGCTGCAGGATTACTTCAATTAGGCCATTGGACACTCGCTAGACCTCGGCCTCGGTGGTCGGGAAAACCGAGGTCTGCCATTGTTACCTGAAGAGGTCATCAACGTCTTCCTACAACCTGTAACTTGTAAGGTCTATTATTGAGCAAGTCATTGTGAAACGGCACGTTTGAAAAATAAATTTCTAAACAAATAGGGGTTTCTTTAACTTCTTGTACCATATTTATAACTAAAATATTAATTATTCACATATAAAAATGTGATGGTATATTCTATTGAAATTATGCTTTTCATACATGTAGGTTATATCCATCACCAATTTTAATTTGCGTTCTGATTTTATTTTAAGATTTAAAAAATTAATATACTATATTGTCGTATATATTGGATTTTGTCAAGTTATTTACTTATTATGATGTGAAGTTAATTTATAAATACTTAATTCAAATGGTCTATTATATCAAAAACAAAAAGTATGCACTAAAAAGTGATTTGTTTGATAAAAAAGGTAAATTTAAATTTAATTGTATTAATTTACCTTAATAGTGTTGAAGCCCATTCTGGTCCGTAAGAACATACTCTACCAGTTGTAGCATTTACTCATGATAATTCCTATACTACCTACAAACAGAAATGATATAGCACCCCAAATTAGGCCCCAAGTAGAAAATGAAGAAGTAAAGAGGTGTCACTTTCAATGGCATTATAAAGAGATCAAAATCTCTAAATTTTTGAAAGGGATAATATAACAAAGTTTGAAATGACAAATATGTAAGGCCAATTTCTGTTGGTGTGAATTACTCAAAGCTACAACATACAAACGTGTTACAAATGCATTTGAGTTTAAAAATTATAAATCGAATTATATGAAACCCTACGTTTTTATTAATATAAAAACATTTTTTTACAAAACAATAACAATCAAAACAAATTAACAATATAAAACAACTGATAAGTTACAAAACGCGAGTCAGATGTTGAGTTAAAGGAATTCTCTAGCTCAATTAACTTCAAGTAATTTTTGAAAGTTTTTGTAATGTGACCACTAAAATATACAGAGTGTCCCACGAGCAATTCGACAGACTTCTCAAGTGGTTTACTCTCATCAAAATAATAAAAAATGTTCATATAAACATATGTCCGGAAACTCTTTGTTAGCAACCTACGGCTAGCGAAAGACTTCGCCCGATTTTTTATGACAGGACGGAAATAAATCGAAAATAATATTTTTATGGCGTAAAGATAGTTGTCAAATTTATTGGATTTTGTTTAAGATGAAATTGAATAACGTTCATTTAATAAACAGATATTGCATTTTCTGTCTTATTTTTTGTAAGTGTTGATGTAGTTGAACAGTGTTCATTTAATAAACAGGTATTGCATGTTCTGTCTTAAGTGTTGATTTAATTAAACATTAATGTTTTAACCTTTATGTTTATTTATTACTGGCCTATTTTACATTATTCTCTAAAATGTGTTGGTTAAAAATTGTGTTTATTAATCATTTAATGAAGTTAATGTACTTCAAATATAAACAAAGCATGTTTTCCGAGACCGAATTTTGCATATTTTGTCTGATATCTCAGAAATGAGTGGTTTTACAGGTCTGGAATGTATTTTATTCAATTATTCAGTTCATTTTACATAAAATCTAATGAATTTAACAACACCAAAAAACATCTTCACGCCATGTTCATTATCTTTACGCCATTAAAACATGAGTTTCGTTTTACCTCCGTCCTTTCGTAGAAAATCGGGCGAAGTCTTTCACTAGCCGTAGCTCGCTAACAAAACGTTTCCGGACTTATGTTTATAAGATCGTTTCATTACTTTATGAGATGAAACCACCTGAGAAGTTTGTCGGGCTACTCGTGGGTCATTCAGTACTATAAATTTGCAAATTATATCACAGAACACTAACCTTTCAAGTTGTACTATTTGTTCACCTAAAACATATTATTCCGTAAATTTGTAAAAACATTTAATTATTTCTAGGCTTAGTTATAATAGGGAAGAGTACTTTACCCAAAAGAATAACGTTCTACATAAAGTAAGTTGTGGTCGATTTTCTCCAAGAATATTTAGTATAAATTAAAGTGCATGTCTGATAAGACACAATAGCCGCAATTTTATTACTGTGGCAAGACCGACGACAAACTATTCAAAGTTTAGATCTATCTACTTTAATTCATACTGAATTCCTAAATCCACGATACATTTTATTTAGGTTTCATGTCAATCGAAGCAACTTTCTTTATAGTATATAACAGTTTATAAACTCTGAATATGATCTTAGTGGACCTCCGATCCTAAAACGGTAATCAATTTTAATAATCTGTTCCCGATAATTTCTCAGACGTGTCAACTTATGAAGTGTCATAAGTAAAAGCAAAGTAAACCGTTATTTACAGGGCCGTCAAAACCTATAATTTCACAAGTCACCCTCACGTCTTGCACATCAAAGGCGGCCTTGAATGACACCTCCAGCCGGGCTGAACGATTTAAATTTGCTCGAGTTTTAAAATTTTGTTGTGCTTATCGTTACATTAATTTAATTTGGCATAGATTTCAAAGACAATTTGATAACTTTTCCAACACAAAACTCATTTAAAACTGTGGAACTTAGATGATTCGAAGGTCGGGAGACCAATAAGAATTGTAACTATCCAAGATTTGAATTACGAAAGTGTTATTAATATTTTCATAATCATTTGAAAGGAGTAGGAGAAACTGGTTCAAATTCAAATATCTTTATTGCAGTAGACAATAATGTCTATTGCGTTGCAAAAGTCAGAGGTACTAGTAATTCTGATCCACTAAAGTTTTCTCCATGCAAACATACAAAAATGTACATTCACTCACCAATGCTTATTTATTTATTTATCTATCCCCAGACCCAGTTTCTACATCAAACAACCAAATAGGTGGTTCCACCGACATTATAAAATGCATGTAACGATAAAGAGCATTTTAGAGGGGTTCTTACCGCCTTGAGCGTTGGGTATTCTTGATTGAGCCTGGACATTTCTTGATAGAGTGAACACCCAACTGTGAACAAAATGTTCATAACCCACCGTTCTGTGTCTCCCAGTTCGGTAGTTTTCGCTGCCTCTAGTATCATGCCCGTATATGTCAGTCTTTCGTTAAGGAACATTTACATACACATAGCCTGTTGTTTCTCAGATATACAGGCTAGATAGCGTCAACAGATGTAGAGCTTCGAAAGTCTCTTTACACGGCTTTCTGGGTTTAAATTTTCCAATGATTCTAACATCTTTTCTGGAGACTGAAAGCTCTCATGAAGACCATGTCTGCGCATGCTCCCTAAAGTACTATGGGAGAGATGTTGGTAAATTAAGCCAAAATATGCTTTTTCCCATGTATTTTTCAACGGTAAACAAGGAGTACAACAATTGTTACGTCAATCAGTGAACAATTTATTACTTCATTGATAAGAGAAACGGCTATTGGGTTATGGCGATTTTTCTGTCGTGGATAAGGTCGGGGTCTATGTGGATGTATCATATACACCAGAGAACATTGGAAGTGGTTTTATTTTTAACTTCATATAAACATGTTTCCTAAATTATTTTCGCATGTCAACTTGCTCTTTTGAGAAATTATGAAAAATTAAAATGCCTAACGCAAAACATGAGAATTTGAGTTGAACCTATCTAAATACTTGTAATAACTTATATTTCTACACTATAATTTCTTGCAATAAATAACACCAACAGCATTGCTGTTTGCCTTACATATACTTATGGTACATCCATTTATAAATAAATGAAAATTGTATCCAACATTGAAAGTATTTGAAAGAACTAAACATGTGTTTTGTCTAACGGTTAGAACATAGGAGATATTTTTTATATTAGGAATCCTTACCATAGTGTTATTGAAAAAAAAACACAATTTTTTATTTAAAGTTATCACATAGTCTTAAGTTATCTTGGGTATCACCTGCCTGTGAAAAGTTCAACATGGTTTCCATTGCGGCCAAAATGATAGTCATGTAGGCAATACAATAACTGACCTCACTAGATGACGCATGTTAACGTTTGAAAATGTCAATATTCTTACTCTCATTTCTTAAACGCTTATCTTAACACTTTAGGTTTGAGACCTGGTCTTTTATAAATCCCCTTACAAATCATATCTCAGTCTCAGGTCCGCGGGGCCAGGAGGTTGCGGTAAATCCACTGACGAAGGAAGGTGGTATCAAGTGATTCTCTAACAATAAAGTTCCAGAGTATTTCCTTAAAATTTGTAAATAAAATGGTAACCGTAACTCTGTATCACCAGGAACTTAGGCTCATCACTCTAGTAAATGTTTTATTAATTTAACCATGTCAAATCCGCTGAGTTCACTAACAAGCGAGAAAATTCTATGTTACATTTGTGGGAAATGTTGGATTTTATGTGTAACTCCAACTTTTTTTTGGATCACCATTTTGTAAAGATAAAATATGTTTCAAAACGAACTTTACCAAAAGTTTTGTGTCGATTAGAGATTTCAATCAATCTGTCATATGCTGTAGATTTACATTTAAAAAATTTGAGATTTAAGCCCGAGATCTCCAGTTTTGACACATTTTGTTCCTTAAATTCGAAAAAAATATTTGAAATCTATTTCATGTACGCTATTTTTTGGTTTTTCACTTTGTTTCTTTGTCATAGCTCTAATATTTCTCCAAATATACGTTTAGAGCACTTTCGCTGACTGGTTGAAGATAAAACTTTTTTTAACAGAATAGACATACTTTGATTAAGTTTTAAACTTACTCTATCTATCCCTTGTTAATTAAGTATGGGCGCGATCTTCGTAATCGCCTACGAGATACTTCTTTAGCTCCAATTCAACTACCTCTTAGTGTAACGTCTGGAATATGACGGTGTCACATACTTAACTCCTGGAGTCTGGAGCCATGTTCGTCTGTAGACATCCTGAAAAAGTCGGAGGTGAAGAAGATAAAAGTAAACTATTTACATCGTTTAGGTATCAGAGACACCTAGACTACAAAATATGGTGTGATACAGGTGAAGATGTATTCTCTTTATCTCATCAGTTGCTCAATTGAGACTTTTTTGGATCTCTTCAGACGAACATGACTTCAGACTCGCTGCACTAAGAGAAAGGTGAACTGGAGCTAAACTCAACATTCAAATTGAGTTAACCCTTCGAGTAGACATTAATAAGCGGCCTACACTCTTTATTCGGTTGTTTTTATCGAATGGTTTCGATTGTTTTTATCCGAATGAATATTTCGATATTACAACTTATTTAACAACACATACGATTCCTACTTATTAGTTACAGTCATTTGTCATGTAAACAATACACAGCAAGAAGTAGCTAATTTGGTGAGAATTTAAAAATGACAATGAATACGATGAAATTATGTGATAAATTTCTAGATATACATGTGTGTTTGGCTACTGCCTTCATAAAAGCGGTTACTCACTGCTATCCGTGCAATTTATAAATATTGTAACGTATTTCTGATGTGCATGTCTAGACCATAGTTGGATTCGTTATTTTGTAATGTTATTGTTAAATTTATGTTACTAAAAATTGAAATGTATTATAATTCTTCTTTCGTATGCTTAATATATAGTATAGAACTTGGATAATACATCGAATAGTTCTATTACAAATATCGAATAACGAGTGTAAGCCGCTTATTAAAGTCTCCTCAACTCTTCCTTCATAGCTACTTTATGTGTAGAAACACTAATTTTTGTGTGGATTACGTTCATTTGGGAATATTAAATATTTCTACCAAGCTCGAAATGTTGTTTATGTTATGTGTAGAAATACTTTCTTCTGTGTAAATTACGTTCACTTTGGGAATACTACGTATTTCTACCAAGCTCGAAATGTGTTTTTGTTATGTGTAGAAATACTTCTTTCTGTGTGAATTACGTTCACTTTGGGAATATTACGTATTTCTACCAAGCTCGAAATGTGTTTTTGTTATGTGTAGAAATACTTCTTTCTGTGTGAATTACGTTCACTTTGGGATATTACGTATTTCTACCGATCTCCGAATGTCGTTTATGTTATGTGTAGAAATACTTCTTTTTGTGTGAATTACGTTCAGTTTGGGAATATTACGTATTTCTACTGAGCTCGGAATATTGTTTATGTAATGTGTAGAAACTCTTCTTTTTGTGTGAATTACGTTCAGTTTGGGATATGACGTATTTCTACCGAGCTCGGAATATTGTTTATGTAATGTGTAGAAATACTGCTTTTTGTGTGAATTACGTTCAGTTTGGGATATGACGTATTTCTACCGAGCTCCGAATGTTGTTTATGTAATGTGTAGAAATACTTCTTTTTGTGTGAATTACGTTCAGTTTGGGAATATTACGTATTTCTACCGAGCTCGGAATATTGTTTATGTAATGTGTAGAAACTCTTCTTTTTGTGTGAATTACGTTCACTTTGGGAATATTACGTATTCCTACAGAGCTGGGAATTTTGTTTATGTAATGTGTAGAAATACTTCTTTTTGTGTGAATTACGTTCAGTTTGGAAATATTACGTATTTCTACCGAGCTCGGAATATTGTTTATGTAATGTGTAGAAACTCTTCTTTTTGTGTGAATTACGTTCACTTTGGGATATTACGTATTTCTACCGAGCTCCGAATGTTGTTTATGTAATGTGTAGAAATACTGCTTTTTGTGTGAATTACGTTCAGTTTGGGAATATTACGTATTTCTACCGGGCTTGGAATGTTGTTTGCCACTATCTGGACCCGACGACCGACATTATTGGGATGTTTTGGCGGCTACAGCCCCAGCCCGGGATAGGTTACTGTATCAAGGATTACCGACCAATAATCGGCTTAGGTGCCATTGTCCCGCCGGAAACCGGCAGAATGGGACGTGTTTTTCTAAACTACAAGATTACCTCTGACACTTTATAAAAATAACAGTCGTCCAGAGTACCGTTAACGTGTACAGCAGCTGTGGGGATTTGTGTAATAGTGGATTGGTGAACTTGGTAGTTACTGCAGTAACTAAAAAACTTTACTGACTATCTCTTATATTGAATCTAAAGGAAAATGGAATTTAATTGATGTTGCTTTAATATCTAAATATACATATTTTTATGAAAAGAGAAAAAGAAAATATAAAACATCGTAGTAGTACATCTTTTGGTTTATGTTTTAAGGTACTGAAAGAATGGAGAAGAAAATATCTACAGGAGACATATCTAAAAAAACCCCGTTAGAGTATTAAAGTTATGCATCCATTAGGAAGAACATAATCGCACACCACATGCAACCCATATAGTGTACCCGCAAGTTCTTACTTCCCGTATATTTTTCATTTTGTTCCAACATTGTTCAATATTTAATTGTATAAACATTTACGAAACTGCTGGAGAAAATTAATTATAATTTTAAATTTATAGGATTGTGGTTGTTATAAAAAGTAAAATTAAAATGAAACAATCGTTATACTAATGGAAAATCTATTTTTTATGTTTAAAGTATTTGCCACAATATATAAATTTTAGAAAATTAAAAAAAGAGATTAGTTTAAATAAAGTTGTATAAATCATTTCAATTTTTAGTGTTTCTGCATAAACATAACATAATTTCTATAGTAAATCCAGAAATTTTGAATCATGCAGTGGGAACACAATTTTTAAAACGTTCAAATGCAGAAATTAGAAAAACACATTTCCTTCCCATCCCCCTACTACAATATACAGTAAAAGGATTTATTATTTTGTAAAAAGGGTTCAAAATATATAAAAAACAACTCTTTATTTGTAACACAAATAAATTATTGCAATTATTAAATCAATTTGTTGAAAGCAATTGTGTATAAGTATTAGGAAGCTGTAGAAGGTTTAAGAAGAAAGCAGAGTATAGTGTATTTTATTACCAAATTATTACATTCAATATTATTCCTAACTTCAATGTTTCACTTTTCCTTCCCCATGGGGGAACCCCCAACTTCTTTTGACAAGTGATGCAATCTCTCAATGTAGAAACCTCTTGTTCCTTCGAACAGTGCAGTGTAGTGGAACGGAATGTGTAAATGAACCGGCTCGTTTCCGCTGTCCCCGGTTTCATCACGTTTTGGTGCATTATTATATACCATGACTTGCACATAATCTCACTTTCAATTCTCTGCTACTTATTGATGTAGCAATAGGAATTTTATTAATTAAATAAGAAAACACTACTAACACTTAATGAGCCATATAGAGGACTTTCATTTTATTTCCCACTGGTATCACCCGATGCCTTAATGTTTCCTTACATACTCCGGCGTCTGATGCTGAAGCTGATGCCGGTAGGGTTGTTCAACAATACTGAGAGGCGCTGTAAGTATAATACGGTTTGTAAAAGAGGTCAAGAACTTTTGTACAATATGTGAAGTGCCTAGTTTAAGCGGGTTGCACTCAGAGAACATGGCTAAAAAGAGATAACCAGTTAGTTAGGCAAAGTTAAGCCTCTAAAATACAATACTGACGACAGTAACATCACCTTGTCACTTGGCGCAAGAGCTGGTCTAGTCGAGATCGAAGTGTTGAGCTTGAGTTTGACTATACTATGTCCGAAGAGCGATGGCCTCTGAAGGATTACTTGGTGCCAGATCTGGTCTTGTCGAGATCGAGGTGTTAAAGAGCTTGAGTTTGACTATACTATGTCCGAAGAGCGATGGCCTCTGAAGGATTACTTGGTGCCAGATCTGGTCTTGTCGAGATCGAGGTGTTGATGAGCTTGAGTTTGACTATACTATGTCCGAAGAGCGATGGCCTCTGAAGGATTACTTGGTACCTGATTTGGTCTTGTCGAGATCGAGGTGTTGATGAGCTTGACTTCGACTATACTATGTCCGAAAAGCGATGGCCTCTGAAGGATTACTTGGTGCCAGATTTAGTCTTGTCGACATTGAGTCTTAGGCGAACCTTGGTTCGAGTATACTCTGACCGGGAGGTAAAACTCTGAAGAATTAGTTAGTGTTCCCCAATGTTTCCACCTCTTTGGAAATTAGTTGAATCAAACAGTACTTCAGGATTTTCCCATTCTTAGTTATAATAATTCTCCGTGTCATCACATCATACATTTGCATAGTAACTCATACGGCTGACTAGATGTTGCCGATGTAGAAATGAATTTTCGTTAAAAGGTCACTTCGTTCTCGAGATATTCGCCGACGCTCGGCCAAATTCAATAGAGGAACGTTCACCATCATCGATTCCAGTGTTATCTACATAGACAAATAGCACATCAAAAATTAGCTACATCCAAAATATTTAGTTTTAAGTTTATTCTTTCTTAAGATATCCTGATGACAGCAGACAGAAAAGACATTGTGCCAGCCCCCTATTGTTAGACTTTCCTAATGCTCAGCCAATTATTTATAATAAGACAACAGAAACAGCTGAAATTAAAATCTAAGAAGCAAAATTACTCAATAAAAATTGCAAATTAATCAAAGCATGCATTTGTAATAAAATGTATTTTCTGCGATTTTATTCTAACAGATCATTAAAACTACGGCAATGTAAACTCCTTACAAGTATAAAACAAAGTAGCTTTTACCCATAACAAAACTCAATTAAGTTTAAACTAATTTTTTTACAATAAATCTATAGTTTTTCTTAGAAAACATCAAGAAATCTTTACAGTAACCAAGCAAATTTAATGAGTATTTCCCCTCCCTCATTACGCGATAAAATCTACTAAAACACCCGCCTCTCGTAATTAATTCCAATAGCAATACTAAAGTAAAGCTTTGCATAAAGCCTCCTTAATGTGCAGCGATGACAAATAATGCCAGATGTATATCGGGCGCGTAATAACACAAACTCTTGCAGCACATTTTAAAGATTGACATGGGACAAAGAAGGCCACAGAATAATCAGCTGCTTTCTCACAGCTGCATCAGATGTTGTGCCTAACTGTCTGCAAAACTGTTATCTTCTGCATATATCTCAGTTTCTGGCTGTTACTCCGTAATTAAAATTAATAGCGATTAATTACTACCATAAAATATGCAGTCGGTCTACTAGTTAGTCTTACATGTAATAATCTTTAGATAATTTTTAATGAGAAGTACCTTAACTGTGTCTATAGCATTACATGGAATTATCATCTCATTTTTATTTATTTCTTAGAGTGAAATATTCTAACTGTTAAGTGTTTATACTATTAGTCCTACAATTCACTATCTTAAGATACGTTTTAAGTGATGTAGCCTAGTCAGGCTAGCTATCTGATCTATGTCTTTATTATTACACTTTACTACCTTCAGATATGTTTGAGTTGAGTCAGACTAATTGATCTATTCAATATCTTCAGATACATTGTAAGTAAGACAGGGTAGCTAGCTGGTCTATTTCTCTATTATTACACTTTACTACCTTCAGATGTTTGAGTTGAGTCAGACTAATTGATCTATTCAATATCTTCAGATACATTGTAAGTAAGACAGGGTAGCTAGCTGGTCTATTTCTCTATTATTACACTTTACTACCTTCAGATATGTTTGAGTTGAGTCAGACTAATTGATCTATTCAATATCTTCAGATACATTGTAAGTAAGACAGGGTAGCTAGCTGGTCTATTTCTCTATTATTACACTTTACTACCTTCAGATGTTTGAGTTGAGTCAGACTAATTGATCTATTCAATATCTTCAGATACATTGTAAGTAAGACAGGGTAGCTAGCTGGTCTATTTCTCTATTATTACACTTTACTACCTTCAGATGTTTGAGTTGAGTCAGACTAATTGATCTATTCAATATCTTCAGATACATTGTAAGTAAGACAGGGTAGCTAGCTGGTCTATTTCTCTATTATTACACTTTACTACCTTCAGATGTTTGAGTTGAGTCAGACTAATTGATCTATTCAATATCTTCAGATACATTGTAAGTAAGACAGGGTAGCTAGCTGGTCTATTTCTCTATTATTACACTTTACTACCTTCAGATGTTTGAGTTGAGTCAGACTAATTGATCTATTCAATATCTTCAGATACATTGTAAGTAAGACAGGGTAGCTAGCTGGTCTATTTCTCTATTATTACACTTTACTACCTTCAGATGTTTGAGTTGAGTCAGACTAATTGATCTATTCAATATCTTCAGATACATTGTAAGTAAGACAGGGTAGCTAGCTGGTCTGTTTCTCTATTATTACACTTTACTACCTTCAAATGTTTGAGTTGAGTCAGACTAATTGATCTATTCAATATCTTCAGATACATTGTAAGTAAGACAGGGTAGCTAGCTGGTCTATTTCTCTATTATTACACTTTACTACCTTCAGATGTTTGAGTTGAGTCAGACTAATTGATCTATTCAATATCTTCAGATACATTGTAAGTAAGACAGGGTAGCTAGCTGGTCTATTTCTCTATTATTACACTTTACTACCTTCAGATATGTTTGAGTTGAGTCAGACTAATTGATCTATTCAATATCTTCAGATACATTGTAAGTAAGACAGGGTAGCTAGCTGGTCTATTTCTCTATTATTACACTTTACTATCTTCAGATATGTTTTAAATGAGTCAGACTAATTGATCTATGTTTCAATATCTTCAGATACATTTTAAGTGAGACAGGCTAGCTAGATGGTCTATGTCTCTACTATTATACTTCACTAACTTCAGATATGTTGTAGATGAGTAAAAACTTCAAAGTAAGAATTAACGAGGCTCTCTCACACAAAAGATTTTATCATATTTTGCCCTTTTATATCGTGACTATACCTCCTGCTCTGTGGTAAACAAGTTTACCCTAATGAGAAAAGATCAGAAAATCAAATCACCAAATCTGAACCATTTGCTCCTAGTAGCCTACTAATTTAATAATCACCAAGATACTTTATTGGGAATCTAAGAATTAAATAATAAAACTATTTGTAGGTCTAAGGATATTATCCATTTTACGAATTTACGTAAGCAATATTTATTTTAAAACTTTTACCGGATAAATATCTCATGTAATTGTAACAGCAAATAGCATTAAAACCATTTACATTTTTACACCGTATTGATCTAACCAATCCATAATAAAATTGCATTTAAGTTTTTTGGGGTTAGTCTTGTCTCGGTTTCTTATATCCTCTTAAGCAGTAAATAGTCGGAGACATTTTCCTCAAACTAATGTTATACATTTGTTCACAAATTAAAACTAGTAAATTTATATTATGTACCAACAAATCTGATCTTTCTCTTTATAAGTCCTTGCTTATACTCCACCCTCTCCCACTGCACAGATCATTCGATGGATTCGTCCAAAGATTAGTCAAAGTGCCTTCAGTCAGGATCGATACAATCCGCAGTACAGCGCACTACTCGTGGCAAGGAACAGTAGGCCAGGGATTAGTTCGCACTCGGTGAGGGTTGAACGGCTGTAATGTGTAATGCAGTGAGATGGACAAACACGTAGCTTGAGCGGGAGCCTGTAAACCTCTTGCACCTCAGGTAATACCATGAGCGTGTGTGGGTGCGCTGGGCCTGAGAGCTAGCTAGAGTCGGAGCACTCGCCACCCGCTAATGGAGCGGGCTCGCGGGCCGATCATCCCTCTTAGATATTTCCGCTCTGTCTGGCTTGCTTACAGCCGCCTTGCAGTTAAAAGCTCATCGGACATTTCATGATATTATGAGACTCCTTGCTCATCTCAACCTCACATTTTGGAACAAATGTGTTTCGTGAACCAAAGGTGATTTTGGTTTCTGAAAATATTCATAGTCGTCTAAGATAATTTCCCTGAATACATAAAAAACATAGAAAAGTAAGCAATATTGAAATATTGTACTCATGTCCATGTTCAATCAGCTCAAGATATAAAAAGGTAAACTTTTACAGTACCTAATATAAATTATCGCTTCATATTGGGACTAACATGATTGTAATTCATTTATAACTTAAGGACATTATATTAAAAAAATTATATTGTTCTAATAAATAAAATAATGAGACTCCTTGAAGCTATAATTCATATACATACTGTACAAATTTTAAAATTATATCTTCAGCCGTTTTCAGTTCGGCCTCATGACAAAATTGCCTACTTTAAAAGTATACAATTTCAGTTTAAATATTTTTTCTACTTATTTGAATTTAAGGAATTTATTTCAAATAACTATGGAGTTTGTCATTACAATTAATTCACGTATCCAAAATTGATTGCTAAACCATATTAATGCTCTTCTTAGAATCATTTTACATCGACCGCATGGTACTTCTTGGGTACTTAATTAATGAACAACAGCGATTTTTGCTTTTAATGGCCTAAGTCTTTTGGAAATGTTGGAACTTGAAGTATATATAATAGGAACTATAACAACTGGACATAACACAGTCTTTACCAAGTAAAATTATTTAATACATTTCGGTGGTTTATACGTCAAAAGTGAGGATTACACACAAAAGATGGATACAGTGTAATTAGTTGTAAATGCTATTATAATGATATATCAGGTTTATTAAAAACATATATTATTCCTTCAGAATAGAATAAAAAATCTTTATTTCTCATATTACCACATGATTAAAAGCCACACGGGACGAATTATTCCAGAGGAAAAAATATTATTACAATATATAACTAGTCAAGAGTAAAATAAGTAAAATAGAAAAGAAAAAAATCTATCATCTGAAAGTAAGCGACAAGATTAGAAAAACGCCAACGAAACTTCTGTACAATACCGAACACACTCTACACTCTACAGACAACTTTATATTGCTCTGTTTAACATACAACATCACCGTTGTAACACCCGATTCTGCGAGTTAAGCTCTGTATATTGTATTATTTGTTTAGGATTTTGCATATTCATCCAATTTTAAACAATATATTTCTCTACTGGATAGAAATATGAAATGTAACAACTTTAAATGCTCTACACGTGATCTATGGAATAAAGGTTAATATTGCGTGACATCGATTTTGTAATTATGTATGGTGTGCAGTTAAACATAGGAATCAACTTAAGTATCTTTTTAATTGTCAGGAAATAGCGTTGGGAAAGTCATAAAACAAATACAACGGCCAGAAAACCACATAAAATAGATAGAAGTGTAAAACTAATGTTACAACTAACATTAACTAAGCTCACATTCTATTGCCTTTATAGAAATGAATGGGTACGTTCTCGAGTTATAGCGCGGGCAGACAGATGGACAGAAATGAAATATTTTCTGTCTTTTCCCTAACGCTCAGCTAAAGAATATACTGAGTGGGGATTCCACCAAACCGGATGGCATTATGTGGAGTTAGTTCACTAGAAAGCTACAATTTAGAAGTCAACTAGAAGCATTAGCTACTCTCAATATAACCAAGTTAAGAAGTAGAGATAAAGTAATAACATGTAGGAGATGGATTATAGATAGATGGCTTAATTTAGTGATTTGCAATATAGTTTAAGTCACAATGTGCACCAGGAGTCGAGATGGAGTAAACTGGAGATGGAGCAAAGATAGATGCAGAAATTTATAAATTTACAATATAACTACAAGTCACAAAATGTATCAGGAGTCGAGTAGGAGCAAGGATAGGGGCGTAATTTAGTAGTTTACAATATAACAGCTGCAAATCACACTAGGTACCAGTAGTCGAGATGGAGTAAGTCGAAGATGGAGCACGGATAGACGTAGAAATTTATAAGTTTACAATATAATGAACTACTACTACAAGTCACAAAATGTATCAGGAGTCGAGTAGGAGCAAGGATAGGGGCGTAATTTAGTAGTTGGCAGTATAACAGCTGCAAATCACAGTGTATACCAGGAGTCAAAATGGAGTAAATCGAAGATGGAGCACAAATAGATCCTAATTTAGTAGTTTACAGTATAAAAATTGAATTTCACAATGTGTATCAGGAATCAAGATGGCATAAGTCGGATATGAACACAGATAAATAGTATAATTTATTAGTTTACTATATAATAGCTGCAAATAGTGATGAGTCTAACTAGTCCTAAAAAGTAGGAGTCTAGAAGGTTTAAGTCAGATATGGAACACGGATAGATGGCCTTATATGGTAGTTTATAGTACAACAGCTGCAAGTCACAATGTGTACCAGGAGTCGAGATGGCGTAAGTAACAACTCCGGCGATGGATAACGGATGGACGGTTCTATCGGTGATACATCAGCCAAGGTGTCCCACCTGCTCCTGGTGAATGAAGACAGCCACAGGCAGGGATCTAGGGCTGTTTACCCAAGCCGATGTTAATGTAGGTGGTAGGTGGCGGATTACGGTTTCCGCGGTGACACCTCAGGCTTATTCCGCACGGAGAGCCCACCACAATGGGCTCGTTCTGGGAACACGGGCGTGTCACAACACGGCTGTCAGTGTCGCCATTAGGAGCGCACTAATCTGCTCATCTCTCAGCAGGCCAGGTGTCACCACAGTCCCTCATTTAGTGATGGAAGTACGAGTGGTTCACGCGACTGTGATGTTATGATAGCCTGATACCCGGTGTTCAGGGGAATTTCTAAACTTCAATGAAGTGCATACAAAATAGGATGTGTTTACTACATTATGATGATCCAGTAACTAACTATCTGTCATCATAATACTATTAGTACATGCTGTCAAGAATACTACTAACTCAGGAAAACACACACAGGAAAATATTTAAATTATCAATCAAACCATCAGAAATCTGCAAAGAAGGAGTGGCTTACTCGTTATTTGATACAGCAAAGATCTTATGCTCATATAAAGATGGATTAAAAGAGGAAATTAAGAAAGTTTAATCGGATATTAGACGCACTGGATAACCTCAATTAGTAATAAATAAGTGCAAACGAACTAGAAGAATCATTCCCGAGTCAGAAAAACAGAATAGTCATAAATTTTGTAATTATGTGTTTGGTTAGTTATTAACCTGAAGAAGAGATCAGATTGCAGATCTAGAAACGTAGTTTTACTGATTTTTTGTATCACTGAACAATGGAAAATGTCCGGGAAATCCAGTTTTCTTCTCAATACTACTAATTTTAGTATTTCAGTTATTTTTTGTAGCATAGCTGTTTAAAAAATAAAAGAGCCTATTAGAAGACAGTCGTTGAAATAAATGGAACAATCCTAAGTGGATATCACGTCTTTTCGATAAGTGCCAATGAAAGTTTATTCTACAGTTATGACTTCTTTAAACAAACAATCCAGTATTCGACTATCCAAATTTGTATCAGGACCTTGACAGACATGTTTATAAATGAAGTTCTCTCATTGTTTTGCTTTTTCCTTGTGAAGGAGAACTATGTGCTGCCTAATAATAATCAGCAATATTATTCAAAAGAAGTTAATTCAAATTAATTTAGGATTTTTATGTGGACCATTCATTATAGGATATGGAGTGTTCTGTACTTGTTACAAACTGAATGCCATTATTTCAGTAAATTCTCTGATTACTTCATTATCAAAGATCTAAACAATTCACCAACCAAACATAAACTCAGTACACTGGCCTCAGCAGTTATCTCCTGTAGCTTTATTCGTGTACATAGTCGTATCGAGGGATTTCCAATGACTGCTGTTCAGTTCTATTTCAGTCCCTCATGAATCATTCCCTAGAGGGTATATATGATTTTCATAGCTATTGTTATTGCTACAGGGTGGTTTCTCTGTTTATTAGAGCTATGAGTTATTCATTACTATGAATAACTGTGCTCAATTACATTAGCTTATCTCTAACTCACATAATGTTATCTTAAGTAATCTGTCTTTGATCATTGTTAAATAAACGAATTCAGTATAACACTTATAATCCTAATTACGGTATTATTTAAACGGAAACAGATAGTGTCAAATAGTAAGTCTCTTAATACATTAATCAAGTCAACATTATTTGCTATTAGGTATTGCTCGGACTACCGGTGTATCACAAGGCTCTGTATTAGGGGCTGTGCTATTCAAAAAAACCAAATATTTTTTCATCAAAAAACAAATACGTGGCGCTACAATGTCAAACACATGGTCCAAAAGGCATTGTCAGTATAGCTAATTTCAAAGTCCATGGACTCTGTTTTCCAAGAGAGAGACCATGAACACGATGAAACAATAATGCATATCGAGGTTTATCCAAAATTGCTGTACAATCAGTTAATGATGTAACAATTAATAAAATATTGATTTTCACGTGAAAAATAAAATTTTCCCAATAGTTTAAAGACTGATAATACCTGTTTCCAAAACTAACAATCCTATTTTTGATAGGTTTTGTTCTGAATGGATAGTTTCAGTTTTTTAGAAAATTTTTAGGAAGGCTTGAATATTTCATAGAATTGGGAGCGATTAAAATGTAAGTTGGGTTGGGGGAGGGTAAGAAGGGCGATTCCATGGTTTGTAAGGTATGACGAACTGAAATGAGTCATGCAACTCAAATCTGGCACAACTACTCTGCAATATCTTATTTTTGAAATACAATTAAATTTCTATAGTGTACCAAAATACCTTACTCGGGTCACAAAGTAACTTGAGCAAAACCTTAATTTTCTCAGGGTGTATAAGATATACAAAGTCTGAAATACTACTTTATGTGGTATCCAATTTGTCTATTCAATAAAACAAGAATGAAGCCTGTTTGATTCATTTTGTTACCATTTTTGTGATTCATATTACTGTAAAATTTAAGTTAGCTCTGTTTAACAGAATGAAAATCAACTGAAACTTTGTTAGTTTTACTTATTTTTAATATTGATAGTACCGTTCAAAAAGCTACATTGTTTGATACTTCTTCATTAAAATTACAATATTTTACGTTTCAAAAGAACACGAAAAAATATCGTTGAGCAAATTAAAGTTGCATGACATTAACAATTAAAATAGTAGTAACGCAAAATAAGTAATCTCTAAATGGTAAGTATATTTTAAACCAAAGTTATGAGTATGACTTAAATACTTTGGCTCACAAACTGCACCATTTACGGAGACGTACCAATTATCGCTTGCTGAAGCATAACTTTCTTTACTGATGTATAACCAACTAAAGTACTATGCGCAAGCATGAATACTCACTAAAATCTAAAATTTTATTTTAAATAACTAAAACATCTAATGTCCTTTCCTTGTTTGAAGTTTTTTTGACGATGGAAGGATTGTGAAGGTAACAGGACTTTCCGGCATTTGCCATAGTTCAGTGATACAAAACAAATCAGTAATAGACTACTACGTTTCGAGATCTGCAATCTGATCTCTTCTTCAGGTAAATAACTAACCTTGCACATAATATTACAAACTAGGTTGAAATAAACAAGTCATACCAGACCGTTGTGACACGTGTAACTAACTAGGTTAAAATGAGTTAACACACAACATGGTGGTTGTGATTCCTGGATACGCGTGTCACAGCGCTCTGGTATGATTTGTTTATTTTAATCTAGTTTGTAATTATGTGTTAGGTTAGTTATTTACCTGAAGAAGAGATCAGATTGCAGATCTTGAAACGTAGTGTTACTGATTTTTTGTATTACTGAATGATGGCAAATGTCCGGAAAAATACTGTTTCCATAACATTTAATGGATTTTCATGTTACATTTTTTATATTATTTGCTTGTTCAATTGTATTTTGTTATCATTATTTCAAGCAATTTACAACATTTGGACAGATGGAATCCTCACGACATCAAGTCCCAATTCAGATTGTCGACCTCGAAACTGACAATTGGCCAATCAGGGAGAATCGCTGTCACTGACGGTCATGTCCGCGACGTGGAGTCTCTATTGGCGATTGTTTAAGGTGAAAGGTGGAGAGAGCGCTTTTGTCGCCATCTGTCACATCTGTCCTGTCACATAACCAAATCATAACGGAAGTACACAGTTGTATTGTTGAGTTTTCCCAGCCACGACCACAGTTACTTGACCCTTCTCTTCCTTCCTTCGCCCGCTACTTCTGCTGCTGATGTTTGTTTAATTAATAACAGAGCACGACCGCTCTCCGTTCACAGCAGCGGAAGCGGCAAGTATGCTTTAGAAAGTAACCCGACAATAACAACAAAACAGTCGTTACAACCAATCGCTTAACTGTGGGTAATCAATGTCAAAGATACGTCTGTGAACAATTACTGCAATTTAATGAAAATTGCTGTTAGAAATACAAAATAACATCGACATATTATGATAACTACCGAAATGCCCTGGTACGTTTGATGGACGATAGAGAACCGGCTTGTTTACCCCTCAACGTAGTGCACAGCTGGTTGGAACAGCTTTGTAATTAGCGATTTAATGAAACTCAGGCGGAGTTGTCAGAACATGCGGGGTAAACCAGACAGTTTTTTTTGAACTTCTTCCTCGATTTCATTATTAACCTCTATTCTAATTTCAGATCAAACACACTCTGAATTGTACCCGTTACGAACTCGCTTGGTTACGAAATAGCATAAAGATGACCAAGCATAATTTTTTTTAGTAGCAGAGTAATTTAAAATAACAACAAAACTGGATCAAGTACAGATCCCTGAGTAACGCAAAACCTCATATAATTTCGTTTGAATAAATTCCACTACTATAAAACTTTTTTAATGGCACGTACTTTAACCGCCTGTAAGTCTTGTAAAAAATAAATACGTGATATATATAATTACTTTTTCAATTGTACCTTTATTATCGTATGAAGTTCTTAATTCGGATTTCAACACATGTTACCTATATAATTCTTGATGTCCACCAGCAAATGAACCCTTGCGGAGAATTGTTCACAGTACACAAAAAGTTCTTGATATGCATAGACATTGTAATATTCTTCATTAGAACCTGACTAATAAATTATATCCGTTTGAAGTTTTTTCATGAATTTGCCACATTTTCTGACAATGCAGGCTATTTAGGTATGCAAAATGTTTTTTAGGAGCTCATCATCTGTCGTCTAAATAAATGCGGGTCCGGCACGGCCAGGCCCGCATTTATTAGACAAAACTGGTGGATGCATCTTAAATAACTACAAAATTCATCATATTTTGGTGCAAGTAGTCTTTATAAAATAACATGTGTACAATTTATGACCACTAATACCAAAATATAGAAACATTTTTTGCCAGTCTAATATTTATCTGCTAATAATACTTCGTTCCTAACAATTTTATAACATTCTTTAAATTTGTTTAAGGTACAGGTAGTGGAATTAAATGCTGTAGCCTATATCTCCAGTTATTTCCGTTTTTATCCCCAAAAAATTTTCAATTACACCAGGATCATTGTTTCTAGGATTGGTTCTACCTTCATTAAGAAGATTGTTGGCAAGATTTGAGCCACTAGTCATGGTTTTCTTCAGTAGTCTCTAAGGGGTTTCTTAAAATAACCGTGTGCATAGACAAAACAACAGTTTGAGTGATCATGGATAGCTCTTGTAAAATCTTTCCAACAAGCACAGGGCACCATTCCAGTACTCACTTTTTTAGGATTTGATCGTATCTGTACCAGAAATTATAAATCCAGTGTATTCAAGAAAGATCATTATATATGATGTGACGCAACCAATTTAAGTTCAATTTAGGAGCGAACTTTTCCCAATACCTTTATGTGGTCCTTTAGAAAATAATAACTAAAGCGTTGTGGGGCAGAATCTGGACCAAAGCCAGAGGAGGTTTTTGATTATTAGCTGTTAGGTTATTAATAAAGTAGATTTAGATGTTAATTAAACGATTTTTGTTATTAGATCCAATATATTAGGGCCTACTGTAAACACTACCACTGATTGAACCTATTAATTTTTATGGAAGCTAACAACCTCTTTACCAGTTGTCAACCAAAATAAGGAAGCATACTTCAATTACTTCTTGATTCCGCCGAAGTTTTTATGATCTAATGGTAATGGGGGGGGGATCTTCTTATATTCTATACATAGTTACCCCTACAATTAAAGGTAACGGAGAATTTCGTTTTTAAAAGGCGTGAAAATGCCATTTGTATTCCATTGTATCAGTGTTTACTTTACGTTCATTGTGTTATTGCACATTTATCATATTGCTGTTCATTGATATAACCGAACACTCGATTGAATCGTAATGTTTCGGTTACACCAACTGAAAGCGCAGGAATCAGACTACGGTCGCGGCAAAGCACGAAAGGTAACGCGGCGGTAGAAGGCATTTCCAAATATCCGCCTCATCTTCGGATCGATAGAGTGGATGAAGTAAATCCGTACGTCTCAGGGGGAGCAGTGTGTCAGTGCCACCTGATATCGTCGTCAGAGTGCGCCGCCCGCGCCGGAGTGTATTGGTATCGGATGAGGTCGATAAGGAGAGGAAGTGGTGATATCGACCGAGCCATGAGCCAATCCCAGGCGACGGGACGCCACGCCCTCCACTCTCACTACACAGAATTAGTGCTACTGCTACCTCCGTTGCTAGCGATACCTACGTACTGTACTTAACTTAACGCTCGCTCTCTCTCGCTCCACAATCAGCTGATCATTGATATTCTGATCGTGCCATCAGCACCCTGCCATCATCCCCGTGTTATTCCGGCACCAAACAACCGATTTGTACATCTGCAAGTTTGCTACCACCGACAACTTGTGTATTTGCAATCTGTCAATCTGCACAAAAACTAGCGGAAATTCTGTTTCCTCTAAGGAATCGAATTGTTTTACGAAAATGTAGATGCGGATTAGTTCGTAACTTATGGGAAAGTATCTTTCATCGATGTATTACTGTTTGTTCAATACTCGTTATGACATTTTTAACAACAGCAAACAGCTACTTTCATGAGAAGTCAAAATAGGGTTTTGTATTAGTCACCAAAAAAGAAAGATCATAGTTTAATTCGTCTTTATTGTTCTACTATTTAAGTATAAATTGAATTCAGTTCACTTTATAATTATTATTAGTGTAGCGTGTAAAACTGTTTTACTCTAAGACAGCAAGTGTTTATATTTATTAGTGCACAGTTATGGATATGAACTACGCCTTAAAATAACAATAATTAGTAAATAAATAATTATTGTCTCTAACAATAAAAAATATTTTCTTTAAAATATAATCGAGTGACTTCAATTTGTAATTAATGCTGTATAAAACAAATTTGTCATTTTTATTATATTTAAGAAATGTTGGGCTATTTTTATTGATAAATGGGTTCATTATTTCAAAATACATCGTTAGCGTAGTTGTCGATAGTGAACGACACAGTCAACTCGTTGACAGGCCTTCGTATTTCGTATGGACCTTCTTAGGCATTTTAGTACTTAGCCAAATGGCATAATTTAAGTGTCTTAACAAATGTAAAATTACTCTTAGTACTTTAATTTTACAAGATGTTTGCACGTCACAGTGTGAAGCACCATTGTCCTTATTTATATGGTTGGAGGATGTGATTGATTCCTTACAAATTAGATTCTTTGTTAAATATAGTTTACACTACAACTAAATATTACGAGCCAATGATACTTTTATGATAAGTATATAGGTAGGTAATGTAGGCGAGAACTTCCTGAGGCTTGAAGATGATAAGGTCATCTTTGGAGTCTGTTACGGATAGGGGGCATGATCATTAGGTAGATATGGAGGGAAGGGTAGATTCAATTTGAAGTATGAGTTTAACTCCAGTTCACTTCCTCTTAGTTCATCGTCTGGAATGTGATGCTATAAAGTCTTAATTCCTTGAGGGGTATATCAAAATCTCTATCCCTTCAGTCTTATTACACTAGCTCAGATTCCCGTGGTATCCTGAAGGTATGTACCGCTACTTTTTAAGGCGAGGTGCCTTCAAGAATCTCTAAGATCAAAACATTAGCTGAAATCTTCACCCCTTCAACCAATCCCATCTCGCGAAACATAACCTAGTAGTCCAGTGTCTCCAACAGAGACCATCTAGAAAACCTCGAGCCGACAGCATTTCAGAGGGCAATTATCTTTATTACGAATATCCATCATTGAAGATTATTCTCTCTCGCCTCATCAGTAATGGAAGCTTGAGTCTTCTTTTCATGAATGGAGAGATTTCCCGAATCGTCCTTAAACTTTAATCTTCATTAGGAAAGATCGTCATCCCTGAACTGTATACCATCTGTAAACCTCCAACAAGTATAATAACGCAGGGAACCTCTACCTTGATGGCGAGATAACTCTAAGCGTTGACATAACATAACGCCTGTAATCTGTTGCGGTCATTAGAAGTAATCACCCTCTCCAAACCCTTGTCATTCTCATCCCTTGTCTCGTACTTTCTAAAGGTGACGTAATCGAGAACGTTTTCCATGACACCACCCGTCCAATTTGATGAATGATGGGAAAATTCCTATCCCTGGTGGAAAATACATGATATCTGCAAAAACATTTATATCAGTTAGTCATTATTCCCTTAAAAGTTAACAGGGTTTCTAATGTTTTTTATGTTTTGAATTTTATTTATTTTTTGGTCTTAAAATAATGTGTTATATACAGACTCTTTAAAAAATGACTGTTAATTTTGAATTCACATATATGTTTTATAAATATAAGATAATTAATCTATAAATACAAATAATTCGTCCATTTGATAAACTGTCAGTGGTTATAAGAATTAAATATATCATACCAACTTTTTAATTTAATATAAGTCTTTTCCTGATTTATAACATGTTTAAATTTGAACCTCAAAATGAAATACGCAGCTAGACTCGCTTAAATAATTTGAGATTTATACTCAATTCAGTGGTTGCTTAATGATTTGTGGTAAAGAATTAAGAATGAGTATTAGTCTTTTAAATCCAAAGGTATTACGGTGTTTGTAATATTGTAATACCTATACGGAGCCTTATAATGTATGCAAAGTCGTAATAAACATAACGTAAAGTATAATTTTACTGGCTTGAATATTTGAATTCTACTATAGGAAGTATAGTATAAAAACTTTTTTAATTATTTTATGACCCAATGTCCTATTTTTTAGTTTCCTGTAAGGATAATATTGACAATTTAAAATACGACAGCTTCAAATTGATCTTTAAAAATAGATAAAAATCATTCCAGTTTGTCTTTCTATTTAGGGACCAGATGATCTTTCTCCGGGTTTACTGAAAGTAGTGTTAAGAGAGTGGAGTGAGCCAGATACGTTTTTGATCACTATCGTGTAGAGAGATTAAACAAATTATTAATCATTTTTCACACATCGGCGTATGTAAATCTCTAACATTGATCTAAAATTACATTAGAGATCGTATTATAATTGATTTTAACAATTGAAAAGCAGGATGATTAATCAAACCAATCAATTGATTGATTAAAATGCAGATACATCCTACTTAGCGCATAACTTCTTGGCTAGCCTAATGGAAAATTTAATTCTGGGGAATTGAGAGAATCTGTGCAGATAAAATGCAATTTGAGAACTAATTTGGATTGATTATCCTTAAACAGATTTACGTTTCGTTACAAACTTGATTGCAATAATGGAGACGCTCCCCTCTACATTCCTTAACTAACATTCTTACATTTGATTGTAGGCCTACTTTAACTTGTTTGATTAAACATCTTGTTTCGTCATTATTCAATGTTTCGTAATTCACTTTAGATGAGCCTTCTGACAATTTCTGTCGTATAACTCATTATGTTAACACGATTTGGAAGAATTATATTTATTCACTAATAAGTACATTATTTCTTGTGTACATACTCTCAATCGTATATGTATTATTTACTTTTAGTGTTGTAATTGAATATAACGTTGTTCATAGTTTACAAATTTTTCAATGAGCTGAGATTTTTCTATAATATATAATGTTTTCTTATACTTTATTTATGTTGATGATACTGTATTTTATCACCTCTTATAACTGATTTTTATATATAATATTCTTTTTTTTGTACAAAACTTTGTTGATGGTAAATCGTCGGACAATCTAGGAAAGAAGCATTGTGTATGGATTGTAGTTTTCGCCCTAATATTTTATATGAGTATTCATAATTTCAAGTTTTGTCATGACATGTTTTGATTTTAGTGTATCAAAATAGAAGTGTTCTGATTAAATCTATTTCATTATCTATGTATTAAATGATTACATACGGAGTACGTGTCTTTAAAGAAGAGATTCTTCAAACCAATTTTCACGTAGTTGATTCATTAAACCGGTATTAACGTGTCTACTTTTTAATACAACCTAAACAAATCCATTACTTTTTAAATTTTTTAGTTATAATGTATATTCTAATGAGATTTTAGGGTTGTATTCGTTATACGAATTGTTGACTGGGTAACTTTTTCAACTTACGGTTTAATTACAAAGCCAGGTATGTAACAACTTTACTTTCCTTGTCCAAGTTGTTTGTGACACTAAATATATATTTTATTAACCATTTAATTATATTATAATGAATTTGGTAATGCTTCTCAAGCGAGCGCAATAAATCGTGCAATTATATATAAATTTGTATTGAAAGGAGTATTTAAATCTTATGACACATTATACAATTTAAGATGTAAAGTAATAGATGAAATGTAGAATAATTAGTCCAGTATTGTTAGTTTACTTTTCATAGATCCCCATGTAAACTGAACAAAGGTAATACAAATACCAATAATTATACATGTGTTTGTGTGTACATCCCATACTGGGACAAAATATTGATTATTACTATTTTATTACAGTTTTTATGATCATAATTTACGAAGAAACCCTTTTCCAACTGGAATCATTGGTACATAGTTGCTTAATATACACAGTATGAAATCTATTTTATTTTAAATGGTAGTAAATAATAGAGGAACTTGTCATCTTTTACACGGATTATATACTTTGGTAGTTGATCTAGCCTAGAAAATACTAAACTACTAAAAACTTCATGCTGCTAATTTATTAAGTCTATTGGTATAAGAATTTGTTGTTTTATAGCTTCAATCTACTATTGTTAAATGTACTTAAAAGATGTTGCTAAATCTTTGAATTCGATCTTCCTCATCATAATTAATTTACGTTTACAATCTTAAGAATAACTCATTTCGACACATTGGTTTAAACGAAGTGACATTGAAAATATACACAATTACAGACGCATATAATTAAGTTAAAGGGCCTTGTTCTTATTATATTAATCACCTAGTGAGACAACCATTCGTTCATCTTAAAAGTTACAAAAGTAAGTCTACACATGGGCGTATATAGGGGGCTAAATGGGGTCAAGTCCCCACCAAAATTTTGAAATAAACTTTAAAATTGCACTCATTAGTTTTTTTAGGCTAAAACACATTATGAGGTTTTAATGCACAACAATTTCTCCTTAATCACTCAGTGTGTCAGCCCCCCTTAAATAATTTTCTATATACGCTACTGGTCTACATTGATATCCACTGTAGCGTAAGGGTGAGGCTGCGGCACTTTATCTAAGAGTTCACAGTACGATTCCAGGGTCGTCAATAAATAGCCTATTTAGAAGTAGTTTCAACAGGTTTCCTTTAACAACGTGTAGTGTAACCAATCAGAAACCCATCCGCGTAGAAGAGTCACCATGAAAAGACTCCAATAAATATGATTCTGCCATGACTTACACATTAAAAATCCATCGTTGGTTATTTAAATATCAGTTACTGAACTGTACTTGGGTGCGTTTACACGAGTCCTTTGTGTAAGCAACGCCTCCAGGTGTCTTCTGCACTCTAAATGGAAACGGTCACACTAGGCGGCACGGCTGCGCAGCGCGTGGTCTTGTGATTGCAGATTAATAGGCAGCTGGTAACGAGCTACCATCAGTCTTGGTGGACCATGACTTATGTTCCCGTCATCCCTGCTGCATGATGACGTCTTCATCGTCTCGTAATGATATCTCCAGTCGTCTTCCTCTACTAGGATACCATTGTGCTGAGCTGTTGTGACCAACGGACGTTCTTGGACAACATGGACATCCAAATTATTCAGTATTTTTGTTGCGTGCACAATTTTGCATGTGCAACTATAAAAACTATTGAGCTGTAATAGGAATAAAAGATATAAAGGGATCTAGACATACCTGGCGAAGCTTGGATATATAAATTCTGCGCCTTGAGTATTGTACTGATGACGTTTAACGGGACAACAAAGCACTTTGAAATACAGTTGGTACTACACGGAATTTAAAATTCGTGGCAAAATGCAGCGAATTTAATGGGTGAAACTATGGCGTAATAACCTAAACTAATTAGTTTTCCAAATTGAACGGGATACCATGAACACAAAATGTGAACATAAACATCAAAATAATGATACCATGATGCAAGAACAGTGTCTACCAGTAGGAAATGTTTAGGAGATGTTAAGAAAAGGTGATTTAAAGAATAATGTGTAGAACAGAAGTGACATGAATTTGGTACCCTGTGGGTTGAGATCAAGGAAGAATTACGTACAATAATCATATAAAAGTGAGTTAATCGTAACACTATTAATTTATTTGGACGTTAAACAGAAAAATTCAGACCTAGAAGTGTGTCAAACCTAAATAATGGCACTGTTCAAGAGGTAAAGCAATGATAAGCTTATTGAAAGGCTACAAACTATCAGTGTTCAGCATTATATGTTCAGCTTGGACTTCATGGTCCTGAGTTTATTTTAGAAAATATAATACCTGTAGTTTTGTGCCTCGTACTAATCATTATTAGTTAGAATTTGAATAGCTTAGTTGTGCTATGAAATAAGAAATCAATGCAACGGAGTACTCAAGGACCTGGCAGAAAGGAAATAAAGTCCACTGAAACGACAATAACTATTTCCAGAACGACTGAAAATTGATAATGGATAACTCACATTTTAATTTTTCATTCCTATTAATTATGGATGGTTTCAGTTTGATGGTCCATGGATACAACACACACAGTTATGAGGCTGACTGGTATTGGTGGTGTATGTCCTGACTAACCTAACTTGTGACAAAACTGACTGCATATTTAAATGTTCACGCTTTTGGTGAAAGAAACCAACCCAACAAAATAACTTCATCACATGTATTAGTAATGGCATATGCTTAGCCTTGGCTGTGTCTCTGTTTACTAATTTGTTTATTTTGTATTTTCTCGTTGAAATCTTGGTTATCTATAAGACTCACGTAAACATTTTAGAATTAAATTGGGACTTTTTGTGCCAAAATCAATAGTGTACCTCCTTGGATCAAGAAGAACCTATATACCTATTTTCACGTTTCTAAAATCTTTTTATCAAGAGTCATCACACAGACAGATAACACGATTCTATCATTCTAAATACAGAAAAGCTTTAGATTTTGTACTTATATTTTGACCACCTCTATTCAGCTGCATGCTTTCCGTTTGTTCTATTCAGATGCTATTTCCACTTCTGCTTTCTGATCTGTACATGAAATTGAAGACTGTTGCAAAGTGTACGTTTCGAGTTGGTCACGGTTTCAGTTGTTCCCTGAATGTTTCTCCTGTATGAATTATTCAAGGAGCTCAGCAGGGGAGACCGTAACGTGGCGGAAGCGATGTGGTAGCGGTGGCAGTGGTCGGCCGGTGCCTGTGGCTGATTGGCCCAAACATGATCACAGACGACGATCACGGTTTAGCATCGCAAATGAACCGCAATCACAGGCTGCCACATCTGCATACTGCTCGCTAATCAGGTTAGCCAACTGCACACGGTATTTACCTAAATAAATTTACAATCCGGCAGCCTTTATCTCGCCCCATTAACATCGCTACTGTATCAACAGCGGGATAACTTGATTGTGTTTGTAATACATACAGAGGCTGAGCACGGCCCTGGTTGGTTCAAGCTGATTGTTGCTTGATTTTGGCATTCCAGTAGACCATTGCTATGGCACATAACGTATTGCTATTGTAGGAGAAGCTTTATTAGAAGTACATAAAACATCTACCGAAACAGCTCGCTATACACAATGTTGTCATATTAGTAAAATTGAGTAAATTATATAAATCATGGACTACTATTTGTTAATATCTCTATTGATAACAAAAGGAGGATACGTTCTGAGTAAACGGCTGATGAAAGATTGTAAAAGCTGTACAATTGTGTAAAAGCAGCTATCACAAAACGTCAAGTATAGTACATAAAAGATTGCTACGAAATAGTTATTCATATTGGTATGTATATTTGCAAAATGTTATGTAGTTTTTGGCTAAGCATTAGCGAAGGCTACCACTGAGAGATTTGGTACAATTTTTCGAATATCTATCTTTGTATCTAAAGGGTATCTCGATAACAAATTGAGATATAGACTTGAACTTTCCATGAACCTCTATTTTGAAACAGGAAATACCAGGTTCGATGATGATGTATGTCTGTGCAAAAGATTTGCCTAAGCATTACATAGTTTATAACACAGGGGGATTTGTTGAAAAAGAATTGAGCTGTGTAATAGTAATTTTGCACGAACCTTCATTTATACACAGGAAAATTCGTGATTGACGATGGTTTAGATTCGTGCAGTGGATTTAAATGAGCATCAGCGAACTCTATTCCCCAGGGAGATATCTCGAGAACGAATTGAGTTGTAGATTTAAACTTTAGCAAACTTAATTTATACTTAGAGAATTTAAAGTTTCCAGATGGCGCATGTTCTTGTGATTTGGATGAGCGTTAGTGAGGTCAATCATTCATTATGTCTAAAAATCTATAAGTAAGGGTATCTAACTTAGAGTCAACATAGAGAATGCAACTAACGCCACGTCCAATTCTGGTACATGAAATGGTACATGTCTTGACAAATTTATCAAGCTGATCCACATTTTTCAGAGACCCGCAAAGCTGACTGAAACTTTATTGTAGTGCCTGGAAACATTTGTGTTGTAGTTAGGAGATAATCCTTTTTACCGTATTTGAGTCTTTTTATAATAACTCTTGTACGTAGTGGAATTCTAATTCTCACACTGGATTTAAAAATGCTATAATTCCAGAAGTATACAAAGCCTACAGTTATATCATTTTAAACGAAAGAGAGGTAAATGACCTGTGAAAGGCGCGAGCCGACATGCAGACAGACAGACACCCGACACCACAATTGGCTGAGCGGCTGTTCCACAATTTGTCGCAATTTACCGAACAAATCTCCCTTTGTCCGGGGTTAAAGATTTAATAGGGCCCGACACTGGATACGGGCAGCCCTCTACCCATTAGACCACAGGCTAATTAAAAAGGGCATCCCTTCACCCACCGCCCCCACCGCAGCCGTCTCCAATGTGCCCATCGTTTTCCGCTTCATTTGTCTAAAAACCGTGTAAATCGATTGTTGGTTCTACAGCAGTCTTTAATAGGGCAAGCGAGTGTTACCGTTACTAAAAAAGAGTAAATTTGGCGAATTATAATACGAATGAACTCGTGACGTAACACCGATTGAACTTACAGTGTGAACACTTACATTCTACACTTGACTGCCACTTCCCCTTTGAATTGTTAAATCAACACAGGAATTGTGGTGGCCGAGTCGTGACCGAATTTAAAGATTACCTTAAACATCACCATGTCCTGTCCAGTGTTTGCCCAGGAAGTTATAAAGGGTAGCCTCACTGTATGCACGCGGAATACCGCAAGGAAATTTCGGTGTAATTCACTTCACGTTGTATTTTTAGCAGCAAAGTACTGTAGGGTTGGAGAGAGGATGCCAAAGTAGGATGTTTAAATTTAGAATGTAAAACATAAAATGATTTATGAAAACTTGAAATTAAATTTAGCACAAAACATTATAACAAGTAATTTACGTAGTCAGTTTTTTTTTCTTCAAAAGAAATACAAAAGTATGGTTCTGAAACTTTTGATGGTAAACCAACATAAACATAACAAACCACCGCACACATTTATGATGATATAAAGTGTACGCAGTATCAATCTTTCAATTTACATTTAAATTACATATTGTTATTTATTTAGTTTCATTGCTTTAACTGTTATTTTATGATTTGTGACATGTTATTTAATGAGCATTTAGTTATACTGCTTGTTACGGCCTTTATCGTGCGTGCTGTAGTTGCAATCTTGTGTTAACGAACCTCTAATATGTAACAATAACGTAGATAAAATGTAATTATATTAAGGAACTTTTTTCAACCAATACAATGAAAAACATAAGAACCAATATTTATAACTTTTTATTTTGTGAGGTCTTTCGATAGCAAGGCTATCTCTTCAGAGTAGGTATCGAAAGGCCTCACAACAGGAAAAGTTTTAAATATTGGTTCTTATGTGTTTCAATGTAGTGATTGAAATTAAGAATAACTAATATAAGGTCCATCTTCAACGTCTAAAGATCCTATTGGCGGACTCACTTAATATAACTGTATTGCTATAATTACGTAGCATTGTGTGGCATCAAAAGTTTTTTTAACAAATAATTGTACAAAAACTATTATTACAGTGTAAATACAAAATTGGTCAATACATAATAAATAACAAGGGTATATTTTAGCATTTTCTATAGGTGTGTATACCTTCTAATATTTGATTTATCTCTCAGTCGTTTGTAACGAAACCCTCTCAATTTGTTACGCGATAGGCACCATCTCAGGTATGTTTATCTGTCTTGACCATCAATGAGGAATGCTGCCTGCTTCTGAGGCATTAGTAGATAAAATAAGATAAGAAAGTTACCTAACCACGTTTCTTGTAAAACAAGGCGGTAAATCAAACTTCCGCAGAACACAATACATCATTAATAATAATTACAATTTCATAGATTCGTATATAAGGCTATGCAAGGTTTGGGTGGGTTAACAAAATAACCCAAAAATACAATCAAAGACAAATTGAGTTACGTGAATATCTGTCGTGCCCTTTAAAACAATGATTTTTGTTTTTGTATTAAAATTCCCCTTAACACTTTTATTTCTTTTCCAAATAGCAGTGTATCTGAAACTAGTCTCATCTGACCTGATTAAGATTTTTTTAATAAGAGTAAATATTTTGAGTTGATCACAAAATGTCTCCATCTCCAGTTTATAACATCACGATTATCTGTCCGCGCCGATCCTCGCATGTTTGTGAGCACGTAAATCTGCTCCGGGCGCTCGAAACAATTGTCAGCTGATCGGATTGACGAGTCAGCTGTTAGAGGCGACGACGGCTTACGTGCTAATCACCGCCATGTTTGGTTTAAATTAACCTCACCCCAGTTATCGGCCAGGTGGCGGCTCCCACCCGACTTAGCCAAATGTTGTTGTCTCTACCAACAAGCGTGTGTCGACTCGCTATTGATTTTTGGTTGCAAAACATTTGTCGCGCCCGGCCCGGCTGTTGCCTCTGTAAACAGATGCACTCTGTTCATTCCTGCGTCGCTGTGCTGATGCAGCGGTAAAACCCCGCTTGGCATTCAGCAATGCTGAGTGTAGGCGGCAAAAAGCTTAAAACTTAAGCCGCGGTAAGCCTGCGGGGCTTAGTTGTAATGCTTGGGGACTGAGGGAGGGAGAGCTATTAATGGCAGTGGTGGTGTTCTCGCAGCTAGAAACGAAAATTATTATCTTAGCTGCTGATAAAACAACTTGTCTACACATTTGAATATAATGTTTAATAATAATTTGGATTTAATTGAGTGTCAATACTAATAAACAAATATCATGTATTCATGGGTTTCCATTAACGATTTAAGATTGTAGGTCTTTCAAAGGCCGTCAAGCATCTGAGGTCTGAAGCAGTTTTTTGCCGCAGATTCAGAAGGTATTCTGCTTGGTACGTACTAGTAGAACAGTAAAACATTAGCTTGTCAAGACTTCCGCGAGTGTTTACATTTCAGACTAAATAGCTTGACCAATCTTTGTGATAATCTTTTAATGAAAGAAAATTCTTTATACCAATTGGAAACAGCATTACTGCTCTTATACGCAATATATTATAATTATAGGTTCCTTTCAAATATTCTGTACTCATAATAAAAAACTGGTTTTGAGTGAGTTAGCTTGTACATTTAGAACATTAATACTGTATATTTGCATCTCATTTTGAACAAATTAAAAAGAAGGATTTGGTGGAAAATATTGTGCACTGTATAAACCGTAAAATAATTATGTGGTAAACGAAATAAAAAAAAATAATAAAAATAACAATACAAATAATTTATTGGCGTTCCTGATTGATTTTCCATCTTATATCTGATCACAATAGTAGATTCCAGATTTCTTTATGAAGTGTTTTCATGCTTTCGCGTCACAAACAATGGAAGCTCTATGAAACAAGCAATTGGCTAGACCAGAATATCCGTAGTCGATGATAGATTTAACGTAAACATGTGGCTCACCAAAAAAGAATATCTTGCCCTCAGTACTCCAAAATCACCCACAATCGTATCAAATCAAGATAAATCCAAATCAAAATCACTTACAAAAACACATAGTACAATATTTGGATACGAAATTATACATACTTGGGCTTCAGAGGAATGTGCGTGGTGATGAGTGTATTCCTTGTCGGTTCACTTGTTTTACTATAAAAATTATCAACTGCCAATAAATGCAAATCCTTGTAATAAAATGAAAACTACATATTAACTGAATAAAAAAAAGAACTGTATTGCGGCTTTAGCAGCATTAAAATCAGTAATACACTTATCTTCTTAAATTCGTGTTTATCTGTCTGTGCAATAAGCTTTAAGAAAGGTCCCTTAAGCCCTTGGTACAATCATGGTAAAAAGGTTCTAGAGATTTGAAACATGGTACACAGGGTTCTTTTATACAAACAGTATTGATTTTGAAGTCAAAAGATCAAATGCCAGGCCGTCTCTGCAATATCTCATGGCAGAAAAGCTTTAGTGATTTGAAACTTGGTGTGCAAATTTATCTTGGTCCAAGGACGAATTATTTTGATTTTGGGGTCTTAAAGGAAACGGGGGTCCGTTCATCTGTATGTCCATCTGTATTTCGTTACGTTCTGTCAAATACTCCGTTGATACTTTTATTATTTATGAAAATCTATTCCTTTCATCCAAATAAAATTGTGAGCCGAAATTTGCACGGAGTCTGGCGGTCGCAGTCGTGGTCGCGGCGGGTAAACAAGCGGAGAGGCGAGGCCAGGGCAGATGATGCGGACTGTATCATTTATGGCATTGATGTGTCAACAGTGCCGAGTTTATTCTGTGGGTTGGCAGAAGTGGGAGTGAGTGAGGGGCCACTGTTTGTCCTGTCCACACAAACACAGTAATGTGACAGCTGTGACTACTGCTAATTGTAAACACAGTGTCGCCAACATATCACCTCACCTAATGCTGCCAACTGAACATGTTCTTCCCTCGGTCATCGTATTACATATCTATGTAGTAGTAGAGAGCAAAGTTAAAAGTTCTTGGAATATTTTGTGTTTTAAACAGTTCAATCATGGTTTAGAAGGATAGTAAAGTTATGAAGGTACTGGAGGGGAGGTTTTGAACATAAAATATGTTAATTGGGGAGAAAAAAAGAATTAATGACTGGGAAACGTTCAAGGATCTTAAAAGAAGAAAAGAGCATATTTTTACGAAGAGAGGAAGGAATATGATAAAATATGAATATCTATATATTACTAAACATTTTAAAATTAATATTTAACTGTAAACGTCCTAAACATGATTTATGAAAGCTCAGTCAATATTAGTATAGGTTTACTGTGGCGCAATGGGACTAAATGCTTTAATTTTGAAGATATTTTAACTTTATTGTCTAAAACCACTAAGCATTGAGGGATGAGAAAATAGCACTTTTATAAAGAACGATCACAAATTTTGGCTGCTATAAAGGACCTCAGGATGGGCCCCATAGAGGCAGTGCTCAGTTATAACAGAATAAGTGTAGAGAGTATGCTACGTAGGCTATAAGATGAAACACAGACATCTCATTGGAACAACAGTTGACAGCGCGATCCTACGGCTAAATCAGGTACTACCCTACCACTTCGGAACCTGCGCAACCCTAATCTTTTGGTTGGTCACAAACTTACAGTGAGACGACTAGATTGGATCCTCATTACACTTTACATTTCATTTTACCTATTTGTGTTATTGCTAAATTTATAGGCCTTCTTCATAAAGTATCATGAAAATTATTTCAGCTGCCGTCACTTTAATTTCTTTCGGATAATGTTTTCCGTGACTTTTCTCTTCGTCGCCCACAACCGAGTTAGTAATTTTCTTTTCTGCCATATTGTTATTCCACATTGTATACTACAGTTTTGGTTTCTTCTCCTAACATAATTTAATTTTTCTCGTGACTTGAAAGCAACTGGACCCAAAACCTTTCCTCTTAGTGCAAGTAATGACTTGAGATGATGACGAACCTACTCGGGATTATTCCGCAATAACTAAATAATTGATTGGTTCTTTCCTAATGTCCACAGCGATATACCGAACCACTGTTCAGGGCCAGGTGTGTAATAAGACAATCTGGCCGTGATGTATGGTGTGCCCGTGTCTCATCAGCGGTGTGCCGAGGTCCGCTCATCAATGAGCTCAAGGTGCTAATGAGCGACTGCAGCGCTGCCTGTGGCCAGGTGTCGGCACTACAACTACCTCACCTCCCTCATTTGTCACCATTACGTCCGGTCTGACAGCTTCATTTACATTCCTCCTCACATCCTATTGTTTTACGCCCGTCAGCTCGACATGATCATGGTCTCTTCCTGCGAGCCGAGTGGGACTTTATTACTCCTCCCCTGACACTAGCGCTTTACTGCACAGTACCGTGTAGTCGTAAATTTTACTGGTTTCGTCAAATTACTTAATCTATTTGGTTTATTGCTCTTCGAAACTTTAATAGTCGCTATGAGCGGGTTAGTCATGTACTGCGTTACAATTGATCTCTTCTATTACTGATATTTTTATTTATTTACATTGATAATATTATCTGGTGTGCAGCGTTCTACCGATATGTAGGTCTACAGTAATCCAGGTCGTAGCCAGCGAGGGGGTCCAAGGGGTCCGGACCTCCCTCCTATTTTTCAATTTTTTTCAATTACTTTTTTAATAAACAATTATTATTATTTATTATTAGTCTGTACTGCGGAAAGATCGTTCTCGGCTAAGAAACAAGTCAAGAACGTTTTAAGGAATAAAATGGGGCCTTACTCTGTCCACTACGGGAAAATATCAGTTGTCTGGACCCCCTCCCCAAAAAAATATTCTTGGCTACGTTCTGGTAAGTAATATGAAATAAAGTCTTGAGATTGAGAAAATTAATGTTAAAGAAACAACATTCTTCAAGACAAAAATATTCTATGGTGATTTAATAAAAAACTGAGTTTTATTGTTGCTCAAAACAGCTGATAATGTACTCTAAGCAACTCTCTGAACTATATTTATAACATCCATCTCAGGGTATTTCAATGGATTTTAAATAAACAAAATAACAAGAACTTCGATAATACTTAAATAATCACGAGTTTCAGTTATGTGATGTGAAGGAACTGTTAAGGAATTTGTTTAATTTTTCACAATAAATTTACTATTGACACCATTTTACGCTTAAATACTTCTCAAATTCTGTATTTTCCCAGTTTTCATGTTGAACATTCAGATAACAATTTTTTTAGCGCTACCTGTTCAAAACCCAGCATGTTTTAGAACCCATTTAATAAAAATTACTGGCCACAATGATAATTGAAGAGGTATCTCAACCCTTGAGGGATTGAAAGGGCGGAAGGGCAGCTCTAGACGTTTCCAACAAAGCCCGACATAACCCATCTCATCCCCAGCTGTTACAATATCTACTTTGGACTGGTACAACTGACAAAGCCGACAAACGAGACCCAAATTAAGGTTATATAAATAACCGAAGAATAAAATATTGATAAGCTATTATATATGTTATGAAACGGAGGGGCAGAAGTGGGTCAGGTACAAAGGGTTGAGGGCTCTCTCTTCACTGGAGTAGAGTAGACCGCACAGCACTGCTGCTTCTCTCGCTACCACAGTCCGACGTCTGTCTGTCTTTGTTTTAACAAAACCTTTCAATCACACGGCTCGAGAGCTCAAACAATCGACTGGAAATGTAATCGCAATGTTTCACCGATTGTCCGTCTGTCAATCTGTCAAGAAGAGTTTGTCAGAAACATCCAGTTCTCTCACTGTTACACATTTTATACATGACTATCTCTCAGGATTTTAAACTGAGACATTGATGTGTAAATCCGATAACCCTCAATTGTAGACTATTTTTACACTATCAGTATGCTTTTTTGGTATCAATTTACAATATCGTGACCATGGAAAGGTATGTTCATTTTTTTTCCTGAAAACTACAATTTTTCCTGAAAACAATAGTAAAAAAAATCGTCGGCAACGAAAATCAAAGGAGTTACGATTTTTTGAAATTGTCTGAAAACTCTGTTTTTGACAGTACCTCTGGCAACACTATCCATATTTGACAGTTTGGTATTACTCCGCGGCTCTCTCAAATAAAGAAGGGACGCCATTTTGAACTATTTTGTTCCTCCGTGTCTATTCTTAACCATCTAGTTCAGTAGTGGTAATGGCACACCTTTGTGTTGGATGTTCATTAAGGTAAGTGATAAGTTACTGAAATGATGCAGACTAGTACGTTAATCCTGTCAACGATGCCTGCCCGCTGCGCAGTGCTGCGCACTGCTTGATCTTTTAGGAAAAAAATTAACTCGAGCTTGCAAAAATCGAATCCCAGATCACGTGATGCCCCTGATGCCCCTGCTCCTTAACGCAATAATGCCCGAAAGGCATCAATATAATACAATAACATTCTTTCCCCCCAGTTTATATGCACCTGTGATAATAATACTAGGTTATAAATGCCCAACCCATGAAAAAAGTGCATTTTCCATGGTCACGGTATTGTAAATAAATACCGCTTTTTTCATTAAATCAGTTAGTTACTTATTTAGGAAAAAAATGTTAGAAATACTTAAGTATTATCCCGGAAATAGGCAGATAAATCACCCACTCATTGGGAGGTTAACGAATTATCTTACCATAAACAACCCATGCAGCGTTGGTGGTAATTTAAATCCACCTACTGAAGTTTTAGCCCTTGAAGTTCATACGGACGGTCCATGTCCAACCACTGATTTTGGCTGAGCGTCATTAAAGCCGATCACTCAGTAGGCTGGCACAAAATTTCTTTTGTCTGCCAAGGGGATGTACACATTCATTTTTTTGACGATGTGTTTCTGTACGCAAAATTTGTCGTAAATGAACTATAGACTTAACATTTTCCATGCAACCTGTTATATGACACTTGGTGTATAGACTACTCCTATCTTGTTTCTATATAAGAAACGTCGAGTCCTACACCGTCGGTGGAACAAGTCACTCTATGAGTTTCACCTGAACTTATACGAACATTTTTACATTAGTCATAAGGGTAACAGTGTGGTAACGAGAAAATCGCAGAACAAACCGATTTGTAAACAAACTGAGTAACAATTTTAAACATGTGATCCTGTAACAAGTGTATCCCAACTGTCAGCAAGATATCTACGTGAAGGATTTTATTAGTAGACATTTCTATCTTATTTCTGTGTTTCACGCATCTCGAGATTGAAATGAACTCGAAATGTTGTAGGCAACTTCATTTAAGCCTTTTACGGTACATATTGTCTGGCGTATTTATAATTTGTAATATTACGTTTATTACTAAAATAACGTGAAGCACAACTACTAAATGCTCCACTACTTGCCAATGGCGCAGTGTAATAGGCGGTTATAACAAGATAACCAAATCAAGCAACGTCGAGCGTGGCTGCTGCTTGGATGGGTGACCGTTGAGTGATTCTGTCCCTGCAAGCAGCCTGCCTGCCCAGCCATTGGTGGTAGTTTCGAAGTCACCTTTAAGCCGTTTGTCCCCAGGTTAAGTGCTAGAAAGAGCTTATCCCCTAACTTTAACCTTTGACTGTAAACAAGAAATAGTAATTTTAATGTTTTATCACGTTCACGACTACGATCTTTCACAACTGCCATGGTGAACAGATCGAGTACACACTGGGCTTTTCTAAAGTGCGTCTTGTGCCCAATGGTGGTACACGTTGCTATGCACTTCATTATTGCTTTCCGTTTTTATTGTTTGCCTATCTTGGTGGTTTGTTAAATCCCGCGCTTAATTAATAAATACCTTAGACTGTCGTGTATCCCGTCGGGCGCACCATTGTTTAATTTCTAAGGCAAATTAAATTTTTTAGGTACCCCTTGGAGTAAACGGAGAAAAATTGGAAAAAAAAACATAATTAAATAACTGTTTTTGTGCAAAATTGCGAAGCCTACATACCTTTTTCGTTACACTTAGACGTTTGACATAAAAAAAATTGATTACTGTTTTTTGGCATTATTATTTAAATATTTGACGGCAAATAAGAAAGTCAGGAAAAAACGCTGACGCCGTGAACATGTTAAGGAAATTCAATCATAAAAACAATTTAAGTGTCTCTAGAGATTTAACGAATCTTTCTTCCTGTAATCTTACAGATTTAGTATTAGGCCTAGTAGTGGTCTAGCTGATATTCCTGTTCCCCGAAAGGTCTCTATTGGGTTTACACTATTGACACTGTGTAGAAGGACACCTAACTAGTGTCGGGTGTTGCTGTAAAAGTGGCGTTGTCTTGACAAGGTGGTAATGAAGGGAAGCAATCAAGCCGTGTCTAAGACAGGATCGGGCCGGGGCAGGGTCGTGTGGGAGATTGATTGGCGACGATCAAAGACCCCCCGGCGACCGCGGCGTGAGACTAGCGCCACGACACACACACATCAGCTGACAGTAATCGACATCAGCTGTTCGGCTCTATCGCACCAGGCGGCAAGTGGAGTTCTATTATTAATTATAGGCAATATACATGTCGCTTTTCATAAAAACAGTTATGTATTTGTACTACCTTAATTATTTGATTTCATTTGATGATGATCAAACTGGTCAGTTCAATAAGATATCGCGATGAAGTGAATAAAGTGCATAATCTTTACTTTTACTTATACAGAAGTTTACTTTTTTTGTGACAGTGCAGAAATTCCGGGAGAGGCCACTACGTTACCGTATCACATTTGTTTTACAGCGTCTTTGAGGAGGAAATCTAAAATGTACTATAAAAGAGGATAGAACCCTTTGATATTCTTAGCCATAATCCGGATTGAACTGAAAATGATTAAAGGAATGAAAAAAAAACTTGCACCTTAAGGAACTAACTACTCACTTCATGTGTATGTTTACATTTTGTACAACACATTTTGTTATCAATTTTTACTTTTGTCTGTTCATCGCTATATTATTTAATAGATAAATTTTTACATTCCTTAACCTTACGTTTTAGGATTTGACAGCAGAGGAAGAGAGGAGATATAAGTTTTCGAAACGTTGTCAGGTATACGTCGTAACAACACAAAATAACCAATAATTGACTTTGAACAATGAAGTGATTCAGATCGTATATACATTTGTTATTAACTTGGAGAAATATATCGACAAAATAAATAGCCTATATAATGTATGAGATGGTTTTACTAGAGTCTCTTGTCTCCACCAGACAATTCTATCCAATCATCAACAGCTCACCGCGAGAGTGACGCAAGACATAACCGCAGTATTGTACGAAATTCCGTTTTTGTAACAATTTTTGTACAAAGTTACTGCTTCATACTAATAAAAGTTGCGTTTTAGAATTATAAAATAAATTTGAACAATATTTCTATAGTCATATATTTGACAACGTTACGAAGAAGTGTTTGTTTGCAACAAACAGTACTGTTTATCAATGATCATAACTGGCAGTTTTGGAATAAACAATGCTCACTAACTAACTATTTATAGTGAAACGGAATTTTTACTTATTTCTGTCTTTAGATGTAGGATTATGGATGATTATTGAGTTCAGCATGATATAGTCAGAAAATAGGACATTGTCATAGCGTAGTATTTGTTTTAAATTGTAAGTTAAGAATATAGGTTTTAAAATATTCAGAGTTTCTAAAATTTCGTTTTAAGGTGTACTATTGTAAGAACATAGCCAGGAACAAATTTTAGAGGAAGGGGAGGGGGTCCAGACAACTGATATTTTTCCGAAGTAAAAAAGTAAGAAAAGTAAGGCTCCGTTTTGCTCCTTAAAAACTTCTTGAACAGTTTCTTTGTTGACAACGGCCTTTCAGCAGTACATGTCAGTAATACTGAATTATGTAAATAATAATAATCGTTTACTTAAAAATAATTGAATAATTGAAAATTTAAGAGAGGGCCCGACCCCTGGGACTCCCTCGCAGGCTACGTACTGTTACTCTCTGATTACCGTAGTGTTTTAAATCATAAAGACTAGTGCTTCACTCTGTAATAATTGGAGTGAGAAAGAGTGCTGCATACTGAGTAATGTTAGCTACACCTATAGATATCAAATTCAAAATAATCTGGCGAACCCGACATAGGTAATGTAATAGCATTAAACCATACATTTGCTCCCCTTTCTAAGTGCTGGTGTCAAGTGCAAGTCTTTAGCAAGTCAATTCTTGTCTCAGTACGCGGCTTCCGCAGCTGTACGAACTGACTCCAGAATTGCGCAGTTGACATTCGAATGTCTTCTTTCTCTTCTGTTCCGTGAAAAGATCCAAGTGGTCTTTAACAAAAAAAAACTCTTGCCTACAGCAATTCTAGTTAATATTTTTACTCAATCCCTTCATTCGTTCCTAAATTCGCTTAACACCCCAACAGTATGATATGAAATGTGGGATTGGTGAGGTCATAAAGCCAATAAGTTTTACCTGTATTAACGGGCAGTGGCCGTATCACCAGCAGTAATTGCAAAAGAAATTTCCATTAGTAACCTAGGAGGTCTTTCATAACATAAAGCCTCCATACCCGCAAGTCAGGTTGACATAATAATTCTACCAATCTTGTGGGGAGGAATCCCAATTATAGATAAACCAAGCCGTTATATTATGTCAAGCCGTTGAAGAATTCGAGAAGAACGCCCATGAGCAAGAATAGATTTTATATCTGGATTGCTACAATTTAAAAAAAAGGAGAAGTATTATCTTTTAAACTTCATCCTGCTTGTCCCCATTAGCCTGTGCGAGGATCTTATAAAACAGCAACAATATTAATCTATACAGTATACAAGGTCGATGTTATATTGGCGTTGAAGGGTTTGAAAGGATAACAGGATTTCGGACGTTTGTCATCGGTATAGGTTATAAAAGGTATAACAAAACGTTTCGAGGATCGGAATCTATCCTCTTCATCAGGTGGGGGAGATATTAATACATACAAAAATAACTAACAGAGAGAAGTAAAGAAGGGAAAGAAAGGGTTCAAACGTACCCAAAAGCTGCGTGAAGTCCGGTCAAGGCGTTGTCACTGCACAGGATGCAGTTCATAGGATTTCTGCAGATCCAAAGTTGACCACAGACCAACGGCTCTCCCAATGTTTAGCTTGACTCCCATTGTGAGGGAGAGGAGGTGGTTGCATGGTCTAAGGCAGCGGACTTTGAGACTGAGTTTGAGATAGATAGCGCTGGTTCAATTCCTTCCAGGAATGTTGCAATTTTTATCAGTATTGTTTACCTTGTTTAAGGAGATAGGCCTCTCCTTAAAACCTAATTTTTCTGTACCATTAATTCCACCTGGGCAGTAAATAAAAGGGCATTGGCAACTTCAAGCAAGAGGCGAGAGGATTCGATTAACGGTGTCATTTTTAGTTGACAATGGCAGATTTAACATCATTACCGACTCACGGTTCTGCAAGCCGTCGGGGATGCCCACCAATTACCAAGAGGCGGCAGCCAGAGAAGCATTACGTTAGCCGAGCCGGCTCGTGAGTAGCGGTAAGCAGGCATTGTACGCCGAGGAGCAGCACATCAGCGTGATATATACTCCGGTAATTAGGGCTGGCAGATATATATTTGGTGTTAAGCCAATCATGTTTGAGAGATGAGCGCTTTGACTCGCCGGCCCATCAATCGCCTGCCAGGCCCAGCGCAACGCGTTGATGGAGGCTCCATCGATACTTTCATCTTCTGCACGGTGCGGTGAGGTGATCAGCACTCGCAGGAGTCACAGAGCCCGCCAGGCCCATAGCAACGCGTTGATGGAGGCTCCATCGATACTTTCATCTTCTGCACGGTGCGTTGAGGTGATCAGCACTCGCAGGAGTCACAGAGCCCGCCAGGCCCAGCGCAACGCGTTGATGGAGGCTCCATCGATATTTTCATCTTCTGCACGGTGCGGTGAGGTGATCAGCACTCGCAGGAGTCATAGACCCAGCAGCAAGACACCGCGTGTCCACCTTTCTGTGCACAGTAGATATGATTAGTTATCATCTTTGCAGAGGACGAGGTTGTCAATATGCAGCCAAAAAAGCATGTACGAAAGATAGAACTTGGTAACCATTACCAGGTTGAACATTTAGAAAAAAGACCTTTCTGCTAAGCGAGTCAAAGCACATTTTAAGTTTGATTGACTAGTTCTAGTTATTCTTTTACCGTTCCAGGATCAATAATCTTTTAATTACAACCAACATGGACTTGTTGAGAACGGGTCAGATAAGATTTCAAACACATTTTGGCATGATGTGCCTTCAATCCTTATATTTATATCCTTGATATAACACCTTTAAAATGATGTGCTACTTGCTAGGGGTTCTTATTTAAACATTTTGACACTCCTAAACTACCCCATTGGGGGGGGGGGGGAGAGTAAAAATGTTCACACATAAAAAACTTCTAAGTTGGTCATATAAACATGTAGCAAAGTAAGTCACTTCGTCTTTATTTATAACAAAGTTAATAGAGGAGTGAGACTTTTGAAACACTATGTATTTCATGAAATTCGCTTAAAGCAATACAAATTTTAATTTATTATTTGTATGGGAAGCGGAAGGTGAAATGGAGCAAAATGCAACGTTCACATTTTACAATAAGTAAAAAAAAATGAATTTCCTTAAGTAAGTTACAGATGTTAGTATTTGGTGATTGGATTTTGTTGGCTCCTTCCATATTTCGTTCTGTCGTTTTATTTTTCGGATTTTGTATTACCACAAATGCATTGTTTAAAGCAGTACTCTTTTATGCTTTATTTCGTAATCTAAAAAAACATAATATTATTTAAAATGCTCAGGTAATTTCAAACGATGTTTAAGTAACGTTTTTACGGCATTTAAGTTTTACTGAAAGATCCTGAAAGAGAGAAAGTGGTCGATAGTGACAGAAGAAAGGGACATTAGGTTCACGAACCAATAAAGCAAAGGTGATGGCGAGGGAAGCACGATGAGGTAGCGAACACCTCTCTGCCACCCTCTCACAAGCAATAACGTCTGAATCGCAGCAAATCCAGCCTTATCGGAGAATGGAGGCAGTTTTATGTTGCCAGCTAATAATAGGATATTAGTGAAACAAGACCGGGCCGGAATTAACATAAAATACGAGTCGGCGGCGGAGGCAGAACATCTCTTTATTAAGATGTCGTACGTGCGTGTACCAGCCTAATTACCACCAGATCTATCTAGTTTATGTGTTGACCGGCACGCATTCTGTGGGCCGACCCCGCGCAAGCTTTATTGGTATTGCCTCAGATCGGTAGAAGCACTGATGCCTATCTCCTATTGGTATATTAACCGATTGATACGTTACATTCACGAGTGCCGCGCCGCGGCGGGAGAATCTTAATGGCCGAAGAAAGTCCATAATGGACCAGGTCCAGTTTTGGTTTAATTTATTTTATCACTGACGATCGTTGCTAATTCTGCGGTCATTGGTGTTCTTTTGCTGCGGAAAGCGGCTATGAATCAACCCGTATTTAATGGACTGTCGTAAATCATTGTTGAAGCAGGAAGGTTCGTTCCTCAGTGGTATCTGGTCATGAGGTACGTCTGGGTTGAAAAATCGACTAAACACCTTTTTCATACGCTCTTTTTCAGGTATGTAATGTTTACGTGTTTGACAAGGACACAATCAAGGAGAATAATTTTGAACATCTAATACGGCGTTGACCTGTGATGCTGAAAAGCCGGGCTCCTAGTATTCTGCATCAAGAAAATGAGCAAGGGGAGGTGCATCTTGTAGAAGAAATCTGAATTCTCTAATAACAAAGAATTTGATGTTTTTTCCTTACTTAACGTACTATCCGTACCTTGTTTTGAGTACAAGATCACAACTATCCAGACCTTCATATAACATGTTATGGCTACTACAATCCTAAATATATTATGAACAAGACTTTTCCGGGCATTTGCCATCGCCCAGTGACACCAGAAATCAGTAACGCTACGTTATGAGATGTGTAATCTGATCTCTTCCTCAGGGGGATAACTAATCTAACACATAACTACAATCCACGTTAAAATAAAACAACCATACCGTAGCGTTGTGACACGCATACGCCAGGAAATCACAACAACCATTCTTGCACACTAGCTCTAAATCATGCACTTAATAAAAACACTAATTATTAAAATCGAACGCAAAAATACAGAGCACAATAGGTTTGTAGTAAACGACCAACTGAGAACTGTTTCCTTCACAATCCTTCAATTGTCAAAACCAAATTTCAACCCTAACTCTATGTAATTTTCTCACTTTCCATTTCTCCTCATTAATGTTCACGAGATGTGACAAGCATGCGGTAAAATACTCACAAATCTATGAATTGATCAAGTGGGCTAAAAATTCTAATCTGAGATAACGAATGCATCGTCTCCCTTCGACTTCCCACCGGCTGACCGATCCTCGAGACAGGAGTGACATTTCACGTTGAGACCTATCAACTCTCGGAGCTATTCAGGATAATTGGCCCTGGCATGAATGGAGGCTGACGATCAATGGTAACCAAGCCAGGTCCGGTAGCCCAGGAAGACGGGGTGGAGGAGAAGAAGAAGGCATAATAATGATAATAATTCGTGATCCGAGACAGCCGTAAATAATACGTCGTTAGTGGATGAGTCGCCGGATTGAGGTATTGTGCGGCCGATTATGGAGATCGGTCCAGTCACCGGCCTCTGCCCTTCCACTGCCGCTGCACTGATGTATTATGTGTTATTTGGCCGTTGTTATCCTTATGTTATTTAGATCCTCGTGACCGGTCCGGTAGCGCCAAACAACTCCTTCATCAGAGATACCATTATGCGCTTGTCCAAACTAAATACGCCTATCTAACAGAGCGATTGCCGAGGTGACGTGGCTGTTATTGTTTTCATTGCCCGAGTCGGTGTGATTGATTGGAAAATCTGTCAGTTGAGGAAGGGTAGATATTTTCAAGGTAAATAGCAATTAGAGGCTTTATCCCATTCGCATTTCATAGAAGTTAAGGTAATATGAAACTATCAGTTACAGAAGTACTTACTAGACATATTCACTAGATTTACGTTTGTTTTAGATTTAATTCCTAGTAAGTTTCATACTCCTTCGAGCAAATTTCGTTGTTACGGTTAATAGAGTTGAGAGATATGAAGGATAGAAATTGTTGACCCATAAGATAATCCGATTTTTCGTACATTTATTTTCTCGTTCCCGATAAGTGGTCAAGGCAAAGAGACTATTCTGACCTATCATGTTAGTGAAGTACAACGGTACAGTCCTTGCATATAATTACTTGTTATGACTTCCCAACTATCCGAAATCGTTTTCGTCATATGCGTTCAAATTTACTTGTAATTGTGTTTGTGCTGTCATTTATATTTATTTTTTGTGCATATGGCTGGTTGCAAGACTGAATATTTCTTGATAATAAACCATTATGACATTTATTTTGTTGATAATTCAAGTAAAAGACAACCAATAATGGATTAAAATGACAATCAGGTTCACACCGCATCAAGTAATATAATTGCTAACATTAATAAAATCCTGGTAGCCTATATTTTGGACTCACTGTGAAGATTCATCATTATTAAACGTATGTTAACCATCAGATCTGAATAGTGCAATAATTGCGTAGCTCTTACTTTCACACACCTGAGATCTCTAGATGTTTTCTCTTGAATATTCTTCGATGACCGCCTTCATAACACCCTTACCGATGCTTCTAGCAGTAATCTACGCAGCAGATAGGCAAGTTACGCTGGAAATGCTGCGAGTCCTACAAGAAGTATACTTAAGACAGGATGTGTCCTACATAATAAGTAAAAGTCACATTCAGAATCAGAATCAGAATCAGAAAAATCTTTATTCGATTGTTACACATGGTGTACATGAATAGCGTCACATGATTAAGAAAGTAAATGGTTAAGTTTACTAAATATGATTTACATTAGTATCTAACGAGATATAATACAAAGCAATTTTAATAACTATTGTGAATTGTATAAAATTCAGAAAAGGAGTGCAACGGCAGGTCAGTCAGGTAGCTTTTAAGTTTATTTTTAAATAATTTATTATTTTCTATTAATTTTATATTGCTTGGCAGCAAATTGAAAAATTTAGCTCCTATGTATATTGGTTTTTTACAGAAAAAGTGTAAGTTATGTTGAGCTACTGCCGTATTATTTCTATTTCTTGTATTATAATTATGGGTCTCACCACTTTTGCCTAAGCTATGAGTACGAGTCATCACTGACATTATAGTTTCATATATATATATATATATATATATATATATATATATATATATATATATATATGCACTGTAAACCGTCATGATACCCAGTTGAGGAAAGTGATCCTTCACACTTTCATTCCATTTAAGTTTTAAAATTACACGAATTGCTTTTTTTGTATCACTGAAATTGAATTAAAGTTTTTTATTGATGTGGATCCATATAATGAGATACCAAATATAATATGTGAATGGATGTGTGAAAAATAAATCATTTATAGAGTTTCTTGTGAGCATAATTTTGACATTCTGCGAAGAGCATATACACCAGATTTAATTTTTGAAACTATTTTTTCTGAATGTTTATTCCATGTCAGCGAACTGTCTAACGTTAAACCCAAAAACTTTACTTCTTCTTCCTTAACTATAGCCACTTCATCTATTTCTATATGAGGATTAATTTTATTTCTGCATTGGTTAGTACAAAATTCCATATAGCTTGTTTTTGTTGGATTTAAAATTAAGTTGTTTTCTTTGAAAAACTGATTTATTGAATCTGTCATTATGAGGTACACATTCACAACTAGGTGTAAGGTAATTATAATAATTTGAATGAACACCTTTTGAGAAGAGGTTTAGGTGACCTCCAACTCAAGTACGTGTCAATAAGACTGAATGGCAAGCTTTCTTGGAACATCCATATTAATAGCATTACTCACGTTCTCAGCCTCTTTAACAAGAAGGGGACCTTCAGTAAAACCTACTTGGGGACTAAATCCAAATAATAATGGATCAGTAATGTAATGCTCAAGGATCTGCCAAAGACTGCAGGCAATAACCTCACGAAGGTACAGTGTGATCTTGCTGAAGAGAGGCAATATTTGTATTATATTAAGGTTTTATCATGAAAGATGTCTTCTATATTTGCTGGATAAGAAAAGAAACACTCGCATGAATGTCAAAGCTCGAAACAGAACAGATGCACTGAGTGTAAGATAAAATAACGGAAGTTGGACGTTCCGAGTTTTTGTAATTCAATGGGTTACCAGCTCTTCCAAGTAGGTTATTTGGTGGATAGTTGAAACGCCACATAATGTTTCCATATCACTGACATTTCAGTAGTGAGCAGAACTCTTTTCATTCACGCACTGCCCATAGCAACCAAAGAAAAAACAGGAAAGCTTCGCCATTGAATCACATGGATTTCTTAAGACATGACATGAAACGATGATTAAACAGCGCATGTAAGATGTATGAAAAAAGAGTAATTTTTGTTATCTTAGGACAGGAAGCAGAGAAATTGGACGTAGACCTAAAATGACCTTTGCGCTGCTTCCGGATTGACAGGATATTCTGGACGGGTAAGGTAGGAGCAGCCCCCACCCCTGTTGAGATCCATGAGGAAGGATTGTGTGCATTGATCTCAGTCATGTCTTCTTAGAAGAAAGGGAGGCCAGCTCTATATCAGGCTCTCTAGTCAAAGCGGGCAGGGGTGGCACGCCCTTATGTCTAGGCTTTGAACAGTCTTTAATGCCTAGGGAGCCCCATCAACTCCAACAGTCATTCCCCGCAGTAGACTAGACCTATCGATCTACAATTGCACCCCCAATATCTCGATATTTGTGGTTAGTGATGTGCCACAACCGGACATCCATAGGATTGCATAGATTTGAGTGTACCCACAGGAGGTTCAACTGGAAGGTGTCAACCAGTCAGACGTGAACCCTCCTGGCCAAAAAAGAGCTTGCTCTCAGTAGAAGTTATTTATTATTATTTTTTTAATAACAGGAGAAGCCGACCCCCTTTTAAGCCTTATTCTGCCCGTCCTCATGGGCCACTGGCCTGTGCGAGGATCTTATCAAACAGAATAAGGGGGAGAGTCGATACAGTACAAGGTCGATGAAGTAATTCCTAATTTCATGATTTACTTTTTTGTTACCTTTTATGTTAAAAAAACAAATACACACCTGTCCATAGATCAAGAACTATGAGTTACTCAGGAAAGGAAATAGGAAGGAATCTTCTGGGGAATTAGAATCGAATGCACCTCAAATGTTTTACTTAATCCTGATAAGATTCAGGTATTCGAATCATGACTTTTTTCATTTTCATAGGTCACATTTGTCAGCCTGATCTGGCAGCTTTTTTCCCTAAATATAATGAACATTTAAAAAAAAGCCTACTGCTTAATTTTTTACACCAAAGCACAAAATCTTCCACTTGTAATAAATATTAAAATATTTGCATCATACATAACGATTCTTTTAGGGTCATTTAAAGAACCCATATAACCCAAATTAATTGAATTGCAAGTCAATTGTACTTGTTGAAAAGAGCCCATTAACTTTCTCCCACATGCCACCGTTGGCGGAGCTATCATCAGCTGCAGTATCTTAGAGCCATCCTAACAAAGGCGATTGTGAAGGATGAAAAATAGTGCAGGTATCCATAATAGGTCTTGTGTTTCATCTTTCTATAGCAGCGGCTCAGCTAACATCTCTAAATGGTCTGATTGGTGGGCGAGCGTGCTGTGTTTGGAGCGTGCCGAGCTTCCTTTGGCGAGGAGCTGCCACTGCAGGAGTATAATGTCGTACCGAATGATTAGGAAGGCTACCCATTAATCACTTCTCACTAAATTACAAGATTCAAATTACAGTCTTACACATTATAAAAATAATAGAGAATGCTCATATTCTACTACATCTTCTTCTAGCGAACCTAATACAAATGTCAAATAAGCACTTATATGAACCTGAACATACATTGCTATTTTCGAAATAATGGTAGGAACTAATGCATTTGACTTTAGTGTCATAGCTAATAATTTAGTTCAGTCACAAATGAATCTGCAAAGATGCCAAATTGTGGAATGGAAGAAACACGAGCTTCGTATATGACAAATATAAAGACAAATTGGAGAATACGAAATGAAAACTAATTTTACTATCGCAGATGGAAATTTAAGTTCAAAATTTAATTCGGACTTTTTAGACGTTTTCTCATATTTGTTTTTTTTTACAAACTATCATTTTTATAAAGGTCAAGAAAAGTTGATACTTTAAAATATACTAATGCCTTTCTACTTTAACAGCTACAAGTTACTCAACGAATGTTTTAAAGTAATACTTAACGCGAATTACCGTTATCAGAGACACATGGTTTCAATCAACTGTCTTTCAATTGGGTTTTACATGTTTAAAAGTGTGCTTGGGAACTGCAATTTCAGGAGCTACCACAGTTGTACCTTTGAACGATTTTGCTATGCTTTTGACGGAGGATTCAAAGTTGTGGCCATTTGTAAGTTAGCTAAAATTTCTTCATAGTGAACATTACCTATTCCAAGCATGCTTGGGGACGTATTACGTCCTATAACAGTTACGGGATATCTTTGAACATCTGTCGGATAACAGTTATTACTGATTGGATGATTGCTAGATTAGATTGCGGTAAAAATGAACATCTTACTTCTTTTGTGGTCAAGAGCTTTTGGCTCTGGCGCAAAATCATATGGGGTTCAATACTTATTTGTCCCAACCCCAATTTCTTACTGTCGACCTATTTCGGAGTGAATATTGATATCCGTATCCAACCACATTTACTATTACAGTACGTTCATGTCGAAGACTATGGATGTGCGGTAAGTTTGCAACAAGAAAGTATTTGGTGTTGAGAAGGAGAGCAGTCTACTTGCAGTCAAGGTACACTTTGAAACTCGTAGTAAAAAATAAGTTGCCAGGTAATACCACTCTACGGTAAAGTTGGATAAATGAAATTGCAGATGTATGTATTGCTGATAAGAATGCACCCTGACAGCTCACCGTTTAATGATTTCCAATATTAGCCGTGTTGGAAACTAAAACTTCCGGCTGCAGTGCGTTAAATTTAGAGAACTTGCATTTATAGTGGTTGTTCATAATGTGATCTTAAGGATGCCATATAACATCCACGACAATAGTAAGGACATAATAATATAAGTAGTTCTAGAGCAATTCTTAACGTTTTAATTGAATAAAGTATTTTGATGTATGGACAATTAGACACGGACGGTCCTAGAATCGCAGATGGCAGTCAGTGGGCGCTCGTCGCTCGAGTGCTCACGGAACAAGCTGTCCAAACTGATAAACACGTCGAGAGTTCAATAGCTGGGCAGGAACCACGGGCCGCTCGCCCCAACGTACGCAGAACCTCCAGTCATGATTAGGTCTTAGAAAAACGGCTCCATTTACATGCCGAGCCCGATATGAATGCCCCAAACACTCAGGGGCGACTGGAGAGAGGCCTTCTCGAGAGCAGATCGGCCTACGGCCTGCGTGTCAGCACCGGTTGTCAATCAACACGCCCACGCCACCGCGGCGCGGCGCAGACGTGCTCTCTCACCGGCCTAGAGTTTGTCGATCATTGACTACAATGTTGTTTCGTAAGGACCTCTTCAACTCGACGCGTCCTCCGAGGACATCCGTGATGTGATAGAGAGCTGCTTCGCTACGCCTGCTCACCAGTACGTAGCCACCACACTTCTGATTCCTTGGATTCAATCTACGGATTACATTAACAGTGTTGTCAAAACCTTACTTTCTGAATAGCGTTGGATGGATCAGTGACTGACTGTACTGGTAACATAAGAACAATCTCTAACCTCAAACATTTTTATGTTCTTTCTTTCGTCATCGCTTTATTGCAGATGGTTCATTTTAAAGATACCAATAGTCATCTAATCCTTATTAATAATAAATCAATGATTTCAGTATTGTTATTACTTACTCGAAAAGAATATCAACGGATTTTGTTTTATTTGGTTAATTACTAAAAAAGTAGACACTCACAAGCAACTTTTTTTTTCGAAAGTAAACTTTTATTTTGCGTAGTAACTTACATTCTAGTAACTTCAGTTAGGTACTACAACTCAAATAAAATATTTCTTGTTTAGTTTAAGAAACTATTATCTTTCCCTTTAATTCAGACCACTATCAGCCATTCCTACGAAAATTGAATCTTCTAAACGTAATAATTTCACTTTAATGATTGATTACGCACATTTACAGCACAAGCTCATTTAATTTATTATAATATCTTAAATTCCTAATGAAATTTTCTGCCGGTAAAAGATTTGGTTGGAGGAATTGCTAAATGTTATGCATTTACTAGATAATTGTTATTGATGTTGGAAATTTCTACTTCCGCTGTAGTAGGAGATTATCGTGAAAGAGGCAGTTCGAAGTGGCTGACAAAGTGTCTACAAGCACCCGACTCTAGCACACAAAGCCATGTAAACTGAAGGCCTTGGAATTTATAGTTAGCTTGGGTTTGATATAATTACACCAATAGAGACAGATAAATTTATTACAAGAATTGCTGTTCATACATTAATAGTTGATAATGGATATGATATATAATTGTTCATACTTATTTATTTGATTTTTGGAGTTTGTTGGCAGGTATTGATTTTTGATATATATTGGTCATTACTTATTTGTGTTTGTTGCATATTTATTTAATTATTTATTTTATTGACTATTACAAAAATTATATAATAAATTCATTCAATTATTGTTACGTTTTGTTAATTTATGTCTTTATAGTTATTTATTATCATGTTGGATTATCTACATCAATTAGTTATTTATTTATTGTTAGTAATTTATTTATATGTTATTCTGTTAGTTATTATACTTAATAGAGGTATGAGTATATTACCGTCCTGTAATTCACATGAATGTTTAGGTGGGAGTATATGTTTATCTTGTACACAATATATTAGAGACTGAAAGTAAAACCGCAGCCAGCTGAAGGACACTGAGAAATATAATTGTATAAAATTGTTTTTATTTTTTCATTTCGCACGTGCCATGTTGGCATATGAAATGTAGTAATACATGTAAATTCCTAAATAAATAAAGGTTTTTGAACTTGAACTTGAAAAGCTCTGCGAGCACACTCTGGTAGGCACCATGATGACATAGAGCAGTGACGACAGAGTGTCTGCGAGGGAGCTGACTCCGGCACCCAAAGCTCTCCGAGCACACGCTAGTAGGCACCATGATGACATAGTATAGTGACGACGGAGTATCTGTGAGTAGCCGACTCCGGTACCCAAAGCTCTGCGAGCACACGCTGGTAGGCACCATGATGACATAGTATAGTGACGACGGAGTGTCTGCGAGGGTGCCGGCTCCGGCACCCAAAGCTCTGCGAGCACACGCTGGTAGGCACCATGATGACATAGTATAGTGACGACGGAGTGTCTGCGAGGGAGCCGACTCCGGCACCCAAAGCTCTGCGAGCACACGCTGGTAGGCACCATGATGACATAGTATAGTGACGACGGAGTGTCTGCGAGGGAGCCGACTCCGGCACCCAAAGCTCTGCGAGCACACGCTAGTAGGCACCATGATGACATAGTATAGTGACGACGGAGTGTCTGTGAGTAGCCGACTCCGGCACCCAAAGCTCTGCGAGCACACGCTAGTAGGCACCATGATGACATAGTATAGTGACGACGGAGTGTCTGCGAGGGAGCCGACTCCGGCACCCAAAGCTCTGCGAGCACACGCTAGTAGGCACCATGATGACATAGTATAGTGACGACGGAGTGTCTGCGAGGGAGCCGACTCCGGCACCCAAAGCTCTGCGAGCACACGCTGGTAGGCACCATGATGACATAGTATAGTGACGACGGAGTGTCTGCGAGGGAGCCGACTCCGGCACCCAAAGCTCTGCGAGCACACGCTGGTAGGCACCATGATGACATAGTATAGTGACGACGGAGTGTCTGCGAGGGAGCCGACTCCGGCACCCAAAGCTCTGCGAGCACACGCTGGTAGGCACCATGATGACATAGTATAGTGACGACGGAGTGTCTGCGAGGGAGCCGACTCCGGCACCCAAAGCTCTGCGAGCACACGCTGGTAGGCACCATGATGACATAGTATAGTGACGACGGAGTGTCTGCGAGGGAACCGACTCCGGCACCCAAAGCTCTCCGAGCACACGCTAGTAGGCACCACGATGACATAGTACAGTGACGACGGAGTGTCTGCAAGTAGCCGACTCCAGCACCCAAAGCTCTGCGAGCACACGCTGGTAGGCACCATGATGACATAGTATAGTGACGACGGAGTGTCTGCGAGGGAGCCGACTCCGGCACCCAAAGCTCTCCGAGCACACGCTAGTAGGCACCACGATGACATAGTACAGTGACGACGGAGTGTCTGCAAGTAGCCGACTCCGGCACCCAAAGCTCTGCGAGCACACGCTGGTAGGCACCATGATGACATAGTACAGTGACGACGGAGTGTCTGCAAGTAGCCGACTCCGGCACCCAAAGCTCTGCGAGCACACGCTGGTAGGCACCATCAATAAAGACAACAGCTAATGATCTATCACGGCCGCCCACAGAGCCTCTAAACGCTTTGTCCTCGGCTATTAATGGGTCGACCCTTCCCACAAATGATTACATCCACCTTTAGGCCTCCAGTTGGCTCTCGGCACTCGATAGGATTGTAATAATTGTCTTTGCAATAGTTAATCATGTTTATTGAGATAATTGATTGGGAGGTTTATTGCTTAAATGTACAATAGCAATTTATTTTTATTAAAACGTTATGGCTTATGAGTTATAAATATTTGTCCTAAAATAGTTTTTATTTTTTCCAAAACCCTTCAGTGAAACATAATCATATGAGAAAAAAGCTTAGCTTTCTCTGCTTACTTAACAACCCCTTGTAAACCTACGGTAAATGATTCTTTCTTTTACTTATTCAACAATGATTCCGAAGAATTGAATTTTAAAAAATCAGCAACATCTCGAAAGCCATCTATTCTCGTTCTCAGGTAAATAACTAATCTTATAAATAACTACAATGTTGGCTCAAGTAAAAAAACTCTAGTATGAGTGTTGTGACACACATAAGTCAGAAATAACAACAACCAAGTGCCATGTACACTAACTCTAAAGCACGCACTTAATAAAAACAAAACACACCACTAATTATTATATTGAATTAAGATTTTGGGGTTTTATTAATGAAAAGATGTTAACAGTTTTTTTTAATTTATTTCCTTAAACACAAGTTTTACAGAGGACCTAATCCAAACTGTTATTTCAGATGACTCGACTACTACCTACATAGACATGGCCCTCTTGATAGCGTGTCCCTGGCTGTCTGCCCTTGCGTTAACTCTTGATAGAAAAGTTCTAAAGTCTTGAAACTGTGCACATAGGCTCCTCTTGGTCCTATGGAAGAACTCTGCTTATTTCTGGGTCAAACAATCTAAACTGAAGATAATAAAAAACACTAAAAATGTCATGTTGTATGGCCATGGTTGCAAAGAGAAAACAGTAGGATAAACAAATTAGTAATGAAATTGAGTACAACTATAATGTGATATTTTATCACGTGTCATATCAAATGTGACTCTTTTGATTCTCTGTTTAGTCGGTTTATTTGTTTAGTTTTTGTAATACGAAATCGGTTTATTTGTTTAGTTTTTGTAATACGAAATCGGTTTATTTGGTTAGTTTTTGTAATACGAAATCGGTTTATTTGTTTAGTTTTTGTAATACGAAATCGGTTTATTTGTTTAGTTTTTGTAATACGAAATCGGTTTATTTGTTTAGTTTTTGTAATACGAAATCGGTTTATTTGTTTAGTTTTTGCAATACGAAATCGGTTTATTTGTTTAGTTTTTGTAATACGAAATCGGTTTATTTGTTTAGTTTTTGTAATACGAAAATTATCAAATAATAATGTCTATCGTTTAATGTTTATTATTGACAAACTGTTGTTCAAAAGGAAAACAGGATTTCGGACATTTAACATAGTTATATGTTATAAAAGGTAACTCAACGTTTCCAGGATCGGAATCTATCCTCCTCGTCAGGTGGGGGAGGTAGTAATACATAAAAAATAAAGAACCGAAAGAGGAACAGAAGGGAAAGAAAAGGGTTCAAACATGCCCAAATGCTGCTTGGAGTCTATTCCAGGTCTAAAATGTCTAAGATCTTTATATCACTTATACCCTTTAAAATTACTTGTTACTTGACCTATGTAAGAATTTTACTAATACTTGGAGGTCCGTTCAATTAAGAAAGCGTATAACCACTAATAGCAGGAAAACGGAGTTTTTTGTAAATTTTTATACCTTGACTAATAAAAAGTTATTAAACCGTTCACAAACTCTTTCACATTCTGCATGTGTTACGTTCAAATATCAAATTTAGTATTTTCACCCGAAATCTTTGACATGGACAAAACAAAATAATACGAGATTTTTGTTTTCTACAAAGCAAGGCCATAACAGTAAGTTACCAGCATTATTACTTATTATATGTAATTAATTTTGCTTAACATCTGCTTTTCCACTCCCTCTCTGATATTTCCTAGGATATAGAACAGGTCACAATGTGGTAAAGTCATTCTATAAACTTCTAAAATATGGAAATAATCGAAAAATTCTTTAGTGCAACTTTATATTTTTGTATGTATCATTGTATTTGTTTGTATTGTGGAAAGTAAACATTAAATTACAATGTCCACTGTGATTAACTGGATATTTCAAACGATTAGTTAGCCCTTGTAGAAAAATCCGCTACGAATTAAATCTTTACATTGGCAAAACAACTGTATTGTTCTATTTGCACATAGATCTATAAACTTTATTTCTCCCGATACCCAATTTGGCTTTGCTATCGTGATACCACAAAATAGAAGTGAACTTTTCCTAAAAGTATGTTTTTTGCGTTACATCCAGCCGTCAAAGAATTCTCGATCTTTATGATTCATAAATTTGATTGTCTCTCGAGGGTAAAGGTCCAGTTACAAAGTACTAACCCTGACCTTTCCTGAACCGTCGCGCTCAGCACCGGTCCTCAGATTGGTCAGCAGGCAGCAGCAGTTATCCCCACCGGGCCTGCCATTGTGCCTCTGTATTGCCAACATTTCCTGTGAAAGTCATTGTGCACTAAGTGGGCATCCTCCGTGGCCCGTACCTGACAAGTTTAAGTACATCTCCGCTGCGAGTCACGGCCAACAATGACTCGACTTACCGATTCAGTTACGGCGCGGTGGCGGAAAACACCGCCTTAATGAACAGGAAGTGTTGAATTGGCGTTGAACCGACCAGATGGCGGACATTGTCTAGGCCGATATTCAATTTCAGAGGTGTCCGGAGTGCCGTAAAGCGCGCGGTTTATGGGGGTTTAGGCTCCCCGGCCGTAAGACGGTTCCGCTCGGTTTGATAACCGTCTGAAGACAAAGCGACGCTCCATGTGACGCATCCATTACCCCGATGGATGACCGAGGGTTATTGCAGGTAACGCGTGGACGAGGACGTGCATGAATCTTCGAGATGTGGCAGTTATTACTTCCACACTGTAAATCTAATTGTAAGGCGATGCCAATGTTTTTAGACGTACAAGATTGATAGCGACTTTCAATAACTTTACAAGATCATGTACTGTTGATTTATGGACGAATGTGAAGTAGTGCTTGCGTTTCTATAGATTTGATGAAAGGGCGTGATTTTCTTAACTTCCGAATATTTGCATTGACTTCACACTTGGAATATTTTAGTTCTGTTGTACTGATGTACAGTAGGAGACGTATAGCTGTGCTCGTGAATTTAGTTCGTAAGGAAAGTGATGGGAGAATCGAATACAGAATCGAATAGTATTCGAATACAGACCGGGTATTCACATATTCGAATACCTCAAAATGAGTTCGAAAACTTTTAAAATGAATACAATTTCTCTGGAAGATTCGAATTCATACGTTTGGACTAATAGTGTTCAAATAAAATATTCTAGTAAGTATTCGTATTCATATAAATGTAATATATATATATATATATATATATATATATATATATATATATCTTGACTATGAACAGAATAATTAAGGGGAGATTCATAATTTGGAATAAGTCATTAAACATTTTATGACTTGATAAAATGTTTAAATGTACAAATATTCCACTATTAAATACATTTGTAAACAATTAAGATAAAAATGAATGTTTATTTCATGTTGTTGTGTAAAAACAAAATATGATTGAGGTTTATGGCTTCAATCTATTTCTACGACCATTTGTGACAAAACCTGCAGTAGACAAGAATCTTTCAGACGGGGCTGAAGTAGCAGGTCAATAATATGTTTTTCTGGATTTCATAAATCATGGGTATGGCATAACTGCAGGAGGCACAAACAGGCAAATGATTTTCCCACATTTTTGGTAGGGTAATTCCAAACAATCAAGAAGCAATGGATTTACGAGAAGGAAGGAAGACAAGTCTAGACTTGTATGCTAGAAAAAGTATTCGAATACAAGGGTGCTTTTGAATACACTATATTCGATTTCGGTAGTATTCGATTCTCCAAGTGAGGATGGTGGTGTTGTATGGTACGCTGGGGAACTGCCCCGCTTACCTTCCCCTCTCCCCAGTGAGTCCACAGTACAGAGACCGATGTTTCTGTGTATAACTGTACAACTATGACCTGCTCCGGTAGCGCGCACAGCTACGTGCCTTCTAATGTAAGGCTTCTAATAGTATGAAGCCAATCTCTAGAAGCGGGCGCAACCATTGGTTCATGCAATGGAAACTACATCATTTCAGTAGCTGCCAATATGACGGTAATAAATATGTTATTTTAAGAGATGCTAAGTAAAATGTTCAGGCTGTTCTTAATTACAAATATTAACTATCCAATAGAATTCCTCTGGAATGTAGTTTGTAAGTATATTACATGTCATGACTTAGAAGAAGTTAAATCACATAAAGAAATATGGTATGGAATTGTTATTACACTCACTGTAACAGAAATACGACAGTACAATTCCTTTACGTGAATAATATGCTAAATTTAAAAATAAAATTAATTTAAAATTGTAAAGCGCTGTTTGGTTTATTTCATACAGTTCACTGATTCCAACTTAAAAATACGGGTGTAACAATTGAAATTTTTTGCACAGTTTCATTTTTAACTTTGGCCTAAATATTTGAAAATTATAACAGACTGCATCCAAACTGTCAGAGATAACTAATTGAATGTAAAGAGGTCAACCGCACATTATGCTAATAGCAAATATGCAACTCATATAGGGACAAATAAAACAATTAAAATTGAGCCATTTACGGTTGATTATGTGAATCTAAGGAAAATTACATATTAATACTAATTATATTTTATAGGTCCAAGTACGAGGAAGAAATTAAGGAATGCGAGCTAAAAATATGCTCACGCACATACACAAGATAGAAGATAAATTCATAGGATACGTGATATGTGCAGGAAAAGCTGTAACAGCCACTGTTTATGAGTAAATAAATCGGTTGTAATAAATAATAATAACATTTCCCTTAATACGTTTTTAAAACTCACGGAACATTATATCAACATTTTGAAAATTGGTAGCACCTATTCTCAAAACTGTTTTTATCCGGTTAAGCAGAACAAGTACAAAATTATGGAATATGTCATATAAGAATATAAAATCCTTCTTAGATAAATCTCAGACATAAATATTGTGATGACACATTATACTCGAAGAGGAGAAGTAGTCTATTAATTATAAGACAAGACCTTTTCCTTCACTATATAATAATAAAATATAATAATACTTTACTACCAATTTTACCCCTGATTTCGTTTATTCATTACCATAGTTAGTTTAATTATATAGTTAGGCACTGTGACTTAGAAAAACACAATAATATAAGTATATTTTAGTATATGTATAAACGTCCGAAAAAATTCATTAAAACGTTGTAAACCAATGGATTACGCAAAATGCCTCGTTCTTTAAGAGACACACAGCCCCTATCCTTCTTATGATGTTCGGAATTGATACTGAGAAGAGTCATTGCTGCCGCTACTACAACAGAACGTTCCGGATCACCGATCAAGTTTTTTCAGACTGGCTTGATCGCCGCTTATCCCGTTGCGATATGATGAAGGCGGCCTCAAAAAAAGGCTCAATTTGAATGTTGAATTTGGTCCAGTTCACCTTCATATTTATTGTAGCTTCTGGTATATAAAGGGTGTTGAGGGGTATTCAAGATTAAAATTGAATCAACCCTTCCTACTATAGCTACGTTACGTGCAGAACACTTGATTACTCCGCCGTGCTTATAGATCGTATCAGAAACATCCTAGTGCTCTCAATTGTGCACCTGATGAGACAATGAGACTGCTTGTAATCAATGGGAGGGAAAGAAATATACTGATGTATGTCCAATAAGGACTAATAAAACACACTTATGCTGACCTGTATCCAATGGGAACGTTTGAAAGATACACTGGCCTATGTCCAACGAGGACAAATAACATACACCTACACTGACCTGTATCCAATGGGAACGAAAGAAAGATGCAGTGGTCTATGTCCAACGAGGACAAATAACATTACACCTACAGTGATCTGCATCCAATGGGAACGTTTGAAAGATACACTGGCCTATGTCCAACAAGGACAAATAAAATACACTTATACTGACTGTATCCAATGGGAACGTTTGAAAGATACACTGGCCTATGTCCAACAAGGACAAATAAAATACACTTATACTGACCTGTATCCAATGGGAACGAAGGAAAGATGCACTGGCCTATGTCCAACCAGGACAAATAACATACACCTACACTGACCTGTATCCAATGGGAACGTTTGAAAGATACACTGGCCTATGTCCAACAAGGACAAATAAATCAAATCAAATCAAATCAATCAAATTCTTTTATTGTCGTAGAAATTGTACATGCATAGACATTGTCAATAAGCCGAAATACTACTCTTTGTCACAATAATTAGAGACAAATTATAGTTTGAGTTAACTTAAAATATACTGAACCAGTTACAAATTACAAATTATGCCTTCCAGTTGGATCAATATCGTAAATAAACTATTAAATAATCAAACAAACTATTTACAATAAAACATATATAATAACAAAAAATATAAACATATGGTTAAAATCGAAGGGTAACAATAACAGGACAAAAAATTACATTAAAAAGTTGTGTCAGAAAGCTCTAGGAATTCATTAAAACCCATAAAAGGGATTTTTTAAAAGCCAATAATTTAATTTTTTTTAGGAATACCTGTTGCGGGTATTTATTTATATTGGAAACTAATTTATTGTACACTTTCTTACACATTACAACATGACTTTTTAAAAAACTTACTTAAACGACAGTGCTGAAAACTAATTTTATTTTTATTGCGGGTATTGAATGAGTGTATATTTTCATTTAGGACCATGTCAGGTAGTTTTTTTTAAGGAATAGACAGCCAGTTCAAAATATGTAAAGGTTAATTACTGTATTCTATTTCTAATCTTTTAAAAATAGGCTTACAATGATCAGATGGATTTGAACCGTCAATTATTCTAACGACTTTCTTTTGCAATTTTAAAATTTCTATAATTCTTGAAGAGTTGCCCCACACAAGTAAGCAATACTTAATTATTGATTGGAAAAAAGCAAAGTAAGCCATTCTAATATATTCAGATGTTACACAATTTTTCAATCGTCCCAACAAATATACAACTCTAGATAGCCTAGTTTTGATATAGTCTATATGAGTACTCCATGTAAGCCGATGATCAACACTTATACCTAAAAAACTTGAGTACTAGTAACTGTTTCCATTTCCACTAGTCCTTCATCATACGGCCTTAAAGAAAAAATTATATTTTCAGTTTTATTTTTGTTTAATAGATAACCGTTAGCTCTAAACCAGTTTCCCGATTCTTCCATTGAGTTATTTACCAAATTTTTTAAGTCTAGGAGGCTACTGGAAACATTTACAAATGATGTATCATCAGCGTAAAGAAGAGTATTACTAGTAACATTGTGAGGTTAAATCATTAATACTAATTAAAATAACAAAGGTCCCAGGACAGATCCCTGGGGAACACCAAACCTCAAGTAAACTTCTTGTGACTGTTCACCATCAATGCACACTACCTGCCTTCTATTCCTAAGATAAGACTCATAAGAGTCTCAGAGAGACACCCTGGAAGCCATAGAAATTCAACTTTGATAAAAGGTCTGAATGGTCAACACTGTCAAAGGCCTTACTCAGGTCACAAAAGGTGACCTGAGCAAAGGACCTTGCCTCAAAGGCCTGCAAGATTTGTGATACTAATTCTTCAATAGCATCCAGAGTACTCTTACCGCTCCTAAAGCCAAACTGAAAGCTGGACAAAATATCATTTGTTTCTAAAAACAATATAACCTGGTTATAAATTATGACTTCAATCACTTTTGATAGTACAGGTACAAGAGAAATAGGACGATAGCTTTTCTGGTTTATCTTTGGGTCCCTTCTTTAAAAACAGGAAAAACTCTAGAAATTTTAAGCTCCTCCGGGAAAAACCCTTCTTGTAACATACTATTTACACACAATTGCTAAAGGAGTTGAAATGCTTGGAATTATTTGCTTCAAGAAATTATTTGACATGTTGTAAAAATCATTACTGTTAGAGTTACTGAGATGTTTAACAGCCTTTAAGACATCATATGATGTAAACAGTTTTCCACTCAAACAAACACATATTATCAGGCCTATAACTAGGACGTCTTAAGCTTACATTTCTGACAAGATTTTCAGCCCCTATAACGGGCTGTGCAATATCTCTTTTGATTTTCTCTACAGCATCAATGCAAAAATTATTAAACATATTTGGTTCAATCAATGGTTTGCTTTCACTTGAAGATTAAAATTTTTCTTAATTAAAGCCCAAGCTGTCTTACATTTATTTTTGCTACACTCTATCAACTTACTATTATGAGCAACTTTAGCAGCAGAAGAAATCTTAAGTCTATACTCTTTTTTTAAAACCAGCAGCTGACCTTTTACTAATGTGCTTCCTGTGTTTTTAAACAGATAGTCAAGAGACAACAATTTTTCCTTCATTGTAACTAGTTCAGGTGTGGTGTGTACCAATTACCAATTTGTTTTTCTGCTACTTGCTTTAGATTTATGAGGTTTTAATTGTAAGAAAAAATTAACAATATCATTTAAGTTGAGAAAAAAAATATTTAAACATTGTTGCTGCATTGCAAAAAATATTGAGGAGAGAGGAAATACAGTTGACTAGATTCAGTTTCTCTATTATATTATAAACACAGTGCTTGGTTAGCACCAATTTTAAAAGAGTTATTGTTCTCAGAGGAATTAGTTGAGGCCTCCAATGGCGCAAAATGATCAATGGCCTTGAGTCCTATAACCAAGCCATCGTGGTCCGAATAAGGGAAGCTCTTAATATTACACAATATTCCATCAGAGTTACAGTTAACAAAAACATTATCTAGGCAACTGTCACCTCTCGTTGGACTAGAGTTTAAGCAGTAACAATTAAACTGCCGAAGTAAGTTGAGGAAATCAGCAACTGTCGCCTTTGTGGTAGTTATATCAAAGTCTCCATTGAGGTCACCTCCAGCCAAGATTATGTGATCCTTCCATTTTGACAGGTAGGTCAACAAGGCTTCCAATGTTCTCAGAAAACTCCGCCGGGTCAGATGCAGGAGAGCGGTAAATGCAGACAACAATGATCTTGAACTTATCCAAGATTACCGCCGCCACCTCAAAATGCAGCTCCGTTGAGAATGAATCTACATCTAGTGTTCTTGCGTTCGAGATGATTGGCAATAAAGATTCCCACTCCTCCTCTGATACGACCAAAACTCTACAATAGTGAGCAGCACAATAAAAAACCTTCAGGGTGAGAACTAACCAGCTCATCCTGAACACATCCAAATGTTCCGTCATACATATAAACACAATAGGCATTTGGCTTATCTTACCACTTGATATATAGTCCTCCAAAAGATTAGTTTTATTTCTAAAACCTTGGATGTTAATAAACAAGAATCCAGAGGAAATAATTCACCACTTAATCCTGCAAGGCTAGAGTTCGAGTACTCTAACCTCTCTGATGGCCTAAAAAATGTCCCCGATGATAATAAAATACACTTATACTGACCTGTATCCAATGGGAACGGTTGAAAGATGCACTGGCCTATGTCCAACCAGGACAAATAACATACACCTACACTGAACTGTATCCAATGGGAACGTTTGAAAGATACACTGGCCTATGTCCAACAAGGACAAATAAAATACACTTATACTGACCTGTATCCAATGGGAACGGTTGAAAGATACACTGGCCTATGTCCAACAAGGACAAATAAAATACACTTATACTGACCTGTATCCAATGGGAACGAAGGAAAGATGCACTGGCCTATGTCCAACCAGGACAAATAACATACACCTACACTGACCTGTATCCAATGGGAACGTTTGAAAGATACACTGGCCTATGTCCAACAAGGACAAATAAAATACACTTATACTGACCTGTATCCAATGGGAACGGTTGAAAGATACACTGGCCTATGTCCAACAAGGACAAATAAAATACACTTATACTGACCTGTATCCAATGGGAACGAAAGAAAGATGCAGTGGCCTATGTCCAACGAGGACAAATAACATACACCTACAGTGATCTGTATCCAATGGGACGAGTAAAATATACTAAAACTAGCCTATCTCAACAATAAGGAATAATATACACTCACACAGACCTATGTACTCGTACAATGGGAACGAAAGAAAGATACACTGGCCTATGTCTACGAATATATACACTCACGCTGGCCTATATCCAATGAGAACGATCAAGGATTAGGTACAAACTCATGTAAGGTGTTTACTTTAAAAGCTATAAGTAAGTTAATAAACCTAAAATAAAGTAATCGTAAAAATTCTCCGATTGTATATAAATTGCATATAAATCCGTCCATATTGGAAGCGACAGAGAGGATCTGAGATTGGAGATGAAGGTCGGCGATTTTTGTATATTCAGGAGGTGACGTGTCAGTGGTGGTTAAATGTTTTATTGGAGTGGACGCGGCCACAAAGCGAGGTATGATTGTTGTGGGGGAGAGCATTGAGCTGTCCGCGGCAATAAAGAGCACCAATCACCTCGAGAGTGACCTAAACTCGACTCCACACTATGGTCAATCACCCCCTCCTCACCCCCAACCATCCCTTCACGACATCTTGTCACCACGCCGAATTAAACTGATTTCCGACTCGAGATCCTTCGATGGGCACTTGGGCAATTGAGAAACCGCGCCGCAATCAGCTGATCGCGCAGTTCTAGGCACTATTTTTTTTTCGTTTTATTCAGAAATCGTTTGCAATCGTTTTATTGACTTGGGGTTTCAATTAATACCACGTTAAAAAAAGCCTTAATAACAAAATAATAAATACAAATAATATTAATTTTAAAATAGCATATTGTAATCGCCAAACTAATTTAACAAATTGCAATCTTACTTAACTCGTTAGTTGTCAGTATACAGGGTGTCCCACGAGTAACCCGACAAACTTCTCAGGTTTCCTCTCATCAAAATAATGAAAAAAGCTCATATAAACATATGTCCAGAAACGCTTTGTTAGCGAGCTACGGCTAGCGAAAGATTTCGCCCGATTTTCTAGGAAACGACGGATATAAAGCGAAACTGACGTTTTTATGGCGTACTGATAGTTGTTAAATTTATTGGATTTTGTGTAAAATGAGCTGAAAAATTGAATAAAATACGTCCCAGACCTGCAATACCACCAATGTCTGAGATATCAGACAAAATATGCTGAATTCGGTCTCAAAAAAAGACGAAAACAATATCTGGGTACTCTTGATTTGAAAATTTAAATGGTATCTTGTTAAAAAAAAAAAAAACACTAACCGTAACCTCTTGGTTAGAGAGCCGTAGCCTTGCCCCTTGGCTACGGTGAAGGTTCACAGGTAGCTGGTCGAAATGTTACGTAATAATATAGTGTAACTGTATACTCCCGATATCTCTGCCTCTAAATTGTGCTGACGTTTCTATCGCGATCAGCAGTAAATGATCTTCTCAGATGTATAGAGGGACGTCAAAATCAACTAGGTCAATCAATATCTTCAAAAAATCAGTGAATTACATATATTTTTAACTTCCATTGCTTTGAAACAGATTTTATATAAAGCATATAGATTCAATTACATTTTTCTTTAGCACAAAAATTGATTTCATTACTTGATCCTCTTTATGCAAATGTAAGTGAGTTAGATACGTTTGGTAAAGTAATTGGTAAATCGCAAGCCATTATTAACTTTTGGAAAACAGAGATGTGCTAAGTGGCACAAACAATAAATTGCTCAACGAATTCTGGTAGAGTTATCAATCTCATCGTACCATCCTTCTGTCTATTAGTGCCATGAGTTTTTGTAGACTTAAATTTACTCTAAAAGTTCATAATCTATAAAAATGTTACACTGCATGATTATTTTGTTGAAAGGATCGTTTACATAATTTAATTTCACTAATATATTTTCAAGTTCAGTTTAGTGTCTTATTAAATATAAGAATCTCATTCCATTAAGGGTACAGATCCAGACATTGTTATGTGTCGCTTTTAAAATAGAGTAATGTTGAGATTTATTAGTCTTCCAAAGCGGATCACTAAATTCAACTTTTAAAGTAAAGTAAAAAAAAATAGTCTATTGAAGTATAATAGGTATTTCAAATTTCTTTTTAAATGACTTTGAAATTTATATCCATGGATCTCTATCCTTTTAAGGAGAGAAGTGGGACACAAAGCCACTCACATTTTATCTCTTAAACAACAATACCTCATGGTATTATAATCCATAGTTTTGGATCCACAGTTTAATGGCTCACTTACAAAGTCTTAGACCACAGCTAGAATGACCAGACTCCAAGCAGGCTCCTGACCGGTATCTTTGTGAGAAGAAGGCGCATGCAAGGTGTAACGAAGAATGCGGAGAGCGGAGCGAGCGCGTGGCGGGCTGGCAGATGAAGTCGTGAGCACAACACCGCGATAGTTTACGGGCCTGTGATTATAGACCAGCTGATGATAAATCACCAGAGGACAATTAATGACCGTATTCATAACAAGAGGGCTAAGTGAATCGTGCCTCCAGCATTGGTCCTAATTGTCGAGCTTAGCGGTAATACCTTCCACTGTGGCGCGCCGCACCGAGATGAGCTTTTGATGGCAATTGTATGTGTAACAGAACTGAGCGAGTTTGTAGCATTCAAGGGGATTTCCTCATCTCTCGGATCGTGTGGGGGATAAAGTGTTTCATAATAAGAAGCGAATTGGATCGTAAAATCTCTATACAATTAAGAAGTTAAAGGTTCAGACCGTGTCAGGCAATTGCTAGAATCTTGAGGTATTTTGTTATCACTTTGAAGACCCTCAGCAAACCAGAAGTCTTTGTTTAACTCAACATATTAGATAAGACACAATAAAAGTAAAAGTATACAGGGTGTTCAGTAAAGGTGTTCTAATACTTTCTGATTTTGTTATACACATAAAAATGAGGAAAAATGTTTATATGAAGGTATGACCTAAAACCTTCAGTTTTCCATCTATCTATCTCTTTGTGTTGTTTGTCAAAAAAGTATATCTTTTGAACCAGTTAAATTAAAGTTATGAAACTTGTGAATTGTATTAACTTTTGTTAAAACTTTTTGAAAACAACATATTAAGAAAATCCTATTACTTATTTCAAAATGACGGATATTTAAATTATTCCATGAAAATAACTCAAAACCGACTAACGTCCGCCATTTTGAAAAACCAAAGGTTTTAGGGCATACCTTCATATGAAATTTTTTGCTATTTTTTTATATGTAGAACAAAATCCCAAAGTATTGAAACACTTCTACTGAACACGCTGTATGCGCTTGATACTAACTATCCTAGAATGCTGTTATTGGTGTTTAAAGTCAACTGTTTATCATATTACTTAAAGCTAAACGAGATGATTACTTGTTATGGTACAAAAATGCACTGCTCGAACCCGGGTATCTGTGTATCACAACGCTAACTACTCAGCTACCAGAGACGGCAGACTTGGAGCATTAGATCAACTACTTGAAGATCAAGTATCCCTACCGCCTTTGATAAGGAAGTATCCTTATTGCAAATACTACCATTGCAGATACTACTAAGGCTGTACACGCACCGAGGCTTGAGAACACACCATGCTGGACTGGCAGGAACGATGGCTGCTGGAGAACAAAGGAATTTGGACGATCAGACTGATGAGATAATGGGTGGGGCAACAACACCGATATAATAATTTCTAATTTACCAAGTTTCTTACCAGCCATAGCAACTTTCAAGCTTACCTTTTTAAGATGGGTAAGTGTGAAAGTTCCGAGTGTCCTCATGGGGATGCGAGCACGAAGACGCTAACCACGCGTTAGTCTTCTGCAAATGGTAGGAAAACAAAAGAAGGACACTTGAGATTGCCATATGCCAATTCTCACCAGACACCATTGTTTGGAAATGATCTCTGACATTTCTGATGACATGATTCTGACTTGGAATGCTGTCCCTGCCTATGTAGACGGGGTGCTAAAATCCAAGAAATTATAAGAAAGGTAATACAGCCCCGGTGTTACCCAACCGATGACCTCATACTGTAGGAGCCTCTGTTGGCTTAAGGAGGCACCCTAGAAGTAATGCCGAGAGCAGTTCCGAGAGGGAGCAGTCCCTAAGGAGGTTTTTAGTGGGAGCGAGTCCCATTCACCAGCTGACGGCGTAGTAACATTTTCCTCATCATCACGATAAAGACTGTACAAACGAAAAACAGTATATTAGGACGATTGTTGCCTATAAGCTAGTTTTTTTTATCTGTTTTGAAATACGCCATTTGGTAAAGTATTACATTGATTTTCTTTTTTCTTTCCTAATTTAAAACCTGAAAAGTGTTACTACGCTGGCGTATAATTTCAGTTTTCAAACCGCTGGGTGGGTTGGATGGAAATAGAATTACTTCATAAGTGACATATCAGCACTTTTTTGTTGTAAAGTTTATTATATGTGCGATAACGTGGTTGTTCTAGGTAAATTTTAGTCTCATCTACCACTTCACTCCTTTGATTAAGAGCGAATCAGGATCGAACCAAGGTTATTGTTCCATTGAATATAAAGTCATGAGAGCAACGATAACCAATAACTGATTAAGACCGAGACGTGAGATGTGGGAGAGTTATCCCATGAGACCCGATGTACATCTTTGACATCCATCCCGGTGAGGTTAAACAGAGTTCTGCTATAAGGTCTGAGTATTTATTGTCTGTGTTACCAAGGGCAATCTCATTTTGACTATGCGGTTTCGACATTTTGGTGATCCGGGTATATAGGGTAAACAGGAGTGGTATAAGAAGGGAACACGTTAACAAGAAGTTTGAGCACACCTTTCCATGCCAAAATCAACAAGGTTTATTATCATATAGTTCTTATAGTGCTTGGCACGATTATTTGATACGGTACTTAAATATCAACTAATTATAGTAAATAAATAAATTGATTATTAATTTTAATAAAGATTTTACAACATTGAAAAAAATATTGGATGTATTAAAATTAAAACTTACATTGGATGGCATGAGTACAGCAAGTGATTAATTCTAAATAGCTGGTAACCGTCGGAAGAATTAATGTAATTTTGCACAAAATTCTTGAATATACATCCGAAGAACTTCAGAACTTGGTCAAAAGATCGAAAAAATAATGTAGCTATTAAGACATAATATAATAAAATTGTAGGGTATTTTGTCACAAGTCAAAAACATCTGTAAGCAATTATCAGTATTATTACTGTATACTGTATTTGTTAAATATGCATAAGAAAGACACTGCGTTTCTAAAAAAACTTGGGTTAGTAAAAATAAATATTACGATTTGTCATAAAACCAACAAAAAAGATTACAGAAATTTTATTTCAAATGACAAACGTTTATTACCTTCTATAGTTTGAACGTGGCCATCGTTGTTGTTATTGTCATTCTACGTGTGTTAGTAGTATACATTGTTGGATTGAAAAAGTCACATTGAAAATTCTCCCCATGGTTTGGCTGTACATTAAAAGCAATAGATCTGGCCATGTAGACCATGTAGTCGTCAGGTGTTTAGAAGGTTAATATTGTATTAGTTAGCCAGGAATTAACATATTACTCTTTGGCCCCGGTGACCGATTTACAAGAAGTATAATATGTTTCTCCTAGTAGACCGTCGTCTGAAACTGAGAAGGTTAATGTTACGTACTGGTGGTACTCAGTAATTGGCATTCAATTCTCTGGACACTGGTGACGATGTTACGGTACATGTAATAGTTTCACCAAGCAGATCGTCACTTTTAACTCAGAGAGTTATTATTGTATTAGTTATCCAGGAATTAACATATTACTCTTTGACCCCCGGTGACCGATTTACAAGAAGTATAATATGTTTCTCCTAGTAGACCGTCGTCTGAAACTGAGAAGGTTAATGTTACGTACTGGTGGTACTCAGTAATTGGCATTCAATTCTCTGGACACTGGTGACGATGTTACGGTACATGTAATAGTTTCACCAAGCAGATCGTCACTTTTAACTCAGAGAGTTATTATTGTATTAGTTATCCAGGAATTAACATATTACTCTTTGACCCCCGGTGACCGATTTACAAGAAGTATAATATGTTTCTCCTAGTAGACCGTCGTCTGAAACTGAGAAGGTTAATGTTACGTACTGGTACTCAGTAATTGGCATTCAATTCTCTGGACACTGGTGACGATGTTACGGTACATGTAATAGTTTCACCAAGCAGATCGTCACTTTTAACTCCGACAGTTAACATTTTATTTGCTAAACCAAACTTGTTATAAATCTTAGAATTCTGACCAGTTTGTTTTAAAGTAAATGTGGTACGGTTAAATTAAATGTAGTTCAACTATACTGGAGTCCATAACCTTGACTCTACTCAACTCTAACCTTTTCAAAATTTAAAACTGAGTATTTTGATCACATTTATCATAGTTGAGAAGTCGGGCGTGGCGCGTACATTAATATTCTGTACAAGAACGGTATCATGGAAGAGGACAGGAGTGGTCCTGCCAGAAATTAATAATTGAAAAGAAACCAGAATCATTGGCAATGATATCGAATTAGATAGCGGCTGCCAAGCGGTGCTGTGACCGGGTGATTTATACGGGCTTCATACAAACCTGTAACTAAGAGGCTAATTTTATTACACAAATAACATTCTGTAGCGAGATAGGGGATCGGCCTGACGCCTACCATGCGGAACCCGAACCCTCAAGCTATCCCGCAGCACCTAGTGATCTATAGCCTCTAATTAATGAGCTGATACCGGGTTTCCCTTGGAACACTCGCCGGTGGTCACTTGGAATCGTTAACCCCGGGCTGGAGCTTGTCCGGGCCACAACACCTCCAGCCATCGCCTCCTCAAGTACTGTGTTTGTTTCTGTGGACAGTGGAACACTCGTCTGTGGTCACTTGGAATCGTTAACTCCGGGCTGGAGCTTGTCCGGGCCACAACACCTCCAGCCATCGCCTCCTCAAGTACTGTGTTTGTTTCTGTGGACAGTGGAACACTCGTCGGTGGTCACTTGGAATCGTTAACTCCGGGCTGGAGCTTGTCCGGGCCACAACACCTCCAGCCACCACCTCCTCAAGTACTGTGGTTGTTTCTGTGGACAGTGAAACACTCGTCGGTGGTTACTTGGAATCGTTAACCACGGTCTGGAGCTTGTCCGGGCCACAGCACATCCAGCCATTGTTTTCTCAAGTACTGTATTTGTTTCTGCGGACAGTGGAACACTCACCGGTGGTCACTTGGAATCGTTAACCCCGGGCTGGAGTTTGTCCGGGCCACAAAACCTCCAGCCATTGTCTCTGTGCTGTATTTGTTTCTGTAGACAGTAGAACACTCGCCGGTGGTCACTTGGAATCGTTAACTCTGGGATGGAGCTTGTCCGGGCCACAACACCTCCAGCCTTCTCAAGTACTGTATTTGATTCTGCGGACAGTGGAACAGCCCAATATCGAAATAAAATTTAACTATGAATGAGCTTTGAAGTGAAACGCTGTAATTGTTTTATTTTTAATTTCTGCAATAAATTGTAACAATATATTAGACTATATTTTTAACTTTTAAAAGCAAAAGTAATAATATAAGTTACAACAGAAATATTAAGGAATTGCCTCAGGAGACTCAGGAGAGAATTGAATAAAGCTAAAATTACATTTACTCTGTTTCACACAGCTGAGGTATCAACTATTTCATAGCTAGTGTTAAACCAAAGGACATTAAAGGTGGACAAAATGCTCCAACATATTATTCCAATGATTTGTGTCAATAGATCAATCATTATAAAATGCTTTTTGGAAGAGTGTCTACCCTTAAGATATGAAGTCCTCCGCCCTTTTCGTTTATAATACGAGTTACCACTCATCAAGTTTACTACTCCGACCAAGATTTATTGATAAAGCGAGTCATCACTCTACAAATTTTCTAATCCGAACAAGAATCATTAATAATGCGAATCACCACTCCACAAATTTACTACTCCGAACAAAATACATTAGTAACGCGAATCACCACTTCACAAATGTACTACTCCGACCAAGATCCAATAATAATGCGAATCACCAGTCCACAAATTTACTACTCCGAACAAGATTCATTAGTAGTGCGAATCACCACTCCACAATTGTACTACTCCGACCAAGATTCATTATCAATGCGAATTACCACTTCACAAATGTACTACTCCAACCAAGATTCATTAATAAAGCGAGTCACCACTCCTGTGTCCTGCACCCACCGAGATTTGGTATAAAATCAAGTCACCACTCTATAAATTTACTGCTCCGACCACGATTAATTAGCAATCAAAAATTGTCCTGCACCCACCGAGATTCGGTGATGAAAGCGCGATAGCACTCCATAAATTTATTGCTCCGACCACGATTAATTAGCAATCCAAAATTGTCCTGCACCCACCGAGATTCGGTAATAAAAACGAGTTAGCACTACAACAATTTACTGCTCCAACCATGATTAATTAGCAATTCAAAATTGTTCTGCACCCGCCGAGATTCTGTAATAAAAGCGAGTCACCACTCCATCAATTTATTGCTCCGACCACGATTAATTAGCAAACCAAAATTGTCCTGCACCCACCGAGATTCGGTAATAAAAGCGCGTTATCACTACAACAATTTACTGCTCCGACCACGATTAATTATTAGCAATCCAAAATTGTCCTGCACCCACCGAGATTCGGTAATAAAAGCGAGTTAGCACTACAACAATTTACTGCTCCAACCATGATTAATTAGCAATCCAAAATTGTTCTGCACCCACCGAGATTCTGTAATAAAAGCGAGTCACCACTCCATCAATTTATTGCTCCGACCACGATTAATTATTAGCAATCCAAAATTGTTCTGCACCCACCGAGATTCTGTAATAAAAGCGAGTCACCACTCCATCAATTTATTGCTCCGACCACGATTAATTAGCAATCCAAAATTGTCCTGCACACACCGAGATTCGGTAATAAAAGCGAGTTAGCACTACAACAATTTACTGCTCCAACCATGATTAATTAGCAATTCAAAATTGTTCTGCACCCACCGAGATTCTGTAATAAAAGCGAGTCACCACTCCATCAATTTATTGCTCCGACCACGATTAATTAGCAATCCAAAATTGTCCTGCACTCACCGAGATTCGGTAATAAAAGCGAGTTATCACTCCATAAATTTATTGCTCCGACCACGATTAATTATTAGCAATCCAAAATTGTCCTGCACCCATCGAGATTCGGTAATAAAAGCGAGTTAGCACTACAACAATTTACTGCTCCAACCATGATTAATTAGCAACTCAAAATTGTTCTGCACTCACCGAGATTCTGTAATAAAAGCGAGTCACCACTCCATCAATTTATTGCTCCGACCACGATTAATTGGCAATCCAAAATTCTTCTGCACCCACCGAGATTCTGTAATAAAAGCGAGTCACCACTCCATCAATTTATTGCTCCGACCACGATTAATTAGCAATCCAAAATTGTCCTGCACCCACCGAGATTCGGTAATAAAAGCGAGTTAGCACTACAACAATTTACTGCTCCAACCATGATTAATTAGCAATTCAAAATTGTTCTGCACTCACCGAGATTCTGTAATAAAAGCGAGTCACCACTCCATCAATTTATTGCTCCGACCACGATTAATTAGCAATCCAAAATTGTCCTGCACACACCGAGATTCGGTAATAAAAACGAGTTAGCACTACAACAATTTACTGCTCCGACCATGATTAATTAGCAATCCAAAATTGTTCTGCACCCACCGAGATTCTGTAATAAAAGCGAGTCACCACTCCATCAATTTATTGCTCCGACCATGATTAATTAGCAATCCAAAATTGTCCTGCACTCACCGAGATTCGGTAATAAAAGCGAGTTATCACTCCATAAATTTATTGCTCCGACCACGATTAATTATTAGCAATCCAAAATTGTCCTGCACCCATCGAGATTCGGTAATAAAAGCGAGTTAGCACTACAACAATTTACTGCTCCGACCACGATTAATTAGCAATCAAAAATTGTCCTGCACCCACCGAGATTCGGTAATAAAAGCGAGTTAGCACTACAACAATTTATTGCTCCGACCACGATTAATTAGCAAACCAAAATTGTCCTGCACCCACCGAGATTCGGTAATAAAAGCGCGTTATCACTCCATCAATTTATTGCTCCGACCACGATTAATTATTAGCAATCCAAAATTGTTCTGCACCCACCGAGATTCTGTAATAAAAGCGAGTCACCACTCCATCAATTTACTGCTCCAACCATGATTAATTAGCAATTCAAAATTGTTCTGCACTCACCGAGATTCTGTAATAAAAGCGAGTCACCACTCCATAAATTTATTGCTCCGACCACGATTAATTAGCAATCCAAAATTCTTCTGCACCCACCGAGATTCTGTAATAAAAGCGAGTCACCACTCCATCAATTTATTGCTCCGACCACGATTAATTAGCAATCCAAAATTGTCCTGCACCCATCGAGATTCGGTAATAAAAGCGAGTTAGCACTACAACAATTTACTGCTCCGACCATGATTAAGTAGCAATCCAAAATTCTTCTGCACCCACCGAGATTCTGTAATAAAAGCGAGTTAGCACTACAACAATTTACTGCTCCGTGCATGATTAATTAGCAATCCAAAATTGTCCTGCACCCACCAAGATTCGGTAATAAAAGCGAGTTAGCACTATAAGATATTACTGCTCCCTCCAAGATTCGATAACAGTGCGAGTCACCACCCCACAAATTTAATTCTCCAATCAAGATTCATCAATAATGCGCGTCACCACATTTTGTCCTTCCGTCAAAATTCGGTAATACTGTGAGTCAGCACTCCAAAAATTAAGTTTATTTAAATATTTGTATCGGTAAAAAAATATCCAAAAATTGTCTCCTAGTTCACAATTTTAAAATTATAAAAAGTGTTAACTGTATAAAAATTTTAAAGGCGTTTGGTTGCGGATTAATTTTTTTAATAATGAGTGAAAGAGCATGAGGCTAAACTCTGATCTTATGAGGGAAAACTCAAGTTTCTGTTACTATAATCCGCTCTTAATTACTAAAATGACTAACGAATATTTCAAGAACAATAAAAACACATAACAGGCCTAAGCAAACGTTTAAAGTCTTGACAGCAGTCACCAACGAATTAATGAAGTGTTAGCTTCCATTCTGAATTTCACCTCTTGTCCTCTTTGCCTTTTCAATGCGAGACGAAGGAAATACCATCAATTTAAAAGAAGAGGGCGAGGATTGTTATTTCTGGGGCCTTTAACGATATGGAAACAAAGATAACTCGATCTCGGAGGGACAACGGGATGGAGTGGAGAGAGTTAAGGCCTGCCCAGTCGTCCCCCGGGAGTTGACATCTACTGTGTCAGACTACGTGTCGAACTTGCCGCACTTGATCCCTACACGTGTGTTGTCGAAAATAACTAGACATCGCATCGGCCAGATGTTTGTGCTCTAAGATTAAATTGTTAACGCTTGTCAAAATGAGAACTGTACCGTTTGCTTTCTATGAAGTGCCTTGTATTGAACAGTAACATATATGTTTACCTACTCACTCCTTTTCTATTGTCATGTCCCAAATAAAATATATCCAATTTATTTATTTCATGTAATAATTTTACTACTTTTTTATTTGTACAAAGTTTTACAATTCGTAACAGATTATCTTACAAAATTTTTTTGGATTAACATGTCAATTCAATCATTATTCCTGTTAAATATGTCAGGTTATTTGAAAGAAGGTTATTTGTTTTTGTGAACATTATTAAACAATATTTTAAAATGTATTTTGTTGGTTGAGCGGTAGTGAAGCCTAACGTCTGAGAGGCTGATGAAATTAAATTTTGTCTGCATGTCTTGTTATATCGAGACATATATTATATAGAGACATATATAAAATATATATGTTATATATCTGATATATCGAGTACGAACTGATATAGGAACTTGAAATTTTGTATGACGTTTCACTTATACTCGTATATAGCCAACTTCAGGTTTGATTATGAAGTATAAGACTCCACGGGATTAGTTAAGGCTTTGGATACATTACTACATCGGTCTTTCGGGTAACCATGACCAACTAGAAAATTGCAGAATATATACATTTTCTAATAAAGTGAGTACAACTATATGACATTTATATTTGACATGGTAACACATGTAGCATAATGAAATGAGGTACAAGGTTGAAAATTTGCAATGTGCATTTTACGCGACACGTGGTGTGGGGTATTTTTTAATTATTTGAACCTTGATAAGAATTTATATCTAACCCCAAATGGAAATTTATCCTATCCAACAGTAATGAACCACAACAACTATTTCCTTAATTACCATATTACTGCTACAATAATTTCATAATTACAATTACTTAGCATTTCGATTACAACATCAATGTAAGGAATCATGTTATACAAATGTTATACAATATTTATAACTTGATGTGTGATGAGTCGATCCGATATAACAATATTTGTGGTGGGCGGATATTGAGTTCTTTAGACAACAATGTAATGGATACCATTATTTAACTTGTAAGGTAAGTGTATATTAATGTATCCTGAGTTTAAAGATCGTGTACAGTTTCAGGTATTGCGGTCTAGTTTCCATGTAGCCTGCTCTTATTCGTATTACCGTACCTCGCTTTCAGTATGATATGACAATAATAATAATACTAGCACAAGCTACAGTGGGATACTAACAAGAATGGTGATGTCGGCTTTCATCGGCACTCGGCGTTTATTTGTGTATGTATTAATACCTCCTCCACCTGACGAAGAGGATAGATTCCAATCCTCGAAACCTTGTACTATACATTTTATAACCAACCTATAACGATGGCAAATGTCCAACATCCTGTTATCCTTTCAACCCCCCCCCCCATAGTCAATAATAAACTTTAAACAAAGAACAATAGCATTATGACAACGAGCAAGGGAGGGTACTACCATGCAGGGGTGCGCTGTAACCAAGTCTTGTAACCAACTTTTAATATTGATTTTCCACTGATTTATTCTTTTCTTTTTACGCTATGAATAAAAATCTCACATATTACAGTTATATGTTGTAAATACTTGTCCCGAGTTTATTTACTCTGCTACTTTCTCGTTGCCATCATGGTTACACATACGACCAATGTAAAAGTATTCGCTGACGCTCAGCCAAATCCCAAGGATTGAAACGTGTAATCATCGAACTCAGTGTTTTCCATATGGAAAGGGAGCTTCATGAAACAGTTAAAGTCTTTAATTCATTTTTTAAAATCATTTCGTTTTCGAGAGAGATATCGTACGGACAGACAGTTGGGCAGAAATGAAATTATTTCGCCTCTCGAGTCATAGGCTTCACTAACGTTTAACCAATAAGTACAGTATGACTACAGATGAAAGAACTACATAGAAAACCTATTGTAGCAATATGTTGTTGTTTCGATGCTTTCCATCCTTTCAAAGTTCTTCAACAATATTAGGCTCAACAGTCTTAATTTCATGGCAAAATATGGTAGTAACATTTCAGCTGTTTGTAAAAATCCTTAATTCTAATGCGTTAAAACTGGTAGAAACATCGTGGCTACTCTTAGTTTGTTATTTTTAATACAATATAAAATAATGTTTAATTCTCTAGACAGTTTTGCAACAATTACAATTTTCACTATTTTGGATTATTACGTCTCTGCCTTTGTTTGATGATATTAAAAATGGTCGATCTTTATTTGATTCCAACAATTTTAGAGAAATTAAACTATACCTGTACCACTTCAGTTAAGGTAAGTACAATGAATTTTAGTTTATAAAGGTTTTTCAACTATAACAGTTCGTTTTGGAAGTGTTCTTGTCAATGTAATTTCTTTGGCCAACGGTGATTCCAATTAACTCCTGACTTTGAACACTAAAACTTTATTCTAATAACTAAAACGATTAACAGAAAATAATATTCAAAGAAATTCACAAGTTATTCATCCGTCACTGTTCGATAGCGTTATTGGTTTGCAAACAAGTAGTTTGTTGTGTCAAGGAATTATGACTGTCACACAAATTGAAGGGTTAGTTTATTTTTTCAGAAGTTGTACTTATTGGGTGCCGTTGGCCATAGGGGGATCGGTGTGGTGAACGGGGCTACTATACAATACTTGGGAGTATGGACGTCTCAAGATGGTATGCTACTTGTTAACTCACAGTCAATAACGCAATTTAAAGTACATGGTTACTTTACTCTGAAAATTGTATCACACCAGGACTTATTATTTATTTTATCGCATTGATTGTATAGAAGATAGCATTGGAAGAATTACTGACTGACTTAAAGGTCCTAACTTCATTCTTCAAACATAGCCCTAACCATGAACACTAGCTCTTTAATACAACAAAGCTATTTCAGAACAAAGCACTGCCATTTTAAGTGATAATTTAATCCTTCCCCCGAATCACTGGGCATCCTTTAGTGTCAGGCAGAATACATCAAGGTGAGAGTACGAAATGTTGGTTCCACAATCTTATTGCACATTAACATTTATTGGACCCAGTATTGTATATCAATATGATCACCCAAACCCTGTCTTGCATGGGATAACATACTATTAGACGCAAAACGTAATTTTCTTGTACATAAATGTTGTTGTACAAACAATTATGGTCTGCAACAGTCAAATTCTCTTATTTACAAACTGAATATAACAAAGGAACTAGCCAGAACCATTGTGGAGTGCCATACCTACACGAGCCAATCACAATTGCGTATTGCGAGTATGTGAGATTTGCGTCACTCAAATAGCGCATAATTAACCCGACCGCCCCACCCCTCTCTAGGTGTGCCAGCGCGATTAAGACATAACAGTTGGCAGCAATGATGTACACGTGACCGCTACACTCCCAGCCACGACCCGTCTTATCTCTCCGTCCCGACACCGGCGAACAATAAACTGCACAACTTATTAAAAGCGCGATGTATTTACAACCGCGATAACCGCGAGGATCGCACATTAAAATCGATTGAATTATGACGAATGCCGGCCACAGCGGAGTGGTTCTCGGCTGAAACCGAAAGAGATGGGGCTTCTGATTGCGGTGCTTTGTTGCACGAGGCGTGAATGTGACCGTATATCATCTCTGTGTTTCCTGCGCGACGCGGCATCTTGATCTGCAGTGCATACAAAGGTGGGCGTGCCACCGGCTCGTATTTTAACAGGTGCAAATGGAACGGCGTGAACTACCGATTGCCCCGGGCGCGATATCAATAAGGCGGGCGGCTCGGCTTTCCCCGGCCGTGGGCACACGGGAGCCGGCCTGCACAGCGACCGCGGGCCGTGCCAGTGATAGTGTGCTGTGAGCCAGAGTGAGTCATTTCTGGCTTTGTGTGCAGCAGAGCACAGAGAGAACAGATCTCTCCTCGGGAGTTTCTCATAGAAAGTGCTGGACCCAAAATACCCCATAATGTAATGTCAATGGATTATATTTTCAATGATGACACAACTTACGTATCTCTCTATATGAAAGACTTCTCCAATCACTGTCATAAAGAACATTGTAAAACGTATACAGGTTAGTTATTTCTCCTTGCTAGAGGAATTCTGTCTTATCTTATCACAAAATCCTCTGCTTCTTTCACTAAAAGAAGGAAATGTTAAAGGGTGAACTCACTCTGTCATTTGAGCCTAGTACATAGAAAGTGCTAGATCCAAAATAAGCCATAATGTAATGCCAATGGACTTATAGTCCGTAAAAATAAGGATGCAAACCTCGGAATGAAAGATAATAAGCTGAAAATTTGCATACGTCTTTATTTTGATGGTATAAAAACTTACCTCAAAAGTCTCATATAATCACGTGTACGCGTCCTTTAGATATTTAAGGTCAAAGTTCACGAAAATCAGTTTTTTGCAAATATCTCGTTTCCCTTACGCTAAAAGACTTTGAAGGTGGTTAGAGAAATTGTAGAACGAAAAATTCTCTTCAACTTTTGTATGAAGTAATTTTATGTACGTTCAACCCTTTTTTTGAGATACAGCGCAAAGAGTAAGGGGACCGCTTACGTGTGTACACGATAATGCGAGGTCAGCCAGTAGAACACCATAAATAAATTAGTTATATTTGTTAATTATTCACTTATTATTATTATTACTTAATACTATTATTATTGTTAGCATTATTATCATCATTATTAATTTTTATTATCATTATTATTAAATTTTTATTATTATTTATTATTATTAAATTTTTATTATTATTTATTATTTAATATACCATATTTATAGATATTTATTATAAATTATATATTCTCTAAATAATACTTATTTTATTTTTTACCAAACATACAATATTAAAAGAAATATTTCAAATGAATTTTAATTATATATTTATTTATTGATTCCAATAATCAATTTATTAAAATTACAAATATAAAATATTTGTTTTTATTTTAATGATTAATATTTTTGTTTTAAATTTCTTCTTGTCATCGTTTTTCTTCTTCTTCTTCTTTTTCTTTTTCTATCTTCCTCTGGCTGTTCAATATCGGATTCATTATCATCATTCTCGTTTACTAAGTATCAGAATAGAAGGATTCAAGAATCTCAGGTGCATATTCACTTTCTTCATTGAAACCATCTGAAAGTTGATGAAGCGTTGATGCATGATTGTCCAGTACACTGCCCACAAATTAAAGTGCATCGCAATCCTGATTTCCTTCATCCGCAATTAGAACCACAAACCTTTCTTGCAATTGCAAAATATTGTATTCAGCAGTTCTTCTGGTGCTGGTGGGTATTAATGTTGTTATTGGTTCCAGGAGTTCATTTTGGACTACCCAGCCGAATTCCTGGGGTTCTAAATCATTTCCCAACCAAATTTGGGTCTGATAATAGACACGAAGGATATGCTGACGAGCTGCTGTTACTTGAAGGTGGAAGACTTGATAACTGCACTGGTTTGTTGAGTCTTGTTGATTTGATGAACTGGGTGTATCGAAAAGACTTCTGATTTCGGAGCATTATACGTTGCTAAGAAAATACGTACTCCATTTTCAAATAATAATACTTGTACAGAGCAGTTTTTTTGTTTAAATAATTGAGCTGATTGATTTAAATCGTGATTTTTTCGAACATTTAATAAACGATATTTTTACCTTTTTTTTATAAAGCGCAGAAGTCGTATCACATTCACTAAACGCGTGTAAAAATAATATGTGTTCCTAGAATGAGGATATTTATCAAAACTTTTCGATTAATTCAGTTTTGTCCTCCACATTACCCTTACCCATTTAAAAAAAATGTCTTGTTGATGTGATTGAGCACATCCTATCAAGATAACTAGCAAATCAATATCTTCTCTTATAATGACAGAAGTTTTTTTTTAAGTTCAGACTCTGCAATACCTGTTTCTACAATGAGAACATCAGCATCATCTCTGATATTAACAGAGATATTAACAGTTGTAAAAACTGTTGTAGTGATATTAACAGTGTTTAAATTGTTGAAAAGCATGGTCTATAAAATATTTTTTATTAGATGAATGTGATAAAAAACTTTTCTTGGCTGAATGCCACCTCCATTGTTTCATCAAAGCGGAGTTCAAGATTTTGGAAACACCAGCAGTTTCTTCTTAATTGTTCCATTGCTTTAATGTCCTTAGTGTAGTTTGAGTAACCATCAAATACAACAACGATACTTGGCCCATAATATGTTTGTAAATATTTGACGTATTTATTCAAAATATCAGAGATAGTATCATCTTTATTGCATTCAACCTTATGCAAGAGGAATCCACCATCGATTATATATGTTGTAGTAGTTTCGTCTAGGTATATTAAATAATAATAAAAATTTAATAATAATGATAATAATGCTAACAATACTAATAGTATTAAATAATAATAATAATAAGTGAATAATTAACAATATAACTCATTTATTTATTGTATTCTACTGGCTGACCTCGCATTGTCGTATATACAGGTAAGCGGTCCCCTACTCTTTGCGCTGTATCTCAAAAAGGGTTGTTGAACGTACATAAAATTACTTTCATACAAAAGTTGAAGAGAATTTTCCGTTCTACAATTTCTCTAACCACCTTCAAAGTCATTTAGCGTAAGGGAAGCGAGATATTTGCAAAAAACTGATTTTTCGTGAACTTTGACCTTAAATATCTAAAGACGCGTACACGTGATTATATGAGGACTTTTGAGGTAAGTTTTATACCATCAAAATAAAGACGTATGCAAATTTTCAGCTTATTATCTTTCATTCCGAGGTTGCATCCTTATTTTGCCTTATTTTACTGAGTTATTATATTTTCAATAATGATGCAACCTATGTATCTCTCAACATGAAAGATTTCTCCATTCACTGTTATAAAAACATAAAAAGCAATGTAAAACACAATACACAGGTTAGTTATTTCTTCTTGATAGAGAAATTCTGTCTTATCTTATCACAAAATCCTCTGCTTCTCTTTCTAACACAAGGAAATGTTAAAGGGTCAACTCCCTCTATCATTTGAGCCTAGTGCATAGAAAGTGCTGGACCCCAAATATCCCATAATGTGCTGTCAATGGAATTATATTTTCAATTATGATGCAACCTATGTATCTCTCAACATGAAAGATTTCTCCATTCACTGTTATAAAACCATAAACAGCAATGTAAAACTTACACAGGTTAGTTATTTCTTCTTGATAGAGAAATTCTGTCTTATCTTATCACAACATCCTCTCCTTCTCTTTCTAACACAAGGAAATGTTAAAGGGTCAACTCCCTCTATCATTTGAGCCTAGTGCATAGAAAGTGCTGGACCCAAAATATCACATAGTGTAATATCAATGGAATTATATTTTCAATGATGATACAACGTATATCTGTACATGACAAATTCCTCCTTTCACTGCCACAAAAGCATAAAGAGCAGTGTAAAACATACCCAGGTGAGTTATTTCTCCTTGCTAGAGGAAGTCTGTCCTATTTTACTGAAAGACTACATACTCTCTTTTATGCAGAAAGTCCTCTGCTTCTCTTTCTAACATATAGCAAGGGAATGTTACAGGGCCAACTCCATCTGTCATTTGAGCATTGCATTTTCACATTCACTGTTGCAACCAAGATCTATTTGTGTCACTGTCTGGTCAGAAAAGAATAGGCTCAATTCACACACAAAAAAGAGCACGATATTCTACATACTATACCGTAAAGAACAATAGCCAAAAGCGAAGTTGCTGCTTTTGAAAACATTAGTATAATCTATTCTATTACTGAATGTAGCAACAGTGCCTTAAGGGGAGGAGAAGGGCATTTCTGAATTCACAATATTCAGAATATTGCTGTATGATCTGTACAATTTGTTTTAAATGTGAATTAGGAACATTTCCAGACGTGCAATATTAAAATGTTAATTCTGTAATGTTGCATAGTTATAATTTAATTTAAATACTTTCTGAGACTACGTTAGCAGTGTTGCTGCACGGTTTGTTGTGTTTTACGACTGCATGAAAGAGATTTTATATTTTTAACCTAGATAAGTATAAATATAGACCATGAATTCCTAATAGAATTCCTCATTAAACTAAAAATGTTACATACCATATACATAACCGGAAGTGCACTTCAACTTTCCAAGAAAGTGTACAAAAGAGATCCTCAGTTAACGGATTTTCTCATAAGATCTATAATGAAGAACATACAATGAAACATATTATTGTTAAAGGTTGTAGGAATTTCACCAGCATATTATTTAAAATAATAATAATAATCGTTTACTAAAAAAGTAATTGAAACAATTTGGTATAAGGTCCGGACCCCTTGGATTCCTTCACTGGCCACGTCCTTAGTTCTTACATGGACCAAGAGAAAACTATTTTCCTAGTTTCATTCCACAGATGGGTAGACGGACTAACAAACATACTGCTATTTGGCTAAAATCAATAGCGTTATTACATGTACCAAAAGAAAACTATTACCCAAGTTTCAAGTCTCTATGACTCTTTTATCCACAGATGGGTAGACGGACTAACAAACATACTGCTATTTGGCTAAAATCAATAGCGTTATTACATGTACCAAAAGGAAACTATTATCCAAGTTTCAAGTCTCTATGACTCTTTTATCCACAGATGGGTAGACGGACTAACAAACATAGGCTTACTGCTATTTGGCTAAAATCAATAGCGTTATTACGTGTACCAAAAGGAAACTATTATCCAAGTTTCAAGTCTCTATGACTCTTTTATCCACAGATGGGTAGGGCTATAAAGTTATTACACAAACGGTCGGACGAACAACGATATCATTTCGAAAGGGCCCTCTCGGAATCTTGATAATTAATAAGGAATTTTTAAAAACTCTGGCTTCTATTTATAATACTTACATTAGGGCTTATTGTTGAAATAAAATAGATTTGTCACAAATACTGCTTATTCACGAATTATTCAATTTATTTCTCCAGAACGCCTACACTTTCCGTACCCTTACAATGAAAAGGTGCAGTACCTTAAGTTGTACTTACAAAAGTTTTTATTGCTCAAGTAACCAGTATAGACGCCAAACAATGTTGTGTAGAAACGTGAGAAGTGTGACTTGCTGCCGAGTGCTGATTGATTGCTGAGGACTGCTGACGCCTTGAGGTATCCTCCACCCTCTGTTGACCCGACACCCCGCTCTGCCCTTCCAGTCAAAGGGTGAACGGCAAATATTTGGCCCCTAATCCCTCCTGATTTGGCGGAACTCATTGTCGGCTGCCGGATATAACTGCCAGTTGACCTCATATTGGTGAGACCACCCTGTGACCCTAGGACAGCACGGCAGGAACCTGGAAACTTGGTTTAGGTAATTGAGTCGATGTATCACTTCCTGAAATGATTATAACAATGAAGATTGTATGTGTGTCCACATTTTATAATTATTATGATTGTCAATAAAGAAGAATTCTCTTTTGGACTGTCACGAGTCATGATACATAGGAACCTCATGTTCGCCGACAAGACACTGACCCAGTCAACTTTGAAACATGCACTAACATAAATCGATACGGACTAAGTGAAATTATTAAATTTGTATAGGAAGCAATGCCAGTTGTTGATAAACTGTTAGTGTCTACTATTAAACCGCTTCCTTTTATAACTGCATGCAATTTGTTGCACCAGAAATCTGTTGCACAATGGTTTAACAAGATGCGTTATCGCTAAATAATATTTCTTTAGCAGTTTGACTAAATGAAGCATAGTTAAATAGTTATTGTTTACTGTATATATTATATCTAAAAATTTGTTATACAGAATGTTGACTACATACATAATTGTTAGACAGCAAGACATTAGTATAACTACAAGCATTATAACTATATATTCTTGTTTTAAAGTATTTTAATTATATGCATTAAAACTACACAGTTTTCTGTGTTCAATAATGAAATTCATTCGTAGTTGAACTGGATGCATTAGAAGGAAGAAAGATGTTGTACAGAGTTATGCCTTGTAACTATAAATTTGTTTACAATAACTTAAAAATAGTAAATGAAAGGCATTTTGGAAAATAATAATTTTCTACTAACAACTAAAACGTAATTCCTGTTATTAAGTTTCATGCCATTTTAAGAGCACATAACAATATTTAAACAAGTTCAAGTATAAAAAAGAAAAATAATAATAAGTGATGTAATGCGATGATCACTATCAGAGAAAGTATGAATAATTGAACAAATGCGGTTTAAAAAAATCTTTTGATTGTGGCGATAAATAAAAACATTGGACCTTTTATGTAATTTCAATACAAGGTAATAAATACCATTAATTTGAAAAAATTATTTCAGTCAAATTAATAAACATACAAATTAATTAACCTTTATGTACCTATTTAATTAAAATTATTACAGCCCAAATAATTTTCCTTTTATGGTGCCTTTAATGGTTTTATACAACTCCTCTTCTTGGAACGAAACATTCGTCAGAATCGGTCGACTTCTTTATTTTCCACAACAGCTAAAACTAAAGTGGTGCTGAAAAAGAATAAATTTGAATATCATAAAGGGATACACAAAGATCAATATTGCCCGGGGAAGAAGCTTGTTCAAACCCGTTCTCAAGTTTTCTTATCGGCAGCTTCCCGCGGATTTGATATTATTAGGGTTAATATTCATAGGGCGCCAGTATTTCCCTTTTCGCAGCTGTTGGAGGGCCGTAAGCAGATTACAGGGACGCGTGAGAGATGAAAACGTTTTGCATTTCATATCAGACCAGCTTTGAGCCTCGGGGTTATTATTTTAGCAAAGGATTCGCGCAGCAGTGTCGACTCACACACGCGCGCGCGCGCACCCACGTCTCTGCTGGTCCAGATTTTGTTATAAATAAATAAATAAACTCATTTCTCGTACTAATTACAACTAAGCATTGAACTAGTATACATGGAATCTAAAAGTTAAAAAAAATAAAAAGAATAATTTATTCATTTTTTTCTTTTATAAATTGTTATATTACGGAATTTCTAAACAAGTAGATTTTTAGTTAAACACATATTAGAATTTTATAAGGAAACTTTTCTAGAAGCCTAAAGTGTGCCTGAACAATCTGAACCCGCTTTTTATTTTCTTAAACGTGTTGCAGGTCAGGGCATTTTGAGATTATGCCCTATTTTGGTCTCTCGTGTCTATGTTTTATGGTCTATGTGTTGGAAAAGTTATGAAACTTTATGTCTAGCGCAATAAAATATAATTTATAATGAAGTAAATTTCTACACTCCGATTTCACCAAAACTCAAATATGATATTTAAAAATTTTTTATATAAGATATGTCTGCATTTTAGTCTTAAATTTTAGGTAAAATTTGTTTGACAATGTAATTCGTGATAAATGTTTTTTAATGATTTGTTTCCCAAAGTTTTGAATTTCTTTGGTCCATTTGGTACAGTAGGTTTACAAAATTTTCTATTAGGTTTGTAAATTAAAATAATACATTCAATCGGTAAGATTCGCAATTTCTTAGCAAGTATTGTAATGGTTCATTTTATAAAAAGTTAAAAATTATTCTATGATTTATTCTTTGTCTCTTAAACCCCAATTAGCGTCACTTTGTTCTACCTCCAAATTACTAATCACTTGGAAACTTAGCGTCGCCATCGTAAGAATATTAATAACAAGTATAACGTCTTACTACTTGGAACAAGTATTACCTGTAGTTTTAGAATTACATGATTGTTAATAAGTAAAACCGAATAAAATTAAAATCCATTTTCATATTTGTGTAATCGCTGCGGTGGGCAGTACTCATAGGCTACGTCTATTGACAATACATACATTTTAGACGACTGAACAATATACTCATACAAGCATAACATCTGCTATTGGTGAATGGAGGAGAGAGAGTGCAAGCGCGATTGCATATGCAAGCAAGACCGTCCCACCCTCGCGCTCTAACCGTATTACCGAAGCGATCAAACAAACAATGTACAGTCACAGTATACGAATATGCCAGCCGTTATTAACTCTGACTCGAGCAATTTCACTTTTCTTTCGCCCTCGGCTGATGAAGTATTAAAAGAAGTAAGCGAGGCATGCCTTACATTTGCTTCTTTCAGAGCCAACGATACGAAAGATCAACTGCTCCCCTCCCCCTCCCGCGGCCCGCCTCGCCCCATTCTTTCTTTAAACTGCGTCGAAAGGGAAAATTTTAATCTTTTTCTTAAAATAACAGTTGTCATCCCCTCTTGACTACCTGATCCGAATTATTCAAGCCAGTTGGCGCAATCAATGACGGGTTTCCGCCCGTAGTCTCTCGCTTTGTAACTAAATCCCTGATTGATACCCCGGTAAAAAGAACCAATTCTTAACAAAATCAAGAGAATTGCTTACTTTGAATTCCGAGATCACCATGTAACGCGACTCGTTTAAACTTTTTCAGTGAAACGTTTTATCTCTGAATAATGGTAGATGATATTACTACGAAATACAGTTTTGTATTCAATCAAAGTACAGGAAGATCGTAGGATTGGTGTGATTTGTGAATACCACATTAATAAACACTAAAAATAGATTATTTACTAACCTTTGATGCTGGATTTCTGTAACGGTTTTTGGAATTATCTAACCAATCGAGTAAAACTAATTTTTTCCCGCCTCTCGAGTCAAAATATTAATAAATAAATACAATACCATTATAGAGAATCCATACAACTTACGTATTTATGTATAACTTATGTATATTTATGTACATTGTTTTAGTAATGGAATTATTAACTTAAGTAATGCGTTTTGTATGATTGGGATCATCTACAAGATTCTCAAACATGAACGAGTGCACTGAAACTTCATACGTCCACATAATAGTTGTATTTACACTGTATGTTTACATAACGTAGAAAATTTACACGATTCACACATGATCGAGTGCACTGAAACTCATACGTCCACATAATAGTTGTATATACACTGTATGTTTACATAACGTAGAACATTTACACGATTCACACATGATCGAGTGCACTGAAACTCATACGTCCACATAATAGTTGTATATACACTGTATGTTTACATAACGTAGAACATTTACACGATTCACACATGATCGAGTGCACTGAAACTCATACGTCCACATAATAGTTGTATATACACTGTATGTTTACATAACGTAGAACATTTACACGATTCACACATGATCGAGTGCACTGAAACTCATACGTCCACATAATAGTTGTATATACACTGTATGTTTACATAACGTAGAACATTTACACGATTCACACATGATCGAGTGCACTGAAACTCATACGTCCACATAATAGTTGTATATACACTGTATGTTTACATAACGTAGAACATTTACACGATTCACACATGATCGAGTGCACTGAAACTCATACGTCCACCCAATAGTTGTATTTACACTGTATGTTTACATAACGTAGAACATTTACACGATTCACACATGATCGAGTGCACTGAAACTCATACGTCCACATAATAGTTGTATATACACTGTATGTTTACATAACGTAGAACATTTACACGATTCACACATGAACGAGTGCACTGAAACTCATACGTCCACATAATAGTTGTATATACACTGTATGTTTACATAACGTAGAACATTTACACGATTCACACATGATCGAGTGCACTGAAACTCATACGTCCACATAATAGTTGTATATACACTGTATGTTTACATAACGTAGAACATTTACACGATTCACACATGATCGAGTGCACTGAAACTCATACATCCACCCAATAGTTGTATTTAGACTGTATGTTTACATGATTTAGAACATTTACACGATTCACACATGATAGTGTGCACTTATTTTGAAACCTTCAAAAAAATTGGTGTATTACATGGTATAGAAACACGAGTCTTATATTGTAAATACAGACAAAGGGTGTATCTACACGAGTGTTTATATAACTGACATCATCTACGAGATTCAAACACGATCGAGTACACTTATACAATACGTCCAGATAACAGGTGTATCTACATAACTGTGATAATTTACAAGATTCACACGTAATCGAATGCATTCATAGACTACGTGAACGTAGACTATGTGCGAGATTACTGATTTGCCTGAAGAAGAGGTCCGATTGCAGGTTTCGAAACGTAGTGTTACTGAATTTTGGTTGTACTGAACGATGGCAAATGTCCGGAAAACTCCTGTTTCCTTCATTTATAGTCTACTTATACTTCCACATAATGGGTGTATTTGCACGGTATACAAACACAAGTTGATGTATTAATATGACATGTACGAGTATATAACATCTATAGACATGAACATACTGTATTATCGACATGACTAGGAAAATTTACTTAGTTTATCTATTTTATTAAATGCATTCACACGATGTTTGGGTCCATTAAACCCACACTTCATTGCACGTCTAAGCACATTTATATGATGTAACTACATGATCAGGTGCATTTCCACAATTCTGGTCCATCCCGAAATAATAATAACAAACTACAATGGAACATAGTTTTTTTAGCCAACAGACGTCATTAACGAATATATGTAATAAATTAGTGTAATATAATGTGAGTATTCTTTGTAGATTTGTTACTCCATGATCATCCATCTTACAACTCTCTTCAACTATGTTTATACGATGTACAGAGTAGGCTATTATATCTCGTTGAAGACTAAGTATGTTAGACTTAAGTTATGACATAATATAACTTATTGTAAATAAATCTAAATTAGGGTAAACGTTATAAGGAGCACAATTGTCTGTCTATACAGAATGAATTATTCCGAGACTTCTGATTTCCCTCAAAATTCTTAATTTAGACTATATGGAACTGAGTTCTTAGGCCAGCTTCTCTCCCTTTACTGCTATTCTTAATCAACCTACAACACTTTCCCATTCCTTTAGTTAGGCTACACGTTCTCTATAGTTGAGTAAAAAGGTAGCAAATGAAGTAGTCTTCTCTCAATATCCGAGAACACGTAGTCGAAGACTAGACTGTTCTACTACGTCATCCTCCTTGCCCCTAGTGAACCATAATCTCCAGTTCCCATTCAGTCTTTCTCAATGTTATTTTGTCTTGATTCTTCCACCTCTTCTGTACTCTTCGATCTAAATTATCTTTGACTTCAACATAATAACTTATTATAGTTTTTTACTTAAACACACCCAATTGTTTAATTACCATTAATGATTATTACTTGTTATTTATTCAGCATATTACTATACGAGTGTTGAGTACTACTCCATTTCACCATCCGCTTACTGCAGCCAGGGCCGTACTCAACTTTTGCGGGTTCCGGAAAAGATATTCGGCAGGGTCCCATTATGCTCCGCAGTGCTTCTGTCACACCGCATCACCCTTCCCCCCTTGTTATCCATATTTCAACATTGACACATTGACAAATATCATTACTTTTTTAATGACAGTAAGATTTAATATATGTTCGTAAAATTAAGTATAAAAATGTCTTATTAAGCGGCCCATTTAAAGCATTTTTTATGAATCTAGTGAGCTCTAAAAAGGCATGATTAGTCTATTAGTTGTTCAACTGAAATTATTTTTAGATATTAATGATTGTAATACAAATCTTAAAAAAAACGTGCATTTATAACTTTATTTTTATTCCCAATTGAGGATATATAATACGTCTTTTTTTAAATATTTCAGATATGCACCTCCCCGACCGATATGAACCTTAATTCCACCGATAATTTAAAGTCTGTAACTTAAAGAAATAAAATTTTTACATAAAATCACCAAGACACAGTTGAGGCCAGAACGTTGTCCTCTTGCCCGGGAGGCCGGCCAAACTCCGGGTTTCCTGAGTTTTGCAAACCGATAAGAACCTCGACATACTGAAATTCAACCATGTCGTAGCATTTTCAAAATTAAAAAAAAAAAAAAAAAAAAAAAAAAAAAAACATTCCCTCAACAATCATCGGGTCAGACCGTACGTAGGTATTGAGGTATAAATTGAGCTATCTCGTCCGTCGACACAGTCCCTTCAGATAAACGATTGGTGGGGCCCGGTCCGAGCCCTTTGAGAGGCCAGGTCTCGGAATAATTGTTCCAAAAACCTGGTCTGAGTACGGGCCTAAGTGCAGTGTGTGAAATTGCATTTGGGACCGCGTCAAACATATCCCAGTAGGCTAGGCCTAATCTTAGTTGTGCACCCGAAGTGACGATGAGAATACCTCTTCACCTAGATTGCACTTGGTTTTGTGCTTCTGACTCTGGTGTTGAAACGACGCAAAGAGTTCGTTTTGAGATTCTTCATCAAAATGTTTGGATCTCTTTAGACGGACTTTGACTCCAGGTTCCAGGAAATATTTCTGCAACAGTGTCAGATTTCCGACGCTACACTAAGTGGAAGGTAAAATAGAGCGTAACTCAACATCTGCATTGAATCAACCCTTTCCACTATAGTTACGTTATATGTCTAAGAAAATTTAGCACACCATTAGTTTTATTACATTTTATTAGTTGACAATTATTTATTTTCGGTTTTCCACTATCTACTATTACTCCCAGTATTGTTTAACTACTGAGTCTTGACATTTAATTTGTTTCGTTTTTGCGAACAGAATATACCACACATATATTAAAGTTAAGTTTTGGTGGAAAGTTATCTTATCAGAAATAATTGATATTGTTGCGTAAACCTGTTAAAACAATTAACTTCCATAAACCATCGAAGGAGTTTCTAATACTATTTAAGACTAAATAAATAAACTTTATTGATTTAAAGTTATACAACCAGGTTTATTAAGCCCTATCTTATATTGTATGACTTTTAAACTAGATAGGAGTATACCACTGAGAGAAATTGTGTCACTTAAGTGATATACATCAATGACACTCAACTAAGTTCCACACTTGGACATACATCATCATAAAACTCTTGTCTACGTTAAAATTAAGCTTCGTAAAAAATTAAAATTTCATTTCTAGAGATATCTTGTTACAAGGTACATTTTTTGTTGTTCATAAAATAAGGTTTCATAGCAGTGGTTAATAATATAAATAAGTCTACACACCAAGTCAACAAAAGATGATATTGTATGTGTTATAGCAGTTAATAAATTACATGATACATTCTCATAAGATTGTACTTAGCTCGTTTACAAGTTTATTTATTCTCCTATTTGATCGGTGCCATCAATACCAATGTTAAAATATTCACTAACACTCAGTCAAACCAAATGGAGTGACACGCACCATCATCGAACTCAGTGTTGCCTACAAGAAATGAAGCTCCATACAAAACTTCAAGTCTATAGGTCAGTTCGTTTTCTATATATAATGCGGACAGACAGACAGATGGAAATGAACATTTTCCAGCAACTCAGGTGATTTGCTTCGCTAACGCTCAGCCAATTAGAATTGCACAATAAATACAATGAAAATTCAATATATTGAATGAACTATGTTAAAGTAAGTGTAGAAATTACCTCATTCTTGCAATTATGAACGCTTTATTGAAAGCTACTAAAAGTCAAATTAGTTTTTCTTTACAAAAAGAATCTGAATACGACATACTACATATCGGAACATTTTTAATTTTGAGAGATTTTTTAAAAATTGATCCCAAAACACCTACATATTAATGATAATAATAACAGGTACTTTAAGCCTGCACCAAAGTTCAAATTAAGCCTCAATGAAGCCAAGTCCGTAAGTGAACTACTAAGGCAACATGATATTTCCGCCCGACCCCCTCTCCCCACCCAACCCCTGACGCAAGTAATGGTAATCCCATAAGCCTTGTTGTTTGCCTTGTCTACACTCAATCAGAACTCACCCTTTGTTATTCCTTTTTTAGCGGCTCGCGCTTTTTGTGCCCCCTCCCCCTCCCGCACTATTAGCTCTCAACTCACTTAATTGCAGCTCTTCGCAGAACAAACCGGCTCAGTGACAGCGTGCGCTACATATGTTACGCTACAGGCGCGCTGTGTGAGTCGAGCACTGAGCAGCAATCTGTCTACAGTGTTGTTTTGGTACCTTTAGGCGTGTTATAGGTGTAAATATTATCGTCCTTTGTACTTAAACATTTGTTATTAAAAAACGTTTGCGAATTTTGAGTTTACCTCCAATTCACCTTTCGCTTAGCGTGAGAAATATGCTCACTTTTAGTGTAGCGTCTGAAATTTAACACCATCACAGGCCGTTCCCACCATAGTTGTTACGTGTACAAATATTTTCATCCAAAACTTTGAAATACATTTTAGACTTGCAATTGTGCTCTTGTGGTTTAACTAATCATAATTATACGTATCATTTTGTGTATTAAAACAATGGATAGCACAATATAGATAAATATAAGTTTTGGTTAAATTCTAAAATGTATAAGATTGGTTTTTACTCTAAAAGAGTATAACGTGTCTTTGGTAGAAAGGGTTGATTCAATTGAATTTTGAGTTTAGCTCCAGTTCACTCCTTTTATTCCTGCGTTTGGTTTCTGACACTGTCTCAGACTTGACTCCTGGATCTGACGCCATGTTCGTCTGAAGAACAATTAAGTATATAGAGTATATTCAAGTCGCAATTAATTTTACATAGTTAAAGTCCTTATAGAATAGGCTACTTATTTTTGCTAAAGTAAGTTAGCATACATCATGTACGTACTATTTAACTGATCATGGATCAGAGTTTAGCCTGATTTGTATACCATGTTTTGCACGTGTAGGGGCATTTCTGGTTCAAGTTATTTATATTTCCAATGCCACAGTTAAGTCTGCCTTATTTCCCCGATCAAAAATACAAATACATGGGTCTCGGAAACCTACTTTAGTCAAAAGCTTCTACTTCTAGCACTATTCATGTAAATCAGACCTAAGACACTTCCAGTCCCATAGTACAGTTTGCTTTGCTGTCTCGACGAAAAAGTATGTACACATGTAGGTCTGAGAAGCCTACTTTGGTTAAAAGTTGACTACTTCCGACCACATACAATCTCTTACGATGCCTCAGTAGTTTGCTTTATTGCCTTAAAACTATATATCCTACTTATGTAGCTCTCGGAAATCTTCTTCGGTCAAACTGAGACTATTTCCTGTCTAAGTTAATTCTAGTACATAGGTTAGTATGTCTTGTTTCCTGATGAAGAAAATGTACACACTTACGTAGAATTGAGAAGCTTATTATGGTCTAGGAGGAAATCTTATCTTCTTCATTCATATCCTAAGAAGGAAATCCTTATTAAGTTCATGCAACTTTTCAAAATAATCGTTTATAAGGTTTTAAGTTGTGAAGTCTTGCTGTTTTTCGAACTGTAGTTCGAGAAAGAATGGATCGTTGAGACATGTTAGTGTTCACTTGCCTGTTTTTCCTTAAGCCACTGTTAAAATTTCGTATCACAATGTCAAGGAAGCCCACCAGTTTGGAGCATTGTATGCGAAAACATTCACATCTTCGTTCATTAATTACAAGTAACTTTTCTTATCTTATAACCTACCCTCAGATTTCAACGAATATTTTACAAAAAATTTGCAAAATTGTTCTCAAGATTAGCTTTTAGCAACATATTTTGCGATTCGTGTGTTATTGTGGAATAACTAATATTCTTCTGTCTAATATTCATAAAATAGTTGACTAATTAATGTCAATAATATTGCGATCACATTGAGTGTTAAAAATTAATGTTATCGGTCCAGATTATTTTTGTAAAACCGTACAAATGGAGTCTGTGTACAGTACAATACAAAAGTAATTCTAGGCCAACTCTAGAGTTTATCGCGACTGTATTGTGATCAGTCAGCGCCACTCCACCCTTTGTTGTCCTCTCATCCCCTCTCTAACTCCCCCCATCACTCTCAGACTTACAAAGAACTCCATATATCTGAACTGAACAAAACAATACAGTGATGGATGTTTCTTGGGATTTCATCCAATTCTTTTCCTCCATGAAAGCTTATCTGAAAGCGGAGATTGTAGTTTGTATTGGTCTCGTACACACTGCTCCTTTGTTGATGTACGTCTAATAGCTTTCTTGAACTTACCCTCAATAATGCCTTTGTTCATATAATTTTAACAAGGCGACGTGGAGTAGTCATTTAAGAACTGTATGAGATTTGACATAAGGAAACAACACATCGATTATAAGTTTGTGCAAATAACAGGTAAATGAGAAAACAACCCTATCCTGGGGGTACATTCGTTAGTAAGTGAGAAGTGATTGTGTATGTTGTGGCAGATTAATACACAATATACATTGTGAATGGACAGTTTCGGAACGGTTTCATAAATTTGTACCCATTACTTGTAAAGCCATTTGGTTTATAAATATTACCCATAAAATATATATTTTTATCAGGTTTTTTCTCATCCGGGTGACGGCACGCAAGAAGTCAGTAGAAGTTCCTACACGAGAGCATACAATTTTATTTACTAACAAAGATGTTAAAGCAAATAACTTAACAAAAATAATACACCATCTTGGAAATCAAATTTTTGTGATAATTGTTGCTAATACACAAGAACTAATTCAGCGCATCAATGAAAAAACCTGGCAAATACCTCCGGATATGTTAAGAAACTTAAAACGCCGCCATTTTGGATTAGTTAAACCTTTTGAGGTCCTGCTTTCGGTATTGTGTTCTACTAAAAATATATTTAATTTGACGTAAATTTCGACCTATGCTTTAATTTAATATTTTTCTCTGACTCCTTGCGAGCCGTACCCCTGATGATATTAAAACCTGACAATCATATAAAAATTAAATTTATGTGGTAATATTGTTATACCAAGTCTTATTGCTTTACATGGAGTGGCTAAATAATTATTGAATCGTTCCGGGACTTTTCAAGCACATTGTATAATATTGGATATGACTTATTTTTGAAACGTTCAGAGTCAAAACGTTTTAAAATAACTTCCTTAAACAGAAAATCAGACAAAAATCTGTCACTCCATGAACAATAAGAATTTAACATATCAGTCGTGGAACATTTTGTAACTTGGCTCAAAGGAAAACTATTGAGAACGTGGATTTTCCAGCATGTATATGAATGATTACATAAGGGAATGATATGTGACTTAAGTAAGGTTTGAGAATTTTACAAGACATTTCATGAAATGATATTTTTTCAATACAATGAAATGTTTTAAAATAAAACATAATGTATAAATATTCCATTTTATAAATAAAAAAATACTTCCTTAACGCTCTATTATATTATTCACGGACCCTAAAATACTCACAATCTTGTCTTCAACCATTGTTTTATTGTTTTGTGCACCAAGATATCCTACAATTTAAATTACTATTATTACTACTTTAAATTCCTACGATTAATTCCTCGCAGGATGATAAAGAAAGTATTATCTTTTCTGCTTCACGGAAGTTATCGTATAAGTTGACATTTAACTTAAATACAAAATCCAAATAAAAAAACAATCGGATCATCTGTTATCTTGAATTAGTCTACCATAACGTTAGCAATAAATGCTTTCTTCAGAAATCGTACCTTAGAGGATTTTTTCCGGAAAAGGTAAAACCATTTAAACGATTAACCTAATTAAACACCGATTGCACCAATATACATTGTGGCGACGTGTTGTTGTATTGGAAGATTAAAATTGATAATATTGTAATCAGTGTAAAGCATCATTGTTACAAGGCGGTACCGGCATATGATACCCTGGGGGAGGTGCACCTGGATCGCGTGGTATAGTCATTATTATACTTGTATTTGGTGTTAATTTAAACATACAGTTATTGCTGGGATTTGTATAATGTTTAAACCTAATAGAAAATACTTATGCAAATCAAAATACCTCATATATTTTGAGTCTTTAGAAACGGTTTTTATTGCTGGAAAGAATTTTGCTTGTTTCAGCTGATTACCCACTAAAAGTTTTCGAGATGTAACGGGTATAGGATTAGAAATAGGGTGATAACACTAAACTGTGGAAAAGAATGCTGAAAAAAATAAAACAATATATATGTTGCTTTATGTAGATCGTGTTTGAGTTTTTACACTCATTCAAAACTTGTGAGAGGTTGTTGATAGGATCTTTAAATTGTACCTGAATTAGTATTTTATGCAGGAATGTTGCCCAAAAACTAATACGATATAGATGACAGTCCTAAAATTATTGCTGCTTTTAAAATTTCGTTGTTAAATATCACAACATCTTACGAAGAACAAAAAAATCTAGTTCATAAAATTTATCAGCGTATAAGACAAACGCTTTGGTTCTGTAATCGAATGAAAATGAACTGTAAATTATTGAAACAGTATGAGCCGTTATGCGTCAAATTTCCTTTAATTTTGAAAGAATTCACGTTAGATTGAACAGATTTGATGTCAAATTCTATCACTTATTTTTTATCTGACCAAAAAGGTTATACACCCAATGTAGTGTATGTTTTCTAATATATTTATTGATTTTATATTAGTTAATGCTTGAAATATTACTAATGTTACCATTTTTAAACTTGACATAACATTATTTTTAATCCATGGAATAGCGTTAGGAGTTAATAAGACGCATATTAGTACAAAGTCACAAACTTGTATCTTAGTTATAAATTCTTAAGTAAAACACAAACCGGCAGACGTACTCTAATCGAACCAAGATTGGATATATGACACGTTTTTGTATTTTAAAATATTTTCTTAAACATTACAACCGTAACAAACTCTGAATCGTCGGATAAGTGAGAATAAGGTTAAGCGCGAGCACTTGCGTCACACCAGTGACTCGTCGCGTCACAAAGACGACAAATTTGCTTATTGTGCTTGAATCCAAATGTTCACATATGTTTTATAAACTAACTGTATTCTAAACTTGGAAGCACAATCGAATACTACTGTTTTGGTAGTGTATAGTATGATAATTGTAGTTATGAAATTATTACTAACAATATGAATGAAATAAAGAAATGTATTCAAATATTTTTTCATCTTTTATTTAGCAAAAATGTATATACTTGTGTATTTATGTGCTGCTCAATATCCCTTTGTAGTATATTGCTATGTATACTAGTGTGAAAATAATTTCATTCAATAATCTTCCACATTCAATTTCTAGCTGCAATCACAAAATCTTTCTTATCAACACTTCAGTTTTTGAGTTTGAATGAGTGAAAATATGGCAGCTTACTTTGTTATGGATAGAGAGATTTAGCTTAGTAACATACAACTACTTTGATTTTATCTTATTGAACAATAAATATTGATGAAATTATTTGATGACACCTTCTGAAAGTTACGGAGAACGCAATATAAGTCAAATTCACACTTGTTTTCATGTATTAATTGTGTTAGGGTAGTATTTTTTTCAGTATTAATTTTTCAACGGTATATCTATATTTAAAGGAATATACTCAACAATGGTATCAAAAATTAAAAAATGCCACATTTTAACTACAAACCAACGTTCATTCAAGCCAACATGTTTAATATTTGTTTTTTTATATCACTACGACGTTTCGTGATTTGAGTTAAAATACATTATTTAAATGATTTCTGAAACACCTGTATATGCTTATTTATGGAAATTTTTATTTGTAAAATTGAACTATGGAGCAAGAATTTTTGATTAACGGTTTGATTATTTTGTATATCAGGAACGATAGGACCCACAACTAGACTCTTGCGGGAAATGTTGTTTCTGCAAATCTATATGCAAATCATTTATTGAGTAGCTCCCGATATGCTGGAAGTTTGCTGTATTAATAAATTCCCGATTTATAGAAAATTCGTCTATTGAGGGTTGGAAATGAGTGGCTATGACCTTGACGTTAGAGTGAAACAATTTCTCGGTGAACACTACCAGGAAAGTTTGTGCAAAATGTTATGGCGTTTGGTTCTTACGACTTTGGTGGTTTATTTTGGAGGATTTTGGAGTATGTAAGGACAATAGGTAAGAGGTACAAGATAGGAGTAATTAAACCACGTATTACGTAATAACCCTAACGTTCCATGACAAATAAGTAATTTTGTTCTCGAGATATCCTGCGGACTGACAGAAGAGAAATTTTGCCAGCTTTCTTAATGGAAAGCAAAAGAGAAAATTTAGAATCTACAGCTCAATTTTATCTCGAGAAAACCTGTCTCGCTAACCCCATGACAAATCTATGATGAGGCATGCACCATCATCGAACTCGATGATGTCTATCTAGCCCTCTGAATGTACATATGACAGTCTTATTCTGTTTTCTAGAATATGACTCGGAATTCTGTCACATCACTTTTTAAACCTTCTTTATTTATACTGAGGAGTACTTTCGGGATTCCTGATCGCATGAATAGTACACCCAGAAGTGATCTCATTAAAACCATAGAATTTGAACAACTTCGTGCATAAAAATCGTCTTCTGCCTCACCATTAAATCGACTCTTCAAAATTTCACCCGGACGAGGCCTTCGGCACGAACAATTTTAAGTTCTTTACAGAAATTCCTTTGCACTTATGAAAACCCAAAATGATATTAGTAAAGTTTTCGATAGGCTTCATAATGAACTACATACACTTGAAGTGGTTCAGTGAGGCTGAATTCAGGAAAGAACTGTGGGTCACGTGGTCTGAACCTAAAGGAGAGCCATGAGGGACGCCGCATCCTAGCTAGATAATGCCCGGAAGCCACTTCTGCATAATCCAACGTTTTATCCAATCAGTAAGAACGTACTTTCACAATAATATCAAGTGGAGCATTTCACACTGGCATGTTAATACGTACGCGACGCGACCTCACGTATTAATAGGTTACGTTTTTGGCTGCTTCCTCAGCTAGCTACTTGTCGTCAGCGTAGCTCGACCACGCGCAAGCGCACATTGCGTCCTGTAGGAGTAGTTTCTGTTTGTAATATGCTTTTTTGCAGTTTGAGCAAGGCACATTGGCGTAGGTTTGAAGCATGTTTTGTAGGCGGTTAGTACTTCCTTAGGGGTACCATCTGCAATAACTTTGCCGCTTACTGCTCAGATAGTTACGAAGTATCACAGCAGTCTTAATAATGTTGTACACGCTGTCCATACCGCATTGCAATTGTCGAAAGTACAGCCTCCACCGTTGAATAAGTATTCCGAAAGAATGTACCAACAATTCGTCTGTACCTTACTACTATATAGTCAAACATTCTTTCTAATTGTTAAGATTCTTCTGTGGGTAAGAACCAATCATATATCGTTGCAATGGAAATCTTCCATCTCCCACTACAGCTTAAGGCACTTTAGGCCTTCCTGTTACCAAAGGTTCGTCTTCAGTCACCGAAAAGCTGTGGATTGTTGTCTGTTCTCCAAGAGTGCTTTTTAATAAATTAGAAGAATCGCAGACACCCAGACACAATTTCACCTAGATACATATATTCACCTAGATACATATATTCACCTAGATTGCACTATCTTTTTTTGTCTGGATGTCTCTGATGTCGAAACTATGCTGGGGGGGGGGGAGGGTTCGTTTTGAACATCTTCATTCTTCGTCACCGACTATTTTTGGATCTCTTCAGACGAACATGATTCCAGATTCCAGGAGTCAAGTCTGCAACACCATCAGTTTCAAATGCTGCATGTAAGAGGAAGGTAACTGGAGCTAAATTCAACACTCACATATAGCTTGGTAATTATTTCAGTATATCAACAATTCTTGGATTTATTACCTCTTTACTGTTCAGCTTATAAAAATACACGTAGTACATTAAATACTGTTAGAGCTATTGTCGATACCACAGTTGTTTCCATTTCCTCTACTCGTATCGTTAGGAGGTAGGATCTGAATTAATGTGTTCTGGGTTAATTTTAAACTATTGATAATATAAGACACATTATGAGAATACTGAAGGAAACTTCAATTAGTAGTGTATGTTCATTTAGATACAACACCCTGATCGCGTCAGGGGCACTCCGACCAGCTATGAGCTGGTTACAGTAAATTAACAAAATCTGCTTAATTTAAATTTTGTAAAATATTGAACGTTTTAAATAGTGATTTACAAAACTACGCGCTCAAGGTAACAACTAAGAGCTCCATTAAGTGACCAATGATGAATTTTTGGGACCACCCGGTCAAGAATAAAAGTTAAGATGGTAATTTAAACACAACTTAATTTTCAGTCTATTCTAAAATTATATACTCAATTTCTGCAGTACACTAGTATCTATCTCGCATAAACATTTTAGGCCTTACTCGGATCAAAAGTTTTAAGTTATGAATTTTTAAAATTGCAGATTGTTTGGAGTTTTTTTAGAGTTGACTGGAGTTTTGCATTGTTACCGGTATAAAAACTGGAGGATATTGTTAGCAAACAGTTTTATACGTCAAAACGCAGAAAAAAAATATAAATTGTAATATAACTCCCGTTAATATAACTCTATTAGTTAGTTTGTGGTCAACTATCAAACCTGGACATTTATACTCTTTAATCCTAGAGTAGACATCAAATTTTGGCTTTGGTCTTGTTTCGTGATTGAAACTTGTTGTAACTTTGTGATTAATTTCTTTTATTTGTTGCGCGAAGATTGTAGTTATCCCTGTATAAGATTCTTGGTGATAGTATGGTGTTACTGTGAACTTTAAAATACTAGAAAATAACGATATTAGAACCTAATATTTCAAAAATTCTGTACACCCCCAGAGAAGATTTCTGGATGCGCCATCTCGCATGAACTATCTAGAAAAGATGTGTGAGTGTTCTCACAATGTTTTCTGAATGGATGGATTTTCTCTAACTTGTTGTGGATAGGCTATTTAGCTTTTCTCTAAAAAAAGATAGTAAATTTTACTAAATTCCTAGTAATGATTGTCTGTTTTTCTTCTACAGTCTAATTTCTCCAAAACCGTACTAAGTACAGATATTTCGCGAAACCTTAAGTGAATACATTGTGTAGATTATTCTACAGTACGTATGATACTAACTTAAATAATTACGTAAATGTATATGCTTGTTTAACGAGTCGTCTTATACAAATGTCAATTGCAATTACATGGAAACAGTAATCGATCCTGGGAACTTTCTACAAATCTATTGTTGAAGGTGTAATCCTATTTGTTGTAAAGAACTAGACGTTGACAAATTGTAATTATATATTTTTGAAATAATTTTATTAGCATTTCATGTTTGTTATTTTGTTAAGTTTGAAACGTGTTGAGGTAATCACAAATTCGTAAGATTCATAATTTATGTACTTTTTGCTAGGTTGGAATTTATATCTTTAAAAACAATTTTTGGATTCCTTTTCGGGAATTTTGGGTACCCAAAATTATAGTTTCACGCTAATATTTAATATCAAATTTTGAAAACTCCTATTCTGTAGATTAAGGATCCTTTTATGGATTTGAAATACATAAGAATATACGACTCTGTAAAATAACAAAGTTCCACTGTTAATCTTATGACAGTATTTTTGTTTAGTAAACAGCTGATTACTAAAACATACATGGATTGCTTAGACACGTATTCTCATCTATCACTAAATTAATATGAGGCGGCATGGGATTTACCGAAGCCTATTAGCCTAGAGCTAACAATTAGAGAAGAAAAAACTTCATATCAGCTGATTGGTTACAACATATGTATAAATAAATATATTTAACTTATTTTACAATAGTACAAACCTCGTCGTCGTTAGTTATTGTGAGTATGATACTTATATTATGTAAGTATTGGTTGTATAGTATAGGTAGTAATTTGTTTATTTTTTCCGGTACGATCATTATTCTGCAGACTTCTTCTTCTTCTGAAGACCGTCTTCTATGAGTCGCAGATCCAGATATATTTTGAGCAGTTCCCTCGTATAATATAAAGATTAGCGCCTCAGTGTTTAACTACTTTCATGTCGTTCGTTTTAGAATTTAATTTTAAGATAACTGTAAAATTATTTAGTATTGCGTATCCTATAATATAAACACATACAACGGCTTTCGAGGGGATAACTGATAACGAATCTTAAGTCCGTAATTGGTTTTGGAATTATTGATAGCTGCGTTTGTCAAAAGTTCTTGAAAACTAAATGTTTTGTACTTAATTAAAAAACGTGAGTTTACACATTTTGGCTTTTGACAGTTTTCAATAATTTGTTAAAAATAGGAAAATTATACATCTTTATGCAATATGTTATCAGTACAAATATTTCAAAGGATGAACCGTTTAGCATTTGAAGTGGAATGAAATATGTTCAGAATGATTTATGTGTAAAACAACTGAGACCGTCGAGATAGCGAGAGCTGCGACCTAGCGGCTTCTGGTGGAACTACGTCCACAAACAGCTGTTACTCCTACCGCTAAATTCAAACCCAAAAACAATACAAAACATCTCGTACTTGATAAACGATTCAGCCGTACTTCTCTGGGCGTTCTCAGATTTCCTTATTAGTGTTATTCTTGGTTTTCCTCTCCTGATTTAGACTTCTTAATTTCATAATTACATTAGTTGTAGGATGTATTAAAAAAGCACCATGCATCAGCAATGAAAGTATTCCACCACGCATATTTAATAAAAAGCCCAGTTTTTTATATCACTGTATTTTATCAAGATATACCACCTACGGTGTACTGTTTATTACTTTAAAAGCATTATGTAATTACATACAATTTAGTTTTGAAATAATGGCCAATCATTGCAGTTGAGTTACAATATCTTTTTTAACTCACGTAATGTTTGTTATTTATATATTGTTTGAGGAAGTTTAACTATTTTCCATAAATTATTAAATAAGCCACCCTTATTAGTTATACAAATAATAAGAGCTACAGTTTAAGTTAATTCGTTGTATTTTGATAGTGAAAACGTAATGAATACTTTGGAACACAAAGTAGAATAACTTAATAGTATTAATTAGTGTGAATTTAAATAATTATAATCTACTGAGAATATCACGAGGCAAACATTTAAATAATGTCCAAACAGTAGTAGATTACTGTATCTAATTAGAAAAAATTATAATCTCACAGATTTTAAATTGAGTAATTAGATTGGCATAGTAAGAAAAGAGTGTATTTTTAAATGGGAGTAATACGTTTAATATCTAAAAGCGGAATGATATTATTAAAAGTATTACATTATAACTCATATGTGTCCATATTTGGGCAGTAGGGAACTCCAGAAAGTCGACATCGGCTTGTAAAGTGCTATGCTTACCATATATCACTTTCAACCACTTACGTCTGTCTACATTACTACTGTTCTTTCTCAAACATTTTAATGTTCTTATGGTCAAAAAGTTATACATTGAAGAATCATAACCTTTCTATAATTGAAGTTAAATTGATTTTTCAACAGCTTTAATAAGGATACGAGTAAAAAAACTTAATAAATGTAAATAAAAGTAGTTTGACAGATACTTGGTCTTCCGATCATATATTAGTTTGGTTATTTAAGCACATATGTGACAGATACGGCCAAATACAAAAGAATTAATCATAAAAAGTAAGGGCTCTGTGGTGTAATGCACAGTCACCCGGCAAGTAAGAGATCCGGGTTCGAGTCCCTGCTAAGCAAGAACTTTTGGCGGTTCAATGTTTGTTGAAGAATTAAATCAGGCTATTGCTAGTTATATAAATTTAATAAACATAACTTACGTAGAAATGTTTAACATTTTTGCACTAGTTTGATAAAATTTTGGAGGGAACATTGGTGTAAAACGTGTTTTCAACTAGAATATTCCCGAATCAAATTCAGTTTTGCAAAAAACGTAGACCTAATTACTAGAATTTGTTTGGTCAACTAGAAATATTAATTTTGTTTAGAAATTCGGGTTTATTATGGAATAAAAATTAAATTTGGAGTCCACAATAGAAAGTTTGCAAAATTTGGTGTTCCTAAAATTAACTAAAGTTCTTCAAGGATACATCACCGTCAAACCGTTCCAAACAATGCCTCCAGTTATTGCATTCCAGATAATTTTTCATTACTAATTTCTTCCTCGCCCTCTCATAATCCAAACAAAATATGGATTATTAGATAATAGTCCATTATACAAATATACAATGACCAATTCCAACATATTAGAATATCCAGCATTAAATTGTTCAACGAGTACGTGAATAGGGTTGCATAAAAATGATAAGATACACTAAAATGCATTCAAAATTACTCTAGTCCTGCATTTTGGTCAGTACTGGTGATCGAACCCATCGATAAATTCTACTTGAAATTTACTTAATTTGGGTCATTTCTGACAATTTATTGTGAGTTTGGTCACCAGGTTATCACTGTTCGGCGTTTGGGATCGTCTTGGTCGTTTATTGTCGATAAGTACATTGTGAAAGAGGTAGATGAAGATACCGTATCTGGAAGGTCGATTGTCGAAGAGTTAGGAGTTATTGTACGACACGTCGTGATGTATGCTTCACACAATGATGTTTGGTTCTTGAATGAAACCCTAAAGAGATTGTTCGCGATGGATGTTGTATCCTCTCGATACAATCGGAAACGACCCACGACTTGTTCTAACTTTCTCTGAAGCAACAGCTCTTCTAGATCCTAAACTGCTGCTGGTGTTCTCTCTGTTGTGTCGCCCAATGGCTTTCAAACACATATCCGCAACCAAGTTCGATGCATATTTTATTTCTGCCAACATAAATTTAGTGTAATACCAAATGTTAGTCAGAAACCTGCATTTCTGTTTCTTTTCTGTGGAGTTCGCCGGTTTCTTGCCTGTGGAGTTTCTAGATAATCGTTAAGTAAAGAGTGTAAAAAGTGGATTTGCAGTGTTTCTACCCCTGTGTTGCATTGGTTGGGGGTACGGGATTGTCTTCATAACTTCTCAAATAAGATGTTACGATAGCCCTTAGGGTGAGTTCAAAAGTTACACACAGAACTGCGGGATATGTTTTGATGGTACAAAGAAAGAAAACAAATTATACCTATTCATCCAGAGACAAGAATATAGTACAGTACCTAACATTATATGCTTAAATATTATCGTTACCTCACTGTATTGTAGTATCAAATATTCTATGCTTAGTAGATTTTGCACGAAATAGACAGATTTTCTATCACAGTTACGTGTATACACCTTTCTAAAGGAAGCATGGTCAGGAACATGTACATGACCAAAGAAACATATATCTTAGTATTATTAAAGGCCGCCATGCCATTAATATAAATCTCAACCTCTGCATAATACTGTCTAACTGCTCCAGGATACCATCCAAAAGTCAGGGATACCAATTTACCAACACTAGCAAACAGGTGAATTTACTCTAGTATTTGTATAGATAAGAAAGCAAGAGATCGGTATCTACTCCCCTCTAGTTGCTCGGTCGTTCAAAAGTACTGCTCCTTAGAGGAGTATCATCAGCAACCCTGACGTAAACCGGGAAATTTTCCACAGCACCTTTGAAGTAACTTTTGGTTATTTGGTAATAAAATCTTTGCTGTCTCTCATGTCTCACTGGATTACAAATTATTTCCGAGAGGAGCGTCATGTCAAAGCCAACCACGTGAAAATTTATTACAAGGATCATTCAATAAGTTATTACAAAATCATGAAGATGGCGCCCGTAGGATTGAAAACGATTTTGTTTGTCAGGACTACTCGGCTAGACAGCTGTCAAATCGAAAATTTAAGCTCGATCCATCGCCTAGTTTAGTTGTTTTTGTCGATTGAAGTGAACAACTTTTATTTGTTTATAATAAGGGATAAAACTGAGTTTCGAGCTGTGATAAAACATTTTTATTTCAGAGGTTTAACGCCGAAAGAAATAAAATTTGAGTTGGATGCAGTTCATAACACACCTGCGCCTGTGTTTGCAACAGTTTACAATTGGGTAAACGAATTTAAACGTGGCCGTTCATCTACAAATTATGAACATCGATCAGGATGATCGTCTACTCCCGAAATGATTGAAAAATTCCGGGAAATTATTTGTAATGATCGATGAATTAAAGTGTGCGAATTATTTGAGACTACGGTGGTATCACGCTTCAATTTTGCATGAAAAATTATTAGTTAAAATAAATTCCGCGAGATGGTTGTCGCGTTTCTTAACCGATGACAATAAGAACAATCGTGTAGTCGACGGCTACAAATTCGAAATGTTGCAAAATTCACCGTATTCGGCAGATTCGGCCCCAGTCACTTTTCTGCTTCCGAATTTAAAAAAAAAATGAATTGGTCGACGATGCTTCACTTCAAGCTAGGAGGTTATTGATCAAACGAACGCTTATCCTGAAGAACCTTTGATATCGTATTTTGCAAGGCTTAACAAATTTTGAAAAAAGGTTAGAAAATGTGTAGAGCTGGAAGGCGATCGTGTTGAAAAATAAACAGATTTCCTATCTTTTTCTAAGAACTAGTTGAACGACCCTCGTTCATAATAAAGCAGAAGAGCTCTGCAAACTATTTTCTCTAGATTTTTCACAATGTCTTATTGTATCAATTCTATAGTTATTTATTTATATATTATTAGACCAGTACTTTCAAAATTAGATTGGAACAAGAGGGTCGAAGTCGACTAAAAGAACTAAGTTGAAGTTGAAGTTTTTACCAACAAAAGTCAACTAACAAGATTTATTGTATTAAAATATTAGATCAGTTTATTTATTAATAAATAGTTCAATCAAATGGTGCATGCAGTGGACTGATATTAAAGAGTAGTTACCATATAATACCGTTCCTAGTTTAAACTCAACTTAAACGTCTGAGTACAAATCTGGGTTTGAACATCGAAATGTTGATATTAATATAATAATTTGCCTATATGAGTAATATGGCGCATGATTCCAGTGTAGAAGCAAAGTAAAGTAGTCTTACTTTACCAGGCGAAGTAAAGTGTTTACGTATATAGTACAATCAGTTCGTTTTACTTCACTAGTGCCTTCGATGTGATACTGCTAAAACAATTGCGGTACTAACATTGAGGACTTAAAATCCTACTTATATTTCAAACATTATAAAACAATAGCAATACAGTTTTTACTATTATTTACTAAAACAGTAATTGCAAATTCTAATAACAATTTTCGAAGAAAGAATGTCTTTTACTCAAGTTAGGGAATTGCTTTAAAGAGAAGAATTTAGTTTTGAATATTTAAAATAGTAACTTAAATACACTGAAATTATTTTCAGTTTTTTTATATTTTTTTATAAATATAATACTAGGAATCAACTGGTTTGGAATCGCGCCTCATTTGTAATATTTTTGTGCTTTTATTTCAATAAAATATATTTCGGTACTAGTAGTTAGAATATTAGTTCTAGAGTTGTTTTTGTGATTTCCAAAACAGTGTCACTGCCTCGGAATCTACTTCTAATCATTTTTTTCTTATTCAGTTCATTCGCTGTCCTTAAAACTGAATCATTAGTATGCGAGTATCATTATTACAAAATCCTTAAAACTGACAAGAATTTCCGAAGAAAGCAAACCTAGCCCACTTATGCTGCTGAATCTGTTACGTCAGGTTTTACCTTAGTTTTCTGTCACCTTAAGAAGAGGGTAGATTCAAATCCTAAAAAAGTAGCACTCTTTTTCTACCATATAAGCATGGTAAATATCTGAAGTCCTGTTATCTCTCTGTATTATTATTTTTAATTATATTTATTTAATTTTAGATTTAGTGTCAACTTGAAGGATTGAACACTTAATCGCACTGTGTGTGTGTGTGTGTGTGTGTGTGTGTGTGTGTGTGTGTGTGTGTGTGTGTGTGTGTGTGTGTGTGTGTGTGTGTGTGTGTGTGTGTGTGTGTGTGTGTGTGTGTGTGTGTTTTAGCATGCGGATTTTTTGGCCTCACATATGATATTTTTGGGATAGCATATAACATTTGAGTCAATCATGTAGTTCTAAATTATTATAACTTATTCTAAAATGTAATAAAATCGTCTAGTTTTTGTTATTATTCTGTACTATACTTGTCTGAAACAATGCATGTACGATTATAACTTTCTTGCCCCCAGGGTTTGTCTAGTCTATCTTTATTCTTCAAAAGTTTATTTTATGTAATCAAAGTAATTATTTTTAGTGTGAAATCGTGCACATTGGATGCATCCTTAAATCCTATTTAAAATTCTTCCGTTTTCAATATTCTCATTTTAAAAATCATACTCTATTTTTAAAATCTGTGTCAATTCAGAAAGTGGTATCTTTAATAGGAAAACCCTTGTCATAAATTTGGAATTGAAAATCGTGTAAGAACAGTCAACATACATAATAACATTTTTTAATAAAAATAAACCAATTTTGGAAACCTGTGAAAACTTTTGATGAAAAATAAAGGGACTAAAAGGTAAAATGATATTTTAGTTTGAGGAAAAAAAACTTATTTTTAATGACCATACAATGTTTTAAGGCGGTGCTAAATTGTAAGAAACATTTGTACTAAACAACAATTAATTGTATGGTTATGTTTTTGCCTTAAACAATACTCCTATATCTAAAATGTAATGGTCCTGAAGCAAATGAAGGAAACAGTCACGCGGATAATATTTTACAACTTAACAATAACAATTTCGATATTTGAATATCGATACGTGCATTGCATTAGGATTAAAATATTACCTCAATGTTTATATCAGCGTACTCTCTATGTAATTTTAACTCATAAAATATAGGTATTTAATCTAATTTACCAGAGAATTAACTCAGTGACACCATTTCATTATTAAGGTCATTTTTAAGTAAACTATACGAGTATTCTTTTAAACTTGTTTTAACTAAACTCGTTATATTATCAAATTAAATGCAATGTTCATTTTAAATCACAAACATAATTTTTGTCGATTTAATATTTAATGCTGCCTTAAAAAATATTTTTTCCAAATTGAAATTTATTTTATTTTTACTTTGAAAATGGCTGATATTGTGTAGCCATTAAATTATGAATACGTATGAAGACATTCGGTGATTAACGTCTGATATTTAGTTACTCAAAACGGTGGTTATATTTTTTTTACGACGACGTGTACGATTTTACGTGGATCGTTAATTTAATCAAGGCAATGGACCTTGACTTGAATGGCGTCTAAGAGAGCGTCATCTGGGTACCTGACATCAAATTGAAAATTTCCCTGATATCTCCAAGGAGAGTTATTCCAATCTCTGATTTTTACCCTGTCTGCTGCTTTAGGATAAATTTTACCATGCCTCCGACAGAGACCTTACACATTACCAAGCATCTGTAAAGTAAGTCATAGTCATCACAAGAATGGAAAAATATTCCGTCCCGTTGCTTCATTTCTTATTTCAAAGGAATCCTAGAAAGGCGTTATCTGGAACCCCTATGTAATCAGTAAAGCTTTCACTACTTATTGGGGTAACTCATAGCGTTTTGAACAATTCCAATCTCGTCACTCAGTCTCAATCCTCTTTAGTTGCTCTAGGACGCAGGATTTGTATATTTGTATTTTCTCCAATATAAAGGTATCTGGAAGCCAAACACGTATGTGGTGTTTCATAACACGTTAGTGCTAAATTGGAGTGATATCAATAAAGCCACATTTCTGAAATCTGTTTTGTCTGACTTTTACCTTTTGGTTTTACATGTAAAACTTCCAAAACGATTCTCAGGATATAGACTGGTCCAACCCTTATGAGATAGAAGTGGCACAATTTTTGGGTAGCTCTCTTTTTAATAACAGAAAATTCATCAAAGTATTTTCACTTGTTTTAACAAATCAGCGGATACACGCAAAAACTGGACACAAAAACGTGTCGGTTTTATGTAATCGTGTCCTTTTTTGAAAGTTTTATAATATTAGTAGTTTACAAATTCTCCACCATACCAATAGATATTTGATGATCTTTAATTTTAAAGTTACAAATTATAAGATTCGGAAATATCACATTAAATACCTCATGAGATGAGGAAATTTTCTATTTTCATAAACATTCATAATATTTATAGCAACCGAACACATATTTCATCACTTTACACCCTAAATGATGCCTGAATTGAAATTACTTTTCTCCAGTGGGCAAAATAATATCTTCAAGTGAATAAAGTATATTTTACTTGACATTGTTCCAAATGTTTTATCTTGTTTTTGCGTTAGTGTACATGGCCGGAGTGGTTGAGTACTTTCAATTTTCTTGATAGATATAGGCTGAGTTTCTTAGATCAAGGATTTTGAATGAGAGTAGAGAAAGCAATTTTATCAAGAAATAATCTATATTTCAAATAGTTTTTAGGTTAAAGAGAGCCTTCCAAGACGGGATATGGAAATTATAACATCTCTGAAAAACATTTCTGAAATGGAGAAATGCAACTAGGAAGACCAATAATAAGTTAACAACCTGGGATAATTAACAGACACCCAACCTGCAGAAAAGCTGAAGAGGTATTTCGTAAATTCCACTCTGAACTGACATTGGAGGACTTTGATGGATCCAAAGCTGGCTGTCTTGCTTCAGGATAGAATCAGGACCTGTTGATTCTGATGCTAACTCATATAGTGAAGATGTGGGACAACACCAGCGATAGAGGTAAGTCACTTTTAGAGTATATTATCTCGTATTGAAATACGTTATATTGTAGAAATGTAGACAATATTTCTACGTTTAGACTTAATAGTTCTAGGACATAGATTTTTGGTATAATTTCAATGACGGAGAGTGTAATAAACAGTACAAATGACTGGCATGTCTCTGATGAACCATCCCTCTTTGATCGCATTTTCTTCATCACTGGAGAACTTTCGTTAGAAGGTATTACATATAGATATCCTAGAAACACAAATTTGGTGTTGAGCAAGAATAGTCTAAGGGAAATAATGTCATACATATTAAGGTCAGGTTTAAAAATACAGCCAATAGGAATTATCATATAAAGAATTCATGTAACAAATTGTGGACTGTCCTGTTTTAATAGGAAAAACTCGAAGGTGGCATGGTGAAACTCGAAACTTGCCTTACTAAGGAGAAGAATCAGAACTACACTTAAATTTAGTACAGTACTAAAACTTGGGGTACCTGGGTGAATACTATAAGAGCTATCATTATACAACTGGAAAACTCGCATAGCCAAGCAATTAGCCTCCAATAAATTCTGAACTAGCACCGACAGTATGTGGTCTGGTGCATAGCTTCAAAAAGTATTAACAGGAGGTTTTGGGTCACCACCCGGTAGTTTGAAAGATAATCAATGTAAGTAAATTAATGGTCCTGAGCGAGTGAGTACTGAATTTGATGGTAGGTACGTACTTTTAGGTTGTTCTCTTTTTCATACTCGCCGTGGAATTTTCACCTTGCGGCGCAGTATGCGAACCATTTATAATAGAATATGATAGTGACCTTCAGGAAGATTGAATAAACAGTTTGATTAGTTCATATCTTGTTGAGGTGGGATTCGGGAGCTAGTCAAATTTATATCCTCAGTATCATTATCTATTCTGGAGATTGCCTTGGATGGTTTTTACGAGTATATCAAGGCAAAAGAATTACTTCATTGTCTGACCTAAAATGTTAGACCAACATTCTTTTTGAAGACTCTGGCGAAACTGGTTACGTGATTTGTATATGAGAGGCTCTGCTGGTGTCACCTAGATAAAACTGGCCCGCGTGCATTCTAGGAAAATCGTGACTCTGCTTTGCATCCATTGATGGGTAAGATAGAGAATTCGTTGAAAACAAAAGAAGAGCTCTGGGAGTCTCCCTGCATATTAGAGAGGCTTGTCAACACTGGCACACAAGCTACTACTCATACATCTATGAGACACGGTACGTTGGTCAAAGTTTTGACTGGGTGACCTTTTGCTTACGTAAAAGGATGGCTACCACCTCCCCACCCATCACGGATAGCAACCAATGCAAGGACAACCAGAGGGTGTCCCCAAGGTGAAGTTCTCATTCCTCTTGTATGGACCCTAGTTGTGGATAACCCACCAAATTTAATAACCAAATATAATGGTTGTAAGTGGTCATTTAAGACCATCACGGTAAGTTCATCAACAGGACTCTGAATCTGGTGGAAAACCGGTGCTATGACTAACCTTTACATTAATCCTACTGCGGCTGTTACTGTCCCCCTTTCTAATAAGTGTGAGTTTTAACTCATTAATCCCATTTCGGTGATTCTACATTTGAAGCGAGCCTGAAGTGATGTACCACAGCAAAGAGATCGTCTGCGGAGCAAGTCTGTATTGAAATGTCGAGAACAAATTAAATGGTATATTGCAGACGCGTGAATGGCAGGCTTTGGGGTCTGAAACTAAGACCTATGTTTTTGCTGCGCATGTTGTTTTTGAACAGTTTGTGCAATCAGGCATGTGTTTAAGTTTGGAGTTCTAGTCTAGTGGTTAAAGTGAAGTTTAAAGGAACGATGATTATGATGGCCTGTCTGGCCACTAGTCGGTTTTCCTAAACGCTACAGACTATCTTGACGTAATTCGACCTTTCTGTGGAATTACCAAATGTGGCAGCTGAACGTATATAAATGTACACTCAGTCTGAATATTTGTAACATACTGCTGTATGATCATGCATGCAATTAACAATAATTGTTATACTCCTTACGGAGTAATTCAGTCTCTGTAAAATAAACGAAACTCATTCAGGACCTTTTTTAACACCAGTGTAACCTTTACAATCAAAGTTACTCGAACCCTTAATCCTTAATTAATATTATGAATGAGAAAGTTTGTAAAGAATGGTGTTTGGAGTGTGAATATTAAAATGTTTGGGTGTTTGGTGCTCAATTACGCAAATATCAGACTAATAATATCGTTATTAAATACGATTCCAGGTATTATACTTGCATGAACAGACCTATATGCAGTGAGAAGGCAGTGAGAAATGAGGCGACCGACAAATAATTCATTTTCACCAGAATTGATAAACCTAAATAATAACAGCTAGTCACATTTTTGCTTAACCTCTAACCCTCTTTATTGTAAATATTGGAATAATACTTGAACCTACATGTTACATGCTTCAATTATTCCGTTTTAAAATCTTCATAGAGCTCCACAATATTACATTATAAATCCTTTAACTAAAGAGACTACGGACTTTGACATTATTATTCCTCCACATTGCTCTACAATATTTCAACTGTTACTGAAGTAATTGGAGCCTTTCTATCAAATATTATAGAATATTGCAAAAAATCCAATTTATTTCATTTTTCTTTACAAACACTATTTTACTCTCCAACTTCAGAGCTTCAAAAGATCTATTTTTAAACATAAAGCCCAATCATTCGAAAATAGATTAGAAAATTGGTATATCTTCGAGGCACCATAACTTATACCAAAGGAGTGTTGATATGTTATTTACTCGTATAAAGGATATAACTTGATGGCCCAGCTTTTCAACAGGTCATTACATGCGATGCCGTGGGCAAACTGCAAGTAGGAAATAAAGCAATACATACATTTTTAAGTTAGGTTTTACTGTGTATGATTACAATTCATTAATGTTACACTTATTACACATACTACTGTTAATAGATTAAATCATAAGTAGGCTATTTAAAGTTATGTTAAAGTTGTATGAGACAATGGTATATTCGTTAACAGACTAGCTATATACTAAATCGTTATGAGCTACCATTTTAATGATTTTTTCAGCAATACAAATTTAGTATTAAATTTTAAAACCGATTAATTTGTATGTACTTGGGGCCAAGACAGTCCTTACTCTCAACCCCTTCACCCCAACACACGATCGACACTTTTTCAGTTTATTTAATTTTGAATGGTTTTATAACTCTGATAATAGTGTTTGACCTCGGAATAGGCGTAATTAACGTAAATCTATTTTTTTTTTAAGTGAATAGGACTGCTTATCTCCTCCGTGAGTAATGACTGTGTGTACATCTAACCAAAGAACTAACAAGGTTAGACTTGTACTCTGCCAAAACAATCCACGTTTAACATAACTTGGAGCGGCCGCGGCTAGTCAATCACCAGTAATCACCGACAAGACCAGCTCCAGTGGCAACACCGGTAGCGTCACGGACTACGACCCACAGATTCCTGGTTCTAATCACGAGTCTGACAGTTACTTTTTGCCCCCTCAGTAGACTCTGAACACCAAACAAACCTGTTGTAAATAATTTTAATTCCACAAAACTATATTGTTATTCATTGACCAGATTTTATTGTTACTATTTCCATTTAAATTTTATCAAATTGTTATCTATTTTATTTATTTAATTTATTTAAATATTTTATTTTATATATTTAATTTATAATAGCCTATATTTTATTTATTTAATAACCATGACATTTACCGTTGAGAAAACTAAGTCTGGAAGCCCTTCATTATTTTCAACAATGTGAAATATAGACAAAAAAAAGAATTCTGAGGAATGGTGATGTTTCTTGGCTTTGCTTGCTGGGCAAAAATTGCGGTGCATCTATCAAAACTGATGCAAGCATGACGAGAGTGACTGTGTGTAACGACAAACACACTGGCGATCACGCAGTCACCATGAGTTCCCTCTTGTCGCCGCTGACCAGGCCTCGTCCTGCGGCCGCTTCGTCATCCTCCACTCCACCCGCTTCAGCTGCGACATCTGCACCCTCCACACCGCCGACACCGCCACACCGCCTGCGCCTGTCTGCTCCACGCCCGACCCTGGCCTCACACTGGTCCCCACCACACCTGGTCCAGCGGACGAGATTAGCATCGCCCCAGTATCAGCTGAAGACCCAGCAACGGAGGTTTCTCGTCTTAAAAAGGAAATTGAGCGCCTTAAAAGTGAATTTAAGATACTTCTGGATCACACCGTTGAGTCAGACTCTCGCTTGCTCCAGTTCACTGACCAGATATTTACAATGAACACATCCCGCGTCGACCAGACCCGCCCGCGCCTCCGCGAGGGTGGACCGTGGCGTCCAGTGTGACCCGCCCTCCTATCCACCTGAAGACCCCGTGCCTGTTTCCGTGGACTTTGGTGCGCAGTGTGATCTGTGGTCTACCGCGTGTACGCGGTGTGCTGAGATCACTGACATTCTTAATAGCCTTAAAACGACGATAGAAGTACTTCAGGCAGAAAATCAATGCCTGAAGAATCAGCTGTGGACATGTGAGGATGTGGATGTGACTCCTACTCATCCATGGATAGAAGTGAGACCTTCAAAAAAGTAGCTCCAACCAAACAGAAACAAATTTCTCAAGTTCTGACTAAAAAACAAAAAAAATGCCTTTCCATGATCAAAAAATTAAAAATAGCTCTAAAAATCCCCAATCCAACACTCAATCATAGTAAACCTTTACAGAAAAATCGACAGACGTCCAAACCCCTATCCCTCACTTCCGTTCCATTAATATCAGAGGTGATAGCCACTCTCGCCACATCTCGGGACTTGTGTAATCCATGACCTTCCCTCCCGCCTCTGTTGGTGACATGTGCATGCCCGGCGCCGGCCTGCTGGACATCTTGAGAACGGTCCATACTCCACCTCGGTCCGGGACCCACTGCGAGGTGTTAATCGCGGGCTCAAACGATCTGGCAGTGGGCAAACAGCACGTCATTTACCGCCACCTGGAGGCTCACATCGCTGCCAGACCTGCCAAACACTGAACTTGTTCTTGTCACCTTACCGCTTCGACATGACTTGGGAACCAGATCACCCCATCCATGATGAGACCGTGCTCGTGAATGCTTACATTGAGGAGTTGGCTGTCCGGCACAACATCCGCGTGGTAAACTTCAATAACATCGGCCGGAGGCATTTCACGAGGCACGGTCAGCATCTCTCAATGCGGGGGTAAGCGGCTACTGGCGGGGATGGTAGTGAAGACCCTTGCACTGCTGAGACCCAAGGTGTCTGCGCCGCCGCTGCAAATCGTCGCTGCTGCGCCGGCCCCCACCGTCCCGGCTCCTGCTGCTGCCAGCGGGGAGTCAGCTGACACCCTCCATCAGTCTCCAAGACTTCAGCACGCCACCTCCGCGGAGGCACTCAGGGGGTCACCAACGCCAGGCAGTGTTGACGAGAGTGGACGCTCTCCTGAACAAAAAAAACTTGGAGAACATTGTCAGAGTGAAACCGGTATAGGAATGATTTCGGATCCAGCCGTAAAACAAAACCAAACACGGAAAAATCTTCAAAATCTCAAAATTCCAAATTCACAACCGAAAATTTGAAATTTGTTCATCAGAATGCCCAAATTGCAAACCAACAAAATTGATGAATTGGCAGTCATGTGCGAAAGAATTAAATCCCGATGTGTTTATAGTATCTGAGCACGGTTTCATAGATGACAACATCCATCTTTTCAAAATTCCAAATTTTGAATTGGCAAAACATTTCTGTCAAAATCGTTTCAAAGGGGGCGTGTGGCAATTTTTGTGAAAGCATTTTCAAAATTTGAACCTTTCAAAATTAACAAACATGATTGAAATGAATTTTGAAGCCGAAGGCATAAAAATCACGTCAAACTGTTTGGGAAAAATAGCAGTCATCGGGTTATACAGATCACCCAATGGCTGTAGCAACTCATTTTTTGAAAATTTTGAGCGACTTCTTAATGACCTGTTTTTAAATTCTGTGAAGTTCCTAATAATGGGAGACTTTAACATTAATGTAATGAATCCCACCGACCCCCCTAACCCAGCGGCTTCGCGATGTTTTAAATTCTTTCAATCTAAATTGGTCCGTGAATTCACCGACACGAGTGACCGCTACGACGAGTACTGCCATCGACAATTCCTGACATCACAGTCTCTGTTTTGAACTCTGCAATCTCTGACCACTTTGCGCAGGGGGCCGTGATCCGTGGGTGCAAACTTGAAAGTCAAAATTCAAAATTTAAAATTGCAAGAGTGATTCGGCCCCAGAACATTCGCCACTTAAACGATGTTTTGGAAGCTGAAGCCCTGGCAATTTTTGGATAACTCTGGAAGTGTCGATGACATGTATGTGGCATTTCAGTGATAGTTTCAAAACTATTATCTGGATGTTGCTTGTCCGTTTCAGAAGGACCAAAGTCAATCACGCACCTAAAAAAGGCACGTGGTTGACAAAGGGGAATTCTTGTATCTCGAGAAAAGCTTAATTCTTTCACAAAATTTTCATTGGAACCCAAAACGAACATTTCAAATTTTTTTTCAGAAATTACCGAAGGATTTATAAAAAAAGTCATACGAGCTGCTAAAGCCTATGATGTTAATAAGGCCTTGGGTAACTGCGAAAACTTCTCGAAAACAGCTTGGAAAATCATAAACGACTTTTCTCGTGATACACACCAGATAAAAAAACACAAAAGAAAATCGCAATTAAAATTGAAGACAAAAATTGTTGAAAACCGAGCTCAAGTGGCAGACGAATTTAATAAATTACTTCTCTTCGTGGCTACAGTGGGTTCGGCATTAACTGAACCTCGGTTTCACGGAGGAGATGCTGTTGTATCGGTTGCATCCATGGCCATGGCTCTGTGTGTGAAGGGGAGGTTGCACGAATCATACAGGGACTCAACTCAAAAAAAATCTTGTGACGCAAACGGGATGTCAGTGTGGCTACTCAAACACTGCTTTCAGGCATATATTGAGACCACTCACAAAATTGATCAACTTTTCTTTTTGAAAAAGGAACCTTCCCATCACTTTTGAAGACATCCAAAGTCATTCCGATCTTCAAACAGGACGATCCTTGCCTTGCAAGCAACTATCGTCCAATCTCAATTCTTCCAGTCTTCAGCAAAATTTTTGAAAAAAATTTTCTATGAAAAGCTTGCAAGCTTTCTAGAAAATAACAATATCCTAAATCCGGAACAATTTGGATTTAGGAAAAACAGATCCACAATAGACGCGGTGAACAATCTTTTGGGACAATGTTGTCGATGGATTGGAAGGACGAGAACATGTGCTCAGTATATTCCTCGACCTATCCAAAGCGTTTGACTGTGTGCATCATGAAACACTTTTGCTCCAGTTGGATAAATGCGGCGTTCGGGGTCTACTCGCACTTATGGCTCACTTCTTACCTCAAGGATCGAGACCAGTGCGTTGAGGTATCGAACGTCGTCCTCAAACAAAATTAAAATGACCCATGGTGTCCCTCAGGGCTCCATCCTTGGGCCTCTTTTGTTCCTAGTTTACGTCTGCAGACTGAATTCAGTGATCCAGCATGGAAAACTGGTTCAGTATGCTGACGACACAACTCTCTGTATCAAAAACAAATCAACTCAAGACCTGGAAATCACATCCTTCATGGAACTGAATGCATGCATTCAGTATTTTGCTGAATTGAACCTGAAAAAACAAATCATTCAAAAAACAAATGTCATGTGTTTTAGCCTCCGACAAAATGATCACGAAGTTCAGCCTGCCGTTGTTTGTGGATGATGTGCTTTTAGAGGAAACTAACTCCACAAAGTTTCTGGGAATGTTCTAGACAGAGGACTGACCTGGGCTGATCATGTTGACAATGTATGTGCTAGAGTGGCCTCAGGCATATATGCCTTGCGGCACCTGGCAAAAGTTCTGTTCCCCCAGAGTTCTGAAAATGGCATATTTCGGCCTGATTCATCCACACTTTACGTATGGAGTGAGACTCTGGGGAGGTTGTGCCAAAAACAAAATGGAAAGAGTTTTTCAAGCTCCAAAAAAAGGCAATCAGAATCATTGCAAATTTAAATTACAGAGAGTCGTGTAGGGAATCTTTCAGGGAGTTAGAATTGCTGACTTTGCCCTGCCTTTATGTTCTGGAGGTGATCATGTACTGCAAAATCAAAGTGTGATTTGGTTCGTGGCGGTTAGCGTTCACCACTATGAGGACGAGAGGCAGGGGACAACTTCCGAACTCGGCAATACAGACTGACATTATCACAACATTCTCCCTCAACAAGTTGGTGTCAGACTAATAAACAAGCTCCCTGAAAGTGTCAAACTTTCCGCCAATCAACATCAATTCAAAACTCGTCTTAAACGCCTTTTGGTGTCCAAAGCGTTTTATTCTGTCGATGAATTCATGGTCAGCCGCTGGGATGTCTAAATCTAAATTTAACTTGGATCTGAAGTCAGTTTGAATGTTTGTTTGAGTGAATGCATGAATTGTAAGTATGAAATGTGTTTTAAACGTCTAAGCCTGTGGTTTATCTTACTTACTTCTGACTTTTTGCAATTACAATGTCCATTGTCAAAATGCAATAAAGAGATTGATTTGATTTGATTTGATTTGATTTGATTTGATTTTCTTCCCGAGGGAACTGAGTTAAAGTGCTGGCCAGTCGCTGAGCATACTGGGTAACGAACGGGTGGTCTCAAACTAAGAGTAGCCTAAAGATACATATTTTAGGGTGTTATTGGTATGAAAGGTGTTAACTGACGCTCTTTCCTCATTCGAGAAATCCAAAATCCACAATAAAAAACTAACGCTTTTTATAGGAAATATTTTACCTTCAATACAGGATTGAGTAACTTTCTGAAATGGAGCTACAGTGAGGCGTCAAAAGAAATCCCATTACCTTAAACCAAGGAAAGTGAGTTTACTTGAGTAGCCTACATCGTTATTTGCCTTTGCTTGACCTCATAGTTTATGGAAACTGACTAATATATAACTTTAATAATTATTATTCTCCCTCTTTTCCACTTGGTAACATTCTTTTATATAAAACAAAGTGGTTAGCGACTGGCGAACTATAAAATTGAATTTTGTAAAATACGAACAGCAAACTGTTACCCTCTATTTTTCGCACATTGCTACACTTTGTGCTATGTGATGCTATAATTGGAAATTTAACACTAATTATGTCTTAAGGTTAAATATTGAAACTACATTATTTGAAAAAAAAAAAAAAAAAATAGAAAAAATATTTGAATAGCTGCGATCCCCTTTATCCCTGAGTTGAGCCGAGGATTCGGCAAATCATCAAGGACTCGATTTGATAACCTTTTTGGACATCTATAAGCATCTCGCATGTCATTGCAATCCTCAACACTGCAAACAATTTCTTTTAATGGGCTTGGAGTTTTTTAAACAATTTTAGAACATCATTATGAGATCTGTGATAGCATTTGGGAGGAATGATTTTATCAGAACCTCAATCAATTTCGCTGCAGCGAAAGGTGGACCTTAAAAGGGACTTCACCGGGTATTTTTATCTAGAAAGCTATATTCCTTTAAAGATCCACAAGATTCATAGATGGCACTTGAAGAAATCTCCGTCCTCGGATACCTTGGACCTTACTATTTCACCAACAAACCGAAATTCATTGTCTCAACACACCTCTGATCGTATTTGGAAGAATACCATATCTCTATGCCTAAAACACAACCGGACATAATCACGTTTCCTATGGTCATAATATTTCCATTGTCTATGTGGTTAAATCAAAAGCGTAACTGATTAAATGGCTGTTATTGTTTAGGGAAGACCCCCCCTCTCAGCCCCTATATCTCACCGAAGCTCTCTTTACTACTCGACCAGCAGAACTCTTAAGAAGTCAAGTACTACAAAATAGCTTTTACTCAGAAGCCCGAGTGACACTCAGAAAGGTTAGACCTTATACAAATAAGCTGAATGCCATAGTCATTGGTCACGTGAAAATCAAAAGTCAGCCATTAAGTTCCGTAAAACTTTTAATCAAAAAATCAAATCATCACATCAAAAGTATTTAAGGTACCATCAAATCAAATTATCAAGTCACATACTCCAAAACAGACAACAGAGGAGTCTTCTGTACCTTGAAACTCTTTAAACCTCTTATATGTTGTCACCTAATATGTCTTAACAATATAAAAGAGGCAAGTTTAACATAGTACGAACAGCTGAACGAACTAGTAGTCAAAACCCTTCACACATTTACAGCAAATAACTCTACAAGCTTCCAGTCTACCCAATAAAGGGATATCCTCAGCACAGTCTTGGAACTGGATCTGTACTACTTCCGTACCTATTCCAAATATTAGTTGTGTAATAAATATGATTTCAGCCAAAGGATCAGTAAAACATCACAAATAATCTTGATTGAACGATTTTTATTGCAAAGCTCATAGCCTTCGAATCAATAAAATAAAATAAAATATATATCAATAAAATATATTGATATTTTATTCCTGTACAGGCTGGTGAACGGCTTCCTCGACTGCCCTCATCTAGTGTCGGATATAGACTTCTCTATACCAAGAGGTACCCGCTCTAAGACACTTTTCTGCAGAAGATTTAGGCCCACATATTATGCATCAAACCATGGAATATGCTGACTTCTAAAACTGGGTAGCGAGGCAGCGCACATCGACTTTTTTCACGATTCAAAATACACCCTGAAAAACAAATTATTAAATGTAAACACCTAACACATGCTTAAACAGATCCACTTACAGTAACTAACAGCTACGATTGTATTAATTATTGATAGTATATTGTTGAGTTTCTAAATTTTATTAATGTTATAGCATTGGTCAACTATTTATTTATCGTTGCTGTTACTGTATTGTTATTATTCCTTGTTATTTATTGTTGTTTTTGTTATTTATATTTATAGTATAGACTATCACTCTGTTATTGCCTATGTTGTTCAAGTTAGAGCTTACATAAGACTGTGTATATTGATTATGATTTGTCATCTTGATTACTAAGTACTTGATTTGTTGAATTACTTTTGTAAAAATGGTGGAATCGTTGAAATAAATAAAAAAAAAAAAAAAAAAAAAATACTGCTTATGTTTTCAGAGATCAGTTTAACATTCATGAGAAGATAATATTTTGCATGTACAGCCTATTTTTTCTCACGAAAATAAGGAAAGATGGATTTTAAATTTAAAAATAACTACTTTCGTATTGTCGAATGTATATAGGCAAATGCAGTATCAATGGCTTCCTGCAGAGATACATAAATGGTCTGACACCCCAGTGACCAGTCAGGAGATTTTTATATAATTTGCATAAAGCTGGATACCAAATTTAGGATGTGGTCATTGATAAATAACAACGAAAAGAGGGCACATACTGAGAAGCACTCAACTTGCAGTCTTGAATAATTCCTCAATCTTCAAGAAAACTTTCAGCGTATAATCAAACACTAAACATGGTTTTAACTTCGGATTTGATCCAGTAGATAATACCAGGTGAAAACTCAAATCCAGAAGGTTTCTCAAAACGAGGTGATGGGGGGCTTGTCAAACAGCTTTTGGCGTTTGAGATCGATAGTGTCAGTCTAAACTAGTCGCTCAACCGCACCTGGTTTACAACCCTGTCGCTGATCTGGTATTCTCGAAAAAGAGGCAAGACAACACCAAAGTCACCTAAGGAGAAAACTAACGAGTAAATTTGAAGAAAAAGAAAAGGGGGAGGCACCTTCATATGCAACAGGAATGTGTTATAGCTAGGATAAACAATTAATTTTGCATGCTACAATAGTTTTTTGCGTTTTTCGAAAACAAGAATCTTTACAAGAATACAAATGTCCTATTATCTCACAAACTATTAAAGGTAGGCTAATTGCTTGAATCTTTTTGTACATTCCTATCAGATCTATATACATAACTAAAAACTCAATATAGCCTCTCTAAAAATAGAGAAAATGATTTATTAAAAATAAAATAAATTCTTTTAAAATTCAAAAAATGATTATTGTTTTGTTTTACATATAAACAAAGTTTAACATAAAAATATTTATTTATGAATTTCCATATGTATAGAAACAATTTATTTTTAGAAGAAAAAACAGAGGCATGATAGCCTACTGTTATTAGTTTCTGAGTAAAGGGGACATAGTCTATGTTAACATGGTAGAAGATAGGGCGCAGTGATTTAATCCGTTTATTCGAAATTGCATAATCTTTCCTGTTTGGATGGAATTGAAATGTTGAACTGGAGAAATCCTCGATGAACGAACATAAACAGGTACAATTTTGAAAATTAAGTCAGTTCGGTGGAAATATTTACCTTCTACTTACTTTCCAAACTATGCGAATATTATCATTGGCTATTTTTTGTCATAATTACATTAAGTGGTTTTGAATGGAGACTTTCCATTACTAAACAGTGAATAAGATATGAGTATTGAACTATTGACAGTGGCCTGTGTGTTATACTTATATGAAGGAGTAGGCCCTCCACTCGCCAACAAAAGGCGGCTCTGAGGGTAATAAAAACCTCGTTGGTGAACTGGGGGACAGACACAATAGTCGGGAACATTACCATAATCAAATCAGGGACTGAGAGAGCTCTATTGGCGGGTCTGGCAGTCACACTGGGATCGATGTTCACTGGCAGTCTCATTCTGCATTACCGACCCCCTCTCCCCCTCCTGGTGCTCCCCTCCAGCGCATGCGCGCCCCTCCACAGGCCCCGCCTCCTCAGCCGTGATGGCTGCCTACCGGACAAAAACTCTAACAAGGAAACAAAGATGAATTTATTGAAAGGTGACATGGACATGCAGGCCGCCGTGGCCGAGCAGGCCCCTGGGACCCGATCCCCGGCCCTAGGCTACAGGGCTGCTGTCTCTGCTACCGTTGTCGGACACATCTGATAACCGCTATCTCACATCTTTACACCCGCTTTGTTTCGTCACGGCCGGCTGTACACATGTCACAACATATCCTACACGGATAGCTTCATGAGTGGCTACAGGAGTTGTGTTATACAATCTGTACTAGGAGAGCAGCGGATCTAACTGGTACAAAGCGCTATAACTCGCCTTTGCCCCTTCGTATTCAGGAAGCTATTTTGATTTATTATCGTATACCTACATACTTTATAATGCCATTAGATCAACAAATATATACGTTTCTTAATTTTCAGTTTTCAAAATAAGCATTCGCGAATTGGTATTTAAATTAGGTTACGTTATAGTACTTCATTGAACGAATGGTTTTTTTAACGTATTCGAACTTTAAAATACGTAGGGTAAAACATTGTAAGCATAACACTCATAGGCTATTAAGAAAGTAAGTTTTAAATCATTCTTAAGTGGTAATCAATTATAGTTAAAATAACCAACTTTTTTCTTAAGAATTTTAAGTAACGGATCATAATATTCTCTCTTAGTGATCACTTAGCTCACGCGATGGTAGAGTACGAATAAATAAGTTATAATTAGGGAGAAAGTTAGTTAATTGGCATTCTCTGGTGTTCTCTCCTCCTCCTCATTAACTCCAGCCTGTTCTGCATTGTATTCTTGTTATTAACCTGATTATTGTTTGTTCTTATTAGCTATTCGTATACTCTTCGTCTTATTTTTGTACACTTCCATACTAAATAAGCTTGTATTTTGTGGCGAAAGTTGTATATAAGTTATACCTTTGTATTGTTTTTCTATAATTTGTAATGCCATCTTGATATCCTTATCTGTAAAATGGTGTATAACTGTTGATAAATAAATAAATAAATAAATAATAAATAAATATTCCATATTCGGCTTATCTTTGGCCATTTGTCCTGGTAGGACTCCCCTCATACGATGTACATTATTCGTTTTACGATAACGCTGAACTATAGTCTTGTTTTGTGAAGGAAATCACATTGAAGGTTCAAATTCATACCTTTATTTATTTTTAAACCATTTACTTCCCTCGCATTGGATAATTAAGACACCAGGTTATTCAACAGTTCTTAGAGAACTAGCAATAAACTTGTACCGTATATTTTGAACTCTAATGTAATGTTGGATTAAGGTGGTTTGTAGCAAAATAATAAATCTTTAGCAAAAAATAGTATTGGTTCCACCATATCGTGAACTGGCTGTGGTAAACGATCTCCGAACACATATTCACGACTTCCACAACTTTCCTTAAACATGAGTAGTGTCGCTGAGAAGGTGTTATAAACCAAACCTTTGGAAATGCACAGATAAATAATAAAAACAGTAATTAAAGAATTTTGAAACCTACCGGTACCAGAAAATAATATTAAAAAATAAATAAACATTCTAGCGATCTACTTTTAAATTTGAAACTATACTCTTATATTAAATATGCCTTACCAATTTTTATGTTTTTTACGAATTGTATTATGACAGTAATGTATTTATTATTATGGTTTTCTTCCCCAACACGTTTCTTTGAAGTTGTAATGTTATAGTCTGATGGGCTTAGGGAATATTTTAAAATAAAAACAATAACCATAAGCTGTTAACTAATTTATATTTTCTCAGGCACAGGGAACATTTATTATTATTATTATCATTATTCAGGTGGGTGGAATGAATTGAATAATTATTACTAGGTTATTCATCCAGGAAAGGATAATGAGACGTTAATATGAGGAAGTATTCTAGTGTGGTACGTTTTACTTCACGTACCACACTAGAATACTTCGGAATTTGCAATAGTGTCCACTCGAATAGTGTCGAAACGTAATTTTTGTGTTTTTACCGTCGAAAATTATTCAATTTATAAAGTTCTGTTTTATAATGTCGAATTGGAATAATGTCTAAAAGCTACACAAAGCGTATTGTAACGTCGGAATAGTGTCGAAACGTAATTTTTGTGTTTTACCGTCGAAAATTATTCAATTTATAAAGTTCTGTTTTATAATGTCGAATTGGAATAATGTCTAAAAGCTACACAAAGCGTATTGTAACGTCGGAATAGTGTCGAAACGTAATTTTTGTGTTTTACCGTCGAAAATTATTCAATTTATAAAGTTCTGTTTTATAATGTCGAATTGGAATAATGTCTAAAAGCTACACAAACCGTATTGTAACGTCGGAATAGTGTCGAAACGTAATTTTTGTGTTTTACCGTCGAAAATTATTCAATTTATAAAGTTCTGTTTTATAATGTCGAATTGGAATAATGTCTAAAAGCTATACAAACCGTATTGTAACGTCGGAATAGTGTCGAAGAGGATTAGTGTCGAAAAGTACAGTCTGCATAGGCAACAACGGATTTAGGTTTTTGTTACAACAGTGTTACTAACCAATACATTTTTAGGTACATTGAATGATATGACAAATCAATATTTTTTATTCGAAACTGTAGTAGAAAACGTGTGTGACTTGCAAGCGACTGGATGCGTCATGGTAACGCCTGCAAAGTTTGCTACGCAAAAGCTCAAAGAACATATCCGTGAACATATAGTGTCTCCAGAATGTACTTTCGACACTAATCCGATCCTGCAATTTTTTAGTAGATCGGGTAAATTAATTTAGACTCTTCCTTAATATTGAATCACTCATTTTATAATCTGTAAGGCGTAGGTCTATTGATCACAGTAGGCTATATGTGGAATTTAGAGTGCTATAATTCAAATTCATATTGAAGCGGTCCTATTGCTTATTTATAATGTATAAGATGATTTAATGCTTTGAACAGATTTAAAAAACCAAACAGCAAAATGGATTTTGATGTTAACACGTCATTATATGTAGTCTATCTCATCTTTCTGAAATTTCGGATATAGGACATTCGCCATTACTTTCATCCAGAGAAGATGCATATCCTCCAGTCACAAGGTGGACGTCCAGCCAATTGGTGATTTTCTCACTAAATCACTAATTTTTAGATCATAGTAATTTTGAAACTCTAGCTCGGAGTCACTTATCACATTACTTTGGCTCGATAAGTTAATATTATAAAATGCCATGCCCGATCCGGGGTTCAACCGAAGGACTGACTGAGTTGAAAATCAAATGCATTAACCGCCTAGCTAACACAGACAACGTAGGCATCAATATTATAAAACAATAACCCACTATTATCACTGATTCAGAATTATATCTGACGTCATCCAACTGTAAAATCCGTTTCTTCTCTGTAATATTCTGCAACCGTGCATGCCATCTAACTGCAAACAGCGGAAACTATTATAGAAAGAAAACTAAGCTGTATAAAACATTTTACACTGAATTAATTGTACGAGTATTTACATTAAATTACTTAAGAACTGTATGTATACTTTAATATTCAAATATACTCGAATCAAATAAACTCGAAACAAAAGTTCTAGATCATTCCACATAGTTGGCTAATTTAAAAATTGTATGATATCTTTAAATGCCTAGGCCAAATAAATGAAATTTTATCAATTATGAATATAATAATTGAGACTCATCACGGTCCGTCCAACACGCTAGTAGGGCCAAATCTGCTTAGCAACTAATATTATTTATCATAAATTACCATATTCGTGTGTGCGTGGCGATAAAGAGAGCGTCACTCTGCTTCGCAATGGAATGAATTATAATACACTTTATGAATAAAATACAGGTACACTCTGTGCAGAAACCGTGGTCCTTGAAGAATTACGGACACTAGCCTACCCAGACAGTATCGCATGGGGACCCACAACTGTAGTTGATGATCCACAACTTTTTCTCTTATTTGTGAATGATATCCCTACAGCTGTAAATATGGGTAACTTATGTCTTTTTGCTCTTAACATCCTTCAGCATTTCCAATGGAAACAGAGAGCGACTAGAAACTGATATATTTATTCAGAGTAGTTCTTTGTTGCAATGGCTGGACAAAAACCAACTTCATGTAAATGTAAAGAAGACAAAACTTGTTGAATTCTATTTAAGATCGTCTCGAACAGATGCAAACCCTTCTGATATAGCCATTGGCGACTTTCGTCTTAGTCCTAGTCCCAGCGCTGATTTTCTGGGTCTGTTAATTGATTGTAATTTGTCCTTTCACAATCACATCGACAAAGTAATTAAAAAATTAAGCAGCAGTCTGTTCATCTTACGAAGATTGGCTGCTTTCTCTAGTAAAGATGTTTTGCTGACAGCTTACTATGGGTGCTTCTACACTTACATGAGTTATGGCTTGATCATATGGGGTCATGAATCCACTAAGACTAAAGCCTTGTTTACCCTCCAGAAGAAAGCCATAAGAGTGATATGTGGACTCAATCGTTCTCAGTCATGTACAGGTTTTTTAGACAAAATAAATTGTTGACGTTTCCTAGTCTATATATATACTGGAATGTTTGACATTTGTCTTTAAAAACAAACACCTTTTTCCAGTACAACAGTCAAATTATAATCTCCGCGGTACAAATTCCTTAACTCTTCCAAAACATTCAACAACATTCTTTGAAAAACAAACCCTTTACTCTTGCATAAAATTTTTCAATAACTTGCCATCTGGGTTCAAGGAGGCCAACACTTCAATATCATTTAGGAGGAAGATAAAGTGCTTGTTATCTGAAAAGGAATATTATAGTACTAATTGTTTTCTAATTGATACGGACCTTTAGTTATTTTAGAAACTAGGCTAGTTCATTTTCAATGTACACTGACGATTGTTATGCATGTAAATGTCTTCAACAATAAAAATAATTTGATTTGATTTGATTAGTCTTGATGGTCTTTCAACCTTCGACTATGTTCCCGATATTTATTTAGTTTTGTGGACTCTTATTCAATTCTGTTAATGTTATTGATATCTAAATAAAATAGATGAGTTCAAACGCGATATATGGTTGAAAGGATAATAGGCTTTGGAATATAAATTCTCCTACAGTATGTGTTACAAAAATACTATTTTATGAAAATGTGAATCTATCTTCTTCTTTAGGTGGTCCAAAGTTCTTCTTAAGGCACAAATTTGAGCATACACAAAAACTAGTCAAGATGTAGCGATGAACTTGTTAACGTCAAATTTAACAACAGAACAAGCTGTGCCTAAATAAATTATGTACTTGATATTTAATTGTATAGGGGTTAATTTTAAATTATCATTCTACTATACATTAATGTTATATTTAAGGTCTTTTTACTGTCATAAAATATTTCATTAAATTTCTTCAATGTATAAAAAGTTTGTGTACGTCATGATACCAATTGGACTGCCATCTATGGAGTGAAAGGAGCGAATATGAGAGAACGGTAACAATCAAAGTTACGAGGCGCTAATCTAGCGTTGGACCTCAGAACTAACTAATAAAACCGCCAGACCTCAGTACACATATTCCGTATGACTGATTTGTCTTCTTTGATACTAGGCCTATTACAGCAAGGTAGTAATGACGATACACCACGTGTTGCATCCTACTAGATAGATAGCCTCAATGCTCAGCCAAACTCCACAATTATTGGACATGCTCCACCATAGAACTCATTCTTGTCTATGTAAAAATGAAGTTTCGTGTAAAATTTTGAATCTACAGACAATCTTTCTTGAGGTATTTTGCCACATGGTACATTTACATTTTTGTTGATCGAGTTAGCTTTCATAGCAGTGTTAACATAATACAAGTTTTGGTGAGCTGTTGAGGGAACAACACAATTAAAATAGTACGCAAGAAAGATTTACGTTGAAGCCTAATATTTTCTTTTTTTTTAAATTGATTTTCCACTTTATTCTTTTTTTAATTTCCATTTAAGCTACTAAGAATAAGCTTCGTGCACAATTTCAAATTTATAGGCCAGTTCGTTTTCGAGACATCGTATGAACATACAGAGGAAATGAAATTTTTCCTGTCCCACGAGTGATAAGCTTCGCTTACGCTCAGAATAAAAGACAATGTTAATAATAAGTTTTCCGTATGAGAAATGTTTACAGAAATTGGATGCAGACATAACCTTCTAACGGAGTGTATCCGCATTTCTGACACATAGTACTTTGCTTTCATTGGTTTGGGCGTAAACTCTCTACAAGCGGACTAATTAGGCTATGGTTGCCGTTTTATTAGTTATGTTAGGTTATAGTACGACAGATTGTTGCCCTAGTACTCAAAAGATGTTTTAAAAATAAGAGAGACTTTAATGGCAAAGGGCTTGATGAACAGCCAGATGACTGAAAAGTGAAGCAATAGGGCTTCGGTTAGTCACATTTCCTCAAGACAATGAAAAAAGAATTTTTCTTTAGTAACACGTATAAAGGATATGACATTTTTATAGAAAGAGGACGGAAGTGAGTAACATGTTTTTCATAAAAAACTGTAATTTCTTTGACAACATTTTTATTATTGAACATTTAATCTAAATTACATTTAATTAAGTTAATCTTAATCTTCAAATTCTTAAAATATATGTATTTCCCTGAAGTCATGTCTCATATACATGCTTCAACAAAATAACACCCTTATCTTCAGTTGTTTTTCCTTGGGTCTATATACGAAATTACCCAAAATATCAACTTTAAATGCCTGCCAATCTCTCTGAATTGACCAAAACAGTCTTCAGAGAGGTTATTTTTAAAAACTTTGAAATTGAACAAAAGAACACTCTATTACATCACTCTCTTAACTTAACGTGTACAGCCAAGAGCAACAGTTTATCAAGTCTGTGAAAAAGTCGGAAATATTCATACAAATTAGATTTTATTTATTTCAATTTATCTTCTTTTAGTCCTTTTATTAATATATAACCTTTTATCTTATTTTTTAGGAAAATGAGGTTTACTTTAACCTTATTCTGCCCGTCCCCATGCGCAATAAACTTATAAAACAAAATAAACGGATAGACCAGATAACACGTAACGAAAAGGATCAAAGGACAACTTTGCTGCTCTAGAACCTTTCTATCAAGAATTATCGTGCAGGACAACAGACAACGATACGGTGTCCTGTCGTGTCCTTTATAGAAGTGAAAGCCACTCCAGTACGAGGTGGACAAGACAAATTAATCGTCGGATAAAACAGCGTTGAAGGTCCAGATCAGCAAGCAGGTGCGTTTTTGTTAATCTCAGCCTCAAGGTTCTGTCTTGAGACGGTCTGCACCTTGACTACCGGCTTTAAAAAATCCCTTTTCTTATTCAGAAAACCCATGTACTTTCTCCACTTATCATTTGCTGTGGTAAATTCAAACGGGCGGTTTGTCTGACTAAGTTTTTTTGTAACAAACATTCTATTTCTGTATCTCAGAGCAATGGTACTTGATAAATTCTGGATAAAGTACGTCATACGTTATACATGTCAAACAGTATACGTGTCTAGTAATAGTTACTAGTCTTATTGTAACTACCTAGTTTACTACCAAGAACTAGTTATAGTAAGCTATACACTATAAAGTAAAGTAAAAATGTCTAATTATTTTACCAGACGAAGTTAGGGCTAAGAGGCCCTCTCCAAAACACTTAATCTGGGGACCTACGGCTTAAAGATGACTTCCGAACCACCGCCAACAACGGGGCAGGCGGGCTGCTTGCATGGACAGGATCATTCAGCGGTCACCAATCCAAGCAGCAACTACGCTGGGCGTTGCTTGATCTGGTTATCTTGCGATAACCATTGTACCCGCTACACTGCGCCATTGGCAATGCGTTTGGCAGACGGAGATTATAATTTTTTGTAACTGATTGCTCGAAGTCATGTCAAATGGTTTATCAGGTTGTTTTGAATCGTATAAAAGATTGGTCTTGTCCTTTGACCAAGGACAGTTTGTTGAGTAAGTGTGGTCTTGACTACAAAGAACGTTCTTGAAAAACAGATCTGTTTCTTTACTAATACAAGACCGGTCGTCGCTGATAAAACTTGAAGTCTAATCACTACCATGTTAAAGGAACTCTCGACATATTTTAAGTTTTTGTGTGTTATTTTGGCCGAGACATGTTCATCAGACATAATTATGCGTACACAATACGGGAGAAAGGACAAAGCCTTGAGGAACTCCGAACAGACTACTACAGAAAAAGTAAAACAAAACAAAAATAAAATCACCCTGACAGCAGCTTTTGACATGAGCGATAAACTAGCGGAAAATAGTTTTTCTACGAAAGAATATGTCAAGATTGAATGGATATCAGGATTATATATAAGTTTTAACTTAGTGTGAAAAACACTACGTTTCGAGACTTGCAATCTGATGTCTACCTCAGGTGGATGACATATACAACATATCATTAAACAGGACATATAATAAGAACACGGAAAAATAAGAACTTGCTAACGTCACTACGTTGTGTAGAAATAACTGCCATCAAAGTTCATGGCTTACTTGACAGACACAGATGCTGGAACTGTTTTGTCGATTGCAGTTACAACAATGGAACAGTGAAGGAGCGATAATAAGCTCGATATAACACAAGGTCAGCTGTCAAGACCCATTTAGCCGCTGCCACTGCCTCCACCACCGAACTGACACAATGGCGTCGATAGCCGCTCAGACACGCTATTAATGAGGCCGTGTCTCCGTAATTGGCCGGATTTAGGCGCTACACTCGCACTGATGACGCGGCAACAAAGCGATTGTCCACCGGTCAAAACATCTTTGTGTCCGTGTCTTCTGCTGGCGAGCCCAGTCACTTGTCAGGTCGCTTCTCTAGTGGGCTGGGCGTTCGTAGGACTAATTCAACCCTTCTATAGCATACCAACACATTATTCCAACACCCCATTTTGAAATCCACATTGTTTAATCGACAGTATTGAAAGTAAACATTGTGAATCCTAAAATTCAGGACAAGTTCAAGCTAATTTAGAAGGTTTGTTCATCTTCGTAATAATTATGTGTTAGGTTAGTTATTTACCTGAAGAAGAGATCAGATTGCAGATCTCGAAACTTAGTGTTACTGATTTTTTGTTTGTTTCACTTAACGATGGCAAACGTCCGGAAAAATCCTGTTTCCTTCACAATACTTCCATCGTCAAAAATAAACTTCAAACAAAGAATTCGTAATAAGGTAATACAACTTTACCAAAATGTTTCATTGATACTTCAATATGAAATGCTCAACAAAATTCAGCACGCTGAGTGTGGCATACATGACAAATTATCTCAACCAGAGTTATAAATAACAAAGAGGCAGTTTTAAGTTTTTTTTTTAACCAAATCAGGGTCCGATGAACGATATTTTGGAGTATATTTTAATTATAAATATATAATTATATACAAGTCAGTGGGCCCATTTTCTGCAAAGAACCAATCTTTTATTTATCTTCCCTTACAAGGTAACATGTAAAGCGGATATAGATAAATAATATGGCATTCAAAAGGTTTTTATGTACTCTTCAGTCTTCTAGTTACAATTTTAACTACCACGATACTTCATGTATTTAGTAGGTTAGGGAAATATTGGCTACACTTAAGTATGGCACTGTTTCAGCACTTGAGCAATAATGTTTACTTACACATAAATTAAATAGGTTTTATTTATTAAAATAAAACGAATGGCTATTCCAATAATAAGCATGAGAGCTTTTAAGCGTGGTGCTTGTATATCGGTGTGTAAAACACACCTCACTGGTGCCATATAATCTACATTAATATGAGCTTAAAGTTGGAATTAAGTACATAACATTCGGTATATACCAACTAACTTTAACGATATAAAGAATAGAAATAAGTAATTGTTTATTTATTATCAACATTTTAACTGTTAAACATCTTCAAGCCACCAGTTATTTTTGCTTATTATTAATAATTCATATTGTATTTCCCATTGCACAATATGATTGCGTGCAATCACAATATATGCATGACACAATATTGTGAACAAGCGGATGTTCCGATCGACTCGTCACGGGCAAAGGAGGGGCAGCCACTATCGATATGCATTTTAATCGAAACACTCCGCTAGCAAATCGGATGCAATATTTAATGACAACCCTTGGAGCGAGCGAGCGAGGGGTAGGGATCGATACATGGTTGTGAGTGTGAGTGTGTGTGTGTGTGTGGTCGACGAGGGAGGGAGGGAGAGATACAGCTGGTGCTGATACACCCTGGTTGGTTACCCGACTGCTGCTGACACCGTCATAAACAAATCGTGCCGTTGACACCATCGATCGATCAGCACATCGCATCCTACTCCGGCAGCCTCTTCCAACCCCAGTTTACATGTTGACAATTTGGATTTTTTAAAACACTTTTTTATATTTTATTGTTCCTTGTGTTACGATAACTTAGCCAACTAAATTAAGATCATGAATATTCTCAAACCATCAGATTCTGGACTCTTCTAGGAACTCTGGTCTCCGATATGTATCCGATCTTATCTTAATCAGCCAACTCCTTTAAGTAAAGGTCTTAATCAAACGTGTGTAAAACCTCCGAGTCTATGTAGACTATTAATGGTAACTACAGTTCAATTATTCCAGTACCAGCATCACAGTCTTTAGTGTCCAAAGGTTGGTAGTGTCGATGGTCGAATGGTTCAAAACTCTGAAATTTTGATCTGAGTTAGAGATAGCGCAAGTTCAAATCTTGTATGTGACCATTCCAATTTTTATCATTACCATTGATCTTGTACTTTACTGCCTCCCTCCCCCTTTTTCTGTGTGATAAGATCCTAGCACAGGCTAGAGGCTCATGAGGACGGGTAGAATAACGTTTAATAGGGAATCGGCCTCTTCTTAAAAACATATCTTGATAATACCTCACTATTTCAACATCTGTGCCAAAACGTCTACTTTTTTAAGTAATATATTGAGTTTACATTGAGTAAATAATCAAGTTTTAACCAAAATGTCGCATGGGTAGATACATGATGTTCCATATTACCCAAAACGAGGATGTTGTTGCCGCTCTCGTGTAAAACGAGGCATAATACAGTTATCCATTTGGATCATATCAAAGATTATGTTATATCTTATAACAAGAGATAACATACTTGTAACAGATTCATAATTATTTCTATTTATTAATATCTCTTATAGGTATTCAATATATAGCTTACCCCAAAACACCTTACTGGATATAGGTGTATGAAAGTGTTGATAATTGAAAATTTTTCAATTCTTTTCATAAGTATTTGTTTTGATAGAATTTGTAAATCTTTGTAACCAAGAAGAACCAAGTCCAGCTAAAAGTTACGACGATTTTTATAGTCTGTACAAGATCGTCTGTAGAAATTCAAAAGTGCACCAAAATCATATTTTCCATCGTTCAGTGATACAAAATATCAATAACACTACGTTTCGAGATCTGCGATCTGACCTCTTCCTCAAGTGAATAACTAACCTAATTCATAACTCCTATCTAGGTTAAAATACACATCATATAAGGGCGTTGTAACACGTCTAAGTCAGGAATTCAGTAATAGTGTTACTGAATTGTTGTATCACTGAACGATGGTAAATATTTGGATGATACGGTTTCCTTCGTAATCCTTCCATCGTCAAAAACAAACTTTAAACAGTGATAATATTGCTGATTACTGGACGTGATGTGTGGAGTTCCCTTTGCTGGGAAACCATAACTGGGGTCTTTTGGTACGAGTAAAATGGAAGAAAGGGGACTCTAGACAAAGTTGATTAGTAAAAGTGGGTAATTTACCCAAATCGTAGACTGACCCCGTTTATAAGTTCCATTAAAATATTAATAGCCTACCTTCACAGCGCTATACACTGAGTAATCGTAACCATCCAGTACACTCTAGAGTTTGTCATTGGCAATGTGTTAAACTGCAGTCGACTAATTTTATCTTTTAAATGTTGAAACCCTTTGCTAATTTTTGTTTTAGAGTACTTACCAATGCTTGTTTGTAACTTGCCCAAATATCCGCTTTTGAAACTTCAGCTACAGCCCGAAACAAATTTAGATCAAACACGTACCATAATATTTTTAATTAATCTGTCTGTTTCCAGTTATTAATAAATGCCAGTTGGGCTACATTTGAACATGTTCACTAAGAATTTGTCTGTTTCTTTTTTAAATGTTTACAACATGTTGGTATCTTAACTTTAGAGATACGATCAGAGATAGCAATACGAAAACCACACATACGCGTATTGAACAGTTTATAAACATTCACAAGAAATGCTAAAACATTTTACACTAAAATCCCATTAAAATATTGATGCAATACTATAAAAATAAAATTTATTATCCATATATAATTAATACACAATGTAATGAAACCTGTTTTCTTCATAATTCTTCCCCACTATCAAAAGCAAACTTTAAACAAGAAATATTTATTAAATGCATATTTTACAATAATATTGTAATACAATTTTAAATTACGTTATGCAGTTGCGTTATGCAGAAATCAGTTGATTTAAGTATTTTCTATTAAACAATGTAATTCAATGTGGTTATATTTTTTCCATGATGCCACTATACGTTGGATATTCCAAAAATTTGATTAAAAAGATAAAAAAATAATAAAATTAAAAAAACTATAGAAATAGTTATAGGCTTAGATGCTGTAGCATTATACCTCGAAACTGAGAGATATTCACTAATATAGAATGATGGAACTGATACTAATTCCAATATAAATTGCACATCTAACCTAAATATAAGTATGTATAAATGTGTATAAGTATAAATATATGTATAAATAAATACCAACATATCCGACCAACAATGAAATAGATTTGAAAAAAAACTATTATTTTCCAATTTTGTGGTTTTATGGAAATACAATTTGAGTTTATTGCATTATCAATCAGTTTTTTAACACTCACATTCCTGCTTACTGATTAGTGTTTACACATAAATTCTGTCGGACCTACCTATGAAAGGGGACCTGCAAATGCACAGTATTATATACCATACCTAAAGGTTGAATAAATGTTAAATCATTCAGTTTTAAGTCATAGAGCTCATCAGTCAGCTTTGACGAGCTCTTCAACAAAAGTCCAAATTCAAGTTGAGCATCAAGATGGGTTTGTTGAGTAAGTCCTGCTTCTGAGAGAGACGATGGGAGATGATGCGACTCGCGGTTGTGTAACTCCCGAGCCACACACAGGGGAGATCCCGGGTCTGAGATTGTGGTAGGTGCGGGAGAGTGGACGTGGCGCCGCGTCGGTGGCTGCTGAGTCACGGTCACTAACAAGTGGCCTCGACCAGACATCCCCGGCCAGAAGTTCTGGGTATCATCACTGTGTGCTGGCGGGACACATGCAGGATAGTCTGCCTTACGGTAATGGTAAGTTTTGACATGTTGGAAAAGGAACTCTTGATTCACGACAGTGCTATAGAACTGTCAACAGTTAAGTCCATCTTCACCCAGAAGCAAGACCAAAGGCAAAATATTATTGCCTCCTCTTATTGAAGAACTCAATGGGCAACATCTTGAGGAACATCTCTGTGAGGGCACAAATTGTTCTCGATTTTTATATTGTTGCAGCTCACTGTGTCTTACCTTAGCAAAAGCTGAAGAGCTTTCAAGAGCTTTTTTGGTCTACTCTAAAGTAATATAGCGCACCCGAAGAGTAATGAAACTTATTCCCGTTTTTTATGATTCGAACATTTACCTCCTATATCATGAGAACTTGTGACATCTTGGACAAAGAATAAACAGCCTAAACAATAGTATACAATAGCTTGAATAAATTAAGACACAATCGAATGAGGTTCAGAACAATAAACCGTATCTACTTTGTATTCTTACAGCTTCTCGATCAATCTACTTTGATTCTATCCATTACATTTTAAACATTGGCAGTATCATTGTGAAATCGAAAATTCCAAACTAGCAATACTGAATTTATCCTGGATGTACACAAATGCTGTACGACTGCGCGGATTTAAACTGAATTCGGATTCGATTGTATTAAAACAGTTTAGACGCAATAATTCCAATTTCGCCTGAAAATTGCTTGAAATGTATATTCTTTGATATTGATCTAGGGCAAATCAGAAAAATCAAAACTATAAATAGCACGATTAATGAAAATGTAAATGTAAAATTTATTCAGTCGATACGAAAGTTTATGGTGAATCCTCGCCAGGAGTTGGGGACTACATCTGGTACACTTTCCTGAATAATTCAGAAAAGGCATATTTTTTTTATACACAAATTTTATTCTTAGAATAAGAATAAGAATAATTTATTCACAGAACAGAACACAAAGTTTTCTGTGCAAATCAAAGCATCAGTATCATAAGTATATTATAGAAAAGTAACATAACAGAACTGTTTACAATAGAGGGTACAATCTAAATGTAAACACAGTACATTCTTGTAACGATTTTAAAATGTTTCCTAATAAAAAAAATCGGTCTAATCAAGACATGGGTATCACGCAAGCCTTGTGGAGACTGTAGACAATCTTTCAGATCAAGAAAGCTTTTAAATAATTTTGGAAACTATTTACATTTGTTTGAATTTTGATTACATTTGGAAGTAAATTTTAAAGTTTAGGAGCAAAATAAACAATTTAGTTCAGTTGAGTCTGAAACTGTCTGAAATTAGGTAATTTCTATGCCGCGTGCTATGATCATGATTTAAATGTTGAAAGAGATTTTGAAAAACAAAAATTGACGAATACAAAATGAGAAGGGAGCCCAAGATTAGGGTTATTTAAATGTGGTAAACATTTTTTTAAACAAAAATTGACGAATACAAAATGAGAAGGGAGCCCAAGATTAGCATCCCGATGGATCGGAAACGCTCTCTACAACTTTAAGGTGTTGGTTTTGGTTTTCGAATGAAGAGTTAGTTAGAGGGAATCTGCAACTGTCGGAAATTAGGTAATTTCTGTTCCGTGTGTTATGATCATGATTTAAATGTGGAAACATATTTTGAAAAACAAACATTGTCGAATGGAAAATGAGAAGGGAGGCCAAAGTTTGGATCGGAAACGCTCTCTACGGCTTTAAGTTGTTAGGTGTTGGTTTTCGAATGAAGAGTTAGAGGGAGTGATTATTTTTTTGGATTTAACGGAGGGTTGAAGCGTTGTTTTAAAATGTACAGAAGCGTAATAAAATCCTGTATTCATTTGTGAGAAGACAGAGCCGGAGAAGAGGCTGAGCTGTGCGAGCGAGGTGACGCGACCTGGCGGCGAGGCGCGGCGGCGGCTGGCGCTCAAGCAGCTAGTCCGGCACGTAGATCCAATCGACAAACGACAATTTGTGTTTTGAGTGGCGCCGGTTGACACCATTAGGCTAAGGGCCTGCTGTCAATCACCGACTCCACCAACCCGCCCAGCTGTTTGTTTAACAGCTCAGTTTACCATGTCGCTCCATGTGATCAAAATTGGATGTACTGTAGATAGTGTGTTTGTACTGCTAACATGCCTGCGAATAGAGGGAAAATCGTTCTTGTTAACTTTGATAGGTGAGTGGTCGGGCGGGGTAGAACTGGGGCTGGGGAAAATAAGGAAGTCAAAGTATAGTACGTAGCGATTGTCAAAGTGAACAATTTCAGTAAAAGGTCAGTAGGATTCAAAATTAAGTTCTTGTTTGGTTCGTTTTTCTCGTTTTCCTTAATATTCTTAGTTTATCAAAATTTTATTTGGGCTTAATTATTTTGCGTTCCTTACTTAACCTTACGTCAACAAAAATAAAAATATTTCAAAGTAAAAATAAAGTTGAAAAATTGGCCTTGAAGATAAGTTGATGATCAGATATTGTCAGACAGCTGCTGAAACAAGCCCTGACTCTGAAAATCATCTCAAATTTGATTTATGGCTTTGATTTAAAAGAATCTTTTGATATCAATGCATGAATACATGTCCCATCAATTGGTTTAGGACATTGAGGTGAGAATATTATCTAATTGAGCCTATCTCCAATAATGCTTTGTTCCCCGTCTGTCTGTATGTGTACTAGACTATAAATAACGTTAGTAGGTAGTAATAAAGTTACATTATCCCATTGACAGTCACAATATGAAGACTGTTTACAACTTAGATTCCAAACTAAATCATAGAAACTAAAACTTTTAATAGCTTACATAATACATTTAAAAACCGAGATTAATAAAACCAATTAACAACTTATCTCAATAATCTTATTACTGTACTGGAATACCTAAAATACGATTAAATACGTTTTAAAGACTAGCAAAAATGTAATGACAACACATACAATGCAACGATATTTTGGCAACATCTAAGATAATCGTTTAATAATCGTTGGATATTATCCCAGATAAGTTGAAACTTGACAAATTTCTCAATTCCTTATGACTTACTAAACATAGCTCACATTATTAAATGACGTATGCATTGTATGACTCTTGACGTATGCATGACGTATTGTATGACGTATGCATGTGGACTCTTCACTTCTCTTCTACTGGTTATGCCTCCAAACCATACTTTTCCAATAACTCTATCAGTTTTACTATCTACCACTAATCCACTTAATATAATATTATCAACATAAGAATCAGTACCAATCTCAAGTTGTTTTCCATTGATAAAACTGTATTGACAACACTACTCGTAATTTTTGGTGCAGCGTTTAAATCAATACCAAGTCGCGTCAAACAGTACTTTTTCCCTTTGAACTGAACATCTTGAAATTTCCACAAATATGGAGCAACATGTATCTGTAGATACGCTTTACGTAAATCAATGGCACTAACTTGATCTTCCATTTGTTTCCATAAGCTTAATTTATCTCCACAATTCTCACTACCTGCCTTATGACTTGAAATACATTTCCATTTCTGTTAAGCTCTATGTAATCCAAAACCGGTCGTAAATTTTCTTTATTAGACTGAATAAACACCATCAAAAGTATGATTCCGTCAAATTCTCCATCATTAGCATCACGCTACACATTTTACATCCATGAGTCCACCTCAACTTCAAAGGCTGAGCATCAGAAAGAATGTCATACTTGGTATCTGATTTTCTATTGAAGGTTTTCTGCCAAATTGTAACCAATTCCATTTGACAATCCATTTTCATTATATAAACGCACAATTTTTGATACTGGACCGAAAATAATGTCTTGCTGACACGTCTTAAATCATACACTACAAAAGTTTGCCACTGCTTTAATGTCTGCACATCCACATTGTTATTTTTATTAACATATTATTGAAATCTGGACTGAAAAATCAACTAATAATAGTTTGTTACCTTTCATACAATTTCAGTCCCTTGAGATGTAGATGGATTGTCTATCATTGGCCTCATGGTTCTTGAAGGCATCTTATTATTCAAGTAAGGCTCTACAATAACACTCCAATTTGATGCCAGTAACTTCCAATAAAGATGACATGATGGAGTGGAGTTCGGTGTTTAAGATTTCTCCCATTTATTCATTCTACTATGTCTATCATCAAATCAGGATTTGTCCTCATGTCTATCATTGACCTCAGTGGGGATATCACACCCAGATTTCCCGGTAACACCGTAGTAGGTATCCCAAGTCTCAACAGTTAGGAAGAATTCCGTATATGATAAATATATCATTAATTATTTATTCATTAAATTTGGTTTCATAGAAGAGTTAAGTCTTTTTTTTGGACTCTATGACACACGAAAGTCAGCAGAAGATTATGTTGTAGGCTACGTGTTGAGATAGTTGACATCATGTGTAGATCTCACATGATCCTACTCAGTTTGTTTAAAGATTTATTTGTTCTGCTACTTCCTCGTTGCCACCACGGTTACACATAAGACTAATGCAAAAATAAGTTATTTCCGCTAACGCTTAGTCAAATAACATGGCGTGACTTGCAGTATAATCCAACTCAGTGTTCCTCTTATACAAAATTAAGCTTCAAGCACAATTTGGTCTGGAGATCAGTTCGTTTTCGAGATATCGTGCGTACAGGTAGACTGTAATGACATTTTTTTCGAGCCTTGATAACTCAGCCAACAAAGGAAAATATCAGTAATTTAAAAAATATTATGCGTTCATACTTAAAGAGATGTAACCTTTGAAACAGAATACATATTCACAAAACAACAACTAAAGAAATACCGATAAAAATATCAAACCGAAAAATTGCATGAACCATTTTTAATTTCAGAAATAAAAATAATTATTAAGGATTTCAATATAAAAAGAAGAACATATGAAATACATAGAAATCAAAATGCTGAATTATTATGAAAATATACATTGGATAAAAGAAAACAAATCATTAAAGACTTGTAAAATTGTACTTTATTTTATTTTTAATTAATTAAATTTAAAATAAAATAAAGTACAAAGATGAGTAATTTGATGAATGAAATGATTACAAAAAATACAAAATTTGTAAAATAATGATAAGTTCTAAAGACAAACATTGTAGAAATGGAATATCTTAACGAGCTTAACTCTTCTGTAAACAATGGAAAATATAATTAATTTTTTCTGTTTGCCTGGAACGACAAAGTATCTTATTATTCATAATTTTATGTTAATCCTGTTTATGAAACGTGTGTGTAAACATAAATATGAACCAAAGTTAAAGTTTAATTATAGTATATAGTACTCTGAGCGAGTATGCGTTTGAAGTTTATTACTGAAATGATACGATAAAATATGTTTTAGAAGACAAAAATATCTTACTGCTACTGCACCTCACCCTTAAAGAAGCCTCTCCTGTCAGTTGCTTATGAACGAAGTCAGTTTTCTGTCTGTCCGCACAATTAGTTTCGAACAAGGTGACCTACAGGGGTGAAATTTGTTGTACAGGTATAACTGTATACTCTATGTATACAGTCAGTTTTCTGTCTGTCCGCACAATAAGTTTCGAACAAGGTGACCTACAGGGGTGAAATTTGTTGTACAGGTATAACTGTATACTCTATGTATACAGTCAGTTTTCTGTCTGTCCGCACAATAAGTTTCGAACAAGGTGACCTACAGGGGTGAAATTTGTTGTACAGGTATAACTGTATACTCTATGTATACAGTCAGTTTTCTGTCTGTCCGCACAATAAGTTTCGAACAAGGTGACCTACAGGGGTGAAATTTGTTGTACAGGTATAACTGTATACTCTATGTATACAGTCAGTTTTCTGTCTGTCCGCACAATAAGTTTCGAACAAGGTGACCTACAGGGGTGAAATTTGTTGTACAGGTATAACTGTATACTCTATGTATACAGTCAGTTTTCTGTCTGTCCGCACAATAAGTTTCGAACAAGGTGACCTACAGGGGTGAAATTTGTTGTACAGGTATAACTGTATACTCTATGTATACAGTCAGTTTTCTGTCTGTCCGCACAATAAGTTTCGAACAAGGTGACCTACAGGGGTGAAATTTGTTGTACAGGTATAACTGTATACTCTATGTATACAGTCAGTTTTCTGTCTGTCCGCACAATAAGTTTCGAATAAGGTGACCTACAGGGGTGAAATTTGTTGTACAGGTATAACTGTATACTCTATGTATACAGTCAGTTTTCTGTCTGTCCGCACAATAAGTTTCGAACAAGGTGACCTACAGGGGTGAAATTTGTTGTACAGGTATAACTGTATACTCTATGTATACAGTCAGTTTTCTGTCTGTCCGCACAATAAGTTTCGAACAAGGTGACCTACAGGGGTGAAATTTGTTGTACAGGTATAACTGTATACTCTATGTATACAGTCAGTTTTCTGTCTGTCCGCACAATAAGTTTCGAACAAGGTGACCTACAGGGGTGAAATTTGTTGTACAGGTATAACTGTATACTCTATGTATACAGTCAGTTTTCTGTCTGTCCGCACAATAAGTTTCGAACAAGGTGACCTACAGGGGTGAAATTTGTTGTACAGGTATAACTGTATACTCTATGTATACAGTCAGTTTTCTGTCTGTCCGCACAATAAGTTTCGAACAAGGTGACCTACAGGGGTGAAATTTGTTGTACAGGTATAACTGTATACTCTATGTATACAGTCAGTTTTCTGTCTGTCCGCACAATAAGTTTCGAACAAGGTGACCTACAGGGGTGAAATTTGTTGTACAGGTATAACTGTATACTCTATGTATACAGTCAGTTTTCTGTCTGTCCGCACAATAAGTTTCGAACAAGGTGACCTACAGGGGTGAAATTTGTTGTACAGGTATAACTGTATACTCTATGTATACAGTCAGTTTTCTGTCTGTCCGCACAATAAGTTTCGAACAAGGTGACCTACAGGGGTGAAATTTGTTGTACAGGTATAACTGTATACTCTATGTATACAGTCAGTTTTCTGTCTGTCCGCACAATAAGTTTCGAACAAGGTGACCTACAGGGGTGAAATTTGTTGTACAGGTATAACTGTATACTCTATGTATACAGTCAGTTTTCTGTCTGTCCGCACAATAAGTTTCGAACAAGGTGACCTACAGGGGTGAAATTTGTTGTACAGGTATAACTGTATACTCTATGTATACAGTCAGTTTTCTGTCTGTCCGCACAATAAGTTTCGAACAAGGTGACCTACAGGGGTGAAATTTGTTGTACAGGTATAACTGTATACTCTATGTATACAGTCAGTTTTCTGTCTGTCCGCACAATAAGTTTCGAACAAGGTGACCTACAGGGGTGAAATTTGTTGTACAGGTATAACTGTATACTCTATGTATACAGTCAGTTTTCTGTCTGTCCGCACAATAAGTTTCGAACAAGGTGACCTACAGGGGTGAAATTTGTTGTACAGGTATAACTGTATACTCTATGTATACAGTCAGTTTTCTGTCTGTCCGCACAATAAGTTTCGAACAAGGTGACCTACAGGGGTGAAATTTGTTGTACAGGTATAACTGTATACTCTATGTATACAGTCAGTTTTCTGTCTGTCCGCACAATAAGTTTCGAACAAGGTGACCTACAGGGGTGAAATTTGTTGTACAGGTATAACTGTATACTCTATGTATACAGTCAGTTTTCTGTCTGTCCGCACAATAAGTTTCGAACAAGGTGACCTACAGGGGTGAAATTTGTTGTACAGGTATAACTGTATACTCTATGTATACAGTCAGTTTTCTGTCTGTCCGCACAATAAGTTTCGAACAAGGTGACCTACAGGGGTGAAATTTGTTGTACAGGTATAACTGTATACTCTATGTATACAGTCAGTTTTCTGTCTGTCCGCACAATAAGTTTCGAACAAGGTGACCTACAGGGGTGAAATTTGTTGTACAGGTATAACTGTATACTCTATGTATACAGTCAGTTTTCTGTCTGTCCGCACAATAAGTTTCGAACAAGGTGACCTACAGGGGTGAAATTTGTTGTACAGGTATAACTGTATACTCTATGTATACAGTCAGTTTTCTGTCTGTCCGCACAATAAGTTTCGAACAAGGTGACCTACAGGGGTGAAATTTGTTGTACAGGTATAACTGTATACTCTATGTATACAGTCAGTTTTCTGTCTGTCCGCACAATAAGTTTCGAACAAGGTGACCTACAGGGGTGAAATTTGTTGTACAGGTATAACTGTATACTCTATGTATACAGTCAGTTTTCTGTCTGTCCGCACAATAAGTTTCGAACAAGGTGACCTACAGGGGTGAAATTTGTTGTACAGGTATAACTGTATACTCTATGTATACAGTCAGTTTTCTGTCTGTCCGCACAATAAGTTTCGAACAAGGTGACCTACAGGGGGTGAAATTTGTTGTACAGGTATAACTGTATACTCTATGTATACAGTCAGTTTTCTGTCTGTCCGCACAATAAGTTTCGAACAAGGTGACCTACAGGGGTGAAATTTGTTGTACAGGTATAACTGTATACTCTATGTATACAGTCAGTTTTCTGTCTGTCCGCACAATAAGTTTCGAACAAGGTGACCTACAGGGGTGAAATTTGTTGTACAGGTATAACTGTATACTCTATGTATACAGTCAGTTTTCTGTCTGTCCGCACAATAAGTTTCGAACAAGGTGACCTACAGGGGTGAAATTTGTTGTACAGGTATAACTGTATACTCTATGTATACAGTCAGTTTTCTGTCTGTCCGCACAATAAGTTTCGAACAAGGTGACCTACAGGGGTGAAATTTGTTGTACAGGTATAACTGTATACTCTATGTATACAGTCAGTTTTCTGTCTGTCCGCACAATAAGTTTCGAACAAGGTGACCTACAGGGGTGAAAATTTGTTGTACAGGTATAACTGTATACTCTATGTATACAGTCAGTTTTCTGTCTGTCCGCACAATAAGTTTCGAACAAGGTGACCTACAGGGGTGAAATTTGTTGTACAGGTATAACTGTATACTCTATGTATACAGTCAGTTTTCTGTCTGTCCGCACAATAAGTTTCGAACAAGGTGACCTACAGGGGTGAAATTTGTTGTACAGGTATAACTGTATACTCTATGTATACAGTCAGTTTTCTGTCTGTCCGCACAATAAGTTTCGAACAAGGTGACCTACAGGGGTGAAATTTTGTTGTACAGGTATAACTGTATACTCTATGTATACAGTCAGTTTTCTGTCTGTCCGCACAATAAGTTTCGAACAAGGTGACCTACAGGGGTGAAATTTGTTGTACAGGTATAACTGTATACTCTATGTATACAGTCAGTTTTCTGTCTGTCCGCACAATAAGTTTCGAACAAGGTGACCTACAGGGGTGAAATTTGTTGTACAGGTATAACTGTATACTCTATGTATACAGTCAGTTTTCTGTCTGTCCGCACAATAAGTTTCGAACAAGGTGACCTACAGGGGTGAAATTTGTTGTACAGGTATAACTGTATACTCTATGTATACAGTCAGTTTTCTGTCTGTCCGCACAATAAGTTTCGAACAAGGTGACCTACAGGGGTGAAATTTGTTGTACAGGTATAACTGTATACTCTATGTATACAGTCAGTTTTCTGTCTGTCCGCACAATAAGTTTCGAACAAGGTGACCTACAGGGGTGAAATTTGTTGTACAGGTATAACTGTATACTCTATGTATACAGTCAGTTTTCTGTCTGTCCGCACAATAAGTTTCGAACAAGGTGACCTACAGGGGTGAAATTTGTTGTACAGGTATAACTGTATACTCTATGTATACAGTCAGTTTTCTGTCTGTCCGCACAATAAGTTTCGAACAAGGTGACCTACAGGGGTGAAATTTGTTGTACAGGTATAACTGTATACTCTATGTATACAGTCAGTTTTCTGTCTGTCCGCACAATAAGTTTCGAACAAGGTGACCTACAGGGGTGAAATTTGTTGTACAGGTATAACTGTATACTCTATGTATACAGTCAGTTTTCTGTCTGTCCGCACAATAAGTTTCGAACAAGGTGACCTACAGGGGTGAAATTTGTTGTACAGGTATAACTGTATACTCTATGTATACAGTCAGTTTTCTGTCTGTCCGCACAATAAGTTTCGAACAAGGTGACCTACAGGGGTGAAATTTGTTGTACAGGTATAACTGTATACTCTATGTATACAGTCAGTTTTCTGTCTGTCCGCACAATAAGTTTCGAACAAGGTGACCTACAGGGGTGAAATTTGTTGTACAGGTATAACTGTATACTCTATGTATACAGTCAGTTTTCTGTCTGTCCGCACAATAAGTTTCGAACAAGGTGACCTACAGGGGTGAAATTTGTTGTACAGGTATAACTGTATACTCTATGTATACAGTCAGTTTTCTGTCTGTCCGCACAATAAGTTTCGAACAAGGTGACCTACAGGGGTGAAATTTGTTGTACAGGTATAACTGTATACTCTATGTATACAGTCAGTTTTCTGTCTGTCCGCACAATAAGTTTCGAACAAGGTGACCTACAGGGGTGAAATTTGTTGTACAGGTATAACTGTATACTCTATGTATACAGTCAGTTTTCTGTCTGTCCGCACAATAAGTTTCGAACAAGGTGACCTACAGGGGTGAAATTTGTTGTACAGGTATAACTGTATACTCTATGTATACAGTCAGTTTTCTGTCTGTCCGCACAATAAGTTTCGAACAAGGTGACCTACAGGGGTGAAATTTGTTGTACAGGTATAACTGTATACTCTATGTATACAGTCAGTTTTCTGTCTGTCCGCACAATAAGTTTCGAACAAGGTGACCTACAGGGGTGAAATTTGTTGTACAGGTATAACTGTATACTCTATGTATACAGTCAGTTTTCTGTCTGTCCGCACAATAAGTTTCGAACAAGGTGACCTACAGGGGTGAAATTTGTTGTACAGGTATAACTGTATACTCTATGTATACAGTCAGTTTTCTGTCTGTCCGCACAATAAGTTTCGAACAAGGTGACCTACAGGGGTGAAATTTGTTGTACAGGTATAACTGTATACTCTATGTATACAGTCAGTTTTCTGTCTGTCCGCACAATAAGTTTCGAACAAGGTGACCTACAGGGGTGAAATTTGTTGTACAGGTATAACTGTATACTCTATGTATACAGTCAGTTTTCTGTCTGTCCGCACAATAAGTTTCGAACAAGGTGACCTACAGGGGTGAAATTTGTTGTACAGGTATAACTGTATACTCTATGTATACAGTCAGTTTTCTGTCTGTCCGCACAATAAGTTTCGAACAAGGTGACCTACAGGGGTGAAATTTGTTGTACAGGTATAACTGTATACTCTATGTATACAGTCAGTTTTCTGTCTGTCCGCACAATAAGTTTCGAACAAGGTGACCTACAGGGGTGAAATTTGTTGTACAGGTATAACTGTATACTCTATGTATACAGTCAGTTTTCTGTCTGTCCGCACAATAAGTTTCGAACAAGGTGACCTACAGGGGTGAAATTTGTTGTACAGGTATAACTGTATACTCTATGTATACAGTCAGTTTTCTGTCTGTCCGCACAATAAGTTTCGAACAAGGTGACCTACAGGGGTGAAATTTGTTGTACAGGTATAACTGTATACTCTATGTATACAGTCAGTTTTCTGTCTGTCCGCACAATAAGTTTCGAACAAGGTGACCTACAGGGGTGAAATTTGTTGTACAGGTATAACTGTATACTCTATGTATACAGTCAGTTTTCTGTCTGTCCGCACAATAAGTTTCGAACAAGGTGACCTACAGGGGTGAAATTTGTTGTACAGGTATAACTGTATACTCTATGTATACAGTCAGTTTTCTGTCTGTCCGCACAATAAGTTTCGAACAAGGTGACCTACAGGGGTGAAATTTGTTGTACAGGTATAACTGTATACTCTATGTATACAGTCAGTTTTCTGTCTGTCCGCACAATAAGTTTCGAACAAGGTGACCTACAGGGGTGAAATTTGTTGTACAGGTATAACTGTATACTCTATGTATACAGTCAGTTTTCTGTCTGTCCGCACAATAAGTTTCGAACAAGGTGACCTACAGGGGTGAAATTTGTTGTACAGGTATAACTGTATACTCTATGTATACAGTCAGTTTTCTGTCTGTCCGCACAATAAGTTTCGAACAAGGTGACCTACAGGGGTGAAATTTGTTGTACAGGTATAACTGTATACTCTATGTATACTGTCAGTTTTCTGTCTGTCCGCACAATAAGTTTCGAACAAGGTGACCTACAGGGGTGAAATTTGTTGTACAGGTATAACTGTATACTCTATGTATACAGTCAGTTTTCTGTCTGTCCGCACAATAATTTTCGAACAAGGTGACCTACAGGGGTGAAATTTGTTGTACAGGTATAACTGTATACTCTATGTATACAGTCAGTTTTCTGTCTGTCCGCACAATAAGTTTCGAACAAGGTGACCTACAGGGGTGAAATTTGTTGTACAGGTATAACTGTATACTCTATGTATACAGTCAGTTTTCTGTCTGTCCGCACAATAAGTTTCGAACAAGGTGACCTACAGGGGTGAAATTTGTTGTACAGGTATAACTGTATACTCTATGTATACAGTCAGTTTTCTGTCTGTCTGTCCGCACAATAAGTTTCGAACAAGGTGACCTACAGGGGTGAAATTTGTTGTACAGGTATAACTGTATACTCTATGTATACAGTCAGTTTTCTGTCTGTCCGCACAATAAGTTTCGAACAAGGTGACCTACAGGGGTGAAATTTGTTGTACAGGTATAACTGTATACTCTATGTATACAGTCAGTTTTCTGTCTGTCCGCACAATAAGTTTCGAAGAAGGTGACCTACAGGGGTGAAATTTGTTGTACAGGTATAACTGTATACTCTATGTATACAGTCAGTTTTCTGTCTGTCCGCACAATAAGTTTCGAACAAGGTGACCTACAGGGGTGAAATTTGTTGTACAGGTATAACTGTATACTCTATGTATACAGTCAGTTTTCTGTCTGTCCGCACAATAAGTTTCGAACAAGGTGACCTACAGGGGTGAAATTTGTTGTACAGGTATAACTGTATACTCTATGTATACAGTCAGTTTTCTGTCTGTCCGCACAATAAGTTTCGAACAAGGTGACCTACAGGGTTGAAATTTGTTGTATAACTCTATCTGTACTACCTCTACATCGCTGTTTTAAAAAGTAATTATCGGTCTATTGGGAGTCTTGATTTACATCTCTAAAATTGACATTGGAAATCAAAACATTGTAAACAAATGTTCTTGCGTGGGTTAATAATAAGGCATTAACCTGGTACGGAGACATGCTTAACCTGCAATATCATTTTCATCATTGTTTACTGTGTTATTTTGACTAAGATTACAATATAAACATGAGATGGACATAGCTTGGATCTTGTTGTGTAATAGTTCAAATGGTTTTATTAACTCATTTTGTAGTCTGTCTGTTAAGTATAAAAATTTAATCGATTTAAAACTAACTTTACGAAGACTTACAGTTAAATAATTTGGAACATAGTTTAGAAATGGATAACATTGATATATTGTGCAGTTTATTACTTTACACAATAAACTCTAGAATATACTCATACGAGTGTTACACATGTCTAACATTAGGAAACCATTAGAACTAAGAATTAATACATGTTCATGACAATCCAGTTTCTCTACACGTAACGTAGCTCTGATGGAATAAGTTGATTAATTCAAATGTTAAGTCCAGTTCTATTTTACCTTCCGCTTTGTGCTGCAGTTTTAATTTGGTGTCTCAGATGTCGCAACAATGAAAAGAGTTCGTCTATGAGATTCTTCGCCACCGACTGTTCTTTAATCTCTTAAGACGTACGTGGACTCCAGATTCCAGGAGTCAAGTCTGTGGCAGCATCTGATTTCAGACGCTACAGTGAGCGGAAAGTGAAATGGAGCTGAAACTAACATTCGCATTGAAGTTTTTGTTAATTCGCACAGTTGAACTCTGTGTCTACTTGTATAACGACGATGTACAAGGAAATGATACAATAAATTTACTGATGGTAAAAATTAAGTTTGAGCTCTTAAAACATATTCATGTATTTTATAACTAGCCACTACGAAGTTAAATTTGCTGAGTATTGAGAGCTGTCTCTACTACCAGTTGATGGAGAAAGCAGATTTCTGTCGTTATGTGTGTCCATCTTACACGATACAGTTGGGGTTGAAATTTGGTATGAAACTCCACCTCAACTATCTCTATATTAAAATTAAACATGGTAAAAATCGGTCCATTAGGGTGTTTCTCCGGGCCAGAATGTCCGCTGTGGGGCGAACGTGAAGCCTCTCACGATGAGCCGAAGTATAGCGTGCGATAAACCTTAGTATCTAATAAAAATATTAAAGAAACTATTCGTAACGGCCTGTACTGGTATATTTGTTGACATTAAAAGAAATGCTCAATCGATTTTGCAATCGTTACTTTAAAAAGCGCGGTATATTATTAAAGTTTCCTTTTTTAATAGTTGATATCTTTAATGATTAGAACGTCTACATCCTTCTACATACATGTATTGGTACCAATATCTTCACTACATGTTTAGATAGGGTGTTTAGAAGCGTTGAATGGTTGATATTAGGACTACTAGCTGTTATCGAAGCTGCGACTTCTCACATTTTCAATAAACGCAAAAAGGATCAAAATCCTTCTGTAGGGCCTTCCTGTTATGGTCGATGGTAGATATCTCCAACCGTGGAATTGAACCTTTCCTCCTTCGGAATATCTGTTTATCATATTGTTTTGCAAAGCCCTGCCTGGGACCTAGTAATTGGTATTCAACATCAAATCACTTTATTCCACATACTTAGTACCGTATATACAAGAAAAACAAAGCTTATTCGTATGGAAAATTCCCAGCAAGACTATAGGTCAGAGTGCTGGAAAGAGTTCTTTCTTATATGTACATACCATTACATAAAAGCTATATTAATGACAGAATAAAAATAAAATTTCTTTAAAAGTATAACCTAAAATACTAACAACTTTGAAAAGAAAGGATTACAACTAATACAAACAACTTGTCTAACAAACAAAAGCAGGTCCACGTATGAAAATTAATTGCTACATTAATGAAATTTGTAGCAAATTGACAGGTGCCAAGTTTTATGCAAAGGTTAAATTAATAACAAATAGTCATACAACAATCATTAACAGAGCTTTGGTCTGGTAATTTAGGTGTAAGGTGATAACAACAGCGCCTCTGCAGCCCGCCATCCAACACGAAGTAACCATGCTGTCACCTTCCGCTTATACACAATGCACATACTGCACTTACATACTTATACTTATTGATTACTTAAAGATTACAGATTACTTATACTTATACATACATACTGCACATATCAGCCCTAATTATGAAGTTGACTGTCCTTGATCCTGTCCTAGTAATTTATATTCAACATACTGTATATAACAGCCCTAATTTTGAAGTTGACTGTCCTAGATCCTGTCCTAGTAATTGGTATTCAACACACAACAAGGCTATATGTTGTTAGTAATAAGCCCTAAACTCTATATTTGTTGATCTTTGTACAATTGAACTTTAAAAATATACCGCAGTAAAATTATTACTCATTTTCTAAATAAGATGCAAGTTACTTGTTCTGAACATGTATAATTATAAGTTAACATAAAAGTGAGTACGAAGTTAATGAAGATTCATCAATTCCGAGACAAGTGACCATTATATATTAAAGAGAGCAGAGAGGAGTTATAGATTATATTCGGTAAGACAAAGCGGGTATCCGCGGAGACTGGCGGGAGTGTCAAGTTTGACCAATAAGTGTCCCATTGGCGTCATTCTGAAGGGTCCGGGCGTAAATTCATTAGCGGGAGATTGCGATAAGGCGCGTCCCAGGGGGGCGCAATCAGGGGAAATAATGTCCCGATCGTGATAGAACAGCGGCTGGCCCTTCAGGCCCGACCCGCCATTGTAACGTGTCCCACCCCTCGACCCTCTCATAGTTAGAAATTAAATCTGGGTCTCTCACAGCACGCTTCCAATAACGTATTTCATGTAGCAGTCCTCACGTTTAAGTGCCGCGAGGCCCAACGTTTCAATATGCAAACCCTCCGTGTAACTGGAAACAGTCGAATGTGTTTGGTCCAATTCTACCTCGAGCCTTGCTGAATCGTTATATTGAATGTGCTCATGCAAAAAATACCATTACATTGTTTGTGTATAAAATGTAGTTTTGTATTTATTATAAAGTAGGTGGGAGCTGAGTGGTTAGTATCACCGCAGAGACCCGGGTTCGAATCCCATTTTGGATACGACATTTTCGTATGCTGTCAAATAATCCACCAAATCTAGCCAGTATGTACCCTTAATAGCCCAGATTCCAAAGTGAGAGCACCATATAAGAGTGTAAACATGATAATTCTGTATCCACATAGCTACTGTAGGCGAGTCACGACAAGACTCTTAGCCCATTACAAGGTGCAGCTGTGTATTGTAGTGGTATCACCATATTTTGCAGGCACTGAAGTCAGTGATTATGTCTGAAACAGTAGAACACACGATTATGGTTAAAGTCTCAAGTGAGGTGATTAGCGCCTTCAATTTTCCTGTGTGTAAAGAGGACTAGGGTCGTCTTGTGACTCCTATAGCACATTAGGCTGCTACTGGATTGAACGATTCTGTGCTAGAGTTTCAGATTATGTATTTATTTTATATTACAGAAGTACGCACATTATAAGTCTCACTAAGCCGGAAGCGACAATTTTTAAGCAAATCCATACAATAAATGAAATTATAAAGCAAACACTTTTCCTTTGTATAAAAGCTAATATCACACGTGTGTAGGAAATTTGTATGTGACTAATTTAAAACGGTTTGATTCATTTTCGAGGAGGATTACTATGCTCTTTATTAACATCTAAAATAGAACATGATGGATACTATCTTGTGATTTCAATGGGTTTGTGATCAGGTATAATTATTATCGATCAATGATAACTATTAGAGCACCAGAAGATGTCAATCTGGTTTGGACCTAATTGAGGATTATGAGTATGGTTTCGCAGCTGTTATCATGATTTGGGGTTTTTTATAATATGTAAGAAAACAAAACAAAATGTAGCTTAATAAAAAACAGATTCCAAAAATATAGTAAAAGTAGGCTGATTATTAGTGTCGTACACGATGTCTGTCAGCGTACACACAAGTGAATACGCTGTCTGTCGTGCGGCCCAGACAGCGTTCACACGCTGACAGAGTCCAGGCTACTGAGTATGGTGTCAAGACAATTTACGAGTAATATTGTACGGGTTATTTGACGTACAAGTCTTTTGGCGAACGTTCGGGCTCGTGAAGAAACTGCCTAGTTTTGTAGACGAAAATATTTGAGCTATTGCACAATACCAAAATTCCCATAACGTGTTACAGCTCACCTGCCGCTTAGTGAAACGTCTGAAATTACAGACGTGACGCTGGACCCTGTTGAGAATTCGTCCAGAGCTTCTTCGTCGCCGACAGCTTTTCGATCTCTTCAGACGGACTTGGACTTCCGGAATGGAAGATGGACTGAGCCAAGTCTGTGACAGCGTCAGACTTGAGCTGAATGTTAAATAGAGCTGAACTGAACATCCGCTCTTCATCTAGTTGTCTAAGGCTGGTAAAGATGTTCACCACAAAGTCAGTATTAAGTGTTTGAAACTAGGAAAAGTATTGTTTAGGACAAATTTCATACTTTTAATTCTTTTGATACCCGCTTATTTCGACCCTCACCAACGCTAGCGTGACTAACAATCAATGTATTTCCTCGGAAAATGTTCTATCGATTTCAAGAAGCCTCACTCAGATTATGTGCACTCGGCTCTTACAAAATTTACAAAATTAGCTTTCTCTATTCCATCAATTTTTATGATCAGGAATACAGAAGTTGAAATTAAAACTTGTAATTTCTAAACATGTCAAAAGTGTTATAATGTTTTATGTTAATATATTACGTCTATAATAATACTACTGATACTGATTTCCAAAGTGTATGGTGGCCTTGTTTTGAAATTAACATTGTAAGCGCTTAGCCGAATAGGAATTGTCCCGAAATTCGTAGTTACGCGTTGTAAATTGGATCAAATTAAGCCTGTTACTCGTGATAGCGCCGCGGGCGCAGGGTACTCCAGCTGCTATTAGAGTCCTAGGGGTCGGTCTGGGGTGTTGTTGTAGCGTCATTGATTGTATCAGTATTGTAATGACGATGATATAACGGTGACTGCCGCCATTGTAGCCTCCCCTAGCCGGCTCACCCTCCCCCTCCCTAATTGTAATGGCGGCCTCCCTTGCATGCTCGGAATAAATTTGCATTCAGCGGCGTCTCCACCGGATGAAATTTAATTCATTCCAGTTGACGAGTTGATCGACTGCGCGGTATAATTGAGCGCAGCGAGCTCTGCATACAAATACGGGCCGCAACACGTCTAATTTGTCGGAGTCTGGAACTCCACGCCGCTCCACGGTAACCGCCCATTATAACCTGCGAGCGCAGGACGTGACGGGTCTACACTATTCACCGTGCACCGAGCGGAGTCTGGCTAAACGGCGCGATGAAACGGGCTCCGGGCTCCCGGAATTATTTCAATGCCGAGTTTGAATTTTGTTACAGACAGAAAATCACGTTCAGCGAGAGGGTTGAATTGGCTGCGGCGCTGTTGGCGGTGAATGCCGCCGAGCCGTGGATAATCGCTTTCGCACCTCTACTCAACTTTAGCACACGGGTCCCTGAGAAGTTTCAATTGAATACCTTTGAACGTGATATAAATGAATGCCCCGTTTAACCTTGTTAATAAAAGCCTAATTTTACAATAAAACATTTGTTTCATTAAAAAGACACAATAAAGCGTTTAGGGTGCTTGTTTAGAAGTGCTGACGTGATGACGTACTAGCTGTTACCTGTGATAAGAATGTAGCCAGGAAAAAATGTTGGGGAGTCCAGACTACTGAAATCTTCCCGTAGTCGACAGAGATTATGGCCCCATTTTGTTCCTTTCGACCTGTTTCTTCTAAGGTAATACTGGATTATTTAAATAATAATAATCGTTTAGTAAAATAGTAATAAAAAAAATAAAGTTTTTTGGAGCTACAACTTGGATTCCCTCACTGGCTACGTCCGTGACTTGTGACTTCTCACATTTTCAAGCATTCCAAAAAGGAATCAAAGTCATAGTCGATGATAGATATCTACGGAATCACCTACGGAATCACGTACCACCTACGGAATCACCTTCGAATAATTGAACCTTTACGCACCATCGACATATATCTGTCTACTATTTTGGTTTACAAAGCCCTGCCTAGTTACTGTCCTTGTAGTTTATGCAACATACTGCACATATAAGCCCTAATTATGAAAATGAATGTCTACGTTCAAAGGTCAGTGAAACACAAACTTGAAGTCGGAGAGGGAAACAGTTTATATGTGTGTAACTACGATTATGTCTATGTATAATGCCCTGGCATTAAATTAAAAGCATATTATGATATCTCATTGGGAATTTAGAAGGCATACGCAAGGAATTGAAAATGTTTCACAAATCTCTCATGACATTTTTTAAAATAATCAAAATCTATATAACCCTGTGCCGTTGATCTCGTTATTGGTCAAGCGTAAGCGAAAACTATCGTCTATAACTCGTTTCATTCATTAAATATTCTGCGGAAGGATGGATAAGCATACAATCATACGGACAAGAAATTTCTACATCTCCCGCTATACAAAAGGAAATTGTGCCAGCTGAGTGATTTCTCGAAATGTGTTACAACAGGATAGTTTTCCACAGGATGCTAAAACGTGCTTTTGGTAATACATTCACATTTTTGTTCGTTAAGTTAGGTTTCATTTAAGATGTTTAGATAATAAAAGTCTTTTTATTCTATGTTACACATCAAATTAGTTGAATAGTTAGGCTACATATCGTAATGTCACATTTTAAAACCTTATATGCTTGTATTAAGTTTGTTTACAAATGTATTTATTCTGCTATTTTCTCGTTGCTATAGTGGTTCCATAAGATCAATGTAAAAGAGTTCGCTAACGTTAAATACCCTGAAGTGACATTTTCCATCATCGAACTCAGTGTTCCTCATACAGAAATGAAGCTTCATTCAGAATTGCAAGTCTATAAGTCCAATTCGTTTTTGAGATAGCGTGCAAACAGAGAGACAGAAAAATATGAAACCCCTCGAGTGATAGACTTCGCTAACGCTCAACCAACAAGAAACAGTGTTTGTAATCAAAAAATGTTCATGAAATCCAAAATGTTGGAAAATTAAATTCCAGTCATCGACAATACCAATTGCAAAATAGAACTAGGTGATACATGGGAAGAGGGAACACTTAGAATCTGATAAAAAATTTAGCTGTGATCAAGCACAATTACGCGAGGTCTCTCAAAATATCGTTCATACCTTACTCTTATACGAAACGTGAATTTTTTAAATTCGTCTTCCATTCTTTGGGATTTTAGTGATTTTCAATGATGGAAGTAATGACTAGCTTTTCTATGCGAATTTTCTGATCACGTTTTCTTTATAACATACTCTCGCCAACAAATTACATATCTTTCTGAGAACTTTAAAAATGCTATGAACAGTTTAAGTTTGATTTTAGTTAAAAAAAAAAAAAAATAAATAAAAAAAAAACTGGAGGCAATAATTAGTATATTCTTGAAAATAACGTAAAAAAAGAAAATTCATAGCTTTTCTATGCGAATTTCATAATTACGTTTTCTTTATAACATACTCTATCTCTAACAAATTAAATATCTTTCTGAGAACTTGAAAAATGTTATGAACAGGGTTTTGATTTTAGTGATCAAAAAGAAAACGGAAGAAGTAAAATAACTAGTATATTCATGAAAATAACGTAGAAAAGGATAATTTTAATTATATGTCAATTTTACAATATAAATGTGTCTTATTAAAAGTGTGTTTTATTAGTTTAAAGTTTATACGTAAATCGCCATAAAGCATCGCATGGATGTTACGTTAGTATGTAGAATATTATTATATTGAACATATCAGTTATGCATATTCTATATTTAGACGTTAAAGAACTGAGAAATCTATGGGAATAATTTAATTTATAATTTACATTAACGTACAAATTTGTTCACGTAATATAAAATTTTTTACTTAAGCGGTTGATTGATTGTTCCATTGTAGCCTTAAGCAATTATTCTTTGACATATGATTACTATCATTAATTTTTGAAGCTCATAAACTCCACTTTAAAATATAAAAATCGCCACAATAGCTAATTTTAATGTTCCTCGTTTTCCTCAACGGGTATATCACTATTTATGAGCTGTTTGATAAAACTGAACAAAGTTCTAATTTATTGTGACGATTTATTTATTCATGTTTAAGCCATCTAAATTAATAGGATGATAAAAAAAAAGAAACCGTTTAGGCTGAATCCATATGGTGGTTTTCTAGATCCATAATAATAATGTATTAATATAATTAGTTTTTTAAATAGAAGGCAAAACGTATTCTACTTCACAGCCTACTTTTTGTGCACAGGAAAAACTATCATTTATTTAACTGAAAATATTTAAACCAACATTTTTTAAGTTAATATTTGATACAAGTAATCATAGCGAAATCAAACAAATTAAAATAAAATTTATCTACACTTAAGTTTGAAGAAATGTCTCAACAATAACTATATAAATAACTCAACAAAATAAACACCTCTAAATGGCAAATTTAACAATATAATGCGATGAACTACGCTTATTTACTTTGAAACTTATGTGTCTAGTTCCTCTAATACTAACATTCATTTAATTGAATTTTTAGATTAGCTCCACTTTCCTTTTATTGCAACGTCTAGACCCTGACGCCGTCTCAGATTTGACTCCTAGAATCTGGAGTCATGTTCGTCTGAAGAGATCCCGAGAAAGTCGACGACGAAGAAGCTCAAAAGGAAACATTTACATCATTTCGACATAAATAGTCAGTTATGTACCTGATGACATTATGAGACTACCACTTAACCTATTTATAGTATTGTAGTGCTTTATGTGTTAAAGTAAAAATATATTTGTTATAACATACCAGTAAAAAATATTAATAATATCATCTTTCCGTAGAAAGCAGCCAGCTAGCAAATGTAAATCGATTGGAGCCACTTAAAACCGAAAACTCATGTTTCTGTAAAACTTGAACGGGAATTTGAGAATTACGCTTATTAAAAGATTCAAGTTAGCTATAAATAAAAATACTTAAAGTTTTACATTTTACAAGTACTCACAAACAGATTTATAGACACAATTTCCTCATGTGATCTAAAAGCCCAAATGGATAAGTTAAAGCTGTAACCACATTTGGGTTTTGATCCCAAATGGGCACGGATTATTAATTGAATGTAATTCCTTTTCATAACTGCTTCTTATGTTAAACATTCAATTAGCTCAACAAAATAAATTATAAAGCACAAGAAAATATCTCCCAGACTTATACTCATATAAAACACGCATCTAACACATGTTCAAAATTGAAGAATCACGCACTTGAGGCACAACCAACGAATTATAATAATGGAACGCGCTCTGGGCCGGAGAAACCGAGCCGAAATCCTGGGCTGCGTTCCGAGTCTGCAGGCGCTGGAAATGGGCAAGAACTAACTCCGCCCATATGGCAGGCATTATAGTAATGATCTAATATCACTTTAAAACGCCTTGTAGACTTAATACAATTGTTAGATACTACAATTTATTTATTATTACAAATGTTAGTAGCTGCTTTTTACCGTGGATTTTTATTTTCTGTTAAAAAAACTGATTTTTGTGCAATATCAAAATAACTGAGATTTTGACTTTTATTTTTTCTTACAAAGTCTGAAACAAATATTACAGGCATTAAAATATTACCCAGATGAAAAAAAACAACTTTTTATTGACAGTATTTTATTTCAAAATAAACTACAAAAAATTTACAAACATGACACACTTAATCTACGTGTTAGAAAATAAAATTATTTTGACCAATATTTTTGCCTTATTTCTAAGTTGGTTTCTTTTTTAATGTCAAAAGTTTTTGTTTTTTCGATGTGATGAGATATTATTTAAAAAAAATAGTTTAGTCACAGTTTTAATTCAAAGTAACTCGTGGCTTCCTGTCAATTTAGAAGTGGTCGCATTTGTTTGAGATAACTAGAGTAAATAATAATATTTTACAATTTTCAATACCGTACATCATCACTTGATCTACTTAATTTACCCTTAGATTTAAAATCAATAAAAAGTTAATGTGTTCTAAGATCAGCATCATTGGCATGGAGTACAGAACTTGGTGAGTTCTTGCCCACTTTAAGCGCCTGCAAATCCATGGATACACCAGTAACGCACAGCTGTGTGCGACCGGAAAACACAACATGCTGCTTATGGGCAGTGCGCGTTCCAGTAGTATAGTTCGTTGGGCACAACAACGGGTGGACGCATAAAACCAGCTAATACAGCTGACTGAAAATTAATCCAGTAATAATAACACACAGTGTTGCCAACTTATGAGCGTTATCGGGGCCATCTGGATATCTATTTCAGATGTGGACCAAAAGAAATTCTTTTATGTAAGTGTTAAAGTGAATGTACCTAAATGGGCCATATTCCCTGAAGAGATAATACTGACGTAGATGTTTGTAGTTGAACAATTGACAATGGATTATTTGTACAATATAATCTATACTTTAATAATGAAGTTTCAAACTTGGTTTAACGTTTCCGTATACGCTAAGACCAATCAAGTGTATTTATAAACACATATACTATAATTCACGTTTTTTCATTTTTTTACTTTTGAAAACAAAACACAATATAACTATTAACATAGCATTGATTGTTATAAATATATCGTTATTGGATTGAGAATAATAGCCAGAGCAACATGTGTGTTTTAGTAATGAGGTATTTTAAATTAAAAACATTACTCCTATAAGATTAAAGTCGTATCTTTGAAGGCTCGTGGGCCAGAGCCCTATTGTCGGATGTATTTCTAATCCACAAAAGGCACACCTAGAGTGTGGTAAATTTCTGTTTATACAAAATGTATATAAAATAATAGTTTTAAATACCTAATATCACCATAAACTCAATAAAGTAATGTTCTACTATTGAAATATAATTTAAGGTTTGCGTTTTTGGTATTTATAGAATGTTCACATTTATCACACTTTCCATGCATATCGTTACTTTCGTATTTTCCACTAATGAGGGTTGCTTTCAAAAATTTATTTTTATGGATCTTTTGTTCTGAATACTTTGAAATTGCAAGAAACCCGAAATTTATTAAATCAATATTTAGTTACAAATTGCTAATATTGCAATGAACTAACTACATTACCTAAAACTGAACTAAAGCTTTTAAAGACGAAGATCATTTTGTGGTATTGAGTGTTGAGATTTGACCTTATTAAAAATAATGTTAGTATGGTGCATTAAGAAAATTACATATCTTATTAAATTAAACACAATAAGGTGTTGGATATTAATTTAATAATATTGGAATCCACTCAAAAAGCGATCAACATAAAATACAAAGCTGATAGTGCACCTCCTACTGTGGGTCAGCGCGGAAAGCTAGAAAGTTAGTATTACTGTCACGCTCCTGCTTCATTCGCTCCAGATCTCAGTGCGCTGATCCTTTCATCAGCACGTAAGGCACGGTACCTCTGGACTTCGCTCTCCAATTTTCTCCAGAGATATTTTAATCATCGACGGGCATGTTTTCTTAAAGCATGGAGACGAGGTTCTAACTTACAATTAGACTCGATTGGTATTAATTTACAACAAACAACTGGATTCCGCTTGTTATTGATCTTGAAAGCGCCATCCTTCTATAATTTGCATCATTGTAAAACACTTTAATTTCACATAAACTCATAAGAGAAGGGTTATGTGACATTTTAGGTATATTTTATAATCCTATTGCAATCGCCTTAGTAGGCAACTCAATATATATAAAATCATGAACTGGTGTTAGGAATGCTAGAACAAGCTCATATTTGGTACAAAACTTCGTTCTTTGGCCATCTTGGTACGTACGTCTTTCGTTTCAATATGGCGGCCATTTACTTTTTAAAAGCACAACTTCGTTATTAATGATCCTAGAGAAAAAACAAAAAGTGTTTTTGAATGCATATATGGTTAACTGAAACTTATAAAACTAATAAAAATTTTTAAATAAGTAATTTTTGGCCTCTTAAACGGTTTTTGAGATATTAATCACATGTAAATCGCCCAAAACTTCACTAGAAATTCCTACACATGTAAATTCCTAAGTTCGTCGTCAAGCTTGGTACGCCATTTCTTTCCATTATGGTGGCTTTTTAAACATTAAAAAACTCACAACTATGTTATTTGTGAACCTGTAAAAAACAAAAAAACTGTTCTGTAATGCTTATAACACTGTAAAATTACTAATATTTTTGTCATAAATAATCTGTGTATCTCGATCGGTTTTCAAGATATTGTGTGTATGTAAATACCATGAAAATAAATTAATAATATTTCCGTCGTATCAAATCTACCTACTTATTCTGACTGAGTCAGAAGGACTATTTTAAAATCCTAAATCCCTGAAATATTTTTCTCATGAAAACATTGTTCATAAAATAAATATCCACCATAACGTTACAGATTTTGGTTTGGGATGGCTACATTGGTGGCAATTAGTCACATGAGAAGAATGATGCTTAACTCCAAAGATTTTTATAACTTAATTTTTTGACTTAAACCTATGTGAAATATCTTATTTTAAATATATAATTCATATTTTACAAACTGGTTTTTTTTATATCATCTGTTATTCAGTAACATCTTTAATATAAAAAAAAGTATTCACTTTTAAATAATCCAATGTAACAAGTATTAAAACAATTAAAGTGTTTCAGTGATTTCAACCTTCTTGTTTACTTACCATGTTTGGAGGTGATCCCTTCGTTTTTCTACTATCCAAACATAGAGTCGATTAGATTTATACATTTTATTCTCTATCAAATATAGAGATATGCAATAAATTAATAACAAAAATAAACAGATTATGCCAAATTTGTAAAATAATATTTAACATTCCTATATCGTTATTCTGTATGTGAGAATTTATAGGATAATAATTATGAGTTTAAGAACAAAATTAATTTATTAGACACCTTCTGCTATTACAGTGGTCCGTGGAGGTTACGCAAAAAGAATAACAGTGCCAGTGCAAGAAATTCAAGACTGATTTCTCTCTTAATGACATTATTGTGTTTACTATTTAGCATGATTTAGAAATGACTTTCAGTTATACTGAGCAGCTAACAAGAAATGAGGTATTTAACAAATTTGAATGCTTTATGTTCCATGCAGGAGTAAAATATTCGAATGTTTAAATTTCACGTAGATGAAAATTATCAATGAAATGGTCAGAGATTATAATATAGCTCAAACAACACGCATTGTATTATATAAAACTATGTATTGGTGTAAATATTGATTGTTTGTGCCACCAAATTCTTCAACGAAAGCTAGAAGATTCAGTATGGAATGTGAAAGGTATAAAAGGCATAAAAAAACCTCCCTTGAAATTTTAAAACACTCATACAGACCTGAATATGATTATTTAAAAGTACATAGAAACAATCAAGTAGTGCTTTATAAACAAAATAATATGCGTATTATAAGCAATGGGATCTATATTGGTATAAATTATATATTGAATGGTAAAACAATGCGCATCTGCTTTGCATGAAAATGTCCAAATTGTAAAACTACACATTTTATTTTATATCCATGCTGGTACTGTCATATAATAAATAAATATAGATGTCCCCATAAAATAAATCATCGGTTCCGGATATGAATAGAGGGTGAATAGTGTTTAAACTCGTGGAAAAATTTGCTCATGAAGGAAAGGAAGTAATGCTTATTTATAACAGTTTGTTTTACATTTATTTTTCATAACCACATAAGAGTAATAAATAATAAAACTAATAATTAACTCTAAAATATACTGATAAGCTAGTATAGAATACAAATTAGAAATTGCGGGTGGCAATGCGATGTTTTTAATTTCAAAGCACGCATTCACTCAAATTTGATTTCAATTCGTAGTTTGATAGTTGTGTAACGAATAATCTGAAAATATTACCTAAATTGATAAACCCTCATTAAATTTGTAGAAAATTTAAAATTAATGGAAACACAATAAACAATACACTGAGGTCAGGAAGCAGCATCTAATAGCTCTGATTATTGGGTTATGTGTATTAATTGTATAATAAATAATTAAAGATAATATCAAATGATAACGGAACCCAAAATATGCCAAACTATTTAGTATTATTGACGAATTTTGTGAAATGGTTTTCATTCTACCTTAGAGAGAAAATCTAAATATAATCAAATCGAGCAACACATTTGGGCTATTATGTTGATCAAAAGGTCTAATCCGCGTGCATAATGAACAACAACAGTGATCATGAAAATTTCATAAAAATTTAAATTTTATGGTAGATTGAGTTTAAATTTAAGATAAAATACTTTTAAACAAATACGTGTACTAATTTGAGGACACAATCACGTTTAAATATTTTACATAGAATTAGATTGAGGCTTTTAATTCAGCTATACAGATTGTTCCAAATTTTATGCACACTGAAGGGATCTTATAATAAGGGATGAAGGGAAGGGATGAAACTATAAGATATACAGCAAAGATTAAATGGAGAAAGTCGATAGATACAAGACCAAAAAAGAGCAACAAATCTATGTGGTTACGTTAATTATTGGATGCGTCGTTCATTCGCTGTGCTCATAAAATAGTTTTTGAAATTTACGAGCGAAACTTTCACACCTTTCATATTAGTACCTATAATGGAACTCATTTAATAAAAAAACCGCTTAAATTTGTTATAGTTTTTAAATATAATAATGAAACATTTTATATGACCAACACAAGGAGGGGATGTAGGATTAAGTCAATTATTTAAAATGTTACGACCCATGTTTTACTTAATTAAAATAGTTGCACAATTGAGTGCACTAGACACGATCTCTGCCGTTGTCACGGACTTCACTCCTGGAATCTGGAATCAGCATTATGCACCTTTTGAGACAATGAGAGTATTTCTTCACCTAGATCGCACTACGTTTAGTAGTGTGTCTTTGATGCCAATACTATGTAAAGAGTTTATTTAGAGTTTCTTCATCGCCGACTACTTTTGGAATTCTTTAGGCGAACATGACTCCAGATTCCAGATGCTGCTCTGGAAGGTGAACTAGAGCTAAACTCAACATTTACAATAACAAAAACTAGATGAGAGAATGCCAGATCTGGTGCCGCATAACAGGTTTGCATGCAATGCTTTAAGTATAAACCTTATTTCATTAATATGTATGTGTTACTATGTCATATTTTAAAATGTCATATGATTCTTCCCAGTTTGTTTATACATTCATTTATTCTACGTTTTTCTCGTTGCCATCATATTTACATCGAAGACAAATTTCAAAATTTCGCTAAAGCTCAGCCAAATACCATGGAGTGACAGGCAACATTATTAAACGAAGTATTACTAATACATCGATGAAGCTCAAGTCTATTGGTCAGCTCGTTTGTGAGATATCGTCTGGGCGGACATACATATAGACAGACTGACAAACAGATAGAAGACAGTCAGACAGATAGACATGTATGACATTTTTCCAGCCCCACGAGTGATATGCCTCGCTAAAGCTCAGCTAATTATTCAAACCCCATACCCAAAGAGAATAATGGGCATTTAAGATGGTGAAACTTGGATTCTCCTTAACTACAAAACCATCCGGCAAAGTATGAAATGTTCTGAACACGTATTTTATGCATATTTGTTAAAATATCACAAATTTTCGTGGTTTAATTTGTTGTACAGCATACAGGTTCTTCTACAGCATCCCGAATAAATATGTTTTTCGGTCCACCTTGAAGTGAAACTAATTTATCGACCGATGGTGAAGACTTATTCAAGGTCTTCAGCATGTAAAACATGAAACCGAGGATAGTAAGATACAGAGGAAACGGCTAGTGTATCTCTCGCACTGCAACATGAAAATGCCATCTTTGGCAGCCACAGCAATCTAGTCATCTGAACTATTCCAACGTTTCTTTACCAAGCACATAACTAGTAAAAAGATACAATATTAGATACCATGTGTAGTTTTAAACACTGATGGGTCACAAAGATGATTTCATAACTTTGTGGAAATACAACTGAATGTCCCTCCACTAACCAAGTTTGCTCCTGACCCAACCTTCAAGTCAACAGCGAGGTAATGGAATTGCCTACAAGCAGTAATCTAGTGAATAAACTCATATTCGCTAAGGTAAAAGTAGGAGCTGTAATAACCTTCCGGTTCTACAACAGTTGAGTAAGGCAAGAGACAAAACCCGGCGTTTATGGATCAAGGGAAAGTTAATATGCTCCACCGCCTGTTCCGCCTTATCCAGACTTTAAGATTAGTGGGAAGACCAAGGACCATCTCGTTGGTGCATGGTCCTCAATTTCAGGACAAGTTCCTTAAAATACGGCCACCGTCCACACGACAAACTTCTACCTACCATTTTAAATACCATTGCCAAAGCAACGATCTTTACATTCCGTTCCTAAAAGCCATATGTCATAATTTCCTGGAAATGCTTGGAATAGTACTTTTTTAGCAATATGAAGAGTGATGATTGGTTAATGGTAGTTACGAATGCAAGAAAAGACCAGAACAAATTTAAATATAAAAAGTATATAAGAAATACTGGAATTTCGTCAACACATGTACAGACAAGAGGGTGAGTGAAACGATGAGAATCTCCATGCGGCTCACCAGATTTCAAGTTAAAACTAAACCTCACATCCGAGGAATCAGTGAATTCCTACAACATGGTTGGTTAGAGGGAAGGTCTTGAATGGTCAGAGATAATCATTAATTAACTATTATTAAAGAATCACTATTTAGGTAACACAACATTATGTGTCATTTCCGTATATAGCCGCAGAATTACAAACAACATACCTCCGATAACAGATTTATGATCCACATACCATCGTAGCAATTCATTCAGATTAGGTTGGTGGGTTGGGAGTAGGAAATCTACAAAAAACACTCTCGTAAAGGAAGGACTTCTAAAGCCATCTGTAGATGAACCATGATTATGAACAGTTTTTAGAAGAAGATAGGTTAACCGTATTCAGTAATCTCTGTAAATTTCAAAGTGTTGTGGAAATGAGAAATCCTTTTAATGAACATATTACTGATCTTAGGATTTAGGACATCTTGCTACAGTACCGTCTCGATAGTGAATTAATGAGATCATACTTTTAGCTCATGACCTTCGGACTTGATTCAACAAGGTGATACGGGATATGGAAATATTTCATAGAAACTATTGAATTCTTGGTGGTTAAAGGCCTATTTATCATTTCAGGAATTCCTTTGTAACATCTCTTAAAATTTAAATTGTTTGACTATATGAGTACGTTATGAATATTCAGCCACATCATTTGATTAACTAATAATATGTTCTCATCAATCGCTAACTGTATAAATGATGACAATTTACAATGGTCATAAAGCTGACAATATAATTAATATTCTATGCTTATTGGTTGAAATATGATTATATAGAGCGACGAAGGGTAAGAATAGAATGATATACGATTGATGGAGCATCCTGTGTAAAAGCTGCAAAAGGTAAACAAGACAAATACTGGGGATTGGTTCTTGATTTTCCCAATCATGACCTTCACCGTAGTCTGGCAACAAGGGTGCGAATGTTTAACAAATTACAGGTTCTGTTCTCTGGGACGTCCACCAAAATTTACAAATGGGTGTGGACAGTTTTCTTATTAAGTTTGGCATCATTGATTAAATATGCCTCGACATTGAATGGCTAGTGTGATGTAGGAGACTTAGCGGCGAAGTAGTAGTGTTCGCAATGATGAGATGAACCATGCGAAGGCAGTGTAGTCTATATCCAAAGTGGATGTATTTGGCTGAGCGTTAGCGAAGATTATTCATGGTGGGCTGGAAAAATGCATTTATTTCTGCCTGTCTGCATGATACCATCTCCAGAACTACTGACCACTTGAAATTTTGCATGAAGCTCATTTCCGATATAGGTACGATGATGATGCATGCACTCCATTAGACTTGGTTGAGCATTAACAAACATTATTACATTGGTCTTAGCCTATGGTTAACTTTGATGGTTATGAGAAAATCACAGGATGAATGAATTTGTAAAGAACAGAGCATAACCATATGACATTTGACATAGTAACACAAAAATGCAGTCTATCAGAATGAAATGAGCTATAGACTCGAATTTTGACCACAGCGAAGCCCGTAACGTCACACATGGGGTGGAGTAACCCTATCTTGTATTACATATGAAACAAAGTAGTAGGCTATATTACTGGGAAATAACTTTATTCAAAAGATATATATATATATATATATATATTTGTAGGAATAACTACGACGTATTTTTATTATTCGAATTTCTAGCCTACCTGACCGATAAGGTACTATTTATTTGTTGTGTGTGTATTTGTATTTAAACTACTAATAACCTACTTTACATAAAGTTTAAAAATGTGATGTTTACTAATGAATAGATTGTAATTTCATTGTTTTTACCTGTATTGAAACAATGCTACGTAACTTAAATGTAATTTTTTAACAACTTTAACCGGATGGAGACACTGTAATGTCCGTGTAGGCTACGTGTTCGATATAAAACTCACTCAAGAGTCTTCAGCAAGTACAACTGTAGTGTATGATTATTGGTTATCTGATTGATAAATTACCGTATAACCTGTTCCCAGCACACAAATCGCTTAGTAATGTTCAGTCAGTCATCTTGCAGTCGATTGGTGTCGACATCCCGCCCGCTGCCGCTGCCGCCCGTACCTCATTATAGCTTCATCACCGTTTTTTCCTTGACAATATCGGGAGGCGGCGGAGCGCCGAGAGAAAAAATATTGTTTCGAACGAAATCATTTCCGGACAGATTGACTGTTATCTTGGAGCGCATTGTCATTAAACACTCTATTTGATTATCGCTCGGAGCGAGCGGCTGCTAGGTTTTTAATTACGGCCCGAGGACGCGGCAGTGTGAGAAGCAGGAGTTGTTTGTGCCCGGTTTATTGTAGTGAAAAGAAGTTTTGTTTGTCGTCCCCCTCCCCTCCAGTCCTGCCTGGTCATTATCGCAATGAGCCCGTACCGCCATTGTCATGCCAATGCCGGCCCCATCTGCCGCACTACTTTGTACTGATTAAAAACGCCCGCCGCCATTTTGTTCCCCCCTCCCCACGCTCCGCGGAGCTCCCCTCTCGCGACAATTTCATTAGAGCTCCACTCTCCGATACAGTTTGGTCAACGGAAACAAAATGGATTAGATTTGGAAAACGCGCCATTAAAATGCAAATGACGCGACTCTGCCTGGCGTACGCGCCTCTTGTATACAGGTCTGGGCGCGAAGTGCGAGCAACTCTTCCTCGACAATGCCGGTCTACTGCAAACCTATAAAGCCAATTTAGTGTTTAATAACATCTATATATTTACATTTAAGTGTTTGTTTACTCTTCAATATAGCTGTTGCCGTAACGTTCTGTAGCTTTTAAAATGTACCAAACGCTGCAACATAGCAGAACGCCCATATAGTCCATATATGTGCCATATCCTATTCTTTAAGCTCTAACTTTCAGCTAATATAAATCCGTTAAAAATTTATCTTTATTAGGAGCAACTCTGATCCCATCTATTTGTTAGAATCCTTAAGATGCGAAAAAGTTATCAGTTCATTATACTTCACGCAAATTATGACTTTGCAACATGTTCCTTCTTTTCACCCTTAGACCACAAAACGGACTTAAAGTAAAGTTTTGTGAATATTCATTATTTTCTTTCTATTAGCGAAATTGTGTCCGAACGTAAGTTGTGAATGATATGGCATTTCATGTTTTTCAATTAAACAGGTTTAAAAATGTAAGGGTACCTCATTTTCTCTATAAGTGAAAAAATATCAATGATAGAATGATTTTCTATATTCTATAAGTCATTTTCAGAATAGCCCATTCCAGGATAAAGTCACAGGTTTACACCTCAAAATATTGTAAAATTCAACGCTGAGAAGTTCTGTACATAAGTTAATTATAAATTACTAAAAACTTTCCCGTATGAGGAAAAGAAAAAGTAAGAAACCATTTCAACATGATGTGTTTTAAAACGTTACCTACTCAGTGATGTGAGGAGGCTAATGAATATTTAAAACAAACTTGAGCAAAACCAAACATTATGGGTTTTTGTATAAAATATGGGAAAAATAATACCACTGACTGATTTAGATATCTTTTTGGTAAAGTATTACAAATTTCTATTTTTAATTTACGGACTAAAACTGTCTTTTAATGTAATTTTTAACGTTAATGGCTACAAAGTATGTGTGTTCAAAAGTTGACTAAATATTAACTATAGGGATATATGTACAATGTAAGTGATAATCTTATCATTTATGATCTCGTTTTGTAATATTTTTTAAGCAAAACGTGGGATGTGAGTTTTAAAACTATGAAAAATACGGTTCAGTTTTTAGTTTTAAAAAGTTGATAGACTCGAGTTTGCGACTTTCTAATGAACTTAATAGTTTAAGACTGTTAACAATATAAACGGACTTCCATTTTACAGGGTGTAAATGAAGTCCTGATACGACTGGGTATATTCCAATCGGATTGAGATATCGATGTATAATCTTCACCATATTTAGAAAAATACTTTTTTGGAAGATTAAAAATTCCCCTCCCTTTGGAGAGGTAGAAGGGAGTAATTTGAAATGTTCTAATTGCAACCGCTATGTTGTGATTTTAAATGTATATTCTATAGAAACACAGTAACATAAATAAAACATCTCTACAACGTTCCTAACAAAATTTAGACACAAATAAACCCTTACATTCCAACCAGACACATTTGAAAATTTAAAGTTATTCCTTTCCACATCCTTTTGAAAAAGAAGGGGGGGAGGTGGTTTATCATCTCCAAAAGTCCACAAAGGTTATTTTATTTGATAAGTGTGAAGAAGCTTGTACATCCATATCTCAATCAGTTTGGAATATATCCAGGCATATCAGGACATAATTTACATCCCGTATAATTATAGAGGTATTAGTTAATTTTAATTTTTTTTCCTTCACCTGTTTTCCTTATGGACAATTTGAGATATCTCACGTGAAGTACATAGTAGACTTTAGTTCTTAGGCTTAAGTGGCCTGTGTCATAACTAACTAGCATATATGTGTTCTGGTTCCCACCGCTTTGAAAAACTGCTTAAACATAATGTATTGTTGAAATATTCCGGCATGCTGTCAAGTTTTAAGGGAACATATATTAAACCTAAACTGCAAATAATAACTAAGAATCCTTATGCAATAGCGTAACTAAGGGGGACAATGAGGGGACAAGAACTTCCTAATACCTTAAAAGTTATGTATAACACATGTATGTAAAATATATGTATAACAACAATACAGATTGTTTGAAATGCTGCAGTTAAACGTTTGACATTGAATTGTGCCTATCAAACTTATTTAAATTTGGACGTCTTCCATATCCTCCGGTGTGGTGTGTTCTTCAATCAGATTCACCCCCACCACAGTCAAATACTAGTTACACCACTGTTAGTCTGAACAATTATGTGGTATAGATGATATCAATGTTTCACAAGGCTGTTTGGGCTTCCCCAACAAATTTATTGGGCGTTTAGCATGAAAGTCACGAGCATAATGGGAATACATTTGGGCGCTCAGTCCGTCTAACCACGTATTGACGTAGGCTCGGAAACTGAAATGCTAGATTTGGGCGCTCAGTCCAGGGATGCACTCGCACATATTTTTTAATGAGGTACTTGGAGTATCATTTTTATCATACATTTAGATTCCAACAAAGGTTATATGTAGCTTAACGTTGAATTATCCTTCTATTCTCGTGACCTGCTGTGGTGAAAGGTTGCTGATCACCAACAGTCTCCCTACTGTGGGGACGTCATTAATTTGCACAGTCTACCTCCAATGATCCTCGAGAAACCGTACTGACAGAAACATAGACCGACATGAATTTTCGACTTAACAATTAAACAATTAAAGGTTTATTGACTTCAATCGACTAAAAAAGGAATATAAGAAACGATATTTGAATTTCAATTTCAAGTGGAATTATAGTTTCGGATAGTTTATCTCAGTTGTCTTTGCTATTATAACCTGGAATTTTCATAAGTCTGGTGTAAACATTTTCTTACTTTCTTTTGAGACTCAAGTGTTTTCTTTTGAAATTGAGAAGTTACAATGTAGAGTCTGATGAACTTATATTGTAAAGTTTTTAGTATTCCAAATTGTTCCATAGTAAACTAAATTAGTTGAATGTAATTTTAATTAAATTTCCTTTTTGTAAATACATTTTTTGCATATATTTAAAGTAATAAAACACCCATTATTTAATAATAATAATAATAAAAAGAGTTGGGCATAAAGTTGATTATGGTCAAAAATCAAAATCAGAATTAAAACCCGCTATACAACAGATTAAACGAGTAAAAAATACGAAGAATCAAGTCTGAAGAGAACTGTGTTGGGAGGAAACTTTAAAAGGCAAACAATTACTGGCCCTGGAATATCCAGCATAGATAAAACCGTAAAGGGTTTAAGGAATATATATATATGCAGATGAGGGATTAATGATTGATCGAGCTACATCACGACAAATAAATTATTTGCAAGGTCAACAATCGGTCACGTAACATCATAGAGAAATCGTTTAATTGGCATCCTTATGAGTAGCACTGTGCCGAGACGCTTCAATTGTAAAAAACAAGGTCGAAATTCCACAATTTTTAGCAGCTAAAGACAACAAATGTAATTCCAGGTAACACGTTACACTGGTCTAGAAATTATATGATACGAGTAGTGTTACTTAAAGGTTAAGGTGTTTACTTAACGTGCTTCTCCAATTTTAAGTACTATTAGTCTCTTACTTAACAGACAAAAAGGCGAGAGCCAATTGCACTATATATGCACATAACCTGGTTTTCTTAAAAACAATAGACATTTTTCCAAAGAAAGAAATTTATCGCCATCTACGCTTTTGGTGGAGGTTGAAATGGAAGGCATCAAGATAAGTAAAAGTGCAACATGATAATTTTTTCAAATAATGTTTTCTTAGCTTGGCAAACCAACTACCAGACACGTAATTAAATGTTATATCCTTGAAATGCTAACTTTCAGTATCAACTGGTCTGATGGTGTAACTGTTATTAATCTGACCGGTTTTAAGTGTATCAACATATGAAAAATATAATCTGAGAAAATTTTGTCTTTTAATGTATTTAACCCTTCCGATGCACTCCCATTTCGACCTCACCAAAACCAACGTGGCTGGCGATCGATTTCTTTCTTAGGAAAATTTCCTCTACAGATTTCAAGAAACCCCAGGGCGCGTTCTTATACAGTGCAAATACAACTCGAAGACTATAACGCTACGTGAACGCAGCTGGCTGGAAACTGTCGCTCTCACACCAATCATTGATTTGGGGCGGTCACTCGAGCCACTCTCTCAGGGCACATTAAAAGATTACATTTCGAAAATAAAACACGAAAACTCGAGTGACCGCATGAAAAGCCATTGTCGAAAACGTTCCTGGAAGAGATGGTCTTTCTAATCACATTAAGGGGACGTGAGGGCGGGGGATATAGAGTCTGAGGGGGGTGGAAGGGGGCGAAGGTGGGAGGCAGTGAACAAACGAGAGATTTCTAAGTAATGTAGCGGAGTAGAACAGCTGACAAAGATGTAACAGGGACAATGTAGCAGCAGGGCATTGTGGCCACAATAATAGAGTGGAAGGCAGCAACCGGAGACTTCCTGCCTGCCGACACTTGTCAATCTCAATCTGGTGGTTAAGTCGAGAACGGGACACCTTTGTGCGACAACACCGCGACTAAATGTCGCCCAGCACACAACACGGGCCGAGCTCACATTTCACACGTTATTTAACAAAGGGCAACGCGAATCCGATTATTTGGATAGCTCTTGATTTTCCAGATATGGTAGAAATTTGTGCTTTTCAGTCGGGTATCGAGGGTGTACACTGCCTGGTCCAGCTTTTCATCTCCACATTTACAAGTTGGAGGTATTTTCAATATCTCTTGAGAACTTCCCTTTCATGTTGTAATATTTTATCCTATTGCATGGAACACGCCGAAACTTTAGTAGTTTGACAAAGCGACGTCTTCGAGAATGATGCAAAGAATTAAGGTTCAGGTACAATTAATTTGATTTCAGGCAGTTGGTAAAGCATATTAGTGTATAAACTATAAATACACAATATATTTTTGAACACAAATCAATTTAAAGCATCGAACATCTATTTTTAAAATACACTAGTTTTAGTTGGTATGACAAAATTTTTTACTTCTTTAGCTAATATATAATTTCCATTGTTTATTTGATTTGGGTTTACTGGGAATTTATCAGGTTTTAGACACAAGGATGACCTTTAGCTAAATGTAAGAGTGTTTACTTTGGAGGAGTGATTCATAACATAATACTCCATTTTATGTGAAGAAATGTTTAAGCATGAGTTTTCATTAATAAACCGACCGACCATTCGGAGATTTGTAAAAATAAATGAAAAAAACAAACAGAATCTCTTGAAAACTGGAAATATAAACTGTGTTAGATGTTACAAGATGAAAGCAGATGTATCTGACTAGTGCTTTAAGAGATGCAAAACTATTCGATACCATAAAACTTTTTTTAGATCTCCTAAACTTGCTCTAATAATTTACTGCAATAATTTCATAGGCTTAAATAGTTAATATGCAACACTACAAGAGTTTTAAATAATTTGTTCCTACGAAGCTTGTTCTATTAAGCAACTATGTAAACTTTCAAAAAGTTCGTTATAGGATATACACTTTTCAGCAGTCTACAAAAATAAGGACGTAGCCAGCAAGGAGTTCAGGGGGTCCGTAACCCCCCTACATTTTAAAAATGTTCAATTACTTTTTTAGCTAACGATTTTTATTATTTAAATAATTCAGTATTACTGACATGTAGCCTACTGCTGAAAGATCGTTTTCAACAACAAACAAGCGGGTCAAGCACTTCGTAAGGAACAAAATGGGGCCTTACTCTCTGTCCACTACGGGAAAAATATAAATATATAAAATAGTTAGCTGGATGCCGCCCCAAATTTTCTTTTTACAAACAGCCCAAACAGGTTTTAAATCGTCATTAAGATTTTAGTATTGTGTACGCTTTCTCGTTAACGTATTTGCCCATTATTTTTCGAAACTACTTTAAGTTTAGATCGTTATCAGGACATGAGACACGAATTTTTTTTTTTTTAGACAAGACAACGATCGATAGCATTACTGATTATTTCAGCAAGATGAAGCACCTTATTTCACAAAAAAATAACGATTTTACTACTGGATTTTCGGCGATACACTGATTGGACGTGAAATGCATCCTTCAAGACCTCCAGATTTAAGCCCATTGGATTATTGCCTGTGGAAATGCGAAAAAAGGGAAAGATTTATCCACAAGATGTTCAACAACTTAAAACAAACAACATATTTCATAACTGGAGTAGTAACAGCCACTTTGGAGGCTTTCAAAAAATTTTCTGGAAGGAAATTTGTAGAAAATTCTAACGGTAGTCTGTCAACATCTTGACTGAGCAAAGTATTCTCAAACTTATAAGCTACTAGCAGTTACCCGATCATCCACACGCAATTTTATGTTGAAAAATAGGGATACCATGAGCATATCCTTTTTAAATAGCATTCCAAACAATCCTGAGATAAGTGGTAGTTTTTGCATTGTGTGCTTGATGGATGTAGTATGGTTTTAATACATGTTTATTGCTTCCACAAAACTTTATTTGAAAAGCGCTTTCATTGGTTACGGGACCATCAGCTGATGAATCCTTCAGTAATAGTCATTTCTCCGAAATTTCTCGACTTTCTCTCTAATATTTAATGATATTTCCTGAATAGATGCACAGATTTCAGTAACAATTGTGCTTTAGGCCGGTGTGGAGAAAACGTGCCTAAAGGAAGACTAAAGTCGAAGTCCTATGCTTTTCATTTAACACACTTATAATTAATAAATTGAAATCCCAATAAAGACAAACCCAGACAAAGAAAAGCTTCTGCGCGTAACATGACATTTATATGTTGTTACGTGTAACTGACGAACAGCAACATTTACTCTCACCCGATTAAATGTGTATAAATTATTATACCGATTATTCTTGACCCTGACAAGTGATTAAAACACGTTTACTATTTGCCAATTAAGCCAAGCCCATAAATATAATGGATAAAGGTTAAGGGAGTGTTCAACACCACTGGGGCGTAGCCCGGAAAGATTGTCGAACTAGGAATAGGCAGGCCTATTTGTTAACCAGGCACCCTTAGAAATTCTTTGTAAATTTTCAGTACAATCGGTCCAGTAGTTTTTTGGTGATTGAGTAACACACACAAACACACAGACAGACAACATTAGATGTTTATATAATTGTATAGTATTCATAATTTGTCGTATTGAGTCTAATATCAATACATATTATAGTCATCTAATAATATATTTTTATTTTTATTTCAAATCCCGGAGCAATTAAAAAATATCCTGTACAGTAATTATATAAATAATTATAGTTGTATGAATTTAAGTATTTTTACCAAAAAATGACAATGAAATGAAATGAAATTTTATAAATCCAAATAACCGTATATGAAAAACTAAAAAGTTCATTAAATCATACCTTTAAATTAACACATTTCAAAAGATGGTATCAATAATAAAGAGTTTATAGTTTAATATGTGTTCTTATGCGACAAAATTAAAGGTCATGCCAATAAAGGTTTTTACACAATTCCAATTACATTTTTACAAAATCCTAAATAACGGATTCAGTTCAGTATTTCTTTCGCCAGTTCTTGGTGACCTAAAAATTCTTATGTAAGTAAGTACACGTTAATCTATATCTCGAAACCAATTTGAGACTAATATTGTTTAAAACAAAAAAGTTTAGGAATTGTTAAACGTATTCCAAAACAATGTTAACATTTTCACTAGGTCCATAATAACGAAGCTGAAAAATGAGCAGCTGCATTGTTACGAAATGGTGCAACGAGCTAAAGTACTTAGCCTAGATATTTATAATATATATTTTGCACCAACTTTCAACCTGTTTGGGTTTTTTGTGATACAGTTATCTTTTCCCGTTATGTAACATATTATACATCGCCTAATCGCCTATATACATTGTATAAAACGTAGAACTGGAGGTGATTTTGCCCTCTCGCAGTCATTTTTAGTAAAGTTATGTAGGAATGTTTCGTATGTAGGAAGTGCTGCGATGAGGACAATTACAATAGGCAGATTGGAATACAAAATCTACGAAAAATGGTAAATCCCGTTCTGAAAGAATAAATATTCTGCAAGCACGTTATCTAAACTACAGTACAGGTCTGAGCGGTGATACTCCCTGGAACCGTCAGTCCCACCGAGTTGGCGAGGGTCACGCAGGGAGGCAACGATTGGCGCCAAAAGCCCTCAGGAGCTTCCCCGTGCTTGACTCTCCAAGGGCCCTCTGGGACGACAAGGGCCTCTCCTGCCCTACAGCCTACCTTCGCCCTTCAGTAATAACCTAATCAGGCCGTCACCGTCTGTCATCTGCCCCCCTCCCCCCACCTTTAGTCGACATAAACCGCCCCTGGTCGCTGTGAACACATGTCCTCGTTAGCTGGCATGACACACAGTACTACAGGCATGTTTAGACACCTATTACATACGTATTAGTGGTTTAAAATCAAAGATATAAGATTGATAATCGCTTGCCGTATCTATCTAGTAGGCATTGATTATTTAGAATCTTTTCCAAACAAGTAAACGACTAGACTATTTACGTTAATAACGTCGTAGAGATGAATTTCGATATATAATTACTGCACTAGTAGTTATGGTGAGTTTTAAAACTTATTTAGCAAAATAAAAATATACGGCTCCTACATACTTCTCTACTCATTATTATTGTATGTTAAACAGATTAGGAATAAAAATATATTACTGTGTTAAGATATATGAAAAATCAATATACATTATTGATAACAAATATTAATGGTTCATGCATACATCTCTACTTATCAGTAGTGTATATTAAAACAGCTTAAGAATAAAAATACAATACTGGTTATTTAAATATAAAATAAAACAATTATCATGATATAAAATAAATATAAATGGCTCATACATGCATCTCTACTTATCAATATTATATATTAAAACAGTTTAAGAATACAAATAGAGCACTAGTTGTTCAAATAAGACCATACCGTACACCATACATGCTTCTAGCTAAGATAAAGACTCTAACAATTTTGAAAATTCGATGTACAAATATATTATTTTAATAAAAATACATGATAAACTTTTCATTTGTCAGCTGAAAATATTATAGCCTACTTGTGCTCAATTATCCTAACAGCTTTCAGTATTTTGCCAAATTTAAATAGTTTACAAAATATATGTATGGTATAATACTACAACCTTAATGAGTGGGTTATGTTCAGTCTTTTATCAATATCTTTGACTTAATTTGAGTAAAGCACTTTCTCGCCTGGAAAGTCTATAAGATTTGAGAGCTCCTGATCTCTGATGTCCTTAGGCTTGAGAAGATAATAGCTCTAGGAATTTTCCCTGGTATTTCATATGGTAGGATAGTTTAGCCATATATGTTCCGGTCGTTATTCTGCTTCTACTCAGAGCCAAATCAAATGAAATCAAATCAAACATCCTTTATTCATTAATAATGTACATATGATACATTGAATAGTGTCAGAAGTTTTATAATTAAAATACAATTATTAAATGGTCAAAAAACAAATTACAATAATGGACCATCATTGGTAGTAAAAAAGACTATTATTGCTTAAAATGCTCAGATTGATGTGTTAATTACAAAAAAATGTCTTTAAAGTTAAAAATAAAATCTAAATTAGTTGTCCCTGTTACAACATGCTAACAATAATGCAACAAAAAACAAGTACTATTGTAGCATATAAAGAAATAAATTATTCTAGAACTAAAAAAAGAAGATTTACACTAAGAATACATAAAGAACAACTAAATATGTTGATCAATCAAAGTATTTACTGTAAAAATCTATTCTAAATTTACACTTTATAAACTAATACAACTGATAAAAATTAAATAAAATTATTAAGTGAATTCTCATTCTAAATCTGCTTCCCAAAATTCTTCCAAAGGAGTAGGGAGCTAATTTAATCAAAACTCCTTTTAATTTTTTCCTAAATTTCTCATTATTTTGCTCCAGTAAAAAGCTTCTGGGAAGGTGATATAGTAGTTTTGTCCCTATGAACGTGGTTTTTTTTTGTAGAATTCTAAATTATGCCGTTCCACTTGCCTGTGTACTCGAGTATCATGATCATGTCTACTGGGATATTTGAGAGGGATTTGCAAATTTTTTGTATAGCTAACAGTTTCCAATAATACAGTCCAATGGATTGTTGGTATCGCTGTTTTCTACAAAAAGATGCTTGACTGATTCATCTCTTTTTAAGTTATATATTATTCTAATTGCCCTTTTTTTGTTGAAGAAGTAACCTGTCTAGATTACTCTTTGTTGTAGAACCATACACACTTATACCGTAAGCCAAGTGTGAATGAACCATAGCATAATATATTGTTTTTAAAGTGTTTAAGTTGCATATTTTAGACATTTGTCTTAATGCATATAACCCAGAAGAGGTTTTGTTTATTACATGGTCTATGTGTTTATCCCAACTAAGGTTTTGGTCAATTTTGAGGCCTAAAAATGTGGTATGCTCTACTTGTTTTAGTGGCATTTCACTTAATAAAATATTTGGCTCTATATTACTTCGATTTTGCTTAGTACAGAATGAGATGAAGTTTGTTTTATTTGAGTTTATTAAAAGATTTTTGCTGTCAAAAAATTCTTTGACTATTGAGAGTGAAATAAAAGATGATTCCTCTAATCTTTCCTTTGATTTTCCCGACACTGTTACATTAGAATCGTCTGCATACAAGCAAATATTACTGTTCTTAGGGATCAATCGTGGTAAGCCTCGTATGTAGCACAAAAATAATAATGGGCCCAGAATAGATCCCTGAGGGACACCATGTGGGATAATTAACTTTCTGAGCTAAAATTTTCTGATGTAAACATATTGATCATGTAATATTGGGACACTGCATTTTCAATTTCAACGTATTGTTGTCGATTTTTCAAGTATGACTCAAACCAATTTAACTCTTACCATGAATAACCTAACGTTGATAAGGTTTTTTAACAATTCTTCGTGTGACACGCTGTCATAAACCCTACTAAGATCTAGAAAGATTCCTACAATTTTCTCACCTTTATCTAACTGAGTCTATTATAGAATTAATAAATTCAATCCCAGCTGTTATTGTAAGATTTCCCTGCCTGAAACCCATGTTGCTCTTTGTCAAATAATTCACCACTCAACCAAATAACTAACTATAAACCACCTTTTCATACACTTTAGTGAATTACTGGAAGCAGTGAAATCGGGCGGTAGCATGAGGGATCATTAACTTCACCCTTTTTAAAGATTGGGATTACTTTTTGCTATCTTCAATTTATCAGGAAAATTACCAGAGATTAAAGATGAGTTTATTAAATGAGTTAAAGGTTTTATTATTGTAGACAAAATTTGTTTAATAATATTGATTGAAATATCATCATGACCTGTTGATAGCTTATTTTCAAAAGAATTTATTAATTTTACTAGTTCTTTTTCACTTACTGAGCTAAACTTGAATCTGTTTTTTACAGGATCATAAAAATTACACTTTTTATTATCCTTATCGATTTTAGGTAGTACTAAATTGATCAACTACTGAAACAAAAAAAAACTATTAAACGTATTACTTATTTCGATAGGATCAGCTATTGTTTTACCATTATAGTCAATTTTAATGTTTGAATTTTGATTAGATTGTTTTTTTTACTTGTAATTTTATTAAGTCCCATACAATTTTAGCGCTATTTCCAAAATTTTTAATTTTACTGTCAGAGAATTCTTTTTGTCCCTCTCTATGCATGATTTTAAATCCTTGTTTCTTTTTCTGGTTTTTAATAACTATCTTTAATTTTTCATCTTTATTTTGTCTAAACCTTTTTTTCTAACTGAAAGATGTTATCCTTTTTTAACCTTATCTCATCTGTCATCCATTGGTTTGTATCACCTTCCCTCAGCGAAGTAATAATTTTGGGAAAACAGTTGTTAAAAATGGTAAAAAAAGGTGTCAGAAAATTGATTATACTTAGAATCTACTGGTGCCTGATAAACATTCAACCAAGAAGACTCTCCATACAGATTATTCAAGAAAGGTCTATATTATTTCTGTGTGAATTTCCTACAGTATTTCTTTAAGATTTTTCCTACTATTGTTTACTAAACCAAATATTTCAAAGAGTTTGAGCATCATGGTCTGAGATATGTGTTATTAGCCCTGTTACCTTACATTCTTTATCTTTAATGTTACTTACAATATTGTCAATAGCACTCTCCTGCCCCCATATATACTCGAGTTGGAAAGTTAACTCTGTAGGTTAAGTTATATAATTTCAAAATACTAATAAATTTGTAATATAGTCTATCCCTTTTTAAAATATTAATGTTATAAATCTCCTACTAAAATTATATGTTTGTACTTATGGGTTAAGATACTACACATTGCTTCAAATTTAGACAGAAATCCGTCAACAAGGTTTTGTAAGGGTGATCTATAGATACATCCTAAAACAAATGTAAAATTAGGCAAAGAAATTTCAGAACAGACAGCACTCAAATTCTTTTTTTCGATTAATAATGATTGAAACAGAAGGCATTAAAACTCTTTTTGCATTTAATATTTTTATGTACTAAAATCATTACTCCGCCCCCATTAAGTAGTCTGCATTAAGTAGCCTGCATTAAGTAGTCTGGCTTAGACCCACATTCATCAGGTGTTGTCTAAGAAGATCATGTCCTGTCAACATCCCATGGTATACTTAAAATCATATTAGTTGAGTTTAATAGTAGTAGAGTTTTCCTTGTTGCACGGATATATATGTAGGTCTAAGAAGCCTACTTTGATACAGGTGGTGCAATCATTTTGGGTATGGAAAATATTGTTTTATGCCAAATGCATAGTTCTTTAAAATGACTCCACTGAATACAGAAAAAGAAGGAAATTTATCTACGCTTCGACGTGAAATTACAGACATTTAAAGTAGAAAATTTGGACAATTTTGTAATCAGGACCAAATAAAAACTGCTGAAAATTAAAATATAAAATTTTCACAAGATGTACGTGAACGTATCTTCTTATTCAATTATAACTTAAGAACGAAAAGATTAAATTAAATGGAAGAAAATGACAAATAATTAATATGTTTCTCTTAAGGAAATTTATTTTTATTAATAAAAAACTCTCTCCGAAGCTACAACTCATGTGCGTAGGCCTATTATAAAATTTTCGAATTGTTATCTTTTCAGCAGATATCATTTGGCCCTGATACCAAATTATTTAAATTCCTTCTTTAAACATTTATAATTTTACGTGGTACGATAAAGTACAAGCTATTTTAAAGGGCTATAAAAATATAACACACCCATTACAAACCCAGAATTGATTGTACTACTACCTTTACCGATATAGGCCTTTTATACCTACGAATATATCCTTTGACTTAAATTATATTTTTGACCGGACAATAAGAAAAACTATATTACGGCTCAACTAGTATTCAACTCAACTATTATAATCTTAAAAAGCGTATACTTCCGGCCCTTATGCTCTACTTTCTGTCTAAAAGGTTTAGTACAAATCTGTTGGTTTACTACGATGCTAAATCACTTCGCTGCACATTTAACCGTTATTGAGATAATATGCAATAAACCTTCACGGACACATAAACAAGAAAATTTCTTACCGGCCTTGATTTACTACTGTATTCACTTTCCCCATCAAATTAGGCTACTCAACATTTTATTACTACGTAGATAATGTTTATTATTGTGACGCTATTGATAAAAGGTCAGTGTTGCTAATTAAGTGACATCCCCTCTTCTACCATTGTAATTGACATTGTCAACTAACATTGAATGCACTCATATAAAGCACTGAATTATATAATTGACTCTAATTAGCGTAAGTGCTCCATTGTCATCATTATGTCACAAATATTATCATAGCGATTAAACCTATGTAGACGTTGCTTTTACAATCAAGTGTCTAGATAACACTAATTTCTTTCTCAAACAAACATGCTCTAACATTTCAAAATGTCAAAGAGTATAAAATCTGTTTGATAATAAAGAATCTTAGAAACCCAAAACATATTTAGCGATGAAGGGTTTAAACTTATTCTTAACCATCGATTGTCCAAGTTAGTTTGTTACGTAATTTGGAAAGCTTTCATTGCCATAATAGAATCCAACGCAAATTTGTTTCCTTTTTAGGCATGGCCATTTTGACTGGGATCAATTTTTAAATTTCACTACATCGTTAGTAATCATTATTCAGCATATTCTTGCAAATTATATTTTGTTCCATACATGAGGTGCTAAAACGTTTTATAATAGGATTTTTGAGTCAATCCATCAAGTTGCAGCCAGTTCATAAATTGTAAAATACTTTTCTCAAAAATAAAGTAGGCATAAAAATGTAATAAACTATTAAAATAATACAAAAGACAAAATTTAAAAGTCGGTGTCCAGAAAATACTGCACAATAACTGTCTAGCTTGTCGTTTACTTCCCACGCACGAACTTTTTAATTTTACGTGCTATATTTTTTAGTGTTGTAGTAGACATCTCTGTTTAAAAAAATCCTGTTTCCTTCACAATCCTTCCATCGTCAAAAATAACCTTCAAACAAAGAATCTCTGTTTAGGCCTGTTGGCACTAAATACTACTCAGTATATTTCAACTACTCAGATAAGTAAATCTTTAACTAGAAGATTATAAATTTTTGTAAATTATAATCTAATTATAATAGCTTATTATAAAAAAATGAATAGATAAATGTGTTGCTAAGCGCTAATTTCAAGAACAGAAGGACCGATTTGGAATAATTCTCTTCTTGAAGTATTCGTTGAATTTCAAGAAATGTTTATATGAGGAGAAAGATCGGGAAAGTTTCCCGGAACACTTTAGAATAGTATAATAAAATAATATTTATGTTTTTTTTTATTATCTAAATGCCTTACAGCTGACTTGGAATTAAACCATGAAACATAAATACAAATTTAAATTACACTAAACAGCTGTTGACACCTGTACACTTTTTATTGTATCAGATGAAGATCGTGAGATAAGCTGAAACATTTGATAATATATATTTTTATGTTTATAAAATATTAAGCACACAGTGCATGATCAATAGTGTATGCAGATAACAATGACAAAGTTACCCTGTAACTTTTAATCCAAACTATGCTATTGACGGATAAAAATATGTATAATGCATTTGAAATACTTTGCTTAAAGTAGGTTATTGGGAGTAGGCTACTATTAAAACCCTGTTATAATAACCTATTAATTAATAACGCTGTAAATCATTTCACATGAAGTTCTGAAGAACTGGTTGACGGCTTTCTTGACACTGTTATATGGCATTTTTACAGTAGCTTAAGGAAAAACAGAGGAATGGACAATAACATGTCTCAAAAAGCCATTCTTTCCCATGCTACCCTCCGAAAGATAACAAGACTTCTATAGCGCAAATTATGTACGATTATTTTTTGATGTTACTGAATTTAATAAGGGGTTTCCCTTCATAGCGCAACTAGATGTTTTTTATAGTAGTAGGCTTCTCAATCCTAAGTATGTATGTATAATTTATTTATCGGGTACAAACTCAACTATGGCACTGGAATATTTTTAGACTAAAAGACGATTGCAAAAGTAGGAAGTAGGTTTTGATACCTACTTATGCATATAATTTTGACCGGAAGTAGATTACAAGGGCTCTAATTAAACGGGTTTTCATCTGAAATTAAGCTTTATGCAATATTTTAAGTCTACAGGTCATTCTATAAATCTCGTTAGGTACGCTAACAGGAAAAATATGGTACATAAAGTTGTGAAAAAATACTTTTTAGTTATAATTTACAGGTTTTTCCATGCAGTAGAATAATCGATTGTGTTTATTTTTTATTTCATATCAAAGCCACTTGAGATACCTTCTTAAAGAATGATAAATACATAAGAAATTGCAGTTATTTAAAATAGTAATTTAGAATTCCTTGAAATTGGATCCACGTAAAAACTACTAAAGTAAAGCATATAATTTGTGTGCATGCATACAAAATATGCCTGAAGGAGGTTGCATAAAAAACATATATATATATATATATATATATATATATATATATATATATTTAAATCAAAATATTACATTTTCATAAATCATTATTAATTTAGTAAAGATAAACTGATAAATGTATTCAATCTCCTCTCTCTACTACTGAACAAAAACCAATAGCAGTAAATGTGTGAAATTTGTGGTGTCGCCGTAAAATCTCATTTAAAAAAGAATGACTGAGATAGTTTATAATTACTGTGATTAAGATGTTAAAAAGATACATATTACTGGCATAAATACAATTCAGGTAAATATGAAACCTGCTTTTTAAATCAGTTATAACATTTTATTGTACAATATTGGCAACAAACTCGTTCCTCTGAATTAAACTGGCAAGAAACTATGAGTTACTGAGAAAATGTCAGAAATAACAATATTTACCATAACAATGAAAAAAATGAACTAATCTTTATGAAGAGTTTTCAATTAAAATATTTATATTATCATATTTTAAATATACAATACTAAATTGAAACTCTTCTCAGTGTACCTGATACTTGTAAAGTGTACCTCTTCCTGTGTTTGGAATGTAAACTAATTTGTATTATTACTAATCACGAATTAATATTGTTTAAATACTAATGCCAATAAAATATCAATAACCTAAAGATTGTGACTTACACAATAATACGAATGTTCCTGTTATTGTTTTGATTGATCAGCCATTTTGAATGATTAAGAGTACAACACATTGGTTTACGGAAGGAAATTGAAGAAGCAGTGACATAGGCTCTCTAACTCCTGAATGGAATAAATAAACTACTAAATCAGTTGTCTGGTTCATAACAACCCTAAACATTTTCATTTATGGTAATTAAGGAACTCATTGACTGGTACAAAATGTTTAGTTATACCTAAACTATATTTGTAATAGGCATGATAATATGGCGGTTATTATATTGAGTGGTTTAAGTTTAGAGCAGGAATGACAAATTGGAAATGTCTGGACTCTTGTCTAATTAGTACTGTTCCGATGTAGAAATATTCGAACGAAATTGTTACTAGTTTCTTGGTTAAAACAGCTAATTATACGATCAATTAGGAAACTTTTAAGAGAATTAATCAGAATCTGATTTCACTGAAAAAAATAGTGAACCAATAAATTAATCAAATTGGATTACTCAGAACTTTAAAAAACTCAAAATAAATAGTAGAATGAAATCAGTCATCAATTTCGTGCAATGGCGGATTTGGCTCAATTTTCAAATGATCTTAAATGGAATCCACCCCTTGACAATCTGAACGAAGCACAGGTTTAGTGGGTTGGATGCAGACTGTACAGCTACAGCAATCCTATTCCGGATTTTTAGACGAATATCTAAGATAAATTTAATAATAAAATGGTTAAAAATAATTTCTTCATGCAATTAACAGTGAAATAAATTTTTAAGGATCATAATCCCCCCTATCATTAATGCTTTTTGACAGTTTATTTATATTGAGAAATAATAAATTATTAATACTGTAGTAGGGATACCTCTTCCTGTTTAAGTCAATATACCTAACCAGTATTGTTATTATAACACATTAAAAATCCTTCAATACTAAGGAAACCAATATAAGAAAAAGCTTCCTTTTGTGATTCTCTATAGCTATATCTGACACAGCTCATAAACCCTTAGTTATTTGTTTGAAGTTTTTCTTTGTATTCACTACTATATATCAAATTATATTATGTGTATGTTTTAGAATTAGTATGTATGGAATAGACACATAATATGGATGTTGTTGTTTCTGACTTTTGTCTGTCATAACGCTCTTGTATGTTTTGTTTACTCTTGGAATTTAGTCATGCATTAGTTTAGTCATAGGCATATACCTGAAGAAGAGATCAGATTGCAGACCTCGAAATCTAGTGTTACTGATTGTATTGTATGCCAAACGTCCGAGAAAATCCTCCTTATATATATTTTATAATAGAAATTTATTTCTTAAAAGTTTTAATTAAGTAATAAGAAACGTGTAACGTTAATTAAAAAAAATGTTTAATAATTACTATACACATTTCTGTGTAAAATAGACCCCCCCCTTTAATACCAAAATGTAGCCTACATATCTTGAAATGATTAAAAACATTAAATATACACATTATTTATGTTAGTTTTAAACACTATTTGAGGCTACATTACTAATTACCTCATTACCAATATAGCTTTAATTAATTTATTTTGACCTGTGACCAGAAAATGTGCGGATCCTACTAACCTTCTGACAAATTTCATTTTTATTTTCCATCTTATAATCACAATTAGGTATTAAAAATATGTTATTATATTATTAGCTAGAGCCAATTGTCTGTTAATAATTTACCCTAGAGGACGAAGACCTGGAGGGTCTGGCAGAGTGGGAGGTAGTATATTATCCTAACCCCAGTCTCACGACCAAGGCGCACTCTATCAAACCCGTATTTGTGTTGATGCAATAGTTTCTGGTTCATTAGCCCCGGTGAGAAGGGTGGCTTTCACCCCCTCTCGCCCCCCCCCAGGAGTATTGTACCAGACCCCACCCCCCAGTGGGGAGGAGACAGTTTTTGTCCCCCTAAAAAACTACCGCGCGCAGGCGCTCCTCCGCTTCCATCATTCTATGCAAATGCCCTTTGTTTGGCAACTCCGTCCACTCTTGTGCCAACCCCTGTGCCACCACTGATAGCACTTTCGCATAAAAATTCAATATCGAGTGCGGAGTGTTTTATTGAAACGGAGTGCGTGATTACGTCATCATAAAAAGTTACCGAGGAATGATGTTATCAAATTTAGATTGACCATTACCAATTTGGAAATTTTGTATGAATAAGTCTGATTCCACACTAATTTTGCTAATAAGCCACTTTATTAAATATAAAACTACTGTATGTAACAAACATATGATTACAGACAAAACAGTATGTTTCCACTTATGCCACCGCTCAGTAGTGTAACACTACGTTTCGAGTTTTGCATTCTGATCTCTTCTTCAGGTGGATAAGGAACGTAACACATAACTATAGACAAAGTTAAACAAGCATATCATACCAGAGTATTGATAAACATAAGTCAGGAATCACAACAAACAGTTTGTTTCTCTAACTCCAAGAACACTATACCGAAAAATGAGGTTAATGGCCTAAAGAAAAACACTATCAAAACTAATATGAAGACTACACAGGCCACATAAGAAAAACGAACTCAAAACTCAGTGAATGTTGACTTTTGGAATTCGTTGAAATTTATTATTTACAAAATTGTACATTTGATGGATTACACCAAATTGTATTACTTGACGCATTGACAGATCTTCGAGTACATATAGAACTCAGCATATACAACATAGGCATAACATTTTAAGATGTACGTCTAGACAAACATGTATGAAAACTTTACAGTTTTAGGTACCTACTAATTGCACTTTCTCATTATCATTACTTCCGGCTTCAAATGCTGCTGCCTAAGGCAACAGCTAATAATCTGACGAGTTTGCTATTACGTCTGTCAATCACATTCTAAACGTTTATTTCCTGCAATCTGTGGGCACTACACAGCTCAGTAAGTACTTACTGCAATAACACAGCCACAATTTAAAAAAAGGGCACTGTGTTTTTTTTGTGATTTTATACACATTCTCTAAGGAAAGACCATTGGATATGAGTTATATTATGTATACAATAAATGTTTGTCACATTGTTTTACTAATATATCGTAGATAAACTTCCCATTACTATTTCGCTTCGGTTTTATTTTGGGGTCTTCGTATGGACACTTAAGGGGGGGTGGGGTTGGTTGTAACCCTATAGCCCCATATTTTGATTACAGTATTACTTAACAAACACCACTGGCGGCATTTTATAGAACGTTTGGTATCCTTGCGCCACGTACGAAGTAAATTCGTCTTACATTTTTATTTACAAGCAATATCACCGGACTAGCTAGAAATAATAACAATAACAACTAACTGTAAAACACTGTATTGAATAACATATATAAATAACATCATACCATTATTTAATGCATACCCTGAAAGTATATTTAAACTTTGAGGATTGGGAATCTTAAAAAAGATGTTATAATAAAACTAAAATTCGAAGACATCAAATTTGGGAATCAAGAAAACTCTCTCGTAGAACACTTAGAAAGATATTTCAAAGAAATCATGAATAATAATAATTTTCATTTTGGCCACACGCTCATAAAATAATTCAAATTACTTTTTAAGCAGGATAATGAGTTTCCAATGGAAATGAAAGAAGAAAAGTGAAATATTCATGAAAACGGATTATTATATTACAATTACATTTCTTGTATTTTTTATATATCAACAACAAATGGTACTCGAGTGGACTTCCATTTCGTCATAAAATTTAAATACACTAATACAACGCTTCAAAACATTGCTTGCATAATAGAATTCTTGGAATATTTCAGCCTTACTTTGGGAAGCCATCTTCAGTCAAACAGATGTTAAGCCGGCACTGGTTAAACCAAACCAACTTCAGTAACACATCGGCTATTCCGAAAATTTGCACCTCTAAGCATTTGAAATTTGTTCATTAACTTATTGGTTTTGCAGCGTCAAAGTCGATAAGTAGATAGATATTCTTTACAATTTTCACATTTCTATGAGTCGTTTATTTAAAACTAAATTTCACCAACAGAAAGTAATAAAAACGCTTTTTCAGTAAATTTAGAGTCCATTAGGAATTTACTTGGAATTAAGTATTATTTCTTTACCCTTGGGTTATTTATTATTCTCCAAAGAATAAAAAGGAGTAATTTATACTGTTTTGATGCCCATATTGAATTTTGATGCAAATGTCAAATTACATTTTGCTACCCTTATTGCAATTCTAAACATAGTAAGTTAGATTTTACGTCATACGTCGTGAAAAATCAATAAATATAACACATCAAGATATAAAGAACGGTTATCGACAGTGTACACAGTTCTCGTAATATTTGTGAATAGCCTATACAAAATACGAAGTCTTGTATCGTGTCAAAATGAAAATAAATATAACACATCAAGATATAAAGAACGGTTATCGACAGTGTACACGGTTCTCGTAATATTTGTGAATAGCCTATACAAAATACGAAGTCTTGTATCGTGTCAAAATGAAAATAAATATAACACATCAAGATATAAAGAAAGGTTATCGACAGTGTACACAGTTCTCGTAATATTTGTGAATAGCCTATACAAAATACGAAGTCTTGTATCGTGTCAAAATGAAAATAAATATAACACATCAAGATATAAAGAAAGGTTATCGACAGTGTACACAGTTCTCGTAATATTTGTGAATAGCCTATACAAAATACGAAGTCTTGTATCGTGTCAAAATGAAAATAAATATAACACATCAAGATATAAAGAAAGGTTATCGACAGTGTACACAGTTCTCGTAATATTTGTGAATAGCCTATACAAAATACGAAGTCTTGTATCGTGTCAAAATGAAAATAAATATAACACATCAAGATATAAAGAAAGGTTATCGACAGTGTACACAGTTCTCGTAATATTTGTGAATAGCCTATACAAAATACGAAGTCTTGTATCGTGTCAAAATGAAAATAAATATAACACATCAAGATATAAAGAAAGGTTATCGACAGTGTACACAGTTCTCGTAATATTTGTGAATAGCCTATACAAAATACGAAGTCTTGTATCGTGTCAAAATGAAAATAAATATAACACATCAAGATATAAAGAAAGGTTATCGACAGTGTACACAGTTCTCGTAATATTTGTGAATAGCCTATACAAAATACGAAGTCTTGTATCGTGTCAAAATGAAAATAAATATAACACATCAAGATATAAAGAAAGGTTATCGACAGTGTACACAGTTCTCGTAATATTTGTGAATAGCCTATACAAAATACGAAGTCTTGTATCGTGTCAAAATGAAAATAACAACATTCTGGGTGCCCGCTCTATAAAATTATATAAGTGAGAATGGGTTTATATCCTCAATTCCCTGTAGTTGAAACCAGTGTATGGCTAAATGAGACAAAACAATAGGGGTTTAGTGTTAACACGTATTATAAACCTTTAAACGTAAATATCAATTTCTTGTCGTATCAATATTGAGCTAGAACGTTGCGTGTACACTTACAGCGAATCTAAGCACACAAAATTATAAAATGGATTAACATTTTTACGGAAATTTTAATTTTAGACTTTAAGAGTCTAAAATATTTTACCTCACAACGATAAATATATACGTGATTTACAGTATTATATGGTACCTAATTTAAAATCAAATAAAAGATTTTACGGAACTGGACGAGTATATTCGACCTTAAAATGCACTAAACATTTCTAATTAATTACAATCCTGTTCAATTTTTATTAATTACTTTTAAAATCGGTATTTCAACATTAGACAAGGATACAAATCAACGGAGTCCCGGTGGTACAAATTTAAAACCAAATTAATGATGAGTCAGTGTCTGAAATGGAGGGTTGGGCAGACATTAAATGCTAGGCAAATGAGGTGGAAGCCGAACTAATTGAGTTCAGCACAGACAGAAAGTTAATCGACCTGAGACAGGCCAGGAAATAGCAAAGGATCAACATCGATCCAGGAACTGTGGATTAAACCGGCATCACCATGGCAACGCTACATATCCGAGCTGATCATCCGCACCACAACGCCGGATATTACCCTCTGAACGCCTTGCTGCAGCTATTACACCTTTACCTCGGCTGTCAGTTCTTCGCGGTAGCTGTCATACACGAGTTTTCGTTACTCCCGTTCCTTCTGCCATGTCATTCTTGCCTTAGCGGCTGGTTTCCTCATTTTTACAAACATTCTTTTTTATTTTTCCTCGCTGTTATTTCTGTTATGTTTTAGGGATGTTGTAACGTAAATGAGTTTCAGAGACTGTTTGTTTTACAAAAAGTCCATACGAATCATTAATAAACAACAGTTGAGGGAGTCATGTAAATTTAATTTAATTTCATTTGTTGTTTTGTAGTAAGACATTAGTGGAAAACACGTATAGTTCAGAAATGTTTTTACATTATTGATATTGATAACAGAACTCGATATATATATATATATATATATATATATATATATATATATATATATCAATAAAATGCTCGTTAGTGATTTAAATTTTGTCTATAATAAGCCAATTGTAATAAGAGCTATCTTGGTTTTATCTCATAAGAACAATATTAAACCACGTACAATTTGACTCCATTTTATATCGTTGAATGGGAAACGTTTCATTTTGAAGGTATCATTAATACGCACCCAAAATACTAGTTTAAATTTGTCTATAATATTGACGTTTTTGGAAATAAATCTAACGATTTTGTATTTTATCTTTTGAGTACTTAAAAAGTATTTACCATGATACAATTTTTAAAAGCATTTGGGTATGTCCTTAATTATATCTTTAAAATAGTATATTTTTCATAACTCTACGACTAAATAAGGGCGTAAAAGTGATTAAGGTTTAACATTGGGATTATGGACAAAAACTTGGTCTTTTCTCGACAACCGGTTCTTTATATTGTTCTTTAAGTTATAGTAATTCAACAAATGTGAAACAAAACGTAAGAGCTTGTTTGAAGAAAACGTCCACTATTATAAAACTTATACAAAAATATAACAGGCAAACTAATTGAATACTTTCATATTCAAATTATAAGATTAGATGATCATATTGCTCCTTAACGGATAGTATCCATTACTCAAGTTGTGTTGGCATTGATGCTGGGGATAATATCCATTACTGAAGTTGTTTCGGCATTCATGCTGGGGATGGTATCCATTACTCAGGTTCTGTTGCCATTAATGCTGGGGATAGTATCCATTACTCAAGTTGTGTTGGCATTGATGCTGGGGATAGTAGCCTATCCATTACTGAAGTTGGTTCGGCATTAATGCTTGGAATGGTATCCATTACTCAAGTTGTGTTGGAATTGATGCTGGGGATAGTATCCATTACTCAAGTTGTGTTGGCATTGATGCTGGGGATAGTAGCATATCCATTACTGAAGTTGGTTCGGCATTAATGCTGGGGATAGTATCCATTACTCAAGTTGTGTTGGCATTGATGCTGGGGATAGTATCCATTACTCAAGTTGTGTTGGCATTGATGCTGGGGATAGTAGTCTATCCATTACTGAAGTTGGTTCGGCATTAATGGTGGGGATGGTATCCATTACTCAGGTTCTGTTGCTATTCATGCTGGGGATAGTATCCATTACTCAAGTTATGTTGCCATTAATGCTGGAACTCAACGATCCGCTCTTATACAGGAAAAAGAATCTGCTCTGCACATATAATCATCTATACTGGTTATTTGTTTTTAGGAAATGTTTGTTCATGGTATTTGTGTGATACATTTCTGCCACTTGTGAAAATTGGATTTTTCTCTTTTTACATACATTTCAATATTGCTTTTTATTGTTATAATAACTAGCAGTTACCCGCGGCTTCGCATACAATTTCGAATGCTTTGCACGTTTATGAGCACTGTTGGGTGGAGTGAATTATATTTCCAACGCCAATGTTGAGTTGCCACGATCAAGAAAATCTGTCAAACAGTGTATATGTATGGCCATTGTAATTTACTCAGTATGTTATTAGTATTTTTTTGTCCATAATTAATTGTGCCTTGTTTCTCGATAAGAAAATATATATTGCACACACAGGTCTGAGAAGCTACTTCTGTCAAAAGACAATTAAGATGGGTTTTATAACAGTCTTTAAATGTATAGTAAAAGTTACGTAGCAACTTTTTATTTTATGTGTAATGCTTAATATTTGATAAAAATGTACAGTTAAAAGTAAGAATATATTTACACTAAAACTTTTAATTTTCTTATCTGGATATCTTCTTACTCTGTCCTCAATCAGCAGTTGCAGTAAAGGCTGCAATAAGGAGTGTTTTACTATCAAGTTTACTCTAGTCTTTCATACTATAAATGTAAACAAGTTTAAAATAATTTAAATAAATTAAACAAATGGCGGTGCTGTCATAAGCAATGTTTACACAGAGCAGTTGATTATAATTATTTAACAGGATCTTTCAATTAATATTTTGCCACTTTACAAACCAATATCAGGTTTTCGCTACTTTAGAGGCCAATGGGGCGTATCCTGGAGGACTTTCGCAATAAGAAGAGGCACATATTCATACCAGGGACCCTATGAATGTCCATGCAAAATTTCAGTACAGTCGGTTATAATTTACGCGTGAAAGCGTAATAGTCCATTGCCCATTCTTAAATTATACAAACATATGATCTACAAATATTGGATTCTTCACTCTTTAGATTAATTTCAAAAAGTTTTTTCTGTTATTTCAACAATCATCATACCCTTCATTTAAATTTTAATGAGTTTATTTTGCCGACGTTGAATATTCTGTCTATAATTTCCAGTTGTGTTTGAACGATTACAAAGGTTGTGAGATTGTAATCACATTGTACCACGCTGGATTCTCAGGAAAACATTCCATGTCTGTACTAATAGAATTTAAGACCAAGATTTGGTTTTCAAGACGTTTATTTTTGTTGAGAAATAATAAAACTATTGAAGTGAAGTGTTTTATATTTAAAAGACCTTATTATATTCCAATAAAACAACCAAGAATCCATATTTAATAACACACAGAATATGAAATCTCCATAATCTGAAGGAGGTTGGGTATTGGCAGTAATTGAGATAGGGTGCCGTCACAATAAGCGGATTATTGAGACAGGTGACAGCTCATTGCCCAGTGGAGCCAACAGTCGGACCCTCGCCGGTGCTGCCACCCCACCCAATTGAAAACTGACGCTTAATCAATACTATATTGCTTTGTAATATAATCTGTCTTGTTACAATCTAATAACATATATAACGTATAAACACCTTAGTATTCCTTTATTTTCAGAGCTGTACTATCAGTTAAAATGATCTTTCGTAGTCTACTAAAATATTACGTTAAAAATTCAATTTATCTGAGGTTTTCAAAAATTAGACAGACATTATTATTAATTCATTAGTTTATCTAGCTATTAAGAACTTTAAACTTTATTATTGTACTCAGAAGTTGTCGTGGAAATGTAAACGTTTCTACGCACGTTTCCTAGATCCATAAACGAGTAATTCATTATTACTGTATATTCTGTCACATCGACACTATTTGGTGAAATTAGAAACGATTTAACAAGAATATGTTCAAATTGTTAAACATTAGATATTAACAACATAAGTTAAGACAAACACTTAAAGTTGTAATAAAATGCACCAAATCGCTAATTCAATATTTTACCTAACCTCACATCGTTTAAATCGTCAACTACGTTCTACGAGTCAGACTCTTTTTTTCTTCTCTTTTAAGCCTCAGCTTTAAGCTATGCTGGCTTCGATGTATAATGATTTATTACACTAGTATTTATTTGCAAAGAACTCTGATTTATTACACTGGTATTTATTTGCAAAGTACTCTATCAATCGTGTCTATGCCTGATTGGACCTCCCCGAGATTTGAACCCGTGATCTCTCAGTTAGAGAGCCGAGACTATATCCATTAGTCTACGGAGGACTTAATCAGACTCTGTTACAAGATATATATAACATCTGTTACAGAGCAGTTAATTGCGACACATTTTCTTTTTAAGTTTTCCTTTGCATGTTATGTATTAAGGTTTTAAACACCTGAAGAAGAAGGTAGATTTTAATCCTCGAAACATTTTGTTTTACTTTTTGTAAAATCATACAATTGCAACTGCCCAAAATCCTATTTTCCTTTTAAATTATCCGTCGTCAAAAACACACTTTAAACTCAAACTTAAACTTAAAAAGCACGTTTACAAAATCAAATTTAAGCTTAAGTCCACAATATTACACCGGCGATGTGCGAAATCAGATCGTGGAGTCAGTTGTGTTTAGTTTGTAAAACTGTTTATGGCCTCACCCGAGCCTGATGAGAGGGGTGGGGTTGGGGAATTTGAGGAGAGAGCCAGGTCCAGGTTCGGTGATGGAACCAGGTATCAATGTTGGCTACAATGTTCGACTGACAGCCTCCACTCTCTAATAGGATTTAGTTGAGAACCAAATGGACTGTGCCGGACTGACAGGCCACTCGATAACGCTTGTAAGCAACACCCATTCAGGACTTAACCATTTCCAATGCAAACGAGACGATTGAGTCAATAGAGCTGTCAGAGTGTTTGGCCCCGAGGCGCCTTCGCCTTCTCCCACATTCTTTACCGGCCGATCCTGCTCCAGATAATTGTATCAGATGCGCGTTTTATTAAGTATTAATACCGGGCAGTTCTGTTGGGTCACTGTTTTTATGGACGCTAATCCTCTGCTCTCGCCCAGCGTCGGGTCTAATCCTTCGTTGCAACACGTTTCAGTCACCGGTTCTAGATAACAATCCTTTCAGGACTTCTCATCTCCGTCTCCTACCTTCGTCATTAATTCTCCTAGGTATCTGATATGTGTTTCATTTTATGGTAAATCTACTCAAACCTCGTAAACTTGTTTTCTGATCCACATTCGAATCGAAGATACCAGTTATAGCTCTTCAGTAATTTCGAAGGCGTTTTGCAAATTCTGGGTTGTACAAATCAGAATAACTACTGTGGAAGATTCTATTAGTTGGTTTTCAATTATTTTAGCTTGACTCTATACTAGTTTATTCCAATTTCTTTCATGTAAATTAAGAAATGCTCTCTAGGTAACCACACGATCAGTTCAATTCCATTCTGATCCCTACTAAGCAACTAATATCTAAATAAACGCGTTCCTTACTTGTTAAAGTAGTCCTAATCAGACAAAAAAATGTTTCGTTTTCACAACTCATCGATTCCTAAAACCATTGTAGGGTCAGTAAAAGGAAAACGTCTTGGTTCTGCCTTGTTAATATTCACACCGACCGATGAGTATCCAATATATGCTTACATCACCGTGGTAGTGTCGTTGGGCGGGTCTTCCACTGTTGGGCCAACACATTAATGTATTCAGTCCATTACACTGCCCATTACCCTCCTCACTCCCAACGTGTAATTACCTGTTTTAAACCAGTCGGTTATCTGCCGCCCAATCGTCTACCAGAGCTGTCTGCCCTCCCAGCATCTTCACACATTATGGTATAGTGCTTCCACTTTTTGTTTTCCTTTTGGAGAACAACCTTGGAATACGATTAATACATTTTGATTAATCATAAACTTTCCTTGCAAGACTGGATGAGATATTTTAGGTTAGTCAGGGTAGTTTATTATAAAACTTCTTCCCTAATAATATAAAAACAGTTCAGACAAGTGTTTGGTTATAAAGAAGATCACAATTAAAATTTACAAAAATATATTCATTTCATACACATTTTAATTTAAAATATTGCAAGCAAATTGGAAAAAGTAGAGAAAGTACTGTATGGTTAAAATTTTCACGTTTTGGTGTGCACCCATGTTATTTACACTGAGTTTACTTTCGGAACTACCGCAGTATGAGAGGTCTGGTAGTGTTGTCCAACACAAGGTCTACCGTGCGATCTATGCTATCCCCGAATATCGGCATGGCCATCAGCACCATCCCTAAGGGAATGTAGCGACTCATGGGCTTGGAGACCTGTAAATGATGCACCAACATTCCTGATCCTTTCGCAGCCAACTCGACCACAAAGCCAGGAATCAGGATTGTAGCCAAACTCTGCCAGATCAGTGCGTCAGCAGCCTTCAGGATGGGGTTGAACCTTCTGTTGTCGATCGTCTTGTACACAGTGTCAAATGCCATGTATGCGAACGTTGTTGTGCGCAGGAACCTTTTGGTAGTTGGAGAGACAATATCGTCTGGTAGGGCTCTTCCGACTACGTGACAGTAGCCCAAGTACCTGCCTGGAGGGTTCCTGAAGAAGTCTCCCCCCATGTTAGAATCTAAGTGACCTTTTCAAATTGGTTTTAACTCGATTATTTATGTTATATACACTAATGAGTGCATGTCACCTAAAATTTTGAAAAAATTACATAAAAATATACTGAAAAATAAATAAATTTTTACAGGATTATTTTTGTTTTGCAAATAACATGTGTTTTATTATCTTTAAAATATCATGTAATCACATGTTTTAATTAAAAAGTCATAGAGAAAGGATCTTTGCTGTTTGGAAATATCCCACACACAAACACATACTACGCAATTATTCCGTTAATATATTAACTATTTTAAACGTCAAATGTATTAAATCGATGGTTCTCTATGATATTTATCATGACGATTTATGATTTACGTGAGAGCATGGGGCCGCAGTGAATTTGTAAACTATTTTTGATATTTTAACTTTATCATTCATTTTATAGAATTCAATTTCATTTCATTTTAAAAACTAATTTAGACATAGACTGACATAAATTTAATGTTACAATAGATAATGCAATAAAGAATGAGTTTAGTAGAATGTTGAATAAACATATGGTTTGTTTGACACATTATAATTATACGAATTAATTTTGATTTTTGTGTTAAGGTTAGGTTTCGTATGAAACTAAATTGCACAAGATCTGACTGTTATAATCGAGGTGAATCAATACTATAATCTTGAAAGGATAACAGGATTTCGGACATTTGCCATTGTTATATGTTACAAAAGGTATAATACAACGTTTCAAAGATTGAAATCTATCCTCTTCGTCAGGTGGGGGAGGTATTTATACACACAAAAATAAAGAACAGATTGAACTAAAGGCGGGAAAGAAAAGGGTTCCAACATATTCCAAATGGATATTGGATGGATGGAAATGCTTGAAGTCCAGTCCAGGCATTATCAATGTACAGAATGCAAGTACGAGTACGAGAATCACACATCACACCCAATAATTAGATTATTAAAATATAAATCACAATATGCAAACATGTGCAATTTATGTGCAAATCTGACCATCAAAGTACTTACAATTTGAAATGTAAAGTATTTGAAGCGGTTAACTAAAGCAGGTTTGGTTTGAGGGTACTGCAATTGTGGATCGATTAAAATGTGGTATGAAATAAAAATTGCAATATGATATTTCTTATATATTTTTTATTGGTGTGTTCTTTTTCATTTAGGAACACTTGAAACCATCTTTTGAAAATGTAATAAAATAATTATTTTTATACAAAAAAGCATTCGCGTTTGAATTTATAACCATCGTAAAAACAGTATTGATTTGAAATTAATAGTAGAAGTAAAAACTACTGAAAAGATTGAAACTTAAAATCTTCACTGGAACACTTCATAACTCCATCCAGGGACTTAAGGACTACTAGAAATACAGTACTCTAAATTAGGACCTTAGTTATATTTAAAACAAAAATACATTTACTACTCCAGCTATGGTTAAGGTTGAGTTTGGAACAATTATGTTGATCAGTTGTCAACAAGTTGTTATTTATTTCTCTTTTCCTGTTAGATTATCAGATAAGTGTTTTTATTAATACAATTAAACTTTTCTAACTTTAACTTCCAATTTAGCCTGTACTAACTTTTGCTGGTCAGACTGTATTATTATTGGTATCATGATTTCATTTACAGTAAATAATAATAACCCCAAATATTGTTTTACATTTTTAGTGTAGTTTTATCAGTATTACCAACCTAACTTTTAATGGAAGAAAAGTTCCCACGGCTGACGCCTTGAGTCACTTAAGTTTGGGCGATGGTCTAAAGTTACTCGAATTTGAAACAGTACGTTTTAAATAAAACCAGAGAAAGTCATTGCTTTGGCTGAAGATTGGGATTCCTATTGAGTAATTTTGATACTCGACTGATTTTAAAATAATTTTTATGAATTAAATTTTGAGCCTTTTTAATATTAAACATACAATACATATCTTTGTGTTCAAACAAATATTTGTTTTTGTCTAAGCGTTAATGAAGTCTATTACTCTTAGGGCTGAAAAATTCATTTTCCGGTTTGCTTTTCTGTCTGCACGATATTTCGTAAACGAACTGACCCCAGACTTGAAAAATTGCTCGAAGTTCAACATAAGCAACGCGAGTTAAATTATGGTGCATGTCACTATGTGAGACTTGACTGAGCGTAAACGAATATTTTTACAGTGGTCTTATGGGTAACCACAATGCCAACGAGAAAATATCATATTAAATAAAGTAGTAGAATCATATATTATTAGATTTTATTTTGTGTCAACTTGTATACATAGAGTAAAAAGAAGAAAAGCAGAGTGGAAGTTTAATGTTACAAGTTCGTACAAGATAAGATTCCAGCTCATTCTTGCGTGTAGTACCCTCCTGAGCTCACTGGAACCTTAATTAATTAATCATTGCTGTGAAAAACAACTTAATGAACAAAAATGTGAATGTATCATGTGGCAAGATGTCTCGAGAAAGATCTCATCTACGGATTTAAAATGTTGTGTAACTTCTTATCTACAAAGTCTAGAACGAGTTCTATGATGATATATGTCAAGAGTTTTCTACACGTAGCTTAGTCGCTCCATCTTGCACAGGGATCATGCTAAAAACATCATAGTAAACTCAATTGTGCACATGATGAGACAATTGTGAGTTCTTCTTTCACCTGGATTACACTGTATTGTTGGTGCTAGTCGCGTACCACTTTTGTTATTGAGGAATATCGATAGGTCTTAGTTAGAAACAACAATAAAAAGTACAAACCTCGAGTAGTAAAATAAAATAATAATATTTTATTATTTCCTAAACGTAATTAAATTGTACTCACTATTACTGTTATGTTTTCTCCGATATTGTTTCGACTAATATTATGTTAGACACGTACAAAATTAGATGCTTATCAAAAACGTGTTTTATGGTCGACGTACCTGTAAGAATAAAATAATGAACTTTCACCCCTTTGGTGGTGAACTTCTGATATATCGGATCTGATATATGGTTAACAATAAACCCATTTAATGTATTTTATAAAATATTTTAATCAAGGTTAACAAAAAACTGTTAAGTCTACAACCAATGCAAAGTCAATGCAATGATGAATTAATTAAAGCAGAGTGGATGCTATCTGACGGAAAAATATTCTTAAAATCTCCCGTGGTCCAAGACCTCATACGACTAACAAGTCTACGTGGAACAAAATTCTGTGGAAAATAAATTTTAAAAAAAATTTATCTTAGTCTAGACAACAAATATTCCACCTTAAGCCCACCCTGAGTCTCGTGGCCGACAACGGCAAAAAACCTTAATTATTAGAAAATGAGAACAAAATTATTCTCATTTGACTCAACAGTAGTCATTAATTTCGATCAAATAGAGAAACGGCAGAAATTGTAGACCATATTATGATCGAAACTACACTGGTGTGAAACTTATTACATTATTGGTTTCAAGCAAGTAGTTCATTACAGAAATGCAGAGTAAATTTGACATTATGCAGAAATGTACCTTTTCTCAAATATTAAAAATAATGAAGTAATCAATATTGGCCTCATTCTATAAAGGTTAATATTTCAATTCTTTAGGATTAGGATAGCTTTACTAATCTTAAGCTCAAAAACATATTGTTTGACTAGTGAGGAAGACAAAACCGAATCAGTTGTAATACTCAAGTTAATGCATGTAATAGTTTGTCTAAAACTGTAACCAAAAAGAATTATCCATATTTTCACGCTCATATCTTCAAGTGGATTCCCATGTTTAGTATCCATAAATTCTAGGTAAAAAAGCGGAGAATGTACCTTGTAATTCTTAACATATAGCCATTTTTCCGAACCTGTTATTCTCTATAATACAGCGTAATTTTCTTGAAATGTTTTGCATTTCGGATGGTCCCCAAAAGGTAAAATTTTTTACTAATGTTATAACTCGTTTTTTTGTAGAGCATGCAATAATAATAGTAAAACCCCACACACGGCTGTCAAACTTATAATTTTAAATATTAGTAGCATTTGATATATACCACGGGGAGGGGGGGGGGTGCTCGCGTACTCCAGCTTGACTGGGAGGTACAAACATTGGTAGTGGTAACCTTCGCCCCATTAGATAATCTTAGATACGCCTATGCATATGTAAATTTTGTTAAAGTTGACGTTACATATTATACAGTATAAATTTACCACAACCTTTATAACAATACTATACAAACATACAGAAGATAGTACTGTCAGTTGGATTTTGAGCATTTGGAGTCTTAACATCTAATATGCAAGAATTACATAATAATAATAATATGTAATTGATATTGTCACATAATAGTAATATGTGTATGATAGTAACATTGATTTCAAATTCTTTTTTTTAAATAAACATTTGTTCAACACGCAGTTTAGTTTGACTCCTCTCTAGCGGAGTTTATTTACAAAGAAGCTAAGTGTGTGAGTATACAATACATACATACTAATATAACAAACAAAAAATACTTTGTTATAATCCTTTAATATTTCGACATAATGTTGTTTTTAAAAAGGATATAAAATATTCAGTATATAAATAAAGAATAAAAGTAAACACATATTACATTTTTAGTACAAGCTGAATTATTCTAATGTAAATTTAAATTCATATTTATATATTTTGTACATTTTAAAATCCTTGGTACCTATGCGTCTGAAGAGATACAAAAACAGTCGCCAACGAAGAACGAAGAAGCTGAAAACTAAAGCCTCCGCACCGTTTTGACATCAAAGACAACCAGACTACAAAAAGTAGTGCAATCTAAGTGAAGAGGTATTCTCATTCTCATTGTCCAATCAGGTGCGCAATTGAGTGCACTACGATGATGATCCCAAAGCACGGTGGAGCAACCGAGTCTTCTACACATAAGCTATGGTGGAAAGGGTTGATTCAATGCGAACGTTGAGTGTACCTCCAGTTCACCTTCCTCTTACGTGCAGCATCTGAAATCTGATGCTGTTGCTTACTTGACTCCTGAAATCTGAAGTTATGTTCTTCTAAAGGGATCCAAAAACAGTCAGCAACGAAGTGTGAAGAAGCTTAAAAAACGAAACCCCTCGCATCGTTTCGATATGCGAGACATCCTAGATACACTACATTTTCTTTGGTATATTGTAGGAAACTTTTAGAAGTGGCCTTAAATATTAAAATTAAAAATTAAGAAATGTGTGTTCTACTCAAGTTAAAAATGAAATTAAACCAATAATTTTGTCATATTTTGAAGCGTACATTCAGATAAAATGCGTATACAGACTACACATTTTATTTTAGATTGTCTAAACTATTTTAAGCAGATCATCTCTTATTTAAACCAAAAGGTAATTATGTCTTATTTTCTAATTAATAAGCTACTAGTACTTTTCAAATCTATTTTAAAAAGTAACAATAATTAAATATATCGTTATGAGTCAATGCGTGTTGTGAAACCAATTTGTCGTCTTGCCTGTTGGATAAAGAACGATGGATATCCATTCTAACATGTAAGGGATTTGTGGTTAAACCAATATAGTCCTTGGGACAAAATGTGCAAGACAACAGAAATTACGTTCATTGATTTACAGTTAATGTTATTTGAAATTGGATGTTTTATCAGTTGTGCTACTGGTAAAAATTTTAGGATGATTTATAATTTTGCATGTAGCATAACACTTGTCTTCGCAAGAACGGCAACCTAAAAAGTTTCATAAGGATCTAAATTTGAAATTTGGTTAGTGAATAATTAGGTATTACCAGAAAGTTGGGCTTTGTTAAAAATTATTCTAAGGGGTTTTGAAAATAAATTGTATGCCAAGAGATACGGTAATTTTTTAATACACTGTTAATTTTATGTAGCTCCGGAATAAAAGTTTGAATCATCTGAATAATTTTCTTGGAGACGCTGTTGCTGTTATTATTTTTAGACTTACGATTTTTTGCTATTTTTAGACTTGATTTTCCAATAATATGTGTAGGGTATTTCCTAATAATAAACGTTTTAGTTAACGTTTCAATGTATTATGGTAATCCTCAGTTGTATGAACATAACTGTTTTGCTCTCATTGATAGGCTTTTTGGTATGACTTTTTAATGTCAACAGGATGCTAACTGTTATAGTGTACGTAATAACACTTTTTGAAAAAGACATTATGTCGAAATATTAAGGATTTCAACGACAAGCCATTATAATTAATACGACAAAACAATACATTCATATGTCTAACTGCAACATATCCAACATAGGACCCTTAATCGATATTACAGCAATAAATGAGCTACAGACTCTGTAACAGTTATCTCAGTAGGTGGGTTAAAAACTGGGAACTAAGTGGATTAAACTATATAAACGAAATCTTTCCTTTCTTTAATATAACAAGCTTCTGTGGATTTTTACATATATATATACACGCAGACACCACAATCGCAGTTGTCTAAAAATAAAAACAACGTAAGTAGTCATGAATCGTATTAACTTATTTTTCTTACCTGATAACTTAACATTAAAAATGAAACACATTCATGAAATCAAGAACATGGTGACTTGTCTGTCACTACTCTCGGTGTACTGCCAAACTCAATTTTTTTATTTTAATAATTTGTCTGAAAATACTAATACTATTTGACATTGAAATAGAAATGACATGCACATATTGTTTCACGAGGAAACTGCCCTAATAATACTCCATCTTCATTTTTGTAAGGAGAAATACGTTTTTTGGTCTTTTTATTTTGACTTGAATGGATATACCTATCTCATTGTGTTTTTTAATTACGTATTTGAAAGTGAAACAAAAATACATAAGTACATAAATAACGAATGTATAAATACATTCAAAATTGACCTTAAAAGTTACGGTACGGTTGTGATTAGAAAGTGTGTCATTTATAAGCATGTACGTATGTATAAATAAATAAATATATATAATATAATAATATATATATATATATATAATATAAATATGCATTGTTACATCTGTTTTATTAATTATTTGAAAATAGTTTATTGACTGTATGAAGTATAACCTATAACAGTCCAAATAACAGCTGATTTTCAATTTTCATTCATAAGAGAGAAATCGTCTGCAAGGCATAGTAAATGATGCCAATCGCGCCTAGGTCAGGATGAGTGGAATGTTATTAGTTGTTAACCTCAAATGTGTCATCATTTAAACAGAGGTTGTAGTTTGAGTGCATTGTGATTTGGTTAACAATTTACGAAGAATCAATTTTTAGCGTTTGTTTGGCCTACTGTGAGTCCAATAAAGTAATTTTGTACTTTACTGTGTTATGACAAAATTGGTAAGTGGGGAACATAATTTTATAGGAAGAGCCTACTTTATTTACTATAAATAATAAAATCATTAAACACAGTCCACATGACTAACATTCTTATTTTTGGTCTGTTCAATCATAGAACTTTTGTAATATTGTAGTGATTACAACTATTATATTTTTATCCAAATTAGGGGTAGGGTCCAATAAGCGGACCCGGTTTTTTATATCGAAATTGGCAAACGATATTACTTGATTATAACCATCGATATAATCAATCGATACTGATGAATTATTTTTAACAACTTAAATAATCTATATGAACAGCTGTAAACACTTTCAAATAATACAATTAAGGTAATATTTTAAATTTCACGTAACATTGTGTATTAAAATGGCCGTCAATCTTAGGAAGCTTCACGAAATTGCTTTAAAAGACGACAAAATATGTTTTTTATGGCTTCAGGATGTTGGGTTAGTACCTAAGAATCCATTATGTGATATTTGTGGAAAGGTAACAAATGTAACTGTCAGAGGAGCTAACATGGTCGTCTTCAGATGCAAAAAAAGAAGGTAATGGTGGACACAAACTTTAGTAAAAACGTTTTCGTTCTATTTCATTTAGTTAAAGTTATTAGTTTCCCTGATTTTTGTTATGTTCATTTATTTGTTATCATTAAATTCACATTTTAATTTAAACATATGATTGTTATTACTTTTATATCGATTGATAGTCTATGATTCGATATGCGAATATTAGGTATCGATGATTATATTCTTCGATATAAAAAACCGGGTCCGCTTATTGGACCGTACCCCAAATTAGATTCAAATTCTTTGGTTATAAATTAGGAAAAAATTAACCTTGAATCAGTTTCTTCTTCACATGAACCTTATATAATGGAAAAGGATTTAGTGATTCAAAAGCTATTTAGTTCAACTATTTGTTGCACTTCAGTTTTTAAATTAAAATCTTTTTACATCCTTTGTTTACAATTATAACAATTGATTTTATTATATTCTTAAGGGTACTTATTTATTAATTTTATTTCTTTAAATTATACTTATATTCTTATAGCCTACATTTTAATCGATTTGACGCATGCCATATACAGTATTGTAATTGTCTACGGTAATCAAGCTACTATTATTATAATTCAAGTCTAGATAAACAATACTTATGATTGCTTGATCAAGATAAAAAAGTATTTCCAGTTTCCGAACAGTCAACCACTAATGCCCCCCGCCATCGGTCTGGGTTACAGCATGGTGCTATCCCGCACTGATAGTGGTTAAAAAAATAATCCCTCAAGAAGTGCCTATCGCGTAACATAATAAAATTCTAGAGGGTCTAGTCACAAATGCCTTAGAAAACTATAAAATATCTTAAACTCTTTTATATAGATGTATTATGTAGGAAAGCCTGGCAGACCAGTTGTAAATCCTTTATAGCAATAAGATGTTTCATAGTTTCACTTATTACACTATAAAACTGATTCTCAGTAGTTGTGAACAATATGGTGTAGGTTTAATGTATGAAATTGTTTTTGATCGTTAATTGTCTATAGACAAAGTCTTTAGTCTGCAATCTGATGTCTCCGTCATGTGGATTTAAGTAAACTAATAACCTAGGCCCTAATACGTAACTACAGTCTAGGTTAAAATAAATAAGAAAGTGTGACACGCATAAGTTAGGATTTACTACAAACATATTATGTTAACTCCTTAACATATTATGTTATTATGTTAAATCCCTTGGAGTATGTTAAATCCATACACTCTGTCTCTAAGAGATGCTCTTAATAAACAAAAAATAATTAAAATTGATTAAAGATTACTGTTTGTACTTAATAATCAAACCACTGTAAGGAATGCTAAATTGTTGGTATTTACTATAGACAGGAAACTCATGGAATGACCACATTGAAGAACTTTGTGAACGTTGTCTAGAGTTATTTTCTTATTGAGAAAAACCTCAAGGCCTCAGGAGCTGCTTACCTTGTGAATATTTTAGGATGTTTTGAAGTATGCTTTATTATAGTTTATTACTTTATTACTATATTGAACATATTTCTAAATGGATAGAATAAGTCTGCTTGTGCTTCAGAAGAAAATCATAAGGCACACTACTTTTCTTCTCAGAATGAGCATTGGTGTTTTCATTAGAGAACACATTTTTCACAGTAGTGTCCTTAAATACATTTAAGTATATATAGTATAAGAATGTCTAAATTTAAATATATATATATATATTCAAATTTTGAATATTTTGTCTTTACTGAGCAAAATTTTACTTAACTTGTGATTAAATAAGTATGTGCATAGTCTTACTACTATGGCAAACAATAATATTCATATACCATATATTAAATTAAGTAGGTCTAGGTCGATGAATCAATGGGGATAATTTTTATTTAAATATCTATTTACTGTTATAAATGAGTAATTCTATTCAGTACATAGTAAGACATAGTTACAGTATATTGTGAACCTAACATTTTTACATTGGCCGTCATTCATTCAGTAATACAAATTGATACAAGATGCCAACAAATTCTGACAACAAAATTCCTGCTGAGATTATATATACATTATAGTTTAATGATAAATAAATAAAGTAATCGCGAACAGATATGAATGAATAACTATTTCAATTAAGGTTTTAAAAGAAGTTAAAAATATAGTTTAAATTCCACTACTGAAGGAGACAGCCAGTGTGAACCGTGTCTAGCGCCTGTGCATAAGCAACTGTTCCCTCTCAACTCCACGCTAGAGCATGTGATATATTCAGTGCCAAAGGGTTCTTTTGTTTTTTAATTCACTCATATTTTACAAAAGAATACTTAACTTTTTATCAAAACAGGCCACTATTTTTATAGAGGTAGAGACATGCGAGTGAGTTTCGGTGACAGGACAGTAGACATACTGGGCAAAAGCGTCGGTTTGTTTACTGACTGTACATCGTCACGCCGTGAGAGGGGTGCTCGTGGATGGTGGGGTATGGTGCTGCAGACACAAATACTCCCAACTCCACGGTTCATGCTGGCTGGCTTCGTCAGCATTATTTTCTTCTGTCCCTCATCCCTGTGCACTTGTTCCCCTCTTTCCCATAGCACTGATCATAGTATAGAGTTATCTATACCAAATGGTTATGGCAATGATAGTTTTGTAATTAATTGATCCGTAATTGCTCAGTATATTCACCCATGATTACATAATAAATCAGATCATTTATATTTTCTTTATGAGAATATCTATGGTATTTCATATTTCAACTTAAGTGAACAGGATAATCGCCAGCCATTACCGCTTCAGATGCTGCACAGACCAAGTTAAAAATGTTTATCTTCATAATATGAAATATGTAAAAATCTTACTCTAACTAAAATTGATGTGACTGTAATTGAAGTATTTCTTTCTTGCTTTGAATTCAATATATATAATTGTTGCCAATATGTACATGTTTTTGTTTGAACATGCAATGCTAATATTAATAATTTCCCTGAAGATCTGGTAATTTGTTTTGTGTTTCAGCAATGTGGCCTGTAAGACGATTGGTAAAGTATGGCCTTGTTGGAAGTGTGCTTGTTGGTGGAGTCACTTCGCTGCATGCAAACCAATATAATATTGATTCAATAGGTGTTGTGCGGCTGGGTAGATCAGCATTTACTGTAAGTTGTCTGTTAATACAATCAACACTAGTTAAAGTACTGAATATAGCCAAAAATATGTAACATGGAATAGAAGACATACTGGCAATTATAATTTGCATGTAACTTTAAACTTACATCTAGTTAAGTCATAATCAATATAGCTAATATTCAGTAGTAAAATTGTAGATTTTTATTTTAACACTAGTTTTATCATAAGCATGTTTATATTTTTGTGAAAAATTTGAACTTAAAAAGAAATGCAGATTTTCATTTCCTATTTTTATTTCAGGTATTTAAAATAGGGATGCACTATAAGATGGAACTGTATGGAAAAAATCTCGATCCCAATTCAGAAGAATACAAGGCACAGCGTTCAAAAGTAAGATGGTAAAATAGAAAATGCTAAACATTCTTCCAAATTAATAACTTAGAAACTGTGTAACTCTGCTTTCATAAAACCTAGAGACAAACTTAGATATATGTTTTAGAAATAGATTCACATATATGTCAAAGTGTTAACTGTTTTTAAGGAGTACAGAAATCAAAACTCGCTTTCCAAAAACATTACCCAAATTCATGCAAATTAGTCCATTTGATTTCATTGTCAAGATAAAAATGTTTATATAACCATTTTTAATGGTTTTTATTGTCTGTTTTGTTTCTTTGATAATGAAAAATATTTTACTGTTGGAGAATATAGTGTGACACATTGAGAGTAAAAGGACACAATAACAAGGAGTGTACATCAAGATGGCACTGCAACATCAGAGGTCTAGACTGTACTATATTTGGCTATAATTCTAGTTGATAACAAGTTCATAAAAAGCAGTGGAGGCACTTCTTGTGAACCAATAAGGGAGTGTCCATTAAGTTATGGCAGCACATCAGAGCTCTAGACTACTCCTCTAGATTTGACTGTAATCCTAATCGTTTACAAGTTCACAGACAGGTGGCGGAGTAGTTTCTGCTTATCTAACGAGGAAGTGTACATCAAGGTGTAACAGCACATCGGAGCCCTGGACTACCCATAAAAACTGGACTGGTTATAATTTCAGTTATTTACAGGTACACAGAGAAGCGGCGGAGGCACTGCTGGATCTTTGCCGAACCAACAAGGGAGTGTACATCAAGGTGCGACAGCATATCAGAGCTCTGGACTACCCATAAAAACTGGACTGGTTATAATTCCAGTTGTTTACAGGTACACAGAGAAGCGGCGGAGGCACTGCTGGATCTTTGCCGAACCAACAAGGGAGTGTACATCAAGGTGGGACAGCATATCAGAGCTCTGGACTACCCATAAAAACTGGACTGGTTATAATTCCAGTTGTTTACAGGTACACAGAGAAGCGGCAGAGGCATTGCTGGATCTTTGCCGAACTAACAAGGGAGTGTACATCAAGGTGGGACAGCACATCGGAGCTCTGGACTATCTAGTGCCGAAGGAGTATGTGGAGACCATGAAGGTGTTACACAGCCATGCCCCCACCTCATCCTTGAGCGATATACACAGAGTACTGCAGGAGGACCTCAAGTTGAATGTAACTGCCATGGGTACTCTATACTTGCTATACTTTGTTCATCCCTATTTGTGACCATTTAAAAAAACTTTTTTTGTAGAAAATGTACGTAGCAATCTATTATCTTTATATGTGAATTAAAAACAAATAGCGTAAAATGTACATTAATTGACTAATACCAGTATGTCTGGCGTACTAGGACTGGCTTTGGGGGTCTGATAGAAGTGGGGGTGGGAATGTTCAGAATAAATCCTAATTCAAATAAATTTGATTGGCCTAAATGAAAGTAAAACATTTAATTATTGTGTTTCAAACAAGTTGGATTGCTGTTATATATATGTATTTAAAAAATGTTTTAGGGCTTTTGTGGGATTCTATCACCCTTATCCCCCCTTAGTTACACCATAGAGCAAAATTATATACTCTAACCCACACCAAACTATATTTAATTCACAAATGTGGCAAGCAGTATCACATTGAAAAATAATTATGAATGAAATGAAATTTAATAAGTCAGATCAGAATAATGTTGTGTTCTTAGCAAAACAAACACATAATAAAGTTTTATTATACAACCAAAGTTACCCGTGTAAAATTAATTTGCATTTAACTCCATTCTTATTATAAAAACCAAATGTTGGGTACCACTGTAAGACTAGAGGTAAGGATGTGACCAAGATGCTTTTAGGCCAAGTCTACTAGTCATGTCACAAAACTTACGCTTGATGCACCACTAATTTTAGTCTTGTCATGCATTAGGCATTAAGCATTAAGCATTAGTTTTATCACATTTTAGTAGTTATCAAACAATAACAGTATCTGTAATCTAAATCACTGATTGAGTCATTTTAACCCAATAATATCAATTTGTTCTGTATCTCTTATCATAAACTCATTTGACACATTTAGGCACTATATTATTATTTTATATGCCTAATTTATTTGATAATGGAACATTCCATAAATATGTCCTTAACATGAGGATGCAACACTAAAAATGTATAAAATAATATTTGATCTCTGCCATCTTAGGATTTGCTTGGACTTTTGGATGTTGTCAGGAATTTAAACAGGCTATTCACCAATATCTATTTATGTCTCTAACATTAAAAGTATCACCTATATATATATCCAGAATCTTCATCCATATTTGTATAAAATAAAGTATAACTATGTAACTTGCCTTTACTATGTAATATTAAGGGTTAATTTATTAAATTAAATATTAAAAATTGCAGGGAATACTGTGTGTACTTGAATAACTTTGTACTGTGTAACGTGTATATCTGAATAAGTACCCTACTCAAAATCACCAGATAAATATAGTGGAATATGACTTAGTCAATGATTTAGTAGATAGTCTTTGATAAGGGCAATTTATTTATCCACTGGTAGTTGAATGAACAATATAGTTTGTTGTATGTGGTCATAGTGTTACAACAGGCATTTATCGATTGAGAACAATTAATTGTATTTGTATCTGTCTGTCTCCATAATATCTTGTAAATGCAATGACCTGTGACTTTAAATGTTCATGAAGCTTTAGTTTAAATTGGCAATTTCGAGTTTGGTGATGGTGCTTGTCATTAAATGATGAGGAGATTGATGGGGAACCCCTGGGAGCTGCATCACTGGCGCAGGTACACAGAGCTCTGCTCAGGGATGGGACAGTGGTAGTAGTCCTGGTACAACTGATGTAATGAGGTCACTGACATTATGATGTTCATTTTCACAGCCACTGTCAGTGTTTGAGGAGATTGATGGGGAACCCCTGGGAGCTGCATCACTGGAGCAGGTACACAGAGCTCTGCTCAGGGATGGGACAGTGGTAGTAGTCCTGGTACAGCTGATGTAATGAGGTCACTGACATTATGATGTTCATTTTCACAGCCACTGTCAGTGTTTGAGGAGATTGATGGGGAACCCCTGGGAGCTGCATCACTGGCGCAGGTACACAGAGCTCTGCTCAGGGATGGGACAGTGGTAGTAGTCCAGGTACAACTGATGTAATGACGTGACTGACAGTATGATGTTCATTTTCACAGCCACTGTCAGTGTTTGAGGAGATTGATGGGGAACCGCTGGGAGCCGCATCACTGGCACAGGTACACAGAGCTCGGTTGAAGGATGGGACAATAGTAGCAGTTAAGGTACAACATCCGTATGTGCAGGGCAACTCTCTAGTGGACATGAAGACAATGGAGGTACAGTACCAGTGCTAATTACTTGAGTTGCTACTCACCTGCCTGTTAATAGGTTACGGTACCAGACATTATTATTATTTGTTGTGAATATACCTGTAGGCCACTGACTTTAACAGTTTGTTAAGTTAGGAAGCCAGTGGTCATGAATAAAGATAAATTTTGTTTGATTTTAATTGTATTTAGAATGCAATATAATAAAGTTATGAAGATAGGTCACGTGTTTTATTTTAAAATTCAAATCAGCATTTTAAATTTTAAGGCAATTCAACCATTACTTAAATGACAATAACTTATATTGAATACTCATTGCCAACAGTATTTATAAATCGTTCATACAGAATAACCTGACAAATTATTAATCACAGATATATGAAACTTGCCCGGGTTTGAAACTTGTTTCTTCCTCTTTAAGTGCAAATAAAAACCATTTAGTTTTAAAATAATACGCAGATAAATGATTAATTATATGCTTTTTGCATTAAATTACAAATATTTTACCAAAACACACTCTTCTACAAAATGAAACTTGGTTCTTTGCACATTGATAATTTGATTATTATTAAGTGTAAATTGTATGAACTATTTAAATTCATAGAATAAACACTTAGAGACATAGAAAACACTTAAGATAAATAAATACACAATTAAATGATCACATCAGAATCCTACACATTTGCAGCTAATGATAGTTTCATATGTTTTTGATACTTTACATTCAGTTTGGAGAGCTATATTTAGTTAAAATATAACTGAAGATAGTCAGATATGCTATATACTACTGTTGAAACAACAATTTAAGTGACTAATGCTCTGAATAGAATGAAAATAATAGATAATGTTTTCACCTCCATTTCATTCGTAATGAAACACAGTAAATTCATGACAGAACTCATAGAAATTGATTATAAAGCAATCCATTTTTATATTTTTATAGAATGTTTAGTGTAACTGTTCCATGGATGTTGTAAACTTGTTGAAACTTTAAATAAAGAATTGTTTGAACAGCTCTTCTGTTAGAATTATATAGGCTGTTAGACTTTTTTAAAGTAGGCAGCGATTCCTATATGCTTTAATCATTAACCTTACTGTAGTAGACTTAAAGTGAATAAAGTTAAATTTTTGAAGTACCTACATTTTAAAAGTAAACTAATATTAACTTTGAATGTTAATGATGAAATATATAGAACACACTGCACAACTTTTCCCAGTTTCTAAATTAATGTAGTCTATGATACCGGACGTTCTCTAATTTATCTATTTCCCAAGTGATTATTTAAAACAAGTCCAAGATAAAAATTACTCTTATTGAAAAATGTGGAGATAACTCAAGACAAAATGTGTTAGTTACGTATAACCTATGTTAGTTATGTCTCATTATCTAAATAACGAGCTAAGGATTTTATCTTTGTTTTGTGATGTAAACTACTTTATAAGAAAATCATTGTAATAATAAATGGTTTACGTTATACAAATGTTAAAGCATTTATAATAAAAATGTGTATATTAGCAAAATATTACTAGAAGTGTAAATAAAATCGTTATAACCAGATACGTTAGAATCAAAATCAACTCAATATTACAGTGAAAATCAAAAGCAGCATAAAAATCAGGGTTTTTTTAAGTAATGAATCCTTCGCTTTCAAATGAAACATATGTAATTCATCCTGAACTGGATTGAAAATTATGTAATCCTCATGCTAAACATTAAAAAATATAATCCCTCATCGTCAGACAATTCATTATGGTCACAGTCAAAAGTTCAAGAAAAAAGTAATCATTCTCAATAAATAACTAACATAGGCTATTTATAAACATTATTAGAACGGAAACTAACTTGATCCATCATTGAAGGCTTGGAGCAATTGGAAAAAATATTTCCAAATTTTTGTATTTGCATATTTACACCATATATTTGCATATTTATTTTTAGTATTATTTGTAACAAAAATAGTAATCTCAATATTTACTTATAGATTCACCTGTCAATGAATCTTTGGTTTCAAAAGGTCTTGTCCGAATATTGGAAAAGTGTTGTTTTACTAATTACTAGTTTTAATCCATCATGGTTTGATTGAAAATGTTTGTAGTTTCAATATTTTGATCCTAAGAATGGTAACGTCAATTAAATACACTTTAGAGTTAATGACTCTATTGATTGTTGCCATACTAGTCTACAATTCAAGATTTTATTTTTTAACCTATTAAGAAACCTCTTAGTGTCTTCATTGCAAATAACTATCTTTTGTATGTCAAAGTTTCAATTTTTTACATAGAAATTACGGTTTTCACGTATTAAATTCTATAATTGAAAATTTTAATAGTATTAGCCAAGAGAATACAGTGGGTTGTAGTTCAGTTAGAAAATAACATACTTTAAAATTGTGGGGATATTTTATTCACAGTCAATGACAGATCTTAGCCAATGAATTTTCACTCAGTATTTTGTAAATAACATATTACTCTATATAAGCTACTATATTCTCTATATTTAAGCTACTGTATCTCGTCTTTTATCCCTTGTTACTATTATTATTATTAAAGTAAACGGTGAGCGTGTTAGTCATTTATAATCGTTAACACACACGAAGCACAGAGTGACACGGCCTGACACTTGAAAAATAACGCTTTAATAACCATAACCTCAAAAACACTAACCGCTGGCTGTAAAAATATCAGAAAACATTGTTATTGCATGATTTTGCATGCCCATAGTACACGTAGATTCAAACATTTTTCTACTATCTTAAAAATCACACTATATTCAACTCCCCTCCAACAGTGTTGTGCTATCCCAACTATTCAAAATTATTCATTTTGAAAACTAAATTTTAACCCAATTGATTCAAATATTTTTTTAAAATTAAAGGTTGTCTAATGCTTCTTACAGGTGTTGGTGAAAATTGTTTCGTGGGTGTTTCCAAACTTTAAATTCCAATGGCTTGTTGATGAGACGAAAAGAAACATCCCTTTGGAATTGGATTTCAGGCTAGAAGCTGAAAATATTGAAAAAGTCAGGAGAATGTTTTCCCATTTATCGTGGCTCAAGGTAATCATTTATTTATTAACTTTTATGTATATTTTTTGTTCTCTTATAACAAGAAGCTTATAAATTGCACTTAGTCCTGGTCAACTGGTAAGTATAAACCAGCCAGAAGTGATCCCTGCTGGGTAACTGTTATGTATTAATACGAGAACATATATAAATTATAATAAATTCTTAGTAAACAAGTCATAATCAATCGTGTGGTTGGAGTTGGTGGGGTTTGTTCCCTAACCTCAGAGGTTTTTGCTATCCTCAACAAGGGTATGCTACCCCCTGCATACTTTGACTGGAGAGTCTGGTTCAGAGCTGGCCTCCCCTTCCTCCGGGGAGACATGAATTTGAGAAGTAGTGCCCTAATTGTTCCTCATGGATCTCGATTGGAGACGGCCTCTACTCCCTAACCTTACCCATAGAATATCCTGTCACTCCGGAAGCAGCACAAAGGTTCTTACAGGACTGAGTGCAATTTATAAGTTTCTTGTCCTAAGAGAGAAAAAAATTTGCTTTATCCTGGATTTTTTTCTAAAACAATACCTTTGCAACAATTTTATGTCTGTCTAGTTTTGTTTATCTTGATTTATATTTAAATTGCAGATACCGAAAGTATATCCAGAGCTGAGCACGAAACGAGTGCTAACCATGGAATTTCTAGAGGGAGGTCAAGTAAACGATTTGGATTACATAAAGACGAAGAATATTAATCCTTTTGAAGTATCGGATAAGCTGGGACAACTGTACAGTCACATGATTTTCATTGAGGGGTTTGTCCACAGTGACCCCCATCCAGGAAACATACTTGTGCGACGGGAACCTTCGGGTCAGACTAGTCTAGTGCTGCTAGACCACGGCTTGTACGCGGTGAGTTGCTTTACTGTGTGCTTCCCAGTTAAAATGCCTCGTCTTAATGCTCTAAGTGTGTCTGCATTTGCAACTAAGAATAACAACAACTAAATAACATATGAACAATAACAGGGTCAATAATCAACAAATGTGTCATTGACAAAAAAGAAGACATAATGTACCAGTGTAACAGGTGTGACATTGAACTTTGTCTGGAAACTTAGAGAACTACCATTAGTTCAAGCACCTTGAGCTAAAGTTAGTATAACACTAAAATTTTCTTTTTCAGAAAATGATAACTATTTCATCATATTTCCAATATGTTATACATTTCTCCACATATTTTGTTTGTGAAAGATTTATAAAACTTTTTAAAAAATATCCTCTTATATTCCTTCACTTCCCCCTACTCTCACCAAAACTCACAAATATTAAATATAATAAATTTAGGACTATGATATAATTATATAATGGCTCTTCATAGGTTTCTAATTTTTTAATTTTTATTTATTCATTTTTAATTAGCTCTATGAGGATAATTTGGATCTAAAAACCCTGCCAGGGCAAAGCACACGGTTGAAATAATGCAAAAGTTAATGTGTTAAAAATAGGCTCTTTAACACAATAACATCTCCTATTTTGCTGCTATTGTACATTTAAAATAGGACCTAATACACTATAGAATTAATGGGGTTATATATACACAGTGCATGCATTCTAGTTGTTCTATATAGTCTACCAAACTCTTGCCACTTTAAAAAAAGTGTTGTACAAACTCATTCTATATTCTAGTGCTTAAGCATGAATTAATAAGGGCTATGTTCTTTGCATATCTCCCCTGCTCACTGGATGCATTTTACAGCAACACTTATATGTATGTGTATATACCTCACAACTAATTGTTTCTTTATGTGACTGTTGTAAAGCAGAGTTTTGATAGTGTTTCATAGTTGAAAGAAGTAATACAAGGGTGTTCGGAAAGTAAAGTCTGTTTCATGGTAACTATTTTAGCAGTGAGCGAACAGTGCAATACGCATGCACAATGACTCCCAGCATGCCTTGTGTATGAAATGATGCCATTATCCGTGAAATCATTTAGAATGCTGTTTGCAACGAGGAAAAACAATAAATGGAGCCGCTTAATGCTATACTCTGTAAACTTTTATGTCCAATACTACAGAATAAGCGACACAGCCTATTGACACTTGGAGTTCTCTTGTTGCATGACAATGCCAGACCCAACTCTGCCATCCTAACAAAAAATTTCATCAGATCTTTAGGTTGGGAACAGATTGATCACCTGCCGTACAACCCGGACTTAGTGCCGTAGTTAAAGATTGTTTAAGTGCTCTTTCACACGATCCGGCGAGCGCCGTGCGGCGCGAGCCTGATGCGGCGTTGGGCTATGGGAGTAGATGAGTCTTTCCACACGACATCAGGTGCACAAATTCCCGCCGGACTCCCCTACGCCTGACACGCGGCGTCCACGCCGGACTACTCTGCGAAGGGCTATTGTATCATATTGGGGGTTTCACACGGTCCGGTGCGCGCCGCACGGCCCAACCTCTAGTCTTGGGTTTGCCACTGGAGAGTGAAGACGTACGTATACTTTGGTATTGTTTTTGTTCAACTGTTTTGTTTTTTTTTTTTAAGTAAAAATGAGTGAAATATAAGAGGTAGTGGCAGTCGACTGATGAAGATATTGACATGGAAAAAGTCATAAAGTTCATCATACGATTTGATTGACATACGAAAGTAATGAATTGAATAAAACTTTGAAGGACCCAGAAGTATGTAGATTTTGAAGCAATGGGTGAATCCAATACCGCCTATTTCTTCTTCTTCGCCGTCTCCACAGTAAGTACATGGCTAGCACTTTATTCTTCCGCGGTGTTAACAATTCAATAGTTGAGCATGTACTGTACAGTCAAAACATAGGAGCGCCGCACGGCACGCGCCGGACGAAACCGACCTCGTGTGAAAACATTCAGCTTCCCAGGCGGGCGCCGCACGGCGTGCGCCGGATCGTGTGAAAGAGCTGTAACCTCAAAGGCAGCAGACTCTACGATATCAGCATTCAAAAGCTCATAGAACGTCATGACAAATCTTTAAACAAAAATTAAAACTATATTGAAAAATAAAGAAAGATGTCAGGACTCAAATAAGTCTTTTTTTAAATCTGTTATTTATTTTTTATAAGAAATCTGACTTTACTTTCGGGATGAACCATGTACATTCAATTTGGTAAATATAAATTTACATAGTGCTACTAGAAAATATTTAAAAGAGCCAAGATCAGAATTCGTTGACAAAATAATTGTTAAAGGGCAAGTAAAACAATTTTCTTTTGCATATACTGTATTATTGTACGAGATTTCATCAATTTCACCTATTACTGATAAGGTTACAAAAGAGGAAAAAAATATACAGATTGCTAATGAACCATCCGAATAATGATAAATTAAGAAGGTTTTATGTTAATTTTAGAAACCGACTAAAAACTTAGACATAAAAGCTGCCAAAGAATTTTACTATAGATCTCAGTTTAACAATTCCTCAAATGATATGAAATCTCAATGGAAAGTAGTGAATAATTTGATTGGAGAGCGACAAAATAGAAGGGATATAAATGAAATTTTTGGAGTGAATGGTATGGTCACTGATAGTTTTCAAATAGCTAATGAATTTAATCATCACTTTTTAAGTGTTACACATAAATTACAAACACAAGTAAATAATGATTATCTTGATCTAGTCACTGATTATAACAACACATTCATTCAAAAAATTAACTTAGAATCATTTTTTATGTGTCCAACATCTACTGTTAGAGATCCTACAAATAATTGGCGAGCTTGAAGAACAATAAAGCACCAGGTTTTGATATGATAGGCTCTACAGTTCTTAAATGTATAGCACCTAATATTGTAAATGTTCTAGAATACCTGTATAATTTTAGTTTGTCAAACTGGGGAGTTTCCACTTTTGCTTAAAAAAAGGCAATTGTGACACCAATTTTTAAAAAGGGGGATTGTACACAGCCCAATTGTTTCCGCCCAATATCCCTGTTGTCAGTATTTGCTAAAGTACTTGAGAAGATAGTCAAAAGGCGTTTAGTTGACTTTTTAAATAAACATAACTTTTTCAGTAACAACCAGTTTGGTTTCCGAGAAGGCATGTCTACTGAGGATGCCTTACTTCATTTTATGGAGGCTGTTTATAGTTCAATTAACAATAATAAAAAAAGTTTCTGCATTATTCGTTGACATAACAAAAAGCTTTCGATACCATTAATCATAAAATATTGTTGGAGAAGCTGTGGATAGCGGGTATTAGGGGATTATCACATGACTGGTTTTCCAGCTATCTTTTCTGAGAGGGAGCAAAGGGGTTCGAATTGGCAATACCTTAAGTGATGCAGGTTCTGTTGATTTTGGAGTGCCTCAGGGCTCAGTCTTGGGGCCTATCCCTTTTTTTAATGTACATTAATGATTTGTGCGATGGACGCTTTAAGGGCAAAATCGTTGCTTTTGCGGATGATGCTGCTTTTATTTATGAGAACTTTGACCTTGAGGCTTTGCATAGTGATATGTCAAGAGATTTATATTATTTGAGGGTGTGGTTTGATAAAAATTTCATGATTCTTAGTGAAAAAAACCAAATTTATAATATTTAGTCTAAAAAAATGTTTTAACTTTTAACGTACCATTGAAATTTCATGATTTCGGATGTTTTCATTTACGTTGTAATGATTGTAATTGTTTACAATTAGAACAAGTTAAGAGTATAAAATACTTGGGTTTGGTTATTGATAGCAGTTTAACCTGGAAGGAACATATAAAAAAAAATTGAAAAAATAGTTGTATCTTAGTCTAAGGAGCATGTATTTACTTCAGCAGATGTGTAGGAGTGTTGAAGTGTTGGTTGGGGTTTTACCATGCTCTCGTTGGCTATGGCATTACATGCTGGGGAGGGACCTACTGCTCAACTTTGTATCCCATTATAATTTTTCAAAAAAGGTTCATGAGACTAATCGTGCGTAGAGAAAAATTTGAACATACATGGCCAATTTTCTCAAACCTAAAGATTCTTCCACTGCGTCATTTATACATTTTTAAAGTACTAAAAATCTTTTACATTAGAAGCACCTCATTTTCCGTGGCTCGCCAAACAACCTATAATTTAAGAAAATATCAAGTAGTGTTTGTGCCAAAGTCTCATTTAACAGTACATCAAAAGTTTTATTACTAGTGTGGCACCGCGTTTGTTTAATTTAATAACTCCGAAAATAAACCAATTTTACAAAACTAAAATGAGTTCTTGAAAAAATCTAAAAATTTGGTTGTTTGAGCAACAAAATATAGACAAACTGGTTAAATGTCACAATTTAAATGGGTGTAGAATTTGTGGTAGAATTCTAGTGTAGATTTGTTGTGTAGATTTTATTATTATATTATTTTTTTTTTTTGTTTTTTATTCCCTCTGTAATAATAGTTTATTTTGTTATTGTTGTTTACAGTTACTTTTTTGAAGGGATAAATTTAGTTGTGTAATTTAAAGCACAGAGTTATTAAACAGAGATTATTTTTTGAGTAAAATTAATTTTTTTTTCCTAATACGAGTTGCGTGTCGCTGCTAGCCGATTTTTTTGTTTTAGTTAAGTGATGGAGATCCCAATACTGGTTTTACCTATGGGGTTCCTATTTGTCTTGTCTTAAATACAGTTTTTTTAAGTTATATTATCTTTTATTGAGACTGTTTTTGCATCTTAAAATGAACATATTGTAGTTACTTAATGTAAGAACATTTATTTTGATTTATACTATGTAAATGTATGTATGTATTTTATTATGCATGAAGATGTATATGCAAAATGTATATTCTGTGTTTTTGACAAAATAAAGAATTATTATTATTATTATTATTTTTGAATATATTCCAACCTTAGCTAAGTACATATATTGTGTGGACATATCTATAGCTGAACCGATAATGAGAAAAACCTATCAGTTAAGAAAAAGTTAAGAAATTCTATAACTGTAGAAATTTCGAATCATACTTTATTTTTATAGTAACATTAGTACTTGAAGATGAGCCACTGTTCTGATCCTGCTGCCATAAACTTATTGTAAATAGTTTACATAAACTTGTTTTAGTTTTAAATACTTGACAAAATTGTTCAAAACTAATTCCAACAAGTTTATATCAAAATCTAACACAGTCTAATCAGGTTTTATCAGTCAAAGATGAAGACATCAATTATCAAGTAAGCCTCATCTTCCATATGAAATATGTGGCCACAAATGTTATCTGTCTATAAATGGGCAGATAAGGATAAGCTGAAGTGATCATGATGTTGTGTACATAGCCCCATAGATATGAACAATAGTTAACTAAAAGTAAAATATTTTCAGTCCTTAAATCCATTGATTTATGCTTAGTTTCTGGATATAATTAAAACAAACTCATATATTTAGTTCATGTTCTCAATAACTGCCAAAAAACCTGTAACGACCTCAAAGGGTCAAATAACCTATTTTAAATGTTTTTGTTTGAAATGTACTGTTGGTTGTTCTATATGTGGTTCATCCTAATTTTAGTCATTCATCCTAATTTCCTAATTTTTGTACATCCTAACATCCAGTCATTCTTTTCTGGAGACTTTAAACCAGTTTAAGTCGGTGATAAACATTCATAACCATACTACTTTTTTACAATACACAAATTTCTGTGGCAAATTTACAAGAAACTTTTCACTAAGTTTCACAAGACATTTTACTATGATGTATTGCTGCTGTTTTGAAATACTAATTTTTTTAATAGGCTGCAACCATATGATCCTATATGAAATGATCCTATACGCATTCCTATTAAAGGATTCAATGTTGTCCTTATTTTTATATTTGATCTCTGAAGAAATGACTGTGTTTGTGAGATAATCTATTGTTACAGACACTGACAAATGAGGTGAGATGGGAGTACTCGAAACTGTGGCTCAGTATCTTGAACAAGGATAAAGAGTTGATGAGGCAGCACTGCGACAAGCTAGGGGTTGGAGACTTGTATGCTCTGTTCGCCTGCATGGTCTCTGGGCGTACCTGGGATGCGATAGAGTCTGGCCTCAACAAGACCAAGTTCACTGTCAAAGAGGTCAGTACTTTATATCTCAGGATTGTGAAGTCTGTCTGTATCTCATGTTCAGAATAAGGACATGATTACAAAATTGCGGGGAGACTTGGATAAAATTCATGAAAATGAAGTATGTCTTTATTTTTGAGGTGAAGTTAGAGCTATTTAGCCGTCTATTCCACTCAACCTCAATGCATATTATATAATAAGACCACTTTTACATGATGGAGTTACTTATTTGCCAATATTCACTTATATGGTCACCATTAGGATCTGTAACACCATCAAGTAACTAGGAGGGTTAATTTATGACTGGTTTTGGTCCATGGATGTTTATGAATGGCACATCACTAACCACAAATGTCGAGATATTGGGTTGATTGATAGATCTTGTTTACTGTGGATTATAACTGTTGAAGTAAGTGGACCTTTCTTAGTGTTAAAACACTGTTGCAAACCAAACATGAGTGAGTAACATTCCGTACTTGCTTTGGCTATAAGAGGCTGGGCTAGAGCAAGCCTCTTCTTCCAAATTGATATGACTGAGATATAGTGCCCCCATCCCTCCTCATGGTAGATGTAACATGGAGTCTAGACATGAGGTGGCCCCTAGCCACAACCTTATCCATCCTAAATTCCTTGTCACTCCAGAAACAGCACAAAGTTTTTATTTTATGAATAAGTGCAATGAGAGGCTTTTCCAGATTCTTATTCTAAGTGTAGAAAGCAAAATTTAGTAGGACCTCAGCAAGACAATATTCAATTCACCATTAGAAAGGCATATATTGACTTTTGAATGTGGAATAAATCGGTTATTCTAATTTAAAACTTAGCTACTTCAATAGAAGAGGAGTCATTAATGCAATAATTAGTTTTTTCAGTACAGTGTATTGGCAAGTCTCAGTTACTCTTATCTTGAAATCAAAATAAGACAACTGCCAAATTGTAAATCATACCTCTTTACAAACATATTCTTGAGGTGAAAATAGTACAATAACGGGTTGATACACTTTTTGGAATTGTATCACAATTGTATTGAAATTATCAGAAGTTTACTGGAGGCATGTCAAGTACTGGTGATAAGCAAAACAATTTATAGGTCATTATGTAATCAACTATCAGCAGTTATGATAAGATATGTGAGCATTTAGTATTTTGTAAGAGTTACAATTAAACGAAACAAATGAAAATACAAATCACACCCATAATTGTAGTATTCCAGTATTGTAAGTCAAGTTCTACATACATTTTGTAGAAATGTACAGCAGAAATCTTCATATTAGAATTTCTGGGAGAACGCTTTTTTTCGTGATCAACCATGAACTTCAGACTCTAATGTACTTTTTGTTTGATGGAAACAAGTTGAATATTACAATTTTAATTGGCCATATATACATAGTTCATTTGCATTTTATTGAATTAGTTTGGTGGATGGCTTTTACAATTGAGTGTTTTGGACAAATAAAATCTCAAATAATTCTTGTAACTAATGTCAGGAGGGCAATGTTACAAAGCACAGAGAGCTGTTAGAGATAAGTAACCAGATGGTATGACTGATCATTCTAATTGTCCTGTAAGATGTATAGTGTTTTTAGAAGCAGATGGGAGCACAGTGTTTACAAGGCTTTTGCCTCTGGGCCCGTAAGGATGAAATTCTCTGTTAAATATCAGCTTTAGTCACACAAAATTTTCCTGCCATCTTTTGGTGGTAAAAATTGAATGCAATTAATCATTCTATAGTGACCTACAGAAGTATCTCCAGTTATAGGAACTGTTTATTGTACCTTAAAAACGGATGCTAAGTTTAATATGTTGCACCGCCATGTGCTATTAATTAAGGCCCACTTTGACCACAGTGGTTCAAAAACAATTTTTATTTGTATGTCTTTTTATCTTGTGGGGAATTTAGGATTTCAGTTAAGTCATTAGGATATTAAAAGTTCCTGTAAAATGACTTAAAATACAAAGTCCTGTTATAAGCATTTCAAAACAGTGTTTCTTGGGAGGCCAGAGCAAATTTTAAAAGCTTTGTATTAAAATGTGCATAAGGTTTGGAATTTAAGAAGTTTATTTTACAAATACATGCATTAAGAAACAATAAAGCAACTTGCAGCTAACTAAGAAAATGTCACAATCAATAGCAAACAATTTTATCTCTAAGATATAAAGACACAAAACAATATTCAGTTGTTGTAGTTACCAAAGCCCAATCTACGAGTTTCAAATCTACCAACGAACTCTTTTACGTGACTGATTATCTACACTTTAGGCAATGTCTATGTATGGACAAGATGTCAAGATGATTCAATCTCCTTTGAGTTATTGTTGACTTCAACCATGTCTTTCAATCGATGAAGGCAAGAAAAAGTTATTTCAGCTGTTGCTGACAATGCCAGTAAGACCAACAGTAACTTGAGTACCTTAATGAGTTCAGATAGAAATTTCTTGATTTCCTGAGGTTCATTTTTATGACTGCAGCTAGGTCATGGAAACTTATAACATTCTTATCTTTTGCTAGCTCCGGTAGTATAGAAAGTTGGCTTAAGAGTGTCCAGGTCAGATTCAAAATGGGTACAGATATTCAATCACTCATTTATTCATTCATTTATGTTACTACTTCAGTTTTCCCTTTCACCACATGCATTAGAATATGTTTCATATTCTGGTTTACTTTAACACCAGGATGTTGAAATCTCTAATCTAATAAGTGTTTGACATAAATTTGTCGATAACATCAAAATACTATTTTCTCAGATATGGTTCTGGCCCAGATAATGTTTCAGGTGAGATAGCATCAATTTCTGACTGTTTCATTTGTAATTTAATTAGATAGAATAAAATATGTAACAATTTAATTTGGAAAATTTTATTTTGTTTTCTTGACCACCAATGGTTATTTAACTTTTATTCATAATCCTGTGGCTGTGGAGCTAATCAAGTAATTTTATTTCTAACTTAACTAACTTAAATGTCTGACCGCCCTGACCCTTCCCAAAAATTCAGAGGCATCAGCTGATCCCTCTGACCCCTGATTCCACCGCCCCTGCTCTAGGTCCATGAATAACAGAGTTGAGAATTTATTAAAAGTTTATGTATTAGAACAAAATGGTATAGTAAACTTGCCAATGGACTTAGCTGAGATATTTATAGGATCAATTTTCGTACCAAGTTTCAGCTTATTTGTGCTTTTTCTGTCAGTTATCTTTTCCACAAGTTGTGTTATATAACACAGAAAATAGTATATATGTTTATAAACGTTAGAACAGAGATTAGTTATGGACTCTGGACCTCAGGTAGGATTAAGTTATGTGAAAATTATCCTACGATGAGGATAGTTTGTATACAAAATCTACAAAAAAAAAAACAACATGTCTTTTCGTAATAAGTTTTGCCAAGACATGTGATAACTAATCCAAACATGTGTAACTTAGCTACAGTGGGAAGGGTTGAATAAATGCAAAATGGAGCCAAACTCAACATTCACTAAACTTATGCTTTGTAGCATAAAATACATTTTGGGTTTTCAATATTTACCTGTAGAACAATCACTGCAGACAAGAAAGTCTTAAAATTAGCTACTATTTTGTAAAGATGAAAATAGGATACTTTTGTTGAAGGAGTTATAGGTCAACCGCTATTAAAGAAACCTGTGCAGAAGCAAATTTCTTAGCATTACCGCGCAGGAGGGGCCCCCCTCCGGCGGGGAGTTGGGGTGGGGAGTGGGACCAGCACCTTCTTGTATCTGTTGAATAATCAGCTGTGTGGATCGTATCTCGTTCTCACAGTTTTGTTGACACTGCAGCTACTTTACCTGTTCTATAACTATATATTTTTGTGTGTAGGCATATACAAGTGTCGAAGTCTAAGCGTAAAATATTAATTAAACAGATTAATGTAGCCATAGAAGTATACAGGAAACATTGTTATTTTGAGGTTAGCCGTGCAGTGGCAGTGGCCATTAGAGATGTGTCGTTCAATTCGAACGGGTCAGTCAGGTGAACGAGTGATCCGGATCAGAGTGTTTCAAAAGACCCGTTCACTTTGAAAGTTTTGTTCAATTTTGCCTGACAACTGAATGAATTTGATATTTTTTTCCAAATTAAGTATATGAAATGAAATGAAAATGGTTTATTTTCCCAAAAATAGTACAATAAAACACATATACGAGTACATATACACGTAGTGCAACAAACGTATGCACATACATACAATGTCTGAAGTATCAGAGTGTAACAATACGGTACTTATACGTAGTTTGTTATTTCTTATTATATAAACCTTGTAGTAATTCTATTTAATTCAATTAAAATTTGAAAAAAGAAGAGTAGTATAACTGGGAAGAGCCTACATGGGCCTAGGGCCTGTGCTAGGCTCTGGTCGTGAATATTGGAACTCAAAACTAATAATAGAACAAATGATATTATAAGTAAAAAAATAGTAGTTTTGTAATTTTTGAGATTATTAATTAATGGTTATAGAATGTATTTTTACTCCGGCTGGATGGCAATGACAACAGTGACCACGCAGGCAATTGATAAGTCACATTGATAATGATACGTAACCGAGGATAAATCTAGTTTTGCTGCACTGTCGTATGAAGTATTAGTTATGGTAATTATAGTGAAGGACAAACCGAATAACAATAAATAGTGAGGAAGGGTTAGAAGTTCAGCGATAATAAGGGACAACAAGTCTATATACTTCTTCGCCATCTAACGATAGTAACCAATCCTTCACGCCTTTTTTAAACCAGTAAAGATTAGGTAATTGAAACACATAAGCGAAGTTGTAACTCAAACACACGTTACGGCACAAACAAAACATGAGAAATATAATACAAATTTGTTACGCTGAATGTTTTTTTTAATATAGAAACTGTAATGCCGACTTGATGCGAGTATCGTGTGTTTTGAGTATAAGTTGTCAACGCAAAAAGAGTATGAAAATTAGTGTATAAGTAAATAAGAATTGTTTTGATAAACAAATGTCTTATAGTCATTAGTTTTGCCTCGAAAAAAAGTAATTCTGGAGAATATGTTATACTCTTAAAAAACATTATTTTTATTGTTGTTTTCTGTTTAATATAATGACTCAAGAATAGTTTTGAAAGCAGCACCATAGACTACAATACCAAATGAAAGTTGGGATTGAATAAAAGCAAAATAGGCCACTTTAATTTCCTTATCTGTGAGTACTTCTCGTAATTGTCTGAAGGCAAAAATGTACTTGCGAATTCTATTTTTCACAAAATTAATATGTTTTGACACATTCACATCATGATGTGATTTAAAAAAAAAATATTTGCAGGTATTGAATCGTGTCCAGGAGCAAAATTTCCTCTCAAACTGGATACTTATCGTATAACCTTTTGTAACAGTGCGTAATTTGAAGGTCGAATTAAGCTTATAAGATCGGTCATCGAAAAAAATTTTTATATTTGAGCCATTAGAGTTCGCCAAGTTCTGACCCACATTAGTAAAGAATTCATTAAATTCGTTGGCTACTTCAAGCTTAATTTTGTCATTGAATTATTTGATATTTGGCAAATATTTATTTAGCTGGAAAGAAACTTTGTTAACCTCTCTACCACTCAATTTATTTACAACCCCTCTCCTAAAACATTTTTAAATCCCCATTAGCTCAGTCGAATTTATCAGAATAATAATATTTTTTAGTTGCTTTAAATTTCTGTTTAAAATGTTCCTGTAATTTACATACCGGGGTTTAAGCTCCACATTAAATGGTTGCTTTTCCACCAATTTAATTAATTTATTTCTTTCTCTTATAGCTTGGACTAAATCTGAAGTAATCCAGGTTTTAGCTTTTTTGACCTAGTTTTAAATTTATTCGACTGGCTATTGAAATTGTAATAATATTCTGAAGTTGTAGTGAAAAAACATTTACATTACTGCTGTTAATAATTGATTGCCAATTAGCATTTAAAAGGTTATTATGTGGTAACACATGGTCGATATAGGTGCGATGTGCAGGGTCAATCTGAGAGGAGGCGTTCTGTGCAGTAGTGTGCGTAATATCATTTTAATGAATCGTTAAAACTTATAGTCAGCCTGGGTATTATGAAAAGTGGTGGGAACTTAATCGGTTAAATGTATAAAATGTGGTATGTATAAAAAATAAATTATTTTCGACGAGCATGTGTCTGTTTGATGTTTAGTAATCTATTGAAATAACCTTATGATAAATCAAAGGCATATCAATCAACCATGTCCATTGTTCATAAGTATTAACATTTAAAATATTTAGTAATGTATATAGTTACATACAATTAATTATTTTTTTTAATCAGTTTTAATCCATTTATTATATAATCCATAATTTTTTTGTTATATATTTATCCATTTACTGTAAGATATGTTGTTTCTTCCTATATTTTGACCACTTTTTTGCAAGCGGGTCCTTTCGTTCACTTGGTCATTCCGTTCAGTCGTTCATTTTGTTAAACACGATGATAACATGCTCTAGCGGGAAGGCTTAGTAACTCTGTACTGACCGGTTCAACTGAACGGGTCGCAGCAGTGAACGATACCGACTGAGCCGGATTAGTCAGCTGATCAAATAGAGAGGCGGTGGAGGAGTATTTACCCCACCCTGCGTGAACTCAAATCAACCAAGGTTTTTTTGTTAGCGATTTACCTATAGGTTTGGGCTTCAAGTCTAGTAGTAGTTTTTGAGGACAGCAAGATCTGATGTAGGGGTAAATTTTGTTGTTTTGCTACACTTCAAACGTTGTGGATCAATTTGTTTGACCATGTGTATCCAAGTGGATTCAAATTAATATGCGTTGACAGCTGACAGTAATGCCATGGCACATTAAACTGCCCATTGTTTACATTATTATCATAGTATTATTATTAACAGGACATAATAATATACACATCCGAATACCGTTAAATGGTAACTAGTTGCTTTTGTGAAGCAGCTGAGGAAAACAAGAGTTCAGTAGGGCTACATAGCTAAGAGTAAATTTCACAAATATTTATAAAAGTGTTTGAGAAAATGAGGGAAAGACTGTTATTAAAAATATTCAGTAGACTAGTAATGATGCTCACACAGTCTACAAGACATTATTAGAACTATTAGGAGGTAAAATTAAAAACAGATCACTTTTGTGACATGAACTAGGCTTTTTTAGTGCGTGACGAGATATTTTGTTCGATATAGGTTAAGTTCTGTTGTGATACAAAGGTAATGTCATTGGCATATATGACATTTTTTGAACTGTGTTGTTAAAGTATTGAAAGGAATTGTAGAAAAAATACTTTGTTTTTATTGCTTTGTTAAGAATAATATTGTAATCATTTAAGTGAGAAAGCTAACGCATAATTGCAGCAGTATTGCACTGTTAATAGCAAGCTTTAGCAAAAATTTCAATCAGTACCTCAAGTACTCTGTTCTTGTAGCTCTAAGCTCATTTTCAATCTTGTATTTTGTCACTGTTTTGTCATGTTTGATTTTCTGAAAAAGTAAATTTGAAAAACTCTGCAGTGTTATGTTGTACGTTAATAATTCACAATATAGGCTGCAAGAAGCCAAGTAATACTTTGTGTATTCTTAGTTTTAAAATTGTTTTTGACGGAAGCAGGATTTTCCCTTCAATTCGTGTATCTTAAATTAATACTTCCTAAGAAAGCAAGGAAGAACTTTACTAGCATTTTACAGCAAATTTTACAACATTTAAGGTGTCACAATAATACCAAATTTCCAGACTCATTTATATTTACAAAATTTGTTATGTGTGCTATCTTTGGTATGAAAGAGCTAATTGTTCTTCAGATTTCAATACCAACATTTCAAAACAATAGAATAGATTTAAGATTCTTACATAAAGAGTGGTGATATAATTTATTTAAGAAAATATTATATACCTTTTAACATCTTAATCTTGTGTTTTCTTGTTCACAGAAAGACATGTTCCAAAAGGAAATTCCCAACCTACTACCAGTCATATCAGAGATCTTGGCACGAGTGGACCGACAAATGCTGCTCATTCTGAAAACAAATGACCTGTTGCGTGGAATCGAACACACACTGCAGACACAGTCTAGGTAAATTCACTAGAATTCTGGCTGGCTCTTTATTGTAGTTTATAGAAAACTGTATTCAACTTTTCTAAGAGGAAGATGTAAATTCAGAATCTAGTATGTACAACACAACACTATTGTTTTAACGAGTTTGATATGATAGATAGTAAACATCCACTGTTCCACTAATCTTCAATACACTAAGAATAGGATTATCAAAAGTTTGAACCAAATCTACACCAGATAATTGAAATTTCGGATAAGACAGATGGCTATTAAACTTGCTTCCAGTTGGTATTAATGTCTGAAAACTGTGAGCAGAGGCATCATATACACATACATGTATGCATCTAAAGCGATGATCAGAGTTCACTAGTTATAATCTTAAGATGTGATCAATTCTTAACTGAAAGCTTGGTAGTAGCATAATAGAGTATTATATAACATTGTCTAATCCTTAGATGATGTACTTGCCAATGGCGCCATGTAGCAGGTACAATGGTTATCGCAGGATAAACAGATCAAGCAACGTTAAGCATGGCTGCTGCTTGGATGGGTGGCCGCTGAGCCAACCTGTCCTTGCAAGCAGTCCACCTGCCCAGCCATTTGTGGTGGTTCGAAAGTCACATTTAAGCCTTTGGTCCCCAGGTTAAATGAAGAGAGGGCTTCTTAGCCCTAACTTCAAGTGGTAAAATGAGACATCTTTACTTTACTTAGGATAATCGTATCCATGGTGTATTTCATACATATTGATATCCAAGTTAGACGGCTCCCACCAGTATAATCCCAAATGCCCAATTAGAAATAAGGAATGAAAATGTACTACCCTAACAATAAAATATAATGAATAATGTTTTTTCATGTAATAATGTATTATGGCATTACAAGTGGAATTATTAAGTTACGTAAAATAATAAGGAAGTTACAACCACAATTGGGATAATCATGTTGTAGTTTGAACCAGACAAAGCAAGTGGTTCTAAAAGGACTTAACTTAGTTAGTTTTTCAATGATGCTTACTTAGTCTTTAAAATCTTTAGTAGGTATCACATAAACAGAATATTATGTTCAAGTAGCTTATGAGTATTTGAAAATTTTTCTGAAACTGAAGGACTATACCATATGTTTGCAGGATGAGCTCATTCCTGGTGATGTCGCAGTGTTGCGTACGCAGCGTGTACGGAGAGCAACTAAAGCAGTGCTCCTCGTCTCTGGCTCGGTGGCAAACTACCTTCTTACAACATTGGACATTGTTGAAGTTGTCTATCTACTACTTCTATCTCCATGTTAACAGCCTAGTTAGAGGAATCTCTGTTAAGAGGTTAAGTTAGCGTCATAATAGTTGTTTGCACTAGGTCTGTTAAGTATTTTGCTACAACCAAAACATACTGAGCGGGTAATTAAGTTAGAGCATTGTTTATTTAATCTAACTCTAGTTTGTTCAGTAAAATAAAGTGTTTTGAAGGTTGGAATCATACTTAAATTAGATCATAAAATGTAAGAAATTTAATTAAGCAAAGATGTAATTAACTTCAATCACAATACTTATGAAAATTTTAAAATGTTGTATTCTCTATAGATTTTAAATATATTTTTGTCATAGAAAATAGTAATAATGTGATCGCTCCAACATGTTACCACACTACTTTTGTCTACGTACAAGTGATTATTTTTAAAATGTCATGTCTGTACCAGGATTCAACTCGGATACACTGTAATACCAAACGTTTTACTCAAAATTCTTTAAATACAGCAACAGGTTTTCAGTTTTTGTAGTATTTTATTGTTGATACCAATGTTAAGTTGTGTTTACACCATATTTTACAATTTCTATCTTATTGAGAGTATATTTGATTTATTCATATTTTTTATCTATCACATTTTACTTTAATAATTCTTTCTACATTTTAGGTTACCATTTTCAGTGAATGATGCAAATGTACTGATATATTTTAACCATGTATTTGCTCTCATTGTAATTGTTAGCCAAAGTTTATTGAGATGTCTGATATTTTGATAACTTTTTTCACATATTGTTGTAAAGTTGCACAACTTTTACAAATAATGTACAAACAAATAAATAATTGTATTTATTACTCTAAAGTACAGTAGTATATATTCTTAATTATATATTTTTAATTGTGGAGACTATAAAATATTCTGGTAGGAAGTGTTAACAATGAAAGTTTATTTAACAAAAATAAATATTTGTTATGTACAGTCGGGAAAACCTGTTACTTATTGCCCTGTTATGTTATTCATCTTTAAAAATATTGGTAAAAATTGTTGTTATATCCTTTGACAAAAATCATGAGCTTGAAATTTACTTAACACTTTTATTACCAGAATCCGTTACTTCATATGTCTAGATGTTATAACACTCTTATCACTAACCATAGTAGTGAATTAATCGTAATAAAAAGTTATATTCCAATCTGTTCTGAAAAATTATAAGTGTGTTTTCCGTCCATCCTTAATGAAAGACCAAAGAAAGAAGTTTATTAGTGTACTTTTGATTTTGTAATGATAGTAGTTTTTTACATACAGTTCTGATCAATGAAAATAATTTTTATTTTATTTTTTATAGATTCTTATAAGCTAATACAGTCATGAATACGTTTTAAACCACATTGTTAATATGTATGTTTAACGTAAGTTTTTGTTGTAGTGTTAGTACACATATAAATCACCAAGATGGCTTAAGTTTTTATATTATTATTTATCGTCTTCTATTAAATAATTACTGTTTTGTTATCATTGTTGTAAAATATTCTTTTGTGCCAGTACTATTTATTTATTATATTACTGATTATACAATATTGTACAGCGATATAAGAAGTTGCATGAGTTATCAGTGCAATGCAAATAAACCACATCAGCTAGTTATCAATGTTGTTTTTATTCTTTTTTAATTTTTGAGGCTGTGTTAAAAGTCTCTTAATTCCAAATATTGTACTTATGAATATTTGAAAACACTTTTTTTCTAGTATACAAATCAATTATTACTGTTAAAAATAATGCAATTTGAGAGCTTGCACTTAGATTGAAGTGCAGTTTACAGATTTGTTAGTTTCTACTTGCAGCCTTTTTATTTTTTAGTAAACATATTTATTTCATTGGCTTTGCTGTTTAACCCTATGTGATCGGCATTCAATTTATATGATGGCTAAAACAGTGGCCATGGCTGTTCTCTGTGTTAGGTAATTTATTTATGATCACGTTGTGTTCCTCAGCTCGGCAGGCCACACTTAGTGGCCCTCACATTTTTTTGCCGTTCAGCTCATCAGGCCACTATGTATGACCCACTGTATTGCACAGTTTTGGCTGGAAAGTGTTGCAATCTCTCTGTTAAATAAATAGCTAAATTAATATTTCCCTATTTGTAGCACACACCAGAGTAAATATCGGTCAGGATTATTTTATATCCACATGTCAGTATCACTGTAGCTGCTATAGTATATCCTATCAATTTATTAAAAACTAGTGCATTTAGTAGAGACAAAGCTCAAAATATGGAAACGGGTTTATATTCTGTTGATTCTACCTACTTTAGGCTGACTGTATTTTTATTCTGCAAATAAAAATACTTTTAAATCAGATCCAGCTATAGCTTAAATTACATATTACTTGGTTCATTTAAAAGCAAATAGTAAATAACCAATCAATTAAATTTTGACTTTGAAGCTAATAAACTTTTAAAATTATTTCAAATTTCATTTAAGTCTCACTCATTTAATAAAGATCCAATAGTCAAGTACTGCCATTTAAATCTCAGTCAAAGTGATAAACATGGTTATAGCACCAAGTGGCTACGCACAATGCAGCCCGCCACTATGCGTGTGCCTGCAAGCTGAGAGGACAATCACCTGAGAGTCTATCCAAGCTGAGTGAGAGAAGGTTTGGTCACATTAGTGACCTCTTGATCGCAAAGGATTAACTTAATTAAAATATCCAATGGAAATATATACAATACTTTAAAACAATATTAGAAGTTTTATAGTGTAACAAACTTTAGAACAAAATATGACTACTTTAGTTTATATTTTATTAAAACATCCATTAAAGTCAAGTACTTAGCGTTAATTATACGTAGCATAGGCCTTAATTTATAAAAACTTAACAGGTGCTATTAAAAAAATGTTTTAATTTGAATAAAATTGTATAGCTATTTTAGTAATCATTGCAGCTATCTTATATTTCAGTATCTTCACAACTTCTTTACATGATGTCTGAATGATTTTACCAACAAAACTTCTGTTTTATGTTGATTATTTACGTGGTCTGAATAAAGTTTGTTGTTGTTTATATTTGTTTTATAGTCTTTCTCAATTATTGACCTTCTATGTTGGTGGAATAAGCTATAAGATTTTGAATTTCAACTAATTGGGATCTTCACTACTTATATTTAAGAGTGCATGTTAGTTATACAGAGTGGGCCATAAGTCATTTGACACTACCAGTCACTCATTATCAATTTTATTTAACTCTAGTTGTAACCTGTCAGCTGTTACAACAAAACAACAGTACTAGGTTATGTTGAAGTTAGCATCTTGTTAGAAGTGGTTTTGGTAGATTAAGTTTTCTAAATAATTAAGTTAATCGTGAATAATAAGCTTCCAATAAGGGAATGTGTTTTTATCCTTTAGCAGTAGTGGTTACATGATCATTATTACATGACGTAGTATAGTAATTTGTGAATCAATTCACAAACAGTAGACCATTATCACAACAAGCCATTCATAACCTAAATAAAAGGTTTGAAATGACTGGGTCTGTAGCTGATCTTTCACTATCAGGTAGGCTTAAATCTGTTACAACAGAAGAAAACGTGATGACTGTAGCGCAAAGTTTTTGTCCAATCGCCATCAAAATCAATCCGAAGAGCATCCAGTGAGCTTGGTATATCTAGAACTAGCATTAGAAGAATGTTAAAAATGGTAGGGCTGAAACCATATCGTCCTACTTTACTGGAAGGTTTGAATGAAGATGATTATGCCAGGCGAATGGAATTTTGTGAGTGGTGCGGAATAAGATAAAAAGCTGACAATACATTTTGTAAATCCATTTTGTGGAGCGATGAGGTAACATTCGAACTTAATGGTCGAGTAAAGACATAATTGCGTGTACTGGGATTCTGAAAACCCACATTTAGTCATACAGACTGAATTAAATACCCCTGGAGTATGTGTGTAGGCTGGAATCTTTGCTGGTGGACTTATTGGACCATTCTTTTTTGAACAAACGGTTAATGCTGTTAATTACCATGATATGTTACATGAGGTAACAGTTGAATTGGAAAACAGTCCTGCATTCGAACAACTACAACCTATTCGTGAAAAATTAATTTGGCAGCAAGGTGGTGCACCTCCTCACTACGGGAACAATGTGAGAGATTTCTTGAATGAGACTTTAGCAGAATGGATAGGAAGACTAGGTACAACTGAATGGCCTGCGCGTTCACCCGATATCACACCAATGGACGTTTCAATTTGGGGAATCATAAAAGACAAAGTTCATTCAGAGAAACCAAGGGATCTGCAACAATTAAGAGAACGTATTGAATCTGTATTTGAAGAATTAATTATCTACTAACGTCATATGCGCTTCTGTGCTTAAGAGTTGCTTGTGTATAGAAAATAATGGAGGACACTTTGAACATTTACTTTAGGTATGTCTTTGTTATTTGGTATGACAATTAAAATTAGAAACATTTATATTTAACATATACTTTATAATAAATTAATACTTACTATCGAAATGCATTTTTGTCAAGTGACTAATGGCCCACCCTGTAGTACGAGACCTATCAATGCACAGTGCAAGCCTGAGTTGTAGCGCTGTGTTGCCAGCTGTTACAGAAGACAACTAGTGAATGGTAACCTTTGTCACTGATGAACTCTAAGAGATTATTGAAAAAAGGGAATCCAAAATTATAGTTTTATAAGGGAAATATTGTAAAATTTCAGACAAAGATGAATACAAGCTCATCTGAGAGTCTGGTCTTTTTGAATTTTCTTACCAATTTTTAAATTTAAATCATAAAGTCCAATTCTTCTTCTTGTTCACCCTGTATTAAGCAATGCTATTTCAAAACTAAAGGTTTCTATACGATTTTATGACTAACATTTTTACAAACCTTTGATTTTGTTCTGTACTTAAAATGTGAATGATTTTCTGCACCTCATATTAAATAAGATTTTACGTTTTTTCACATCATTCAAAGTTCTAAAAATGAAAACTGAACATCCTAAGCAAGTTACAGTTAACGTTTGACTGAAACATTAGAATGTTACTGTCATTGATCAGGCAGTAGCAGTGATGAGATGACAATTGTGGTACAGAAGGGTAATCTTTACTTTGTTGACAAAAATTGTACAGAGTAAAAACTTGTTCATTAATGATGTAGGGTGAAAAACTTGAGCCCAGTTGATGACGTACTAATTGTATCTGCACTTTTGTCTATGTAGTATATGTCTATGTAGTTGGTCTGGTCTATATCCAAATATCATGAGTTGACTTTTTGCATTCTAAATAGAGATTGAAAGTTATGTATTAGTGTTTTTGACCTTTTTGATCCCAAAATCTGTACATTCAGACGTCCAATGTACCTCCATAAAATTCCAACATCGGTATATGCAGAAGTCTACTGTATCTGCATAAAATCCTAACATCCGTATATGCAGAAGTCTACTATATATGCATAAAATCCCAACATTTGTACCTTCATTATTGTCCATTGTATCTGCATAAAATCCCAACATCCATACATTTAGATGTCCATGGTATCTGTACAAAATTCCAACATTCATTTATACAGATGTCACTGTATCTGCATAAAATTCCAACATCTTATAAAGGGATGTTTAAACATAAATTATTTTAAAATATAAAACATAATGGAACTTACACTTGCACTATACCAAAATGATCACAAATAATCAATCTTTCTAATACATTTTTAACTAAACTTTACATAATATTTTACAAATGCTATAGATCTTATATTGGTAGTGTTGAAAATTGCTGCTATACTTTTATAAGTAAATAAGCTGTAAATGACAATTATCTCTATGCAGTTTATAGTTGAGTGATCATTGCATTGTTAATCTTAATCACTTATTTATTTTTAGTATTATACTATAAATATTTATTCAATATATTTATTCAATATATTTATTTTAATGATTGATTTTTATTTAATGTTAGCCCTATTAAGTTTGACTTTTACTAGTAATCCTGAATAAACTTTCAATTCAAGAAAAACATATAAATTTGTATGTAGAATCTTGGAGCATTGGAAAAACGGTTTATTGTAATATCACTAATATAAAGGAATACAACATTTTCCAATATCACTTTTTATTTTGTGCAAGGCCTTTCTGAATCAAAGATTCCATCATCAGGCACTTCACAAATTATCAAATGTTTACATTTTTTTAATAATAATTAATTTTCTAATAAAATATGGTGATCAATTTGGATGTACGGTTAGCCAGTATAAAATATTTAATTAGAATTAAATTTAAATTTTTTTTTATAAATTGAGATGAGAGTAAAACTAAATTTTGAATTGGTCCGTCTTCATTATTGATAATGTTTTTCTTGATTTGTGTTAATGTAAAATGTTTCCCAAGCATTTAAGTGTATTGTGTTAGTAACTTCTTTTAATAATCGTAAATTTTTATTAGAGATGGTGTGTCCAGATTCAATACAGTGATTCGCCACAGCAGATTTTTCATTTCTTCTATATTTTATATGTGCAAAGTGTTCTTTGAATCGTGTCTTAATGTTCCTTTTAGTTTGGCCAATGTACAATTTATCACAGTCGCATTTAATTTCATAAATTCCTGATTTATTTTCAAATTTGGTTTTGTCTTTGGGATTTCTTAATATTTGTGATAATTTGTTGTTTGTTTTTAAGTGATAGATTTGTTTTTATGCTTTTTAAAGATTTTCTGCAATTGATTTGAAATGTTATCAATAATGAAGACGGACCAATTCAAAATTCAGTTTTACTCTCATCTCAATTTGTATAAAAAAAAAAATGAAAATTAAATTCTAATTAAATATTTTATACTGGCTAACCGTACATCCAAATTGTTCACCATAATATGTTATTATAAAATTAATTATTATTACAAAAATGAAAACATTTGATAATTTGTGAAGTGCCTGATGATGTAATCTTTGATTCAGAAAGGCCTTGCACAAAATAAAAAGTGACATTGTATAATGTTGTATTCCTTTATATTAGTGATATTACAATATAAATTTGTATAAATCCCATATTGACTGAGAAAAATAAATGAAATTTGGTCTGGTTACTCATTTTTAACCGCACGTTTGTATAAAGTGATCATGTAAGTGCTCACTATTTTTTCAAACTTACCTCTCACAAGTACAAAGTAGACAAAAGGTTTTAAAAGTTTTATTTCGGAATTTATCTTTATAAATTGTTAAATGCTTGCAAAATGGGCAAAATTATACTAGGATTTGTAGCAAATACGGGGTAAATCACCAGAATTGTTAGGAGATACTTTGCAATGGCTGGGATGAAAAGTATCAACGTATAAGGACAAATTTCATCAGGTTTTGTGAGAATAAGGACACTGTACAGAATACAACATTTGTTTTAATTATTATATACAATTTATTTACAACTGGTTGCTTGCCATCATTATAAAAAGTGTACAAATCGCTGGACAATCTACAGCTCAACTAAGCTTTATACAATATGAAAATTGCAAACGATTCTTTTTACATCAAAATACATTCAAACCATGCATTGAACCTTCTTATAGAAATATTTATCAGAATGTATTAAACACATATAGTATATTATATAAATTCACAAGGAATCAAAAGACTAGAAAATTTATTTGTTTTACAAACATAAAAACATCAACCATGGGAAGAGAACTTGTTAGACGGAATATCATAGCCAAAAAATACCTTTTAAGTTCTAAAAATACAATAATATTGTGGTAAAATATTTAATTTCTGTGTAAGTATTCTGTCTAACACAAGTAAAATAATTACTGTTACCATACCAAACCGGTTTTAAGGTCTCGTTTTAGCCAGCCTTGAATCATAGCATGCCACAGATGTATCTGAAATTAGGAGATCATGAGAAAGGGTTTTGATTTTTTGTAATTTATTGTATTCACTAAACACCATAAAAACATGAGTGGTAAATAAAGAACACTTGGTACTAATAATGAGGCATAATATAAGTTTGGATCAATGCATATATTATGCAAGTTTATTTAGAATGTGTTTAATATTATTATTTGTCAAATAAGTATTAATACTACTAAATAATATTTTACACAAAGTTATCGAAATGGTCTAATCACCACTAAAAAGTTATTTTTACCCTATAATTATTTTGATAACAAAATTCAACATAATTATACATATCTCACTTCAATATTTAACAAGAATAAATTACCTATAGTAGTAATACTGTTTGTGATGTTTATCATATTTATTTCATATGACATTTGAAGGCTTTATACAAAAAGTTTTGACATAAAGCTAAACAAAGGTTTCTCTTATCATCAAACTGCTATATACACTAGTTACAGTTTTACTCATAATGGCTGTGATATTAGACAGTGTACTGTTACAAAATGGTTCTGTACATTGCTGTGGTTTTCTTTCTTTTTGTTCCCTGTTTATCACTGTTGGACACCGTAATTCTGTCAGTCTTGGTAAATACCGTCAACACCTTGGTAAGTCACTTTCGTTTTGTAATTTTCCTAGAGGTTAAATGCAAGTGTATTCCTTATTATGTATTGCTTTGTGTCTACGTTATGCTATTCAAAACTGTCTGATGGGATGGTGTGTTACTAAAGTAAAATAGATACTATAACAACAACTTGAAGATCTGTTACTGTATTTTTAACTCTTAAGAGACAGTTAAGTCTCATTAAAGGATCATCACTATTTTCAAAGCAATACACGTTTGTGGATGCTAAAATAGTTATGATTCTCTCCGAACGTAATTAGTAACTCAATCTTCAAAGTGTTCAATTTGTCAGAGACAAAGGTAGACTAGAAGGAATACTCTTGTAAAGGCATACTGCCCGAAGCCAACTCTCAGGCTAGGGGTTCCTTAGTGATGAAGCCGTACTGTGGGTAGGGTCCTAGAGGCATGAACCTTGGAGGCTCCATGCTAGGAGAGGGACCTATCGGAGGCTTCTTGCGTGCAGGCCGTGTCGACCCGTGGCAACAGAATGCGTACCTTAACTCAGTTGCCATTTCAGAACACAAAGACGTCTGCAACAAAGAGTAGTCAAACTTTAGGTTGCCTTCTTACATAACATTAGAAAAATTTTAACATATTCTTTAGACATTAAATGACATTTATTTAATATCTTTTAAAAATTTTATGCGTTAGGAAAAGTATTAAAGAGTTCACAAAGTTAAAGAAAAAATTGTTTTCGTGAAATTATATCTATATTTTTCACTCTTAGATAGAATGATATTTTCCAACTTTTGCTTTCTTTTGTTCACCAAGGACAAAAAAAAGCTGGAAAAACTCTCATTGCTCATGGTTCTAAAATGACCTGTGTGCTTGCTTCAGGAGTGATAGAACATTCATGATGGTAAGGTTTGGGGTAGAGACCGCCTCCTGTCGAGATCCTATGAAGAGGTATGGCAAGCAATATATCTCAGTCATACCATCTTGGGTGAAGGGGAGGTCAGCTCTGGTTCAGCCTTTTCAGTAAAAGCGGGTAGGCTCATGTCCAGGCTAGCAAGCCTGTAACTGGGAGCTAACAGGAGCCTTTATCAGTCATCCTCCACAGTTGACTAGACCTACTGACTCACTCTCACACCCCAATATCTCGACATTTACAGTTAGTGATGCCGTATTTGGGCATCCATAGGGTTGCTCAGATTTAAGTGACACATTGATTTTTGTACCCAGTGCAGATTTAATTGAAAGGTATAAACTAGCCAGAAGTGAACCTTTCTTCTGGAACAACTTTCACTTATCCTAGTATGTTTTCCTGTGCAATCAGTATGCTCATCATCGAATTGCAAAGCAAGCAAAAATTTTTTAGTATAATTTCATACCTATTTAATACATATATCAATTCAGTATTGAATATATGAATTACTTCACAGCAAGTGAAATATCATTTCCAACTCTTGATGGTATCTTTTTTATTTATCAAAATTCTACTAATAAAAACTACTCTTTGTAAATTACTTCAAACAAACTACCCAAATTCAATTCTATATAAATAAATATCCTAATATTAACAATACAACTATAAAGTATTATCTATTATAATTAGATAAATATTATTGAGAAGCAAAAAGTATGTTTTGTTCATAAAAAAACTAATTATTTCCGTAACTTTCTCTTAATTTAAATGGCTTAATATTAAAAATGTTTGAAGAACAATATTAACTATTTTGTCAAGACGGTAACATGTACACCTTATAATTATGTATATTTAATTATTATTACAAGGAGCTAATTTATCTAGTGTAAGAATAGTCAAAGAGGGAGGCTATACTCCCATTTCTCGCCAGAGGCTTTACGATGTATTGAAAAAAGGTTCATTACAAAGTAGGACAATATGTTTATTTTATCAACAACTCCCATACATACTTGTAACACATAAAAGCAGGCTTTATTCATGAATTTTGAGTTTCATACAGAATATACTTATTTGCTAATGCATATTCCATTTGATAAATTCTTCAAGAGTTTAGGTCTTTTCAACTATCCAAGTTGTGAGATGATTCTACAGAGTCAACTGTATCACCTCTTCTTTAAATCATCTTGAGAGAAAGTTATAAAACTGCTCATGTGTAAGAAGGCTTTATCTTCAAACAGTACCAATTTGTGACGTGAAAGGTTAATATTTTTGTAGTATTTCTGGTGTTGTGATTATGAATTTAGTGGAATTGTTCAGAGCTGAGATTACTATAAAGTGAACAGTGATTGGAAATATAACCAATGTGTCTCTACATGTTTCTGCAGGTTCTAGTATTCCCAGCACTTTTCTAGTTTCTTCTCTGCAGAATTATAACTCTGTTCAAATTTCCAGCAGGTGATCCTCCACATACCACCAGTCCATATCTTGTAATTATGAGACTCAAAGAGTGAGAAATAAGTTACTTTCTATTGCTTGACCAGTGAAAGCTCTTACGCTTTTGAGTACATACAGGACCTTAAGGCAGTACCAAAGTTTCATTCTTGGATGTACCAAACAGAACTTGCTTTGTTTTGCTTACATTTGGATCCATATTATTATGATAGCATTATTGTTTGGTTAATTTTAGAGTAATGATCTTTCACAGCCTGGATTGGTAGACTTCTTTTCTGCATCACCAAAGCAGTGTCATTAGCATACACCGTGGTAAAGACATACCAACAGAGAAGATTAGGCACTAGGCAGGTTACTGGTGAACAGTATACAAGTTCAGAGTACACAAGACCACATATTGTGTGAATAATTCACTTAGTTTCAACCTCATGTATGTTTTCTCAATAGCATCCTCGAGGGATATCCTATTGTCCAAACATCTATCATCTAACTACTGCCAAAAAGCACTAAAAGTTGCCATGCAATCATGCCAAAGGAAATCACTGCTCCCCATGAACGTATTCTTCATTGCATCCTGACCAGGTGAAGAATATCTCATTGAGAGACATTTACCATTGTTAAATTCATTCTTGCCTATGAAAAAATAATTTTTCATGCTCTGGGATATTATATGGTATGCCAAAATTCATGAATAATATTGTGGTCATATTTCCTTCTTCTAAATTATCTTTCATGCACTCAATAAGACTTGTAATCACTGTTGTTGTGGATCTTTAATACTGAACTTTCAAGGCTAGAGTTTTTGGGGTGTGTGTGTGTCTCTCTGTATAATATGCCTGAAGGATCTTCCCTGACCATGTTTCTTCCTGTAGACTGGAGATTTTACACATGTCTCCCTACAGACTATGGCTGTAGCTGCTATGGGTAAAGGTATTTATGGTTATAAACTGAGGGTTTTATATCTTTGTTAAAGTAATACAACAAAAAGTGATATTTTATGTCATATTCATAAAAAAGAATAACAACATTTTAGGGAAATTCAAAGGTGTAACATTGTAGATTAATTTTAGTTAACCAATGCTAAAAATTACTTTAAAAATAAATTTTTATTGCACTTACAATGGGTTTAAAAGTAGTTATTTTCTAAAATGTACTTTTAACAGTTTAAATTAAAAGATTGAACTATCCTATAATTGAATTCTAAAATCTCAGTAGATTGTTTTAACGCTATAATAAAAAGAACATTGAGGCATACAACTAACATCACTGGTAAGGTTCCAAATAAAAGGTTACCCACCACTACATACACTTTTTGGTAGATTCCAAAGAAAATGTTCCCCTAAATCACAAAGAACCTGTAAAAACTGTGGCTGGATATTTGAAGCAGTTAGTTTAATATTGAAATAAATGTTTAAAACATAGTTCCTATGGGCTTAGTTTCCAATATAAAACTGTTCAGAAACCATTCAATCCTGAGAAGAAAGTAACCAGATCACAGGTCCTACAGCCATAATCTGGTGTGAGATGACAAGTACAAAAATGTCAGTCCACAGGAGAAAACATGGTATCTGTAGATACTGGCATAGTCGTCAAAGTGATAAACTATAAACTAGTGCTGGTGAAGATGTTTTGGAAAAGAAATGCTTCACTAATATATCTAAAGTGATCATTTTCTATTATTTTACAAGTTATGGGAATCAGTAGCTACTGACAAAAGAATATGTCAGTCATATGACACAAAAGTAGTAAGCAGAATTATGTTTACACTAAAATCTCATGTTCAAAGTTGCAAAGAAAGTTTTTATACAGAATAGATGGTAGTTTTATAAAAAAAATGAGATATATTCTTCTTTATATTTGCCTTTTACAATATTAATCACACACTCATTAAAATTAGTAGTGTGCCTAATCATCTTCGCTACTGACAACTTTCTTGGTGTTGTCTGTCATGTTGTCTTCTCAAAAAGTTGTTGTGCTTGAAATTCGAAAATTATCAATAAACCTCAGCAGTTGCTTTAGAAGAAGTTGAAATAATTGCCACCATTTTGTATATTTATGAAAATGACTCCAATGTAACAACTGAGGATATTTTGTTTGAAAGGTTCCATATTTTAACCCAGTTTTAATGAACAATGTGTTTTGAAATCAAATAAACTTTATTAATTCTGTTGCTAATCCACAGAGTTTTATTGTGAATATTTTGTTTTGATTCGTTTTGGAAATGTCTGTTTCCATCCTTAGTTACCTGATAGTATACCTTAGTGGTGGTGTCAACTCCCATTCTTTATTAATAGTCAAATTAAAATTAAAATTATTCTTTTGAGTGGCAAGTTAGAAAATTTAGGTTTTGGAACCATTACTGATACAATGTCAGTGACCTACAAATTAATAATAAAAAAGTCAATCATATAAAAAAAACCTCATGATCACATCTATATGTGACACAATTACAAACAATTTTCAAAACACTATAATAAGGCAGCCAACAACAAGAGACGCTTAAGGGTACTGCACCTTCCAACCCTTATTTCTTCCCTTGATCGACCCACACCATGCCTGCCGGAAAATTGCAGTGGTCTGTGACTAGCAGCATATTGCTAAACTGTTTCATTGCTGCTTAGCACTTCATTTCCGTTGATTGACTCATCATCAATTAGGCACTCAGTTATATTGTTATGTAACAAAAATCCATAGTTAGTAAAGTTATATATATTTTTTCAATACTAGGGCCAAATGGAATAACTTCCACTGCTTATTACTATCCCTTACTAAAATAAACTGTATACAGAAGTTGCTGAATTTGATTCCAGAGCTCACTGTCTGATTCAGTAATATTATGCTCTATTTTTCCTCAGGTCATAATTGAATACATAGCCATTAAAGAACCAGAATAATATCAGGTATTGACTTATTAGAATCAGTATATAATGTGGCTGTTAGAGGAGACTTGCGAGCTGTGTTGTTGAGGCTTTGATTTTGATTCACACCAATGCTACATGAGCCAAAGGAGCACAGAACATGTATCCTTTGTTCTGCGTCCTGAACAACTATAAGTGAATTCAGAGTCAGTATTGAATATAAAGGATTCTAAAAATGTTTTAAATTTTGGTTCTGATTCAAGTGTTTAATACAAAATGCAAAATTTTAACAATTCGTTATACAATAAAGAAAACTGGCTTTTGACACCAGATGACTCCTTTGGTCTTTTAAGCTTCCACCCCTAGGCATGTGCCTATAGTCCGTTGTTGGAAATCTGGGCTCGAAGAAGATGAGTAGTTGACTTCATGCTCTCCCCTGGAAGGATACGCCACTGACTTCTACTGACCTGTGAGCACAGGGCTTAATGCACCTGAAATAGCTTATGATACTATGTAACTACTAATATAAATACAAAAATGGAATAAAGGTGTCTTACCTCCTGGTTAACATCCAGGTGGCACAAACAGAAGTCCAAATACACTCACACAGTCATCGGTAACACTAGGATAACCTCATTTTGGAAATCATCTCATGCAACTTTTGGGATTTTGTACTTAACAAAACAAACAAACAAAGTTAAATGCTTACTTAGGATGCAGTTTTATCCTATAGGTATGATTATAGGTTATGGTGAAGTGTTTTTAATAATGTGTTATTTGTGTAAACATCACCAAAGAGGAGTTATCAATCAAATTTTGGGCATAAGTTTTTGGATATGTGGGATAAGTTATATATAAACCAAACTTTTATTTCTATTTTCAACTACAGTAAATGGAATTGCAACCTCCCGTTGCAATTTTTATAGGATTTTAATGGAGAGATCTGAGAGGGACAGATGCAATGCTATCTTCAAAGCTCTATTGTGCTTGCCATCAAGTCGGTGACTAAGGTAATGATTTCATCTCCAATTGTGCAGAACACAAATGGACAAAAGACAACCTTTCTATTAAGACTCCAAATCTTGACCTGTGCATAATCTGACTAATCTTGATCATTTGTAGATAGATTTAAAATTGGTAAAAGACATTACAAAATATTTTAAACATACAATATTTCTTTAGGATATTGTCTAACTCGAGTGGAAAGTGTTTTCAAATATAAAGATCATCTATATTTCACTATAAATTGATAAATCATATTTCATGGATTTTTAAAATCAAAAAGATTAGGGAATCTCTTTTTGCTGAAGCCTTTTGAATAAATTCTAATGAAAGGCTTAAAATGGATTTTGGCAAGGTACCTGGAATCCCCACTATACTCCCCAAATGGAAAATAGTGACAAAATTGAGAAACTTTCTACCTTATTTTGTATATTGTACATAGTTTATAGTATGCAACTAAGATGTATCCTTTAAATCTGAAATCCGGTCATTTGTATTCCTTCATAGACACCATACATCAATATACTAGCTGTGGAAACAGAAGTCCTATTTATTTTTATCACACTCTTGCATTAGTACGATCAACCAAGTAAATTACAATTCAAATTGTGTAGCATATGGGGTGTTATTCCCTCTTTTAAGCAAACTGTCATGTCATGACACAAGGGTTTACCATATCAGCCTCAGACACCTATGTTACTCTGCAAGTGTAAATATACTGACAGAATTAATCAATGAACTAGACTGCTTGCATTGAATTTCTATACTGCTGCATGCATGCTGGTACACTTTTGCATAGTAAAGCTAAATATTTCGTCCAGTCAAGTGTACTAATATACTTCTGTGTCACAATACAGTGTATTGTTTATCCACCTCTACTTGTATTATAGTTACCTAATAATAGACTGGAAACCAATAATATTTTACAATATGAGTTAACCACATCAATATAAACAGCCATATGAATTTTAACCACCACAAATATTTATTATAAAAATTTACTCCAGTATACAGAGAAAGATTATTAAACGTTTTATTCTTATGTACATACAATTGATTGTGATTACTTTATAGTACCACTTAAAGGTTAACATTCAATAATTAATTGTAATATTTATCACAAAAGTAGTTTTTTTTTCAAAATAACTTAGGATAGTAAAGATGCAGATGTGTTGTTTACTATGTGGCTGTAGAAGTTGGTTACTTACTATGTTGAGCAAATGGAGCCTTAGTAAAATTATCTTTGTTTTTCGATGTAGATTCTCTATGTAGTTTTATGAAAAGCTGATCCCACTGTCAAGACCACTTCTATACTGGTAATGCCAAATAAATATTTGACATAAAGTAATTTTGATATATTTTTAAGGGTGTAAATATAGAATAACAATTAGTGTATAAGTTATAATTCTAGATTATTACTGTAAAAAGCTGTTGAAAAGCTAATTTATGTATAATACAACAAAAATAAACAATATCTTCTTTAACGACATTTTTTAATCAAAAATATTGGAAGAATGCGAACGGTTTGATATAAAGTAATCAACTGTAGGATCAGAGTTTTAACTTAAACCCAAATTTACTAAGCATTTAAAACTTTGATCATTGTAATAGTGAAAAAATGAAAGTAATATTTATATTCGTTTTATTTCCTAAAAAAAGTGTAATATTATTTCTTATGCAGTTCCAGACAGTTACCACTCATAATAATTTTACAGTAATATTAAAAATGCAAATGACTGTTTGTACAAAAACCAGCAGCCCAGAGTCATGTAATTGGCATTGAATAGTATAAATTATTGTAACAAAACATCATAATAACAGTTTTACTGCTTTAAAATGAACTTTGTACATCATTAAGTTAAGAAAAATAAGAAGAAATGGTTTATTGTCCAATGAGATTTCAAACATTACACTCTATTCAAATAGTGCAAGGTATATTTGAACAGAACTTTTGTTTCATGTACAAACTTTTAGTTTGATTATCTGCCCACATTATAACAATGCTTCTATCAATTAATAATTAAAAATTAATGTTAATATTGAAAATCTATAAAAATTTAACTATTGATTATTAATTCTTCTAAACGTTTCATACCATTGTATTAAGAAATAGCTATAAAGTATTTTTTATACTATTTACACCATTTAATAATAAAATTTATTAATGTAATTACTAAATACTATGTTCAGAGGGTGAAATATATGTGCCAGTTGTGACAGATAATTTCTGACTAGAAAATTCTGTTTCAAGTCTTGACGAGATTAAACAGTTATACATTTAACTCATTGCCATTACAGCTTGAAAACTATCAAGTAAGTAGGCCTTATAATAAATTGCTTATAGACTACTGCTTATTAAAAATTATATAAAAACCTATCTATATAATTGGAAAGTTCGTGATTTAGGTAAATTAGCAGGTTTAAATATTATATAACTCTTAAAATTATTTGATTGCAACAATAGCTCTCCTGAAAGTAAATTTAATGTAAGTGAATGTAAAAAATCACAACCTCTTAAGATGGGAAGAAACAGAAATTGAGTAGCCATTTATGAAAAATACAAAAATTCTGTTAAAAAAATATAGTTTTATTTTGTGAGCTTTAAAACCTTCATTGTAAAATAGTTTCTGACGTGGAAGAGACATCAACCTACGCTTGCGTTCTCAGTTGGGAGTGTCCCCCAAGTCTGGGGTTAGAGGTCAAGTAAGGGGACTGCTCACCCGTTCCTCGACTGCCACCTTGCGTGATTTCCAGACAAACTCGCAGACAGCAATGACGCAGGCCACTCCCATCCCACCCATCAGGACGACAAACACTCCACCCACGTTAGCTAACCCGAGCTCGTTGGCTGCACTGCTGCTCTTGGAGGTGTCATCCTACAACAAAATTACGTTTCTGGGAAAAGTTTTACCATAAAATGATAATGGTGCTATGGTTCTCAACTAATATTTGGATTTTTCCACTTCTAAAAAATCTTAAAAAAATATGTTTAGTCATCTATTGTAAAATATACATTACATCAAGCTATATATTAGTAATTTCCAGTCGAGCTTTAAATTTTAATATTTATACAAACAAATTGAACTATAACTTCATACGTTAGTGTTGATGTCTGTGTCAGTTTGAAGTTCAAGAAGGCAAACCGATAAACGTTTCAGTAGTACTCTCTTATGTGACGTTTAGTAACTCTTGGAGATGTCTATCTTGTCTGTAAAAACTATACTATCTGATACTCTTAAGCAAAAGAATTTCAATAAGTTTTTACAAGGCATCCACCACAACAATTACAACTGAAATCCATTTGCCACACAATCATATTAATGCTTGAAAATTTCAAACAACTAAATTGATAAAAAATGTCCTTCATGATATTGATTAAGACTTTTTGGTTAAGAGAAGAATAAATTCTCATAATATGTTGGCATATATGCTTTTAAAATATGAACATTTAATAGTACTTTTGCATAAGATTTGAACTTAGTCTATTGAGTCTATAATATCACCCCATATTTAATTAAAACTCCAACAAATATTCATAAACATTCCATAATTTTTTGGGTCGAAAAATGAATTTGTTGGTAGAAATTGAAAGCTAAGATTGAAACACAAAATTATAAATATTGTAATTTTTCTATCAAGCATCAACAAAATGTAAGTTTACATTAAAAATATGGTTTTAAGTTTTAGATATCTGGTGTACTTTCTATAATTTTATAAATCATCTAGACAGGATAAATGACATTTTTTTTATCATAAGAACATTAAATAAATCTCACCCTGCAAGAGCCACCTCCTCGTTTTTCCTTCCACCATCTGGTTTTTAATATGTGGAGTTTTCCTTCTTCTTGTAACTTCAAGATTGCACCACTGATGGCCGTTCTGTATGGTGAGTCTGTAACCAGGAAGATATTGTTATTGGACATTTTATTAAGTACTGTATAATCATGAATATTATTATACATTTTAAATTGGAATTTATGTTGTAAAATCCTATAGAAGAGGCCTAAAAACTAAGAATCCTGTAAATCTTTCTAAAAGTTTTATTTAAAAAACAAATTACTTTTCTATTCATTATGTAGTTTGAGTTAGTCCTGACCATAAACTTTACCAAGGCTATTTAATCAAAATTATTGAAACATTTTAATAATTATGTATTCTTAAATATATACTAAAAACACAGCCTTGTTTCATTAAGAAATTAATTAAGTTACTATTTGTGAATGTTGAGTTTAGCTCCAGTCCAACTTCTCTTAGTGCAGCATCTGAAATCTGAAACTGTAACGGACTCCTGAAATCTGGCCATGTTTGTCTGAAAAGATATTATAAAACTGGAGCTAAACAACAACATTCACATTGAATCAACCCTTCCCACCATAACTATGATATGTAAAGTTACTATTTAATATTAAAAGAAACTAAAAATGTCTTTATTGAGAATAAAATTTATGACTGTGATTACTACTTATCTTGAAAGTCTGTTGACAAGAGAAATGATTTAACACGTTCACAATGATGTGTACCCCATCAGGTACACGCAGGTACACGTGATCTTTCACAACTGCCGTTTTGTACCTGATCGGGTACACACTGGGCTTTTGTAAAGTGCGTCATGCGCCCGATGAGGTACAAGTTGCTATGCAATTGCGTATTGCGTTTTTATTCTTTGCCTGTCTTGGTGGTTTGTTCAATTTGGTTCCGCGCTTAAATAAATACTTCAGGCTATCGTTTAATCCGTCGGACGCACAATTGCTTAATTTTTAAGGTAAATTAATTTTTTTAGATACCCTGTGGAGTATATGGGGAAAAATTGAAAAAATAATGAAATAATTGTTTTTGTGTAAAATTGCAAAGCCTAAACACTTTTTTTGTTATAATTAAACGTTTGACGTATTAAAAGGGATTACGGTTTTTAGCCATTTTTGGGAGAACCCGTGACGTTGTGAACATGTTAAAACATACTAATTACTGTAAATTGAAAAAGTCAATGGTCACAATGGAAAAAGTCTCACAAACACTCACTTGGTGGCATTGCAATGCCATAGCCCTTAGAGTCCAGTAGACCTCCCACCTGCGTCAAGTCACAGTTCCTCTCGATGACATACTCAATGCTGGTGGACTCCATGAGGAAGGCGTAGCTGCCCTTTCCCTTAGTCACTCTCTCCACACCCTCCACGTTGGATGATGTGAACACGCTCGGTCGTGCCGACTCCATGAATGACCACATCCTTTGGTAGGTTGAGAAGTTTGAATCCTGAATAAGCAAAATATAATCAGTATTTTTATGTTTTAAAAAGTGATAAAAAATTATTATTGTTAAATAAAACAAAGTGCTTTTATCATAAAAAGTTGTCCTTCCTGCTCGATCGGAAGAAATAAGTAGATTTTGTAACAGCTAAAATACTATTATTCATTCATTCTCATGGGATTTACTTGTAACTTACCCAATATTTTAAAAACTATTCGGGATAAAAACATTTTTTATACCAAACATTTTTACATTCCAGAACACCTTTAATGTTTTTCTAGGTTGTTGTGAATTATATAAAAGTTTGAATGGCCTCCATTAAGAAACAAAATAGTGAACCAATCTGGCTAACAAACTTAGTTGATATGTTTATAAGATCAACTTTGTAAGTCAACCCTTGTACTATTGTTCATTATAGAAACATTTTAATTGTATGCTCAGCTTGTTTGATATATTTCCTGTTTATGTTAAAGTTCTCACAGGTTACATATACATAACCTGTGTATAAACGGGTTATAAATTAAATAATATTTACGATTTTATACTTACGGTAATGTAGGCAGTATTTATGTGAAATGTATTTGTGGTACCTCACACTGTCATTCACGGCATTTTAAAACTCTCGTGGACTTCATTATAATTAAAGTTTTGTTCTGGATGTGGAATTAAGAAAACTAAGATCCTGAATAAAAGTGAAGAAAATATACAAGAGAAGTCTGATTTGCAAATGTGAGTTATGTCTTTTTAATTACCATAACATTCACAAGGATGGAATATTACATGGTTTTGAAGAAATGTGTTGAAGGATAAAACGTTTAAGAAAGAAACAAAATTTAAATGTTTTATTCAGTATTTATTAATGTACTGTTCCTAGCAGAAAATAAATCTCTTAGTTTTATTTCAGAATTAACTTTTGATACATACAGTAAACTAAAATTGTTCCCTAGTGTAAATTAGAAAAAAAGTATACTAATAGAATAATTGCTGTAATTACCAAATTGAATTACTAGTTCTTCAAGCTGTAAAATAAAATGTCTGTACCCGGAAAAATGCAGCAGTAGAACCTCCTCTCAGAGCTCCATATTTGATCTTGGTCTGCTTGGCCAGGTCCTCCGCACTCTCGATGGGAGAGTCCATCCTCTCTACTGTGAGGAAAGCAGCCAGGTTGGCCGTGTACGAGGAGATCATGATAAGTGTGAAGAACCACCACATTCCTGCAACCATCCGAGTCGACACCGCCCTGTCAACACCACCAGTTTCATGTAGATATTGCAGGACTACCAACATATTAACTGTAACATTCAAGATAAAGTCAATCTTTGAAGTTATTTCATTAGTCCTTAAGTTGAACTTTCTTTATTTTTATTGTAATGTACTGCCACTTTTCCCTCCTCACTACCTGAAGATATAGTGATGCTATTTGAGTGATGGTAAATCATGTTCTAAAAATGTTATCTTGTAAGTGAAAATTAAGCCTTCTAGTTCAGTTATATTTTGAATATCAATCAAATTAAAAAATAAAACATTTTTTATAATACTAATCTTACTTTATAGACAATATAGTAAAAAGTAAACAATACGTTCTCAATTTTAAGTTTTAAACACTTGAAATCTCTGTTGTAATTTTTCTAATTTTTTTTATTTTATAAAAATGCAGTTGATATTAGTTGGTGATGTTAAAATTATTTTATAGATATCTCATTAAAGTAAATAAACTTGAATCCAGTAGTTTTAAACTGTGCCCAATCATGCAAGACTTTGTTTGTGATTAATAAAGAGTTTAAAACAAGGAAGAAATAGGAGCCTATAAGAGGCCAAGAAAAGTAAGTAGGTCTTTCATTATTACTTGAGGAAGACCAGTGCTTAGAATGTTTTCATGTTATGCACAATAAAAAATATGCTTTTATTAATTATATCAATGTTATTTATAAAGAGATTATTGTTAATATAGCCTACACTAAAATGTTTTTGAGAGATTCTTGTAGAATTTCTGCATACTGTATTATTATATGTAGGTGAACCTACAAGTTCTTGAATGTGGATTCTTCGAATCTGATATGTACATTTTACAAACAAAAACTAAAAAAGTGTTCAAAGGTTATTTTTGGTTTAGTTATTGAATAAGCTTACAATATTAAAAATGAAATTTGGTTCCCCAAAAAGAAAATACATAATAATTTCTATTGAAAAATAATTTAGATTTGTCTTGTGCTATTGGTAGATCTGATATTTGATAAAAGCAAACGTAAGATATATAGTTTGCATTATAACCTTCCTCATTCTTGTTATTTCCTCCAGCATGTTTCTAATATAAGATGTAGTATTTAAAAGAAAACTGGGTGAAATCAACTACTATCATCGTTGATTGTACTAAACTTGATTTGTACTCCTACATCTGCGATAATAAATTACTATGGAATTACTATGGAAATGGAATATGTGTAGTGTGATAATATCCTTTGTACATTAATATTACTTTTTAAAATTAATTCTGAATGTAAATTACAAATCTCTTCCCACATTGAGTAATAGTCTGTTGCTAAAATCTGATTGTAGTTAAATCAGAATTAACACTGAGATAGCTTGTTTAACCTTATGAAATTAAGTTAAGATTTAAGAGTACAGTTACACAATCTTGGTTGAATATATTACAACATGCAGAAGATATATTATGAGACACATAAGCTGCATGCTAACATATTTATACATGCCATTTAGAAAAATTTACTTACATGTATTATGAAAGTTAAAGCTGAAGATTTTTACAGCATATTGTTTGCTGTGGTGTGTATATGTTATGCAAAAATTGAAAGCTCTAACTGCTTTCTTCCAAATTTAGGGTTGTAATTTTTTTCTGGAACATCATGGTTGAAGAAGTAGAGCCACAATTTTTCTTTACAGATGTTTTTATATTGTTATTGTGAAAAGTTGTAATTATGAACGTCAGATATTGGATAGAAAAGGTTGAATTGGCAGTATAACTAAAGGATGTTTTAAAGGTATGCTACTTGAATTTTTATTTTAGGATAATTGAAAAAGTCACAAAATTAGTGCCATGATTTTATAGGATTCATAAGAAGAAAAGTTTTATCCATCCTTAAACAAGCAGTCAATTTTTATAATAAAAGTATAATTTTTTATTGTAGCGTTATTTTAGCCCTGTACGATACATTTCATTACACCATATCTCAATTTAAAAGTTCGTATTAGTTGTGAAAACTAACTTGAGACAGCTACTTGTACAATGACAACAACTGTGACTCACTTGGGCGCAATGTCGGAGCCCTGCTGCATCAGAGAACCGATCGTGAACCAGAGCGAGTTCAGGAGAGAGAATTGGTTTTCCAAAACATCGGGTTGATCATTGCAGGGGTGTGGGTTGTCCCATTCGTATGGGCTGAACCTGCACATTGACAGACATGCACAAATCACTACTCGAGACTACGACAACATTTCCACTCTGTGTCTCTGCCAGTCAGGACACCAACAATGTCTGACGTTTTGCGTTTAAAATATTTTCTATTTTAAAATTCTTGCTCTTAGTTGTGCAATAGTAGATTAAAAAATAGTAAAGATTTATTATCATTTCCAGAATTTGATATCTGTTTTCACAACAGTAAAATTGAAATTGTTAGGGTTGCAAAACTGACACGATTGAAAAGAGGGATTTTCTGGACAGAGTTGGTAAGCCTGACACACCGAGCCAAGAGTGGAGGCTGTGAAACCTCTGCTTACTTGGGCAAAAAGTCACAACTCTGCTGCATGAGCGAGCCAATGGCGAACCACAAACAGTTGGCAAGACTGAAGTGGTTCTCCAGGTGATCCGGGTTGGGGTTGCAGGGATGGGGGTTCTGCCATTCATACGGCGTGAACCTAAAATAAACACCTTGTTATAGACAAGTTTTTATTTAACAGCGACAAATCTCTGAACTTTTTAGTGCTTAGTCCAGTTTTGTCTCTTTTATTGAATACTATCGTTTGGTCAGTGGCCTCAATGTTTAATTTTTGTTGCTTTTGTAATGTGTTGGGCATTATAGATGAGTATAATATGAACCTTTTGTAAAATAAATGTGAGAACCCAGTCTGGTATATTAATATTACTGATGATCAACAGTTGATTCACTAGAGTGAGTGATTCTACAATGCTCTTTCAGCGTTCTTCATTGGTTCTTTCACACTAGCAGCCCACCCAAGTCATGAACCAATAATATGGCAAGGTTTGAATCACTGCTTGGATTTTAACCAGATTATACATTTACTTTATAAATCTCTGTTCTACTCTCAAGATAATGAGAGGAGCATCATAACTCTCAAAGGAAACATTTCTTCTTATTAAATCCAGTTGTTAGCAAAGACTCATAACATGATTCACAAAAAAGTATAGCATAGAAATGTAATATATTCTTAGTAGAGTTCATCAATCTATTACAGCATTGTATATCTGCTAGAATTGTTCTTTCTCTTGAGGTAATTCTGATAAGGTGGTGATCCAACAGCTGCAATATTCATAGCCCAATAAGAAGGGATGACATTGGTATTGTGAAGTAATTTACTAAAAGGTCTATTGATGGTAATATGGTGGGTTGATAAGGGTTTTAAAACCTTGTGTTAAATTTTTATGGCCTTTTGACCATGATAATAAATTTCAGTGATGATTTCCAAATAGGGTTATTCTTTAATTCTTCAAAGCTTTGATTCCTAAAACACATCTCCTGTATATACCGTCTTATTTTGAGAATAGAAATCAGCAAGTCTGTATCTCTTCTCACTTATGCTGAAGTGTGAGCCTGAGATATGGAATCTCACAAAGATTATTCTTAGGTTCAGCACTATTCCTGTAATATCAACTTACAAACAACAGTAAGGACCAGTGAAATCATGAACATTTGGATGATACCATTCCAAAAGCAAAAAATAATAATTGTAGTAAAACTGTAGCAACAAATAAAAAAAATCCTTCGGTGCAAGGACATAGCCAGCAAGGGGATCCAAGGGGTCCGGACTCCCTCAAAATTTTAAATTTTATTTTAATAAATGATTATTATTATTTAAATAATTTAGTATTTCTGACATGTACTGCTTGAAGATCATTCTCAACAAAGAAACGGGTCAAGAACTTTTTAAGGAACAAAATAGGGCCTTACTCTCTGTCCACTACGGGAAAATATTAGTTGCCTTGATCCCCCCAAATTTCTTCTTGGCTACGTTCTTGCTTCAGTGAGAAAGATCAATTAACTTTGTCTGCTTTGTGTATTCTTGAGACCATTATATTGTGAAAAGCTAGTAGTAAACTTACTCATGATAGGGGCTTTAATGCCTACAGTATAAGAGGTTGAGAATTATTGAGGAGGAGATCAAACTAAGTGCTGCTGAACATCTACCATCTTAAATATATGTGAAGTTCGTAAATAAAATCTGGGTCTGCACCTGTAATGGCTCAAATAAAACACAATACATTTAAGGTTCTTCTGAATCGATTCCATTAAGATTGCGGATTTTATTATATGATCAGTGCCAGTTCATGATCTATAACTACTAAGATAATTTTGAGGTCTGTGAGTTCAGTTACACTAAGATATAACTGTATAAAGGTAAAATATATAAATAAGATGGTTGAGATTTCATATCAACATTGCCTTTATCACAAAAAAAATATTTTAAAGTAAAAGTACTTGTATATTATTGATGAAAAGTATTTACAATTTACAATAATTCAATGGTAATAATTTCTTATTTTCCTCTTATAAATATGATTTTGAATTAAAAAAATGGTTTGCTTTTATTTGTTTTACTTGTAGTTTAGAATACAATTATAAAACATTTTGTTTTAAAACAAAATGATTTGCAGCATTATAATAATGATTAATTGACAATTCAATGAAAACTAACTTTCAGATTCATCAATAGTATTGGATATGAAGATTTTGCAATTTTTGCTATAAGTATTTTACGCTTTTAACATAAAGCAGCTATGGTGGGAAGGACTAATTCAATGTGAATATTGAATTTACCTCCAGTCCACCTTCCTCTTATGTAAAGCATCAGATTGCATATGCTTTACGTGAGAGGAAGGTGAACTGGGGCTAAAGGGGGCTAAATCATTAAGGGGACAGGGACGTCCCTATCTCGCCCATGTTATTTTGATAATATTTAGGTACATTTAAAAAGCAAACTAAAAGTGCTATGACTTTGAAACTTTTTGTAGTATAAATACACATTGTTCTAAGTAATTTGATGAAGTATTATTTTAATTTTTCAAAAAATAAAATAAATAATAAATTTTTTTTAATGTTAATATTTTTTACATATTTTTGGTTTGATTAAATTTAATAAAAAAAATACCAAACAAGATATTGGTGTTTTACTTCATCATTTTGTTGCCTGAAGTATTCTTAACAAGCTGTAAAAAATTCAGATGAATCCATGTATATTTGGCTGAGAAAAGTGTACCTAACCCCTATAAAAATAGGTTTTCGGAAAACGAACAAAACGTCACGACTATACCTTATAATATGTTAAATGACAATGTAGACGTACATAAAATGCTCCAGGGGCATAAGATGGGTTATCTGCTTCTTCATCATCTTCTAGCTTCCTTTTATTATTTCTTCTATTTTATTAATTATTTATTTATTTTATTTATTATTTATTTATTTTTATTAATTATTATTATTTTTATTCTATCCTTTTATTAAACTTTTTTATCCTAGGCATTGTACTTTAGTATTATCTATACACAAAATAAACAACAACACAAAACAAACTTCACAGTCACTAACCAAACTTAGTGTCAGAATAGCCAAAAACAAAAGGAATAGCCAAAATAATAAACAATCTACAATGAAACACAGCTGACTTCTGCTAGGAAACAAAACCATAGAAACCTAAAGTAACTTGATCATAGATGTTCAAAAAAATAATAGGTTATAAAACATCACATATATATACCCGATACAAAACTTGTTTTACTGGATCGTTGACTACATTAGTTGATAATAATTCGATGAAAAATTAGTGTAACGTTTCATTTATTATTTTTTAAAATTATATATATAAAGTTAATATGCTTGTGTGTGGTATCAAAATGTTCAGAATTAAACGGAGTATTTTACTAAATAAAAATGTGGACAAGTGAAAAAAATAATATTTTTGACGTCCCTGTCCCATTCAACATTCACATATTTTATTCTTACTTCCCAGCTGAGTACAAATTGGAATAAACAGAGAAGAATCTGAACTAATCTGTATACCCACCTGGCCAGAATAAAAAGTAACACTGAAACGCCCAGGTACGCAGTGGCCATGTATATCCAGACGTCTAAGGAGAGCGGTGATAGGAAGGAGAACAAGTTTGGTGGCTGCTTTATCGGTTTTCTGTATAAGATGCTTATACCTGAAATATTTATGCAGTTATTTATGTACTTCAGCTTTTCATAACTTCATCTCATAATAATAAACATATTAATTCTAACACTGAGTGTATATTAACTTTCCACCTTTAACTTCCACTATTCTATATCTATTACTGGATTTTGAGTTTCAGTGAATAATAAATTTTTAAATTGGAGTGATTAGTTAGAACTCAAGATTCAAAAACTGTTAATAAATACAATTATTATTTTAGCTTGTAAATCAGAATTTTTTCACATTGTTGTTTCTTAAAGAACTTCAAAAGGCATGTAAATTGACTAAGGTTAGATTTTGTAATAAATTCCCCAGATTTTGCTTATACTTTCCTTTCATCTATCATCAATTATTCCCTGACGAGGCTAAGGCTTATTGATTATACAAAGTAATGTTTAGGGACTATGTTAGCGTGTAGAGTCTCGTTTTTACATGTTGAACAATTACATAGTTACTGTACATGATTAATCCTTTAGAATGGAACTACTAGTATATGGAGGAATATAATAAAATTAGTCAAGAAAAAAACTAAAAAATGTTAATATTATTTCCCTCCCCCCCTTTCCCGCCCTTTTAAAACTAAGCACAGGGCACTGAAATGTAGGAGCCTGTGTGTTTCCACCTGTTGAACAACACTCTAAGGATTTTACTGATAAAAATTGCTATTTATAGGATTTATAAGCTTTGAATTATTTTCTATAACTATGTACTAACAAATTTCTTAACAAAAGATATTATATTATGCCAACCAAGCATTTTTGTCACCAAACTAAATCCTTTGATTCTAAAACAGAATAAAAGAATTTTATATATAAAAATTCAAGGGTAAACGTAACTGTTCGTAATATTTTACATCACTAAACTTACCTAAATTCATAAATGGCATCGTAAAATCAACTGCTTGTTCTCTATCATAGGTTATTGTCAGATCTGCAATGGCTAAATCTGCTCGCTGAAACACGCAATAAAAAACTACAACTAACTTTTTAGTATATTATATATAGTAATTAAAAAATTAAAATTTTATAATGTTCATGATAGCAATTATATTAAATAGATTTATTGAATAGTTTGGAATATTTGAATAAATACGTAAACACATTTGTAGTATATCTAGGAAGAACAAATCAAACACTCAGCAGCAGTAGTCTAGTCCTTTGGAATTTGTCAAAGAACAATGGTTTGTGAATGGGCATTAATATCATGGATTTGTAATCCTTGTAAGTTGTAAGGCCAAACACTTAGCTATTCATTTCCACTACTAAATCATTAATTCTTTCCTTTGAATCTCAGACCTTTTGTGCTTTACCGTATGTGATTAGTCTTATTTTTGCTACAAATAAATGCACATCATTATCATGACATTATTTAGAAAGTTTTTAACATGTTAATGAAGATGTAACTGATCTGTGAGTCATCACTCTATTTTTGAAGATGAAGTGATACACAGGAGGATGATAGATGCAACAAAGATTTTCTAGAACCCTCTAAATAATAACTAGCCATAAGTTTAGCTTTGGGGGGTGTGTTTATTGTTATTATATAACTTCAGACGTGTAAACTTATAATAAAAACAGTAACATTAACTGAAAAATAGAGTGCAAATAAGTATGTAAGTGTATTAAACCTGTTATTATAAATTATCAACAGGAAACAAATTTATCATAAAAAGAATTTATATTCAATCACAACACACATATGGAATTACTAGCTGTTACCCGCCGCACGCAATCTTAGAACCAAAGTCCTTATATTACATAGTAAAAGCAATTATGATGTACAAGTAATATGATGGGAGTCCTATAAAAATTTTAAAACGTAAGTAGGCATACATCAGGTAGATATTATTTAAGTTCATGGTAAATAGTATCAGAATTTAACTTAATTAATATATCATGTTTGGCACGTGTAGGAGCATTTCTGGTTCTAATTAATTATATACATAACGTCACAGCTGAATCTGCCTTGTCATCCCGATCAAGTAAACACAAATCTCAGATCACACAGGTCTCGGAAACTTACTTCGGTCAAAAAGCGTATATTTCCAGTCCTTGTCATATATTTCAGGTCTAAGATATTTCCAGTACTATTATAGTAGAGTTTGCCTTGTTGTTCTGACGAAGAAGAAATATATATATATATATATATATATACTTACGTAGGACCGAGATGCCTACTTCGGTTAAATAGTGCCTACTTAAGACCATTTAAATTCACTTACCTACTATGTCACAGTTTAGCTTGCCATATTGCCTCGATCAAATTTTATATACGTTTGATTATCTAGTTCTCGGAAATCTACTTTGGTCAAAATCGTGTGACATAGATGAGTTTACCTTGTCCTGATGAAGAAAATACACACATAAGTAGGACTGAAAAGCCTATTACGACCTAGGGGAGAGTCCTACCTACTTACTATGTACTTTCGGTATAAGAGGGAAATTCTTATTAAGGTTTTGCAACTTTCCAAAATAATCGTTATTAAAGTATTGCGTTACACTTGTTTTTTGGACTGTAGCCAGGGAAAGAATGAATCGTTGAGGCATGTTAGTATTCATTTCTCTGTTTTTCCATTAGCCATTGTTAAAATGTAATATCATAATGTCAAGGAGGCCCGCCAGTTTAAAGTAACCTATGTGAAAACATTCATAACTTTGTTCATTAAGGTTAGTTTTATAACAGTATTTAATGCATTAGATGGTTTTAATTCGTCACTGGCGCAATCTGGAGTAAATTTTATATATTAATGTTTTATTTACTATCTGCATTACACTACCGATCAAGCACTGTTTACTTATTATTGATAAAATTCAAATGTAAACAGATGTTTCAGAAAGTTTGTCGAACTATAGCTGTCAACAGCTGTCAAAATACCTTTTGTTCTTATCATAACATTCGAATGTAAACAAACTAATTTCTCAATTTGAATTCGACTTTATTTGGTGAAATGAATGTGTTATGGGTGGTAAAAAGCACTCTAAATGTTAATTCAGACCAAAAGCTATACCTGTTCCAAATTTCAGCACAATCCATTTAGCAGTTTCAGCGTGATTCGAGGACAAACCTCCAAACATCCAAACATTTAAACTTTCGAATTTATAATATTAGTGGGATGCATGTTTATTAAATATAATTTATGCATGTTTGATATTTTTGGTTCAAATTACATTATAATTTTGAAAACAACAATAGTTTTGATTATGACGATGTGTTGAAAGAGAAAATAAATATTAAAGAAGACACTAATTTGAAGAATTGTTGAAAAATTGCTGGTTTGAAACTCACCTGATCCAATAATTCCTTCATCATGCCGTCCCACTCCTTGGTCTCTCGGTTGAGTGAACCGTATCGGTTGTCCGGCACCAGGCGGAACGTGTAGTTAAATCCAAGAATCTTAGAGATCTCATGGATGAGATCTAGGCTGTAGCCTTCGAACTGAGCATTGCCTGTCAGCTTCTCACTGGAGTCCTTCCTCATGCAGTACGGTGAACTCTAAATCAAGACATAGAATTGTGTAGACCATCAGAAGTTATTATCTTATCTTATCTTATCTTAGTTTCTAGGTTAAAAGTTTGGAGGGGGGCCAAACCCATCAATTCATGTTTCAAAATGGGGGGAGGGAATAGATCAACATCACCTTTTAGGTAATTAGGTATAAAAATATGGGTGATAATAAAAATAAAGAAAAGCCTATCTGAGTAGTGATAAAATATACATAGCATAATGATAAAATATGCAAACCAACATACCACGCTGAACTGATGAGTTGGGTCCTTTTCTTATAGTATTGATCAATTGAGTGAAAAATGGATTCATAATGAACACAGTCATCAGGAGACATTTAACAAAGATAGGATTCTCTAATGATTGGTCATTTTTGTTGTCTATGGAAACTGAAACTGCTGAGCATATTCTCTTTGATTGTGTAGCATTGGCATCTAAGAGAAGGATGCTGTTAAGACTCAATCCCTGTCAAACCAACCATTCTCCAACTCATGGATGAAACCAGCTTGGGCTCTCTATCTAGGAATCATGTTGAGTTGATACAATAAATCATGAGACTGACGTGTCTTAGCCTGAGAGCTACCCATATTTTCAATCAACCAAGCTATAAGTCTAAAGGTAGAAGTAAATAATACTGACTTCACCCTGATCATTCTCAAATCAATATTTATGATTTTTTTAATACGAATTATTAACACAATAAGTTACTGAAATGTACAATACTAGAGTTATTAGTAAAATGTTTGTAAGGGAGATTTTATTATTTTGTCAGATGATTTGGGGGCGCATACATCTGTGATGTATACCAGGAGTAAAAAATGAATTAACTTGTAAAAAAACTTACATTAACTGTAACCAGAAATATTTTTAAGATACATCTAAACTTTTGTTGGAGTAATTAAACTCTGGACCACATAATACTCACGAGAATTGTTGTAACGATGAAAGTCTTGTTCTGCAAACTCTCCACAATCTGAGTGTACACTTCACCATAAGTTCTGGTAAAGTTCACTCCTTCAGTAGAGTTCCAAGTGCCGATCTTAGTCAGTCCCTCCTTGGTGAGTTCCACAATGTCAAGTACAAAATTTGACCTGAAGCCTTGATTATCAAACTTTATAACACCTGTCAATCCCCTCATTTCCACCTGAAATTGTACATTTGTTTATATTAGATATACAGCTATTTTAATAACAAGGTAATAATTAAATACATGTCAGCAATTTTGACAGAATACATACCAAATAATAAATTAAATATGGTTGTAAACAATCTTAGCAAAATTATAAAAACAGTTTTGATATTGAATAAATGGTCTAAAATATAAAATTAAAATATATAAATTGCCATCTATATTTAAGCTACAGCATATATGTATTCAAAATAATGAAACCTGAAATTAATTGAACTTTACTACATGGTGTCTTATAGGAATCATTTGGCATCCACAAATAAATTTCAATTTAAGTTATATGGGAGAATACAAGTATATGTAGTAGCTGTAAGAAATCATTTAGTTTGACCACCTCTCGTAGTGTTGAAACTTTTATAAAGTTTTAAATAAATCATAGAACTTATAATAGTTCTGTATACAATTCTATTATCAAGAAATGTTGTACATTTTACCTTTTACTTTAAAACAGAATAGATTCTATAGCAGAAATGTGCAGATATATAATTTTGTCTGTGACACATACATTAGCGTTCCCATTGTAAATCTGTTGTTTAAATATGAACACAATTTTAATCTTCTAGTATCAACATATTTTAATGATTAAAATTTTAAAAGTTTGTTATTTTTATTGTTATCAAAGTTTAATTTATTTATACTTAGTGCAACATTAATAGAATATAATTGATTGGTTTGTACCAACTTACAATTTTCATGTAATTGATGAGGCTGTAGCCATGGGGCCAGGTGTCGACTGCATCACAGCTGAGAGGTTTGATGTCGATCCTCTGACTGCTGTCCAGGTCGTGGAGAGCCTTGGCGAATAAGTGCACAGCATCGTACATCAGAGCTGTCTCCGTCTGCAACAATAGCATAATTTTATCATCATTGAAACTGCAAGTGTAAGTGGTCATATTGAAATGGTCGGTGGAATATTGAAAACTAGGAATGAGTTGGGTCTGTTTTTTTGGAACTGTTTCCATCAGTTCTTAGTATAACAGAGAATCAATTTGTGTAAAATGTCTATTCTTATAACTGAACATTCAGGTATAGTAACAATCACATGACTCGAGTCTATTTGATATCATCTGCAGTTGGCCAAGTGTGATGCCAAGGATTTTCCAAAACATACGCCAAAAGGAGTACCAAGATTACTAAGCATGTCAAACTAAATGATGCCGGATTAATTGAATTTTACAGTATTACAAACACAAATCTCAGCTTATACAAACTCATTTTCTTTTGCGAAGATTTTTATTGTTAGTTTATAAAATTTATAATTTATATTACAAGGTTAGAGTATGGCACACCACATGTTGCGTAACAGGCTTTGCTAAGGTTGCATGCAATTTTTAATCTGTATAGTTCATTCTCTAGATTTCCTGCAGACAGTTAGACTGACATAGACAAAAGAGAAATTGTGTTAGTCTACTAAGTATAAGGCATAGAAACACTCAGGAATTCCTTGGGTGGACATGCACCATCATAGAACTCATTTTTGTCTATAAAGAAATAAACTTAATGCAAAATTCAAAATGTAAAGATGATAGCCAATTATGCTATCTTTTAAATTAGGACATGATTAAATGTTATGAATTTATTTTAAATAAAACTGTAATGGCATCTGTTCACATTGTAATTTGAAGTCATCTGCAAAGTCAGTAGCACAACAAAGAAAAAGCTTCCATTCTTTCAATTTCCAGAAATGTTAGCTGCTATACTTCCACAAAAGTAGATTAAAATAGTAAATACTGTGTAGGTTCATTTGTAAAATTAAGCTTGTGCACAGTAAAAGATCTTATGAAAGATCTTATATTAATAGAATGTAAAATACATGGTTATTTTTCATTGTGTTTTATTTAGTAACTCAATAACTTGGTTGATCATTAATTAAGCCAACATTTTCTTCCAAAACTCTGGCTAATAACCAGACAGAAAATAAATTGAAACAAAAATATTGAACTAATCTATCACTTTGTGTAAACCATGTAAAGATTATAATCAGTTTAGTCAATTTATAAAAATGTTTACTTTTATAACTGTCTTCACATTTTATTTTACTCACATATCTACACCTTATATACCATAAAATAAGAATATAATAATGAACAGAAATTACCTTTATAAAAGTGAGATTCTAGATGGTAGTAAAATGAAAGCATGAAACAAAACAAACCATGTTAGTAATACATTAACAGTTGTCAAAATAAGGCTAAGTACTAGGAAATATAAAACTTGCTCTGTAATTGTATTCAGTGTGTTTTCTAATTCTCTGAAAACGCTTTGCAGAATTGATTGTTGGGCTTAAGCAAAAATATTTTAAAATATTAACATGGATTTAGAGGTTGATTATCTTTTTATACCATTGTGCTTTTCTTCAAAATTCATTAATAATATCAAGGGTTTTCCATCCTCTTTTTAAACATGTTTCTGAGGATCTCTGGCTACCTAGAACTCATCAGTTCTGGGCCTCCTAGCCATAAAGTGACTTTACTTGCCTGCACTGCTACATGCTATGAACTTTGAGTACTATGACTTTTGGACACAAAATATACGTTATGAAAATCAATTCTGCTTGAATATAAGGTTTCAAGAGCAGCCATAAAACAAATCACCACACTCTGAACTGTAATGGTGTATTGATACATAAAATATTAAGTAAGTTTACTCAATATTTGGGTATTTAGTACAACTTTAAAACATTATTTTTTTACCCCTTTAGTAAAATAACTTTAAAAAATTGGAAATATATTCAGTATGACCTACCCCAGTGTGGTGAGCACCCATGTCTATCTTGCGGCCCTGTCTCTGCTCTCCACTGGTCCAGTCCCTCACCACCTTCTGCAGATCTGGTTTCTCTGGGTCCACAAGTCTCAGTGCTGTGATGTTGGTTCCTCCGTACTTGAACTCTTCCAAGTCCACACTGTGCAGGTCCTGTCACAACCATTTGCCAATAATTTGTAACAATAGCGATTTAGTTCTACTATTTGAATGATTATCATTTAAATTCAAATATACATTTTTCAAGTATATGAGAATAAAATATACAATATAATTCAATCTCTATAGTTAAAATCACTGATTTTGTCACTGTAGCAACTTAAAAAAATTCTTCAAAAATAAACAATCTACTGATTTAAAAAAATAAAGATAAATATTACGTAGGTACTTTAGGTACTTACTTACATATACTAATGTACACTATCCCTGTCTACTACAGGTAATTGTTATTACACGATATAATTAAGTAAATACGTATGTACATGTCATAAATAGAAAAGTTAAGGTGATCCTTTAAGAGCACTTACTTGATCTAAGTGAACTTAGGTACTATCTCGAGGGATGTTTTTGTTTTTTTGCAAGATGTGCTGTGTTTTTTTAGAATGTTAATTTTTTATACCTGATACAAAGGCTTGGTTAACGGAAATATATGTAAATGTATGCATCAATATTGTATGTATGTTGATTCTATGTGTAAAAATGTGCTTAAGCGGTTACATTATAAATGTTTACTGTTTTGTAGGATTGCTTTTAAACATATTGAATTGTATTAATTATTTCAAACAGTGGTTTAGGAAGGACAGATTTTTCAACTCTTTGGACAGTTAAATAAATCTTTGGTGTTCTGTTTAAAGTATATAGCTTGAAACCTTCACTGCAGTTCTATACTGGTTGATTTCAAGTAGTTGTATCATATATCACACACTTAGGTATCTGCTGTAGTGAATATGTTAATATTACCGCTGTATAAATTGCTCCAGATATTAAATAACTTCCATACTCTTAAATTTAGAACTGCACCACTGATTGAGAGTTTGGTATTACGCTGAAACCATGTACAACTTACCAGGGAGGTGATGAGATAACTGTGGTAGTCACTCATCATTCCAATCTGCTGAGCTTGCTTCAGTACATTGTATATTTTCTCTGTAGAGCAATCAAGGACAATGTGTGACTCAGCAGAGTTTTTGATCTGTTTCAGCAATGGTCTGAAAGTGACAAAAAACAAGAAAAATGAGTTATCCACCAGTATGATTTGGAATTATAACATCATACACCAAACGCTTCAAATTGTAATTTTATAGAAAATTAGATTAGTTTATTGTGCATACACACCACCAAAAACAACAATAACACACTGTTTGTTGTTGTGTTTGTTTATTGTTTGGTTGACACTTCATATCAAACTTTTAACCATTTTCAATTAAATCACACTCAATTCAGATCAGTTAATGTGCGTAGCTGGAATTGTTAGCCTGTTGTAGCTGAAACACCCTCACCTTAACTGTCTGAAATAGTGGACAGAACTCATGTTACTTCCAGTATTGTTACTTCTTTCTTACAGACCAAAAACATTTCTCGATCTGGCGTATTGTCAAAAAACAAATAAATTTAATGTCTAAACTATTTAGTCACTTGGATACTCTATGAAATTTGTATTAAGTACATGAAGCCAATGCCAAAAACATTTGAAATTATTACATCAAACTAATAAAAAAATTAAATAATGTATTTTAGAAACAGCTATAACTGATAGAATACTTTAATGTTTTCCATATTTAACTGACAATATTCAACTAAATCTGATGATTGAATAATGCTATTGAAATTAAAAGACTAATAAAATTAAAACCTGATGAGGTGCGTCCACCGCAATCAATGTATTAAACGAAGAAAAGTATGATCTAAGAAAAAAATATTTCTTTATATTTTTAACCCTTTTGATACATTTCTCCATCAAAACCAGCACGGCTGACGATCAATTACTTTCTTTGGAGAAATTCTTCAATCATTTTAAAGAAAACCTGGTTTTATGCTTGTACAATGCAAATTGCTTCTTGGATACTGTACCAATCATCTAAATAAATCTTAACTCCCAGTATTTGCTTGTTCATATCCTGCATTTTATAAAGTCTATTGGATATAAATAACAGACAAAAGTGACAATATTAAGGATTTTTTCACTGCATCGTTAAATGTCTAGATATACTGATAGAAATCACCTGTAGTCAGTTCCTTCTCCTAGCTGTCTGACGGCAATCGGAAACTCTGAAGGTCCGTGTGCTTTCAGCAGCTCCTGCAGTCTCACCAAACCTTCATTGTTTTCATAGATTATTGTGAAAGACTTCCATCCCCAGGCTTGCACCAAGTCTACGTAAGCCTGGCAACAAAATATTATCATCAGAGTAAAAAAGGGATACAGTACACAAACTACAGAACTGATACTGTCAAGTTGTTAACTTCATTAGACTTTTAAATTATTGGTAACTATATTGAATAGGGTATAATACAGATTTACCCTCATATATAAGGTTCAGAAAAGCAAAACAAAAATGGTTTATATGCATGGTTCTTTAAATAAATATTGTCATTTTAAGGTTAATCATACAACTCACTTTTTTATTGGAATCTTAGGTCTTATAATAATATTTGATGAATATAGATGTCTTTTATAACGCACACATTTTTGATAGCTTGTTTCTTAGTTTTATTAAATATTCCAAGATGTTTCTTGTCTTCATTGTTAAACTTTCAGGAATTTTATCAATGCAAGAGAGAAAGACAATGGCTGAGAGTTTGTTTGGGATTTTGTGATTTTAGAATTTCTCTTTCATTACTTTTCGCCCGAGTTAGTTGTTCTAAGTTTATTGCCCATTATTGGTCTCATCCAAAGTGTTAAATATTGTGAACAAAATATTTTCAACCATGCAAATGTGCTCTTGAATGTTAAAATGTAAAAAAGTGTTGTTATATACCTATGAGATATAGGACTTAATAATGGCTGTATGAATAAATAATATAAACATATACAAATTCTTGAATTTTCCCTGCTATCAAACATTTTTGGGTTGATTAGAATTGTATGTCAAAAAATGAGCCAAATTCACAAAAACATGTCCCTTCTAGCTGTTAAAACTGGCAACTGGGCTTTTGAACTGGCAAAATAAAATGACACAGACAACTGAATTATAGACCTATCCTATATTGGAATGAAACTTGCCCTTTAGCTTTTATAATTTCTGATCAGCAAGTTGCAAGACATCAGTCATCAGTAGTTACAGCAATGTTTCATTCTGAAAAGGTTCAAGAGCAAATGGTTTGATCTTGTTATACAATTATTACTCATTAGTAATTCTAGGTAAGTGATAGACCAGGGCTGGAGCACTAATTGTTCAAGAGATGGTTTTGAATTCAGGGAGATTTTGAATATTATTGCTTCAATCTTAGGTCATGAATATGTCCGATTTGCTCTGTTCCAAAGTAACAGTCCTCAACAATAACAATGTCCTGGAACCTATGTTAGAAGTTCCAAGTCTCTAGAACCCTTATATTAAGAGATCACAGACATGTGGATAACTACATAGTTTTAGGAAAGACCTGTAAGGTCAATACATTTTCGTTTTTCATTGGGCTATCATTAGGCATGAAATCTGTTTGTCTCAAAACATGGTGTCATCACTAAGGAATAGCCTCATATTTCATTGCTGTTTGGGGTAACTTCGGTTTGCTATTGTAGCGTATGAACTTCAAGAGATTTTCTGGAGTTTCTAAATTTTAATGTGCTAGTACTGTGTCCACTTTGTACAGAAATTTAGCTAGGTAACTATTTTTGCAATGTATTAACATTTTCTTAACATGATAATTTAAATTAGTTTTTGTGACCATTTACCGTTTATAAGCATTTACAAAAATTACAGAGAATATATGTATAGTTGAAATAAACATTCTGTATCCTCATTAACTGCCTAGCTGGGTTAATGAGTAGAAAAAATAATCACACTAGAGTGTAAGAAATAACGACAAATGTAGTCTTAAAGTCAGTTATGAACTTTCATGACATCTTCCCATGTTTTCTTAGTTACAGACCAACCTTGGAGAGTGTGGTGGGGTGAGGATACAGGTTGACGAGGCAACTTTCCCGTCTCAACCTGTAGTCCCAGCGAGTCTCCAAGTGAGGTATCTCCATGGTGTCACAGATGGACTGGACATGACTGGCAGTCTGGCCTGACTGAGGGCCAAATATAGCTGCCACTCCACTTCGCAGAAGGTGACACACTGTAAATGCCATTTAAGGATCATGATCGTTACCTAAAGTTCAAATTTATAGCTTATTTACAGTGAGTAGATTTAAAATTTATGAATGAAACACTTTCCCCCACTCATCCAGCTAGCAAGGTGCTTGTTTTCTGTGAAGAATATTTTAATTTGTGGTTATCAATAACTCCATAATCTACTTAAATTTTAAAATTGGTTCATATTTTCAAATTTCATTTAGAATTCTGTCAAACATTAAAATTAAAGGAAGAATATGGATCCTAATAACAAGTTTTAAATGAATTGTCTATTCAGGGCACCTTAAATTTAAGTTCTAAATAACATAAAGAGAATAATAACAATATATGACATGCAGAACTAAATCCTTTTATAAACTGATTTGTTATGTGAAGATTTAAATAAGATAATAAAGTCTCAATGAGATAAAAGTAATGATTAAAAAATCCATATTCCCTTAAAAACTTATGAGATATGTCACCGTTTGTTCATGGATATGGAATATACATTGGTGTACATGTGTGAAATGCGACATCCGCCTTTTCAGGCAGTAACGTAGCCAGAATTTCGTTCGGGGGGGGATCCGAAACCGGGGATCTGGGGGACGTTTTGTGTGTTATTTGCCAATGAGTTCACTGGTAAAAGGTAAATACCAAAAATATGGAGCTTTAGTAACTACGCCTTATAGAAAGTGGAAAGATGTAATAGACATATTCAACTCTCACAGCAACTCTAGTACCACAAATTTTCTTGTATAGCTACAGAACCTTTACGAAGTTCGATTCTGGCTGAGTAGAAGGCACCAGAGTGATGTTGGATTCACTGGATAAGAAAGAAAAAGAACAAAACAGAGCTTCACTCAAGCGTATAATTGACACAACTATATTCTGTGGAGAAAATGAAATACCCCTTCGGGGACATTGGGCCACTGACGGCCGAAAACCCTTTAGAAAAGGAGGGCAATTTTCGAACGTTGCTCGGGTACAGATCAAACTAACGGTCGGAAAATGCACCGGAAAAACTCTACTGATTAGAAGTTCGGCTACTTTGGATTTCACTGATTGAGGTATTTATGAATAAGTTATAATGACGATTTTTTGTATCATTACACTGTAGACGAGTATATAATTACTATCGGAAAAAAATCAAAAAAGTCACTTTTGGTCGGAAATAAAATGCACCTGAAAAACTCTAATGATTAGAACTTCAACTACTTCGGACTTCAGTTATTGAGGTAAACGTGGCATTTTTGATTGAGTTAGGACGACAATTTTTTGTTATCATTAAACTGTACTCGACTACCTATATAATTATCGAGAAAAAAATCACTTCCGGTCGGTAAATACCAAAGAAAAGCTCTCTACAGATTCAAGTTTTGATGATTTTGGATTTCACTGGTTGAGTGGTTGAGGTAAAAGTAGTACTTATAATTATGTTAGGACATTGATTTTAGGTATTAATTCAAAGCCGACTGATAAATATATAATTATCGAGAAAAAAACAAAAATAATCACTTCCGATCGGAATATACTAAGGAAAATGAAATAATAGACTACATCAGTCAGTGAAATCCAAAGTAGTCGGAACTTCTTATCAGTAGAGTTTTTCCGGTGTATTATCCGACCGGAAGTGATTTTTCAATTTTCCTTCAATAATTATATAGGTATTAGTCGGCGTTCAATTGATACCTAGAATCAATGTTCTAACATAATTCTAAGTACCACTTTTATCTCAACGACTCAACCAGTGAAATCCAAAATCGTCAAAACTTGAATCTGTAGAGAGCTTTTCTTCGGTATTTACCGACCGGAAGTTATTTTTTTCTCGATAATTATAGGTATAGTGTACAGTTTAATGATAACAAAAATCGTCGTCCTAACTCAACCGAAAACAAATCACTGAAGTCCAAATTAGTTGAAGTTCTAATCAGTAGAACTTTTCAAGTGTATTTTCCGACCGAAAGTGATTTTTTATAGTTTTTTCGATAATTATATACACGTCTACAGTTTAATGACACCTAAAATCAACGTCGTAACTTAATTGTAAGCAGTTATTCTACGTCCCCAAGACGAATTTGAACGAAGTGGTCGCTAATTTAAACTGTTCGCCGTGTTACGGTTCAGGTTACTTTGCGACGTCACGTGACCGCGCCCTATAGAAATACCGTGATTACACTACACTATCCGAAAGGCCGAGCCCATAAGTATCGTTTGATACTTTATGATTTAAACGAAAGGACAATTATATTTTTAACAACGGTCACTTTTATCAATTAAATCAATCAATTTAACTAATGTTTGTAGACAAGAGTAATGATAACTCTCCTTTTTTATCCTGCTCCATGCTTTATTTTTTAATAAGTCTTAAAATTTCGGGGGGGGGGGGGGTCTGGACCCCCTGGACTCCTCCCCTTTGCTCCCCTGTTTTCAGGGCTGTGTTGGGTAATCAGAAACAGGATGTCAAAGTTAAAGTTTGTGTTTGAGGATAAGATAGAATCCTTTCTGTAAACGTCAGTATCAGTTCATTGTTGCATGACCATGGAAAACCAATAAAAGAGTAATATGACAGAAAGAATTAACAAAAGGACCTTGCTTGATTATATGATTTAATAAACATAGCTAATGACTGAACAGTCATTGTGAACGTTGTAACTTTGTCTGATATGGTCTTACAGCCATAGAAGCTCTAGTTGCTTGGTAAGGAGAATACAACATTCTTCAGACAGATCTGCTTTTCAATCCAGCTAGTCTCTAGTGGTATCACTAAAGCTGCTAAAAACCTCTTTTTTCAGATAAAAGGATGTTTCATGTTCAACAGGACTATGGCAACATCTTTAGTTGTTCCACCTCCCCAATCTCCACCATGGTAGAACAGCAGACAATGAGAACTATATAGAATACAATATTCCAAATGAAAATGACAGATAAAACTCCCATTGTATCTATTGTTATTTATCTAGATAGATATTAAAACCACCCAGGATCCCACGAAAGAATGTCAAGTTGGTTTGTTTGTATAAATTGTAATACAACTTCTAAATGGTATTGTTATTACAATACATCCCATGTAATATTTTTGAGTACTTCCAACTTTCTTTTTCAGGAATGAAAGGAGTTGTAATTTTCATATGTGTGTAAAACAATATGTACACTTACTAGTTTCTGATATGCATGGAGTTATTTTCTAGGTTTATTTTGACTCTAAAATAAATACATACATAGATACATGTTAACAATATATTTTTTGAGTTTGGTGCAGCGTATTCAAGAGAAACCCTTGTGCATAGAGTACCATATTACGTATATACTCTATCCTGGTGTAATGATTCCCCAATCTGTGAGAGAAAAATAACCAAATTCTCTAGTTTAATACCATCCTTGATAATCAATCCTTTTACTATTTCTTAAGGTTTTGGTCCCATTTCCCACAAATTCTTCATGAAAAAAATAAATTACTGAAAAAATACGAGTTCAATGTAAACCCTCCCCACTTTTATGAAATTTGAACCTCTCCAAATTTAAGCCCTGATTATGCCACAAATATTGTAATGAATAACAGATTATCATGTTAATTTGTTCTTGTTATTCAGTAAATCTTTTGTAATATTAAGATTAAAAATGTTGCTTGTGCTACAAAAAACTATGTAAACGAGATTTATATGAGAATAGAGATTTATATGAGAACAATGAACTACGAATAAAACCAATTATTCATTATATGAATCTATTGTAATATTAGAGGTGAAAAAGAAATGTTATCTAACAGACTAACTATGGAAAGCAACAATAAACCAAAGACAAATTATAAAACAGTTTCAGCAATGTTGTAACAGTAAATTTGTGTACTCCCAGAATGAGTTAAAACTGCGTCACTCCTCCCCCTGCGTCCTGTCAGCCCTAAATAGCTGGTTCACTATCAGGTGCTTCATCACTGCCCGCCGCTGAGTTTACCTTTCCTGGCTTTTCTTAACTCCCTGCAAATAATTCTGGTTTATAGCCGTTAAGGGCTATTTACTCTGCTTTATTACATTGATTTTTAACAATTATTTTCTATCTGGTCTTTCTTTCTATTGCAATCATGTTTGGGTTTGCAAAAAAATTATATGTCTCTGCTAACGATGAACTAAAAAAAAATATTAATATAAAAAATGAGTGGAGGGCTATTACATTTATGACCTGATTGAATTAGATAAAAGTAATGGGAAGGTAAAAATGTAGCAATTTAAATTTTCCTTTTTAAAGATTGATATCGCTATCATCATTATTATCATCATTTATCTGAATGAGTAGTAAACTGGTGGGCGCTTTATTGGATGTAGACATCGTAATAATTAGTATCTAAAGTTCTTTGAGATAAGAGTTATCATTTCCGTAATTTTATCAATGGTAAGTTTTATTCTTCTATTATTAGGCTATTAATCGTCTAGGAATTAATTCAGCGTATAAAAAGAACTGTAGACAGTTACCGTAAATACCAGTAATAGATTCTGGTCAGTAAATGACCATTGAGTTGATGTCAACCCGAGGGGTTCATAAAAAAAAACCTGTGAAATTGTACATATAAAGGATCTATAATATTGTTAAAAAACTTAAATGTCCTATTTGTAAATCTAATACTTATTTTTTCTGTTGATTAACCCAGTTTTCGTACTACGCTCATTCAGAATAGTTCATTTCTTGTTCAATAACCCTATACAATCATGATTTACTTAATAATACTAAAAAATCACTCCTACAAAATATAAAACCACTAAAATTCTACAACTTAATATGAATGATTTTAAAAACTGTCGAGGAAAAAAGTGCAGTCCTGTAACAATTTTGTAATGTACGTAATTTACTGGAAATCGCATTAACAGAGTGGAGGAACACTTACTATAAATCACGATTGTAACAATTAAGAATACAGGTTAAGATTAAACATTTTGTTACTAAATCGAAACTCCAAAATTAAGGGTAATATAATTAATATAATGATGTCATTACAATTGTACTATTAAAAAACGAAACCAAAAGTAAAATAATTTATTGATAAAACAAACATTGAGCAAATTTTCGTAAATATATACTTTACATGAAACAATCAAGTATGTATGACAATATAAATATGTCTTGGGTAGAATTCTAAAAGACGCTAAAAAAAAACAAAATAAAATTTTGTAATATTTATACTGTACAAACATAGTCTGGAATTTGTTAGTTACTTTTATTGTACTAAATGTAGCATATTACTACAACTGGGGCAGTTTACGATTTTTAGACAGATTTGGAACGTTACTAAAGCAGTTAGATTTTGAGACTTTCGAAGCAGTTTAAAGTATAGATGAATAATATTCCGAAGACTACAGTCTAGCACATTTTGATACAAAGACTGATTTTTCAGTTTAAATATTATAGTTTTATGTATTAGGTAACAAATGAAAGTGTAAACACAACACGTTAAAATCATTCGTGTCATGGCATCTCTTTAATCAAAAGATAGGTTGTTAAGTTTTGGAACGGCTGATTACATAGATTAAATTAGAAGACATCCCCGTAGTTGACAGCATAACAACATTAGCCAGTGTGTTGTAAGGCTCCTTAGTTTTGCGGTTCCACACAACAAGCTACTGCACTTGCGTCAACCCTTGTACTGCATTATCAGGAATTATTACTCTCCCTAGTCCCCTAAAGTACGGTACCAATTCGCTCTTCTTATATCAACATAAATTTTATTCTTATTATATTAGAATTAAACGTTTAAATAATTGACTAACTATGTTTATTGATTGAATATGAAAACAAGAATGTAGAAAAATATTCCTCACTTTCCTCAGACTTAAACAATTAGACAAACACTTCAAATGTTAATTTTATATCTGGTGTAAAGAAGTATAGTAAGATAAACCGATACGGCAGGGACCGATATATCGAAGGGCCGCAGAACGTAATGGAGAATTATTACACAGACGGCAAGACAGATATACGAACTGCCCTAGTACCTTTTTACCTAAAACCAATATAGTTCTTTCTTGCTTGAACTAAGAGAAACCTAAGTACAAAGTTTCAAATTTTAAGAATATTTCTATCGAGAGTTATTCTACAGACATACATACAAACTGCCCTATGACGTTTTTATCCAAAAATATTTAGAGTTCTTCCTTAAATTAAAAGAAATCTATACACCAAGTATATAGGATCTTTCTATTATGAGTTATCACATAGAAAAACAGACGGACGGGCAACGACAGAACTCCAAGAAGACTTTTTACGATTTCTAATTGTTAATCCTTATAAATGTCCCAGTGATTCAGAAAAACATTTATTACGACGCAGAGTTGATTTTGTAAACCAGAGCAGTGATGTAGAGATACATTTTTATATAGTGAAGCCGTCTATATGCCATAAGGTTTTGGGGTAAGGAAAACTAGATAAATAAACAAAAATACGGAGACCCAATCCTGCAAAATGTTTAACGTGTAGTAAAACTATGAATTTGTTAATTTATATTCTAAGATTTTATCAAAGCTCCAAAACATCGCTCCATAACGTCACTATAAAATATTATACTTCTATATTTTGGCCTTCTTGTGAATTATTTTCAGTTAAGAGACGAACTGAAACTTTACAAACCATTGAAATTGCACGCCTGTTTAAGTGTGTGGAAGTAAGGGGAAGAGCTATCCTTTGATTGGTAAGAGCTAAATAAATTAGCGGCATGTTTTATTTCTTTTGCACAGGCTGCCAACATTTTGATAGTCTAATGATTTTTTAACGTGAAAGTTATTTTTTCTCCTTATGAACTGAATTTGATTATACCATTAGATTTACAGCAAAATTTAAAAAAATATGCCTATGTTCCTAGCAAAATTAGTTTATCAGTAAATGATAAAGATTCTTACTCTTAGTTATTTTAAGGATTTCGTAAATATCCTTGAATAATAATATTGTGGAATATTTGCAAATACTTTTGTTTTGTCAAATTCTATCGGATGTTTTTTTATAACTTTGTTTTGCTATGCATTTTTCTGAATCCTGGTGTTTAAATCTGTGGATACCTTATATACTCAAGAGCCCGTGTAGATGTTAACAGTCTTTTGCCCTAATGTAAATTTAGCCAAATTAATGTAGAATTTCGTATTTGCAGACGTATAAAGTGGAATCATTTCCTTTCATTTCTCCTGTCTCAAATAACTTTTAAGCCGGCTTTAATAAATGTTGACATTATTTTGTTTGACATCTTATTTATTTATCAGTTTTTACTATAAAGTAAGTAAGATAAGCCAATTTAGCTCATTCTCCATTGTGATAAGGATATATCTGTGGCACTCACTGACTCGCATAATCGGTTTGTCAAAGCCTTCTTTGATCTGTGCTGTATCGTGTCCGTTTTCCTATAATATCTACTTCTGTACATTCCAATATTCCTTATGTGGAATGAAGATATTATAATTAATATAAGTATTTATTATTACAATATTCTAAACTTGAGGGTACTGAATGTGTCCTATTGGTGAGGTTATTGAGTAGCCTTAAGACTCACAGTTCCTGAAAATATTTCTAAGTATATAAAAAAATAAACATCTGATCCACAATCAATATATTTTCCTGTTTCCCATCTGGGGGAAATACAACATGACGTCATTGTCTTGGAAGAACAGAGTTGCGGAAATTTGGATGATCTTTAGTAACTTATAGACTTATAGTAACGCTATAGATAAAGCGTTAACTACATATCAGATGAATGCATATCTACAAAATTTTTTTGTACTTAGAAGTTGTAGTTCCTTTGGTTCAGTTGTAGTTCCTGGGCTTGCTAGTATAATTTCTCTCTCTGTTAACTTTGACTAGTAACTGTGACTGACCTCTCTTGGAAGCATGGAAGCTGTCTTGAGGAGATATCTTCTCCACCTGTGCAGACAGTCTAGACCTCGGCAGGACTGTGCTGTCAGCGTTGATCCTCTCCACAGCATATCGGAAAGCCACCTCTTGCTTGTCATCCGCCGGGTGAAACAGGCCACCTGCAGATCGAGGTGACATTAATCTTCCTCAATTTGTGTATCAGACAAAAAAAAAACATTAAAAACAAAAATAATTATAGCCTTGGAGCCAACAGCTAATTTGTACTGTATAAGTACACAATCTATTTTTTCTTAAAATCTACAGAGACATGGTTTCCTAAGCAAGTACTTTATCGTTAGCTCACTAGTTTTGGCGGAGGTCGAAAATGGAAGGTATCAAAAGGGTTAAACATATGAAACGATAATGTTTCTCTCAGATTATATTTTCCCTACCTTGATACATTTACAACCGACCACGTCAGAACATAAATAATAGGCCTAGTCATATCACCATCAGATTGTCATAAAATAGACTGAAAGTCGTCACTTTATGTCTTTGTATGGTCTGGTCTCTGATGACGTGTTCAGAGTTTGTTTTAACTGTGTCAAGCTAAGACAAATCTGATGCGAGAAAGAATTATTTTCAAACTTTTCTGATGCTTCATATTTTCAAACTTTTAAATACCCCTCCCCCTCCCCTGTTTTGACCTCAACCAAAACTCTGGTGGTTGACAACCGGTTTCTATCGAAAGGGAATTCTCTCTTTCAATAATAACCAATACAATATAAATTGGCTATCGGCTCTTTGGCGGTTATAACACCGTAAGATTTACCCATAAGACCAATGTAAACATATTTGTTAACGTTTGGCCAAATCCCAGGGTTGACGACTCATTATCAAATTACGTGTTACTACTATAGAAATGAGCTTTATGTAAAATTTCAAGTTTATGAGTCATTTTGGTTTCGAGATATCGGACGGATGACACACAGGTAAACAGAAAGAAATAAAATTTCCAATCTTATAGAGTGCTGGGCTTTGCTGAAGTTCAGCAAATTATTTATTTTGGTTATTTTTATTTAGAACAACAATTGAAAATTTATTTATACGAGTTACCTCGAACAACCTGACCTTCCATTTTATACAAAATGTTAAAAAACTTAAAACAAAAGTACATAAAATTTGATAATGAACGACTGTGTTTTGATTGGGCAACAAATGTTTTAACAAATATTTAGTGACGTGTTATGATGAATAGGAATGGATTTATTCCTTTTAAATGGATTAGACATCTAGAAGCACCAATTATGAATCGATACAAAATCCTGCTATGGTGGTTATGACAATATACTAATCGTTATATTAGCTTACGTAGTCAAGAAACAGAGAAAAATAAACTTAGTTTCTTAGTTAATATAAATATCATGTTTGTAACAAACATGTACCAACGAATGCTTTCCATTACGACAAAGTGTATGAATAGTTGCAGCCTACGCTGTCAAAGAGAAGAGACACAAGTTTGGTTCTGATCTAAGTTAGTTGGTTCATCCTGGCCAAGTTAGCTGCGATAATAAGCCGCTCACTTAGCGTGGAACAGCTGCAGCTACTGCTGAGTTTGCTCTCGCTGATAACGACGTATGCTTTCATTATACATGATCTAAGGGTTGCTTCAGATAGAGGCTGGAGAACAAAACACAATTCAGGATGGCTGGTGTAGCCTAGGTGGGAGCCAGCCGATTTACTAAAGAGGAGAGAAGCAAGTTCGGTTCAGTTCTATGTTGGTTGGTTAATCCTGGACAAGTTGGTTGTGATAATTAGTCGCTCAGTTAGCGTGAGACAAGCTGCAGGCTAATGCTGGATTTGCTATAGCTGATAATGTACGGTAGATTTCATTATTAATGATCTTAGACTAATATATAAATGATCAGATAGGGGCTAATACGAGTATAGCGTAGGTTGGGGAAGTCGATTTACTAAAGAGGAGAGGAGCAAGTTTGGTTCAGTTCTATGTTGGTTGGTAAATCCTGGCCAAGTTGGCTGTGATAATTAGTAGTTCACTTAGCGTGGGACAAGCTGCAGGCTACTGTTGAGTTTGCTCTTAGTGATAACTTCGGTTACTTTCATTATAAATGGTCTGAGACTAGCTTCAGATAGGGGCTAATACGAGTATAGCGTAGGTTGGGGAAGTCGATTTACTAAAGAGGAGAGGAGCAATTTCGGTTCAGTTCTATGTTGGTTGGTAAATCCTGGCCAAGTTGGCTGTGATAATTAGTAGTTCACTTAGCGTGGGACAAGCTGCAGGCTACTGTTGAGTTTGCTCTTAGTGATAACTTCGGTTACTTTCATTATAAATGGTCTGAGACTAGCTTCAGATAGGGGCTAATACGAGTATAGCGTAGGTTGGGGAAGTCGATTTACTAAAGAGGAGAGGAGCAAGTTTGGTTCAGTTCTATGTTGGTTGGTAAATCCTGGCCAAGTTGGCTGTGATAATTAGTAGTTCACTTAGCGTGGGACAAGCTGCAGGCTACTGTTGAGTTTGCTCTTAGTGATAACTTCGGTTACTTTCATTATAAATGGTCTGAGACTAGCTTCAGATAGGGGCTAATACGAGTATAGCGTAGGTTGGGGAAGTCGATTTACTAAAGAGGAGAGGAGCAATTTCGGTTCAGTTCTATGTTGGTTGGTAAATCCTGGCCAAGTTGGCTGTGATAATTAGTAGTTCACTTAGCGTGGGACAAGCTGCAGGCTACTGTTGAGTTTGCTCTTAGTGATAACTTCGGTTACTTTCATTATAAATGGTCTGAGACTAGCTTCAGATAGGGGCTAATACGAGTATAGCGTAGGTTGGGGAAGTCGATTTACTAAAGAGGAGAGGAGCAAGTTTGGTTCAGTTCTATGTTGGTTGGTAAATCCTGGCCAAGTTGGCTGTGATAATTAGTAGTTCACTTAGCGTGGGACAAGCTGCAGGCTACTGTTGAGTTTGCTCTTAGTGATAACTTCGGTTACTTTCATTATAAATGGTCTGAGACTAGCTTCAGATAGGGGCTAATACGAGTATAGCGTAGGTTGGGGAAGTCGATTTACTAAAGAGGAGAGGAGCAAGTTTGGTTCAGTTCTATGTTGGTTGGTTAATCCTGGCTAAGTTGGCTATGATAATTAGTCGCTCACTTAGCGTGGGACAAGCTGCAGGCAACTGCTGAGTTTGCTATTGCTGATAACGTATGATAGCTTGCATTATACACGACCTGAAACTGGCTTCAGGTAGGGATTAATATAGCGTATGTGGGGGCCAATCAACATTATCATGGCATATACAACGAACGTTGCATGTACAGCACTACAAATCCAGCGCGTGAGAGAATAAGTGTGAATATAAATATATTTTTTAATATTTGAGATCCAAGTTGACCTATCTGCATAACTATATATTTGTAATTATTATGAACGTTTACTACAAATACCTTTACCACTACTAGTTAATTCAATTTCTTGTGAATATATACAGGTAAATACAACAATATAACATTGTTTTGTTTATTCGTTTCATGATACAGAATAATGTAGTTCAATTTTTTGAAACGAATAAACGAAGCATAATCTATTATTAATATGATCACTTTATAATCAATTAAATAGATAATGATAAATTTACATATGCAAACACGATTATAATTAATTTATGTCATCGTGTAAGTTTTATAAAAGCGATTGGGTTTAATATAGTTTACTTATTCCTTTAATTACAATCAGCTTTCTATTATAATAGTATGTTGATAGTTTACTAAAGCAATTATATATTTTTGATTTAAATAAAATTTTAGAATGTAATAAAAGTACTCTATGTATAAAGAGAATTATATTTTAGAAATGGTTAAACAATGTATTACAAATATCTGATTTTAAGTAAATAAATAACGTATTTCTGTTATAACTAAATGTGGAAACATTTATGTTAAACATGAAAGTTTAACATAATTCTTATGAGGGGAAAATTCAAGGTCATTTTAGTCAAACGAATCTTGACAATTGTATCTAATTACTTATAAGGTATACTTTGGAAACACGCTTATTAGGTTGAAGTAAATAATTATTTACTTCAAGTTGGCAGTACTGCTGACAGAGGTACGGGTAAGCCTGACAACCGACCCACGCTGTTGTTATGCTGCACACACTCGCTAGCTAGCTAATCTCCGTCTGCACACATTGTCGCTAAACAAGGGATAACGCTACTTAAACTGACCCTCACGCTTGTTCTGCGATTAACTCAAAATAAACACTCACCACACTAAGACTTTTAATATTATACATGATGTTTCCAAGCTATGGGTACGTTCCTAAAACTTTAGGATGTGGTTACAGTTTTAGTCTTTTACAAAACTCTTCGTGGCAAAAAATTGAAAATTAGCATAAACATTAGTATTGGCGCTATTTAAATAAAAATCAATTTGAACGATTTATAAGTATCAATTAGTCCAAAACCCATGTCAATTAAAATATATTATAGGAATATCAGGAATATATGTTTGTACACACACACACACACACACACACACACACACACACACACACACACACACACACACACACACACACACACACACACACACACACACACACACACACACACACACACACACACACACACACACACACACACACACACACACACACACACACACACACACACACACACACACACACACACACACACACACACACACACACACACACACACACACACACACACACACACACACACACACACACACACACACACACACACACACACACACACACACACACACACACACACACACACACACACACACACACACACACACACACACACACACACACACACACACACACACACACACACACACACACACACACACACACACACACACACACACACACACACACACACACACACACACACACACACACACACACACACACACACACACACACACACACACACACACACACACACACACACACACACACACACACACACACACACACACACACACACACACACACACACACACACACACACACACACACACACAATATATGTATATATATATATATATACATTATATATATATATATATATATATATATATATATTATAATGTGAGAGATACGGCCAAATACAATATAATTGAATCGTAAAAAGGCTCTGAGGTGTAATGGTAGCACATTCAGCCGGCAAGTGAGAGATCCGGGTTCGAGTCCCGGCGGAGCAATTACTTTTGTGATTCAATGTTTATTAAAATTAAATTAGGCTATTACCGCTTATACAAGTTTAATAAATTTTTATATATTTATATATATTGTTGAACGTTTTTGTATAGATTGAATTGTAAAAAAAATTGAATATTATCTTAAAGACAAATACAAAAAATACTCAGTCTAAAACACTGTACTGGGTCAAGGTTGTGAAGGAAACAGGATTTTCCGGACATTTGCCATCGTTCAGTGAAACAAGAAATCAGTAACACTACGTTTCTGTGCCACGTTACAGTAACAACACGTTAGGCGTGCCACAACGCTTTGGTATGATTTTTTTATTTTAACCTAGTTTGTAATTATGTATTAGGTTAGTTATACCTGAAGAAGAGATCAGATTGCAGATCTCGAAACGTAGTGTCACTGATTCCATCGTCAAAAATAACCCTCACACAAAGGATCAAGATTGTTACATCAATATCACTACTAATACTACAACTGGTAGCTAACGTTGAAAAAATAGTGTTTCACGGAGATTGGTTACGTTGGAACATCAGTTAGGCGTATATTAAATAAGCACACAGTAATTCTGATTGTAATTTATCAGGGAGCTAGGTAAACATAAATACGACAGAAAGTAGAAAAGGAGTGCAGTAAAGGTTTTGTTGACTACGTATTTGGGAATGTGAAGCAATCTGAGATGAATGTTTGCGAATATTCACTGCCGCTCAAGCAAACATGGAGGTTGGTGCTTACATAACACTTCCTATTTTCAAGTTTATGTCCAACTCTTACCAGCATCTGTAATGTGGTAACCAGCTGTTCTTGACTATAAGTGTTCCTTTTGAGTATTTGGGGAATATAAAGGTCAAGTAGTGTTATAGTTGGTTTCGATAAACCTTTCCCCTTAAATATGATGTTAACAAATAGTGTTACAGTATGTAGGTAAAACCCATTTTTTAAACATATTAATGCATTGTATTACAAAAATTTTTTATAAAATTAAGGCTTACTTAAAATTTTGGTATACAGTAATGCCTTTAACCTATATTCAAAAAGATTATTATCTGTGTACTTATATAACTATAAAAGTCAAATTGCAGAGTTGCAAAATAATCAGAAATCACTGAAATTTTTACATATTTCGAAAACACTACTTTACTTATGGCAAGGTCGACCATTTGACCATAGTACATGGGAGATAATAAGTATATATAAGTATAATATAGTTCCAATCCCGGGAGGACGCTATGTTTACTGCCTCGTTAGGTTAGGATTAAATTGTTGTTAAACTGATAGTGATGTTTCTTTGGTGGTCTGGCATTACATTCTCATTATCAGGGTAGTTTTCGCATTGAGAATAAGATGGCTTGATTTCGAAATATTTAGATACACAAATGCCGAAAAATCAATGAAGACATTATTTTACTGTTTTGTAAGTAGAGATCTTGTTCTATTAGTAAATTAATAAGATATTAGTATTATTGTACTAAAACAATAAAACATTAAAAGTCCTCCTAAATTCACCTCAAAAGTAACGTAGTTAGTAAGGAGTATATATTTTAGCGTAAATTTTAATAAATTGTTGTAATTTATTAATGTATAGCAGGCTATATTTTATATAAATTAATGCGAAAAATGTTTTCCAGTTAAGTAACAGACTTTTTCGCATCGCATCGCATGTTCCAAACTAGAAAACTATGCCATACAACAGGAAGACAAATTGGTTGCAACAATTTCAGCAGATGCTGAGAAACCAACATTTTGCAAGCCTGGGTCATGTTCTTATTGTATTTAGAGTGAAGTGAGCGTAACTTATCTGTACACAACAGTTGTATGAATTTTAGACATATGTGCTTAGGCTTAAAGTAGGGGTTTCTGAAAAATATACACACGGAGAAACAACGTACAAGACCTTTTAAATAGTCAACCGACTAGTGTTTTAGACCGATATGAATTTGAAAATAAACAACATATGTTTCATAACTTAGGGTAAAACACTCAAATAGGTTAGGTCTTGGTCCAGTAATAGTACTAATACTAGTAGTATAAAACGTTTTCATGAGCGAAACGAACAGTGTTCAGAAAGAAGATTGAGGGTCACAAGACACTTTTGTTCCGTTTGGTGAACAACATTTTTCATCATGCGGAAAATGAAATTCAAACTCATAAGTTTTATGTAGTATGTACAACCAATACTTTTATTCTTGGTGTTATATGTGGTACCACTAGAGTGTTAAATTATCTCATGTGAAAATCAGTGTAAGGTGGCAACATAAATTTTCGTTCACTTCGAATTTAGCTAGAAAATCCAAAACACTGCTTAACTTGGTACATTCAAAAATGTATAATGAATTAATCAAACAAATATTTTCTAGACAAGTTCTCCAATAGAATTTGGCTCTGGTTCAAATTACCGTACCGTAACTGAATAAATTGCGATCCAAACAAAACACATTTTTGACGCATTGCTTGATTGTTGCGAACATGGCTGACAAAACACGTATGCAAATGTTCCTGTGTAAACATGGCACTGTGATTGTTGTTTATTTGTTGCACTTTCTTGTAGTTTCATTGTGACGATAAAAGGGCAAGAATTATGTTTACCACATACATGGCAGAATACATAAACAATACACATTTATGTTGTGTACACATCCTAACAGCTTGTTGATGTCTATGCTTCAGTAACTTTATACGTAGTAATTTCATGGAAGCCACTTTCACTGATACTTACTTCATAGTAGCAGTAGTTTTAAGATACGAAGTGGACAAGATGGTTCACACAGGGTAAGATGTGACGTGAAGTGTAAAATGTGACGTCATACGGAAAGGGGGTTTGTGACTTACCGATTTTAATTACGTCTGGCAGAGCTCCCAGAAGCGGCAAAAACCCCAGCAAGACCAGCAGCCACATCTGTGAAACAACACGAGCGTTAGTGAAAGTAACCAATATATGGTATTACGAGTATGTAGTTGGTGCTTATGATGTATCAATTCCTCGTGGTTTAGTGCCATATCAGTGGCAAATCTAGAGACGAACTTGGAAAGGATTTGAACTCTTCCTCCTCCACAAATGAAGCGCAACCGAAGGGACAAAGGAGGAAGAGAAAGGGAGTGTGAGACTGATAGAGTGGTTCCTTGATTGGAGCAGCCACTTCAAGTAGACGCTCTAGTACTGAGTGACAATACTCTTGTAATCAAGTTACAACCTGTGTAATGAATATTGCAGGAATAAACCATAAATTGGCCAGTAGCCTAAACACAAGAACATTAAATCAAACTAATTTTACAAATGCACAGTATGTATATACGATTGAAGTAAAGAATGTCTTATTTTACCAGGCGGAGTAAGGCCAAGAAGCTCTCTCTAACACTTAACCTGGAGACTAACGCCTTAGGTGACTTCCAAACCACCACCAATGGCGGGGAGGCGGGATGCTTGCAAGGACAGTATCGCTCAGCAGTCACCCATCCAAGCAGTAGCCAACGATCGACACTGATATCTCGCGATAACACCGCTGTACCCACTTCACTACGACATTAGCAATATATGATGGCAATGTAATAATAAATAATTAGTGTCGCAAATTTTCCAATTATTTTCTAGTAGACAAAAAACACGTACAAATACATAAAGTAATATAAAAATACATTTAATGATGAAAAATAGGAATTAATATATTTTTTTATCTAATAAACAAGTTAAAATAATGACTGAGAAAGATTTATCTCAATTTTTCAAGGATGGCCAGATAAAAATAACATAAAAATATTTAATAAAACAACATACCATATTATCAATGTATAATTAATTATAAATACTTATTGTACATTGTGATAAAACATCACCCAATTATAAGTTTTCATTAATGGTTGATTACTTAGTGTTTAGGGTGAGAAAATTTAAGCAAAATACCGGTGCGGCCATATTCTTTCCATGAAATTGATATTGGCTAATTAAAATGTCATCAACAGCTTCACTTTTCGTTGAAAACATTGTTAATACAATGTGAATGTCATTTATGGCGCATCTGTGGGCCCTTTGACAAGCTTTGTCTTCTTTATTTATGGAAATGAAAACACACAACTAATTAACTTTAGTCGATTGTGCCAAAACCAAATACTTAATTAGTATTTAGATTGGTGCTGTTCGAAAATCGAAAATATGTGTAATCACGTAAACACCGGTCTAAATGTATAAACAATTCCCAGGAAACTTTATTAATATAGTAGTTGTTGCCATAGTGAAGAGATCTCTTCCGTACCCCTCTCAGCACTTATCCATCTTAACCTCTCCCTCCATGACTCACTCAGTTGATCACCCTTAATGTTTCACTGTCTTGTAATATTAAATAACACATAACAAATAGCACATTCTACTGTTTATAACATGTTTGATAGTTGAACATTTCACACTAATGAAAAATAATATTCTCAAAAGGGATTTTTGGGTTAGAATTAAATTATTGTTGGTTAGTAAAAAGTTCTTGTTCAAACCAAAAATCAGCTCAAGCCCTTGAGTGATAATCTTATACGTTATCAACACACAGACAGCATATTGTACATAGCCTTGGAATCCATCCCGGATAGGTAGGTCAAAAAGTCTATTACTTATAAACTTAAACTAGAATACAATTCTTTTCAATTTCAAACTATCCCAAGATCTCTGCGATGCTGGATTAATTATTACGAGGAAAAATATGTACGTGGTGTGTGAAGAAAACATTTTCAGAACTTGCTATCGATATGAGACACCAAACCGTAAGTACACATTTCAAGGCAAATAAGGATGATAATGCTTGTATTGGTTGAACAAGGTAAGATATTAATACTAGGTTACGTTGAAATTTCTTAGGAATGACATCTTGCAGGACCAGTGGCGGATATAGATAATATTTCGGGTGGTGGGAGAGGGGTCTGACACACTGTGGGGAATTCGTATTGTGCTCCTAAAAATTGATGATATACACATTCAGCTCAGTGTAAGTGTTGAATGTGTATGCTTATAGAATGTGATCAATAAGTCTAAACAGTCCGAACTATTTGGATGTCAATCTCAAGTTTTTGAAAAGTATACTTTGAATTTAATAGTAACTAAGTACTACTTTAGCTACTAATATACACATTACCAAACCTTTCCGGTTTTATAAGGAAATATAAATTCAAAATAATCAAATTTGTATATCAGTTACCGATGGAACAGACTCAATTTCCCATCCTCAGCAGGAGCTCGTGTAATGATATCGATGGATACTTTATTTTTACAGTTCAAAAGCTATATATTTACCTCTAAAATTTTCAAGGTAGCTTAAGCCTCTTCTGTGAGATACAGACAATTCGACTATTCCGTAGATTTAAACTATGATGAACATTCATAATAATCTAATGAAACTACAGGGAGAAGCCAAGAATCAGAATCATGATGTTTGCTTGGAATATATTGATGGCAGTAAATTAATTTATTAATTGCCGAGCTCCTTTTCACAAAGATCACAGCCATAAATTTAGATCCCAAAGGAACCATTGAAATCAAGATTGTCATGTTTGTAGATACATTGTTGATACTTTTACATTCATCATAACTAGTAACTGATTTTGTCTGACGTATTTTTAAGTTATTAAACTTGTGAATACTTGTAAATTACAAGATGATATAACTTACAAAACAAGTTTCGAAACTTCTAGTTGGATATGTTAGATATACAACTAATACCGTAGTAGTATTTCCAACAAAGGGAACTTATAGCGAAGTGAGTTTGGAAACACATCCGAGTAGAATTCCCGCTATTACAGTAGTGAGATGGATGGAAGTTTATGAATATTTGAAGCTGTTGGAAGTTGAAGTAAGGGAGGCGGAGAGCTATGATAAGTTGGCCTCTACATAGAGAGGTCAGCTGTGCCGCTGCTTGCCCAGGTGGATCCATCCATCAATCATGTAGTAGCCAATAATGCACCTCTATGTGCTCACCTCACGTCCGCGCTTCTACTCACAGATTTATTGAGCCTTTTATGCGCACCCGACACGATCCCTTCCATTTACTCCAATCTGTATTTTATTTTATTCATGTTGAACCAATCGCACGCGGTCTGCAAAATACGGGGTTTTGTAGAGTAAAAACTATTTGCAGTCTTTAACTAGAAAACCAAGTGGGTTATTTTCAATCCTACATTTTTTGTTTAGCCTTAAAGCTATTAGGCTAAAACAAAAAAACACTTTTTTGAAATGGGTTAATGTTTTAATAATAAATTATAAACACCAATAAATACATACAAAATACTATTTTTGTATTATGAAAATCATAAAAAGATCTGGAAAAGAAAATTAAAAATACTACTGCTTAATTCTTTACGTTTATTATTTATGTTGGATCATTTCGAAGAATAATATGTTTTAGAAATTGTTCCATTGTTGAGTTATAAAAAATTCAAACCGTCGTTTCGTGGATTAAAATCCGCCCTCTACTTCAGGTGTAAAATTCCCAAAGGATAATGTTAAGCATATAGAGTAATTTTTGTGTAAGATAAAATAATAAGCCTTTCTTTACATTCTTTCCTTCAATACTTCAAAAACCACAACATTTTTCTTGTTTTGTATATTTTGTGCTGTTCCAAAATACACAATATATAAATGATTTTGATAATTTGTTAATTCACAGCCCACTGAATATATTTACAAACTGATACCCAAATAGCAGATCCAATCCATTGTTGGAGATTGCCAATTGATTGGAGTTGCCATCCCTTCCGCTCAAATAAATATATCCATTTACAAGTGGGATGGCTTTTGGGAACAATACGCTCCTAATTGAAATGTACTAATTAACACTGGACAAGAACGGACGAGTTACATCAATGTAATTGATCATTCCAAACAAGATTTTTATATGCAATGTATAGAAGAGATAAATTAGGGCATTTCAAATTCGTTTTTGGGTGTATAACGGATAAAGAATCACAAGTGTACCTCTCAATAAGCATTTTTCCCTCGTAAATAATAGAAAATTTATGTATTGTTGGTGCTGTAACCATGGAGAAAATTATTTTCAAAGTAATATTATTCTACATTAAAACCCCTTTGTTTTGTTATTAACTACCATGGTAGCAGTACTCTACATATAGATATAGTGGGTTATAATAGTGAATGGCAACAGTTTACAATAGTGAATGTTATCAGTTCATCCAACATTATCGTACTGGTACCCATATAGGTCACCCTCGTATTATTATTAACTATTATGGTAACAGTAATATACATGTAGATATGTGGTGGGTTATAATAGTGAATGGTAACAGTTTACAATAGTGAATGTTATCAGTTCATCCAACATTATCGTACTGGTACCCATATAGGTCACCCTCGTATTATTATTAACTACCATGGTAGCAGTACTCTACAGGTAAATATATGGTGGGTTATATAATGAATGGTAACAGTGTAAAATAGTGTATGTTAAAAGTTCATCCCACATTATGGTATAGGTACCCATATATGACAACCTGGTATTAATTCTATCATTTTAGTAGTGATCTTCTGGTAGATGTGAGTTATAATAGTGAATGTCAACAGTTTAACCCACATTAGTCCCACACTGCGTACGCAAATGCATTCCCCCACGTAAAAAAAATCTCCCTGTGTTAAATCTTTGTTCAAAGTCTATATTCATTATTGAAGTTTGGTAATAGAAAGGATAACATAGTTATGGCTGTTTCTCATCGTTATTTTCACATTAAAAGATACACGAAGTTTCAAAAAAAAATAATAAAAAAATAAACAAAACAATTTACCATAATACGACGATAACTGCCACACCAAAATAAAATTCATTCTATTCTGTCCTTTATCCGCGTATAGGTATGGAAACCACTTACCAAGATGACACTGAATGTCCTGGTAATTCCCCTGCCTAATGCGCCACATGCATTATTTCTTTCAGCCATACATCAGGTAGATGTAGTGCTGTGTCGTAATTTTCGTTTATGCTTGTACTGCGTGGTGCTTGTGTTCAGCAAAAGCTTGTGCTTAAGCTTAAGTTTGCATTATGACGTACAACTCTTTTGTTGTTAACTCTAAGTTTGGTGTGTTCAACATATTTTGCACTGTTTATTTTATGTTAATTTATGTTCTTATGACGTTAAAAGTAAAAAAATACAGAATTAAGTTAATAGGGCGTTTCAAAAAGGACTTTACAACTTTGAAAATACATATCAATTTTATTAAACAAGGTACAGAGCTGGTTTTGGTGTTATTTTAAAGGAAAAAAACTTCTATGTGGTTTCCGTTGGTTATTCTGCAGACATCCCATCGGTAGTCGATTTCTTCCCAGACTCGCACTAGCATTTCAGGTGTAACTTGCTCAGCAGCAGCGTAAATTCTTGCCCTAAGTTCAGGTAGAGTGGCCGGCAAAGGAGGTACGTACACCATATCTTTTATGAAACCCTAGAAGAAAAAAATCTAGCAGTGTCGAGTCTGGGGAACGGGGGGCCATGCAATTGGCGCATCACGGCCAATCCATTGACCTGGGAAGCGGTCATTTAGAAAATCCCGGACGTCAGTCAGATAGTGTGGTGGTGCGCCATCTTGCATATAGAAAACATTTCGTTCTCGGTCATCCTCATCGATCTGTGGTATTAAAAATTGTTGCAACATATCAAGGTACACTATCCCATTGATGGTTCTCTCTTAGAAAAAAAGGGGCCGTACACTTTCCTCTTGCTCAACGCACAAAAAAGTTCACTTTAGGGCTATCACGAACATGTTGTAATGTATCATGTGGATTTTCGCTGCCCCAAATCCTACAGTTATGTGTGTTTACCTTGCCACTTAAGTGAAAAGTGGACTCGTCAGAAAAAATTATGTTGTCCAAGAAATGTTCATCATCATCCACTCGATTTAACATATCCACACACAAGTTCCTACGGGCAATCTTATCAGTGTCTTTAATTGCTTGTAAAAGCGAATATCGGTATGGTTTAAAGTGCAAAAGTTTTCTTAACACACGCCAAACCGTCGTATGTGGTACTTGCAGCTCACGAGATGCACGCCGGGTCGATTTCGTAGGCCTATTTACAAAACATTGTCTCACTTGCTCAACGACTTCGTCAGATGTGCTTGGAAGACCTGACGATTTTTTTATGTTTCACTGAGCACCCTGTTTCTATAAAACAACTATGCCACTCATAAATTTTAGGCCTACTAGGAGGACCTTTAGCGTACTTGGTACGAAAATTACGCTGAACTGTTATCGCAGACTTCGATTCTTCAAACCAAAACACACAACTAGCACGCTCCGGTCCATTGAAGGCAGCCATGTTTAACTTAACTGTCACTAGCGCTTGTGCGGTGCGATTAGGCACTAGCGGACTACGCCAGTCAGAACTTGAACGGGTTTCCTTTAAAACAACACCAAAACCAGCTCTGTACCTTGTTTAGTAAATTTTATACGAATTTTCAAAGTTGTAAAGTCCTTTTTGAAACGCCCTGTACATGTAATTTTTGTGTTGGTAAAACCTTTATATACCGATTATATAAAAAACACGATTTGATTCACAGTGCTTTCTAAAAGCATTCTTCTTTCTTGATCTTCTATAATCTTGATTTTGGGATATGTGATAAAACGGAAAGGGCTTGACACTGGTAAATACAAGAGGACATTTTTAGCATCCTAACCATTTTGGTACATTAGGAGGTTTGATATTTATACCTAATAAATAATTAATGCAACTCACAACATTTAACGCTATTACCGCTAAAATATATGATATATGAAGAACTGATCTTTAACGTGTTGACTGCGTCAGACGCTGTAGTGTGCCTTGGAAGATACTATAGTACGAGACATAATTGCAAGCCTTGGAATTTTGGCTCCATTATTTATTAATTACTTAAAGATATGTCTTTACTCATGCGAAAATTAAACAATATATTCCAGACTTAAACGCATTAAACAACAGTTAATTTGCCACAACTCAGGCTTGCAATGATGTCTCATACTATAGTATCTGACACTCAGTATACAGCCGTTGTGAGATATTAAATATTTGATTGATTGATGGACTTTTATTATTCATGTTCTAGAACCCAAAATTGTTCAGATATAGAGCAATATCAGAATATTTATATTTTAATTAGAAATAAGTTTTTTCTTACAAATAGTAACCAAAAGTAAGATGTTCTTTGTAAGGGAGATTTTAATACCGTCATGGCCCTGGCTAAATTATTGCTAAAAAGTAAAGAAGTTTTAGTTCTACACTTCTGAAATGGTGAGCTTCAATTTACATACTGTAGTTTGTTGACATGGGGTTGCCGTATAATAATTTATCTTCCGCTAGACTTATATAAAAAGTGGATTTAATTGCACCACAAGATAAAATTATAATTTAGGTTGGTTTATCGCCTTCCTAACAGAAAGGCAAACTAGGCCACGCCGATGGTCAGTTTCTATTGTTGTCGGAACAATAGATTTCTACTTTCCTTCCTGGAACCTCTCCGCTAGTGATAGTGATAGTGAAATTCCGCTAACTTTCCATTGTAACACGTGATTAGTACGAATTTAGGTAATCGTTTTTACCTGATTTTAGGATATCATACCTCGTTTCATATCCATCATATTTATTTACTGCGAGCAAAAGTGGTGCACTTTTGAATGAAATTGAAGTGGAGTTGTTTTGCTCAGTTGTGTTTTTAGAGCAGTTCTGAATTAAGTTAAAAAGGATAGGCCCTATCTGTTTTAGATCTTAACTGAATGATTACTTTAACCCTTCTGATATCGACGATTGATGATCTCCAACTTAACTATTGCACTGTATAAAGGAGGATTATCGAGTTAAATATTTTAACAATAATTGAAAGATGATATTCTCGTATTAATGAAAAGGTTACTAATACCCTTGTTATAAACCGCGTGGTGGAAGATTTCATATCTACACATTTTATATACAGTTTCCCCGTACATTTGTTAGCCGACAGCATCAAAGCGGTATCATTAGAATTTCCGTTTTAAATATTTGACCGAAATATGTAATTAAACTAACATAACACACTAATGTATTAGATTTAAATTAAAGTGATTTGTCATTTGTAAATAATATAAACATTTAAAACAAACACGCAAAAGTTATCGAGGTGCTATCCACTTTTTGAAAAAAAAAAAATACATTTTTGTTTTATTTTTAATAAAATTTGTTTAGAGAGACCTCTTTAAGATACCTTCCGTAGACACTAGAAAAAAGAAAAATAAATATTCGACCCATTTCCATGAGGATGAGGAGAGAGGACTGGTTGTAAATATAATAGATGTTTTTATTTATAACAAAACTAACAAAAATTTCACTAACTGAAGCTATAATACACGCGCAAACTCTAAAAAGTTCATACTTTTATTTTGATCAGGTTTTATTGCGGCTTTAAAAAAATTGGCTACGTTTTGTAATTTTAATTCTCGTAATTCGATGAGGAGTCATCAAAATGTTTTTTATACTTTTTCTGTATTCAAAGAAATTACCTCAAAGGCCAAAGTCTTTAAAATAACATAGCTATTCAAACCAACTACATAAAATAATAATAGTAAGAAATAGATATTTTGTATATTCATATTAAAGTATAAATAACACAAGTAAAAAGTGTAGTTTGTGATAAATACCAGTTACCAGTAATGTTACAGATGGTGGGTAGTGGTGTGTTAAGGTTTAGCCTTTTAACATAACCTTAGTTCAGCGCCAATGAGGTATTTCTAGATTTAATAGGGTCGTAGTCCGTGTGGCCCAACAGTTACTAGTTAATATTGTATGACAGTTCCTATACTATCGACTACAGGTCCTTAGAGTCTTTAAATATCTAGACAGCTGACTATGCTAGACCATATGTAAGTGTGTCAAATCCCAAGATGCTATTGGATGGTTCCACCCAAATATTTGCCGGGACTACCCAGCTGGTACATACTACACCTGTGTAATTTGTAATAAAGGACAAATTCTATGAATTAGAGCACAATTTGTAAATACCATTATTCTCCACGTTGTCCAGGATAGAGTGGTGAAAAATAGGCTAAGTAACTGATTAATAAAATTGATCTTTTATTTCCTTATTAGGCTACTTTCTCACTTGAAATTTGGTACACCGTAAAACTTATAGGCAGACATATCTAATAAAACTTCCTGTTTTTTATTTTAAAAATACGTTTTCGAAGATAAATTGTGTGTGTATTTTTTATATTACATAGTTTAAGACCTACCTAATAAAATAGTTTTGTGGCTTAAAATCAACTATGTATATATACAGGGTTTAAATAAAGTCCTGATACGACTGGATTTACCGTGTGTTCCAAATTTTATGCACACCGAATATATTTTGGAAACTAAAGTGCCGGAAACTATATACAGGGTGATTCATGAAGTTCTCCCCCCACTTCTACAGCACATTGCACTAGTAAAAATAATGAAAAAATGTTATATAAACATAGGTCCGAAAACGCTTCGTTAGCGAGTTACAGCTAGCGAAAGATTTCGCCTGAATTCCTAGGTAAATAGTAAAATAAAGCCATACTGAACTTTTGGAAAGGTTAATTAAGTAAGGAATATCGTGGATTCTTATGTATTTTTACCTGATAAAGCTAATAAAAATAGGTTTCAGAACTGTACCTGTAGTAGTTTTTGAGGGATTCAGGGTTAAATGCAAAAAATTGGGGCACGAAAACAATGTTTTTTTAAGTTTGATGTACAATAACTTTGTTAAATTGGTAATAAATACATAAAATCAACAAACATTAATTGTAGAGAATTTAATTCTGAGAAAATTGATATAATCAAAGTCTAAAATAAAACAGAAATAAGTACCAAAAAATCGATTTTATTCAGTATAATACATTACTAGTTGTAAATAAATACCGTACGGTATTTAGTTAAAATAAAACAAAAACAAAATGTTTGTTCCTTAATGATGAGATAAATTGAGAAAACAAGATTAACTGTTAAATAAATTTGTTTGTAAATAAAAATATCATGTTTTATTACGTTGAATTTTTTTTTTAAATAAAAATTTACATCAAATGTTCGAAAATAAATGAAGCAAACATTTTCCCATTATTGTTTACTAATCATCGAAATGCAGTTTTTTGTTTTATTAATTTCTAAGTTGGTAACGCACGAATAACAGCTGATCAACAATGGTATTCTGTACTGTTACGTATTCTGCTGTAACTTGCAAAACACTAATACACAGTTCTAACGTAACAGTACAGAATACCATTGTTGATCAGCTGTTATTCGTGCGTTACCAACTTAGAAATTAATAAAACAAAAAACTGCATTTCGATGATTAGTAAACAATAATGGGAAAATGTTTGTTTCATTTATTTTCGAACATTTGATGTAAATTTTTATTTAAAAAAAAATTTAACGTAATAAAACATGATATTTTTATTTACAAACAAATTTATTTAACAGTTAATCTTGTTTTCTCAATTTATCTCATCATTAAGGAACAAACATTATGTTTTTGTTTTATTTTAACTAAATACCGTACGGTATTTCTTTACAGCTAGTAATGTATTATACTGAATAAAATCGATTTTTTTGGTACTTATTTCTGTTTTATTTTAGACTTTGATTATATCAATTTTCTCAGAATTAAATTCTATACAATTAATGTTTGTTGATTTTATGTATTTATTACCAATTTAACAAAGTTATTGTACATCAAACTTAAAAAAACATTGTTTCGTGCCCCAATTTTTTGCATTTAACCCTGAATCCCTCAAAAACTACTACAGGTACAGTTCTGAAACCTATTTTATTAGCTTTATCAGGTAAAAATACATAAGAATCCACGATATTTCTTACTTAATTAACCTTTCCAAAAGTTCAGTATGGCTTTATTTTACTCTTTACCTAGGAATTCAGGCGAAATCTTTCGCTAGCTGTAACTCGCTAACGAAGCGTTTTCGGACCTATGTTTATATAACATTTTTTCATTATTTTTACTAGTACAATGTGCTGTAGAAGTGGGGGGAGAACTTCATGAATCACCCTGTATAAAGATCAATGGAGAACGTTGTGTGTCCATTTAGTCGTGTTTATATACCATACCTAAAATATTTAAAATATTTTAAATAATAGTTAAAATACTTTTTTGGACTTTTTGGAAATTAAAAATATTTCCCCCTCTTGTCAAAAGGGGTAGAGGGTGGGGTCACTTTAAATTTTCAAATTGCAGCCCCTATCTTGTGATATGTCATTTGAAAGATAAATTAAAAAAGAACACAATGTTCATGTCATGGTGAAGATTTTACATTAATATCTCAATTCGTTTGGAATATATCCAGGTGTATCAGGACTTAATTTACACTCTGTATACGTATAGTTTTTACATCTAATTTATAAAGCGTTATTTGTACATTTTATGATATTTAAATAATATCCAAATTATCAGTACGGAATTTCGTGACACAGTTAAAGTTTGTGTAGAGATATAGATGAATATCTTACATAGGATGGCTAGTTAATTATTAGAAGATTTCCCTACAAATATGTCAACTGTGTTAGTGATCTCAAAAACTGGGGTTTTCCTAGTTACTGAACAACTCAGACTAACCTTGACACACTAGAAGTGATATCGGAGACTTTCTTGTCCTGATCGTGACCAAAGGCCGAGGATAGGTCACTGCCTCCTAAATATCAGCTTGACAATAGCTATATGCTGGACAGGATGTAAGCAATTGCCCGCTTATATTCTTCGTCAAACTGTTGTGGGCGTAATAGTTGTTTTTCGGCACAAGTGTTCCTGAAGGTCAGGATAGATGGATAGGACGAAATGTTAGTGCGTAGGCCGGGTCTGTTGAAAATGGTGATGACGTACTCGAGGTCAGTGACAAAGTCGTAGATACAAAATGTATACACCATGTAAGTTTTATTTTCAGAAAGAGATGAAAGGTTGCTTATTATGTTGAAGAATGGATGGAATAAGACATACATTATCAACAAGGTAGAAGTACGCCATACTACCTGTAGTAACAGGCTTCGCTGAGGTTTCTTGCCAAACTTTAAATATAAAGACCATTTCATTCTCGAAACTTCTAGTAGACAGATAAACAGAAAGACCACGATACAAAAAAGTTGACACGAAAATGACGCATCATAGAACTTATACTACTACATTTGTTTTCATTACAATGCGTGTTTAAGTAATAATCGTCTACACACCAAGTCACTATAAAATGATGTACTCTGTGTTGTCATAATTAGGCAACTTGTCACATTTTTGAATCGCTTATGGGTGTATTGAGTTTGTTTACAAATTTATTTATTCTGATATTTTCTCGTTGCCATCATAGTTTCCCATAAGACCAATGTAAAAATACTTGCTAACCCTGAGCCAGATCTTATGAAGTGACATGCATTATCATAGAACTCAGTGTTCCTCATATAGATAAGAAGCTAGATATGTACAATTAGAGTCTAGAGGTCAGTTCGTTTTCGAGATATCGAGCGGACACACACACACACACACACACACACACACACACACACACACACACACACACACACATATACATATACCGAAAAAAGTAAAGCTACAAGATACTAAGTGGACAAAAACACCACCCCCAGCTAAAAAACTCGTTTTGTTGTTTTGTATGGTGTAGTTTATATTATGTGGCATTTTGTGGTGGCAGTTATGTGTTGTTTGTTATATATATATATATATATATATATATATATATATATATTATATATATATATATATAATTTCAATAAACATTGAATCGCAAAAAGTACTTGCTCCGCCGGGAGTCGAACCCGGATCTCTCACTTGCCGGGTGAATGTGCTACCATTACACCACCATTTATACAATTTAATGTTATATATATATATATATATATATATATATATATATATATATATATATATATAGACAGACAGACATTTTTTCCAGCCCCACGAATGTAACTTTTATTTTTGCTTTTGTACTTTTCCACACTTCGCAAAAGTTCAGCCAACTAGCATGTTTAAACAGATTTTTGTACTTCTCCTAGTAGTGATCTTCCAATTTAGCACATTTTCTGGCGGCCTTTCTTGACTTCTGCAGCTGTTTCTTTTGGTTCGACAAAACGTTTAATAGGCAGGTAAGTAAAAGGATTATTATTATTATTAAATATTTTCTAAGTAAAAAGATTAATAGCGAACAATACGTTAGTAGAAGAGGAAGTCTAGATTTGCCAGGTGACTATTGTTTTACATCTTGAACTTCAGATATTCTGTACATGAAATGAACCATGACGAAGAGCAATGTTAAAGTTGTCGTAACAAAGATAAACACGGCAAGGGAAGCACATAAACATAAGATGTTTAAATAAAACGAAAAAACGCCAGCTTTCTCGTTCGGTTGAGCTTCCGAGAGGTATACACATTTATATTTTAAAATGTAATACAAATAAATGATACAGTGAATTATAGTTTCGTGTATTAATGGTACTACGACTATGGTTAGATACACAATAAGTTTCATGTGTAATAATTGTGTTAATATTTTAACACATTTAATTAATTCAGGAAGCGGTAATATTCAGTTAAATTTTTATTTTAGGACATTGGAAGTTTTCAACAAACACAATGGTCAATAGCATTACAGGAAATATTAACTAAAAAATTTTTTTAACAGATTATTGAGAGTGTTTTTTGTTTAGACTGTCCAAAAAAACACACACAACACATAATTTATATTGGAATTATTAAAACAGCTTTAACGCGATATACACATTAATGTAATTATATATTTAACCAATTTCATTTAACACCTAACTTAAACACTTAGGTAACACTCAATTTTAAAAGATAACTAAGACTTTAAATTCAGTTTAATCTATAAAGAGCTATGCCAGAATAAGTGTTAAATTTGTGAGTAAGTTTTACAAACCGGTTATACTATTTCCAGTAATTTCAAACCGGTATTTTCAACAAACAGATAGCCAATTTTTCGAATCTTCCGGACTTCGATAAAGACAAATTTTGTTAAATATATATATATATATATGTATGTGTGTGTGTGTGTGTATAAATATATAGATTTTTACAGAATGGCATTTAAACATTTTCCAAGATGTATCAGCAACGAATGAAAATCTATAACATTTTCCAGACTTCACTAATTTGATAGCTCTCAACGGGTTATCCATCCAAATGCAATAAAAGTAATTGCAAAAGGATCTGTAATATATTATTTTGTGCTGCTCATCTGTTATAAACTTGTCTCGGAGTACACTGAATAAGATAGAGCACATACGTCCTATCCTGGGCGTGATACATTAGTCTTCTCTAAAACTGTCAACTTGATTATCAACTCGATCAATCCAATCAGTGCATAGATAACCTTAGAACTACATAAGTCAGTGCAATATGAGGCTTTGATATGACCAGCTCAACGCAGTTTAACCCCCTTTGAAATTTTGAAAGAAAAATATTAAACTCCATGCAAATACTAAATTCTACATAAAAAGTACGATACTCTTTGTTTTTATTACACAAGCTTTTGCAAATGATGAAAATCTGACGTCTATTCCAATCGCTAAGTGATATTTCTATTAAATACTTTTTTCTTAAAAAAAGGTTAATTATTAAGTTTTGACAATAGTGTATATTAGTTTAACCCTTTAACTCGCCCAAAAATGCCGTGGTACGCAAATACGTATGTATGAATGCCTTCCTTCGTAATACCTTCAACATTTATGGTGTAGTGGTATTTTACTCAATGAACTTTTGTTTACGAACTATGTGTTGTAATACTTTTGGTTACTTGTGTCCTACAACGTTGTAGTTACAATTTTGGTGCTGAGATCCCTGACTTCGTGTTTTATTATGCTAGCAACATGATTTATTTTATTAATGTATGTTTAATGTATTTATATGTAATATTAATTCATATTATTATTTATTTATTTCAAAGTGTTTTATTCAGTAAAAAGTTACATATTATACAATTACGTGGACATGTGTGTGTTTTTGCGCACACTATTTTGGAAAGAAATTATAATAACTTCTGCCTTTACCGAGGTAAATGCTTGAAATGTTGAGTAGTGCTTTGTATATTAATATTTTTCAAGAAAAGCATAAAATAAAGAGAGTAAACAAAAACAATATTTCGGCTACATTATTATATGTAAAAATAAAAAATGCAAAAAAATTGAAGGTAAATAAAATGTGTTTAATATAATTTTATTTACAAGAAGGTAGATACATATATTTATAGTTAAAATAAAATAATTATCAAAAAATAAGATTTCATTTATTTATTTCTGACGAAAAATGTAAAGTTATAAATTTTAATGCGAGTCGCTACATTTTACTCAAATTAAGGTTGGCATTTTTAGAACCTCCTCAATGGTATGCCATTTTTCGCAACATCACTGAAAACGTGTCCGATTGTAAAAGGGTTAAATAGTACAAACAGAAAAATTTAGCATGGAGCGCGACCAGTACATGCGCACGAGTCACTCGTCACGGACTGGGGTGACTTGATTGTACTGTCAGTGTCGCGTGGATTTTGGAGCGAGCTGTACTCAGCGAGCTGTGAGAGGGATAGACTATTTTAGGGTGGAGGACCGTGTCATTATCCCCACATCGCGCTTCCTTCTAAATGGGTCGATCTGTTCCAGTTACCATTTGAATTCAAATAGGGCTCTTTTAGTTCAAAATCTACTTAAAAATTAAATCAAATTAAATCTTTAATTGCTGGTAACAATTTCACATTGTATGGCAAACGTCATAATTAATATTCTAAATTTTTAACTCTCATACCACATTACCACTACGTTCAAACTGACATAATTTTCCATACATTCCAGTCTCTTTCATCCTTTGCCAATCTCAACCCACTTCCAGTACTGGAGTCAGTCATCGAATTAGGCAGTCTCCCAGTTAAACGCCAGAAACTCGTCAATGCTGTAGCATGCATTTGACATCAGAAAGCGCTTAAGATGAGATTTTGACGCCTTGGGCATTTTTCATAGAATTTGGCAATCGGTTGATGAAAAACGAATGCAAGAGGCTAAAATTAAATCTAAAATGTATTATTTTTGTATACTTATTACAACACCGTTATATTTACCACCTCAAGTAACAAGATATTTTATGTTTTTACACTGCAGTGTGAAAACAGTTTTTAATAAAATCAATTCACCGAAATTCCAAACTTTAGTATACAAGAGAAATGTTCTAAAATGATTTATATAGACACACACAAACTTATACTGTTACTTCAGATACATAAACTAGATATAATAAATCTCTGAACTCGGTTCACTGGTTTCAAAGTTTCCTGCGGATGTTCAGATATTATTACCGTCAAATTAACCTGCTTTATGAAACCTAACCATAGTGAACTGTTGCGGTAATGTTGGGTGAAGGTGAGACTTACAATTCTCATAACACGGAATATAACGAGTCAGAGCCGACTACAACCATAATCTTGTCGTTACTCCTAGAGGATATGACACCGTTATTACTTTTACTGCCAGTTCCGAGATGGTACGACCATTAACATTAATTTCAAGACATTTCTAAGTTCTCCTGTTGAGTTTCATGAGGCGTCTAGTTCACATTTCTCCCTCGATATTTACATATTCTTACCGTATCTGATTCTATTCGAGTACACTTTCATGGCAGCTTTAAATATTTATTGACTGTTGCTGATAGTAAAGACCTTTTTTTAGGAAACCCCAAATACTTTTCTGTAGTTCACTATTTCTTGATCTGGTTCCTTATAATTGATATGTTGAAAGGAAAGAAGTCTAACAAATGTGTGTGTTCCATAATGGGATGAGTTACCCATATTTAATTTATTGTTATGAATTAAAAAGTTTTTTTGGAGCCTCTTACAATAACAAGCTTTTAGTCTGATGATTTTTAGCTTTATTTTTAGCTGTAAACGAGTTGAAATTTTGTGTGAAACTCCACCTCTACTTCTAAAATTGATAAACTTCAGACCTTTGGGAGTCGCGCTACGGGGCTAGGATGTAGACCCAACACAAATTTTCCCACGCTGACACGTAATCTGGCATGTGTTTATCCTTATTATTTATTTCTCCATTCTGTACAACATTATATTATTATGTTTGCCTGTGCATATATTCTTTAATTAGAGAAATATTCACGTTTAATTACAACTAGCTGAATATCATTTGCCTGCCATACAACTAGAATCTATACCTTGACTGCAAGGTTAGGATAGCCCTTCTCTATACAGAAGATAAAAAAATAATTTAAGGAATACAAATGCAAAATTACACGAACAAAAATAAATTAAACTCTCGTTAAATGTATTTTAATTACTACTTATATTATACATATTAATTTAAAGCACCCCGTTACAATACAATCTATAATACCGAATAATGGGTCAGGCATATGTAACATGAATTGCCAGTTAGAGCAATTGTCCAGATTGCTATGTAGACTGTAGTATAGTGCAGGGTGGTAATCTACTGATGTGAACTTAACACCAGCTGGTCCAGCCTTCGACGTTAATGTTGATGAGGGCAATTACTCTGTCGAGCCCTGCTCTGAAATATAACCATTATACACCCTCAGTTTGCAAGTACTCACTCCAAGGCTTCAGTTAGTAAACTTTACAATTTCCCCCATGCAAAATATAATGTAGTAGTATGACAAAGAAGTAGTATTTTACGAGCTGCTAGTGGCTGGTCCTGTAATAACAAGAATGTTGATGAGGATACTAACTCTGTCGCGTCGTACCTTCAAATTAACGATGCCTGAAAGGACACACATCTTGTCGTATATTGTGATTCAACTTGACAGTTTGCCCAGTTAGACAGTTTAGACTGTAGTGAACTAAAGAGTACTTGATGTAGTGCTATAAGTGACAACTTCCAGCAGCTAGTTCTACCATGATATGAATGTTGATGAAGCCAATTGTTACTCTATGGCGCCCCATCTTCAAATATGATAATAACGATACCTTATAGTACCCATATCTTAGCTTGTGATATTTAACTTGACAGTTTCCCAGTTAGACAACTGGCAGTGTAGACTATAGGGAAATGAAGGGTAGTTGATGTAGTGCTATAACTGAGAACTTCCAGCAGCTCGTTTTACCATGATATGAATGTTGATGAAGTCAATTATTTCTCTATGGCGTCCCACCTTCAAATATGATAATAACAATACCTTATAGTACCCACATCTTAGCTTGTGCTATTTAACTTAACAGGTTTCCCAGTTAGACAGTTGGTAGTGTAGACTATAGTGAACTAAAGAGAAGTTGATGTAGTGCTGTAAAGTGAGAACTGCTAGTTGCTAGTCGCACCATAACATAAATGTTGATGAAGCCAATTATTACTCTGTCGCGCCCTGTCCTGTAATATGACATCGTTACTTCTAGTTTTGGGATTGTACGACTACGATTTTTAATGTCTTTATGACATTTTCATTTGCAATTTCATTATGGCTCATCATCTAAAGTCGATTCAAAGTCAAATCGTTAATTGCGAAAAACATGTTGATATGTATAGATAGCAAATGTCTAGAAATTTAACTTTCAATAAATTTGACAATTACACGATAGTGCATATTCAGTACAGGTTTTGCATTCATTCTGCCTCATTCATTCGCCAATTCTTCTCACTTCCACATAGGGGTCAGTCTTGTAAATGACTGGTCTCAGCGTCAGTTGTGATCCATATATTCGCCGACATTATCACGTGATTTTGACGCTCATATCTATGTTATTCTCAGTTGGTCATGTTGAGAATAAATTGAATAAACTTAGTTTTATGTTGCACAGAAATATGGCAATGGATTGTTTCTATGAAACATGGAACACGTGCTTTCGTATTTCGTGTTTTATTACAGCGCCACGTCGCGTCGGTGTGTTTTTATTACTAATGATTGCTACGTTTTAATGTTACTTTATTCGTGTGAATATTTCATATTAAATAATTGTATTTGCTAAGCAATATTTGGTACCTTGAATATTTAAATTTGGAAATATATGTTTTTCATATGATAATTTAAATGGAAAGATATTGTCTCTATAAATGTTTGATGCTTCGCAGTACACTATCAATCTCTCAGAAGAGGGAGTCAAAGAGAAATTAAATTTAAATTTTCATTTCCTCTGTGTAGTTAATGCAGCTGTACACAATATATATATGTTATTTTATGTTAATTTAAGTTAGTCTAGTCCGAGATATATTGAATTTACTTTTGATTATTTTCTTTACATTTAGGAACTAATATGGATTTAATTAAAGTTACTTAATAGTCAGAACTGTAACGTTTTGGGGACATTTAACTTTTACTTAACGTGTACAACATAATATATTAATAACTACTTTTCATAAATGAAAAGAAACGTGTTATGAACTAATCAAAAACTATTTGGTAGTAGTGAAGTTCATTTGTAAACCAAATTAGTAATAATAATTACTTAGGTGATTACAATGGATATTTACAAATAATTTCCTGCTAAACCTCTAATAACAACATTTCTCCGACTATAGCTTTCAACCTTATGCAATCTTTATCGGTTACGTGTACATTAGTGACTCTAATATGTTGACGCTGTATTTGCATTTACCAGTGTACGCGATTGCGGTTGCCGCAAGGGGATGCATTGTTACTGCAGCTTGTGGATAAATAAATCACAGTTAGTCAGATCACCAGTCACGGCCAACCGTACAGGCAATATTACAAAACAGACTGACAATTTTAAATGGGTTTGTTTGTTAATTTTGCTGTACAAAAGTGGAACAATTTTTTATTTTAATAATTAAAATTATAAGAATGTTACTCTAATTTAATTGTAAATCAAAGGCATACAAACTTTGGGGTATTAATGAATATTATTACAAAAAATAGAATAAATAAAGTACTACAGCCCAAAAAGAGTAGTTACTTTGCAGACTTTTGTGATATAAGCTTGCGTATGAACGTTGAAACTTTGCAGAAAACCCCAACTTTCTGACCAAGTCGAGAACTTGATGCAAAATGAAAAATAATTTCAAAATCGTGATTAGTTTTTATTAGTTATTACTAAACGAATCGGCTCTTTGGCTAAAATTTGAAATAGTTACCTAAAACCCCATTTATAGTCCTTTTTGGCACTTGATCTATTTTATTGCATAACTTGACTTGTTTATGTATAATTTCCACCACACAGCTACATCATCTGTGTTTATTCTCAACAAATCATTCCTTTAAAACTTGAATTTTTCGCGGTTTTGCAACATTTGATTCTAAGAAGTGAAAGTGTTGTATATTTGATCCATAAGTTATAGAAATGATTTATTTCTGATTAAATAACAATTAATTAAGAACTACGTAAAAACAATGGTCTCAAAATTTCCGTTAAAGCGTATCTGAACCACCTTAATACCATGGACAGTGTTAACCTACATTTAAAACGTTAATATTTTATGAACATGGTTACAATGTTAAAAGAATATAAACATTGGTGAAATATGTTTTGAATTAAACGACAGCCCTCTTTCATTCTGTACAGTTTTCAGTGTGCTTGAAAGAATTTCCTGTTTATAAAATTTGGGTACGCTTTTGCAACTATGTGTCCCAGTATCGGTGCAAAAACTTGTGAAATAAGGGAAATTTCAACTGTAATACAATGTTTCTAATGTGATACACAGCTTTAGTATGTCTCTAAACATAATTATTTTGTCGAAATAAGTATTGATTTTAACATTTATGTTAATTTTCGTTAATGTAGTGTTGATTATTATTCTAACATAGTATACGAAAGGTTTGGTTATCGAAGTTTTAATTTAACTAGCTAAAACATCTTTACTCTTGCTGTCGAAAGTATTCAGAGAACATTTTGGAAGACAATGAGTGGAACAAACAAAATATTTAACCTATCTCATGTAAGAAATGACTACATATTCCACCATGGCCCAAATTTTGCGCTGTAAAATATTATATGAAATGGATACAATACTACAATATTCTAAATTTTATTTTGACACCAGAATAAATAAATCTTCCGTGTCATAGTTGTGTGAATTGCGCATATGCCTAATTTTAGTTTTTACAGAGCTAGATGTCGATGTAACTAATCTAAAACCCAGGGCAACTAAGAAGAGCCACCCGCATATCACTGAAATCACATATTTGGAATGTTATATTTTGAATGTCAAATTTTTCGTCAATGTATATTTTAAATAAACTTTTCGCCAATTACGGTTTTTTAAATTAATCTAAAAAATCATGAAAATATGATGCAAAACAGTAATATTTGTGTTATCTAAATTAGTATCTCAATAAACTAAAAATATGATTAGTTAGATATAAAGAATTAAAAGTGTAAAAATATAAACTAATAATTAGATGTAATCTTATATGCAATGAAAACATGACAATTCAAATATGATTAAAGTTAAATAGTAGCTTCCACGTTATGCTGCGGAATAAACTGGAGTCGATATAGTAGTAATAGGCTGTCTTGTTTGTACTGTAAAATACACTAAAGGTCTCTTAGATACTGTATTATTCCAGCACAATGTCACGAATTTTGTCAATAATTTGAATTAATACAGATAAATTAATGAACTGAACTCGCAAGACTTCCTCAATTGCTAGTTGTTATCGGGCATGATACTAATTGGCTGAGCTTTAGCGAAGGAAAGGATCACCCATCGAAGCAGCAGCCACGCTCGACATTGCTTGATTCGGTTATATCGCGATAACCGTATCCACTACAATATGCCATTGGCGTCAAAATCATATAATTTTAAATCCCATATAATTTTAGCTTGTGACTTAGTAACACAATCACTTATAAACTTAAAGTTTTGCATGCATCTTCAGCGAAGCCTGTTATTTTTGGTCTTGGTAACATCAGGGTATCGATATTACCCAAATAAGGAATTTAACTGATATAGACCGGGCCAAACTGTATAAGTTCTTCTATTTTCTAATAACTAGTGAAGAAAAATGAAGGGATAAAGACGGTTAACTGATTAAGTCTTCGACTTTCTTTTGAAAGAACACTGTTTAATAAAACTACTAAAGGTTTTGTTTTGAATACTTCAAGGATACTGTTTAATTTAGACGATTACTAATAAATAAAGCTATTGAAACACACCACAAATAACAATAATCGATTGATGAGTGAGCAGTGACCCAGATGTGGGTTGTTTAAAGTTACTTGGGTCATGTACAAGAGCCTCGGAGGGGGGGGGAGGGCGGTATTGATGGCCCTTGTGATTGCCAGTATGCCGTTATTGCAATACAGTAGTGTATAACCCATTAATGTGAGAGCGTACTTAATCCTACTTACATAAGACAACGTATATTTTACAATGAGAAATACATTTGTGGATGTAGAGATTCTATCTAATATAGATCTAAAGCGAAAAAGTACCAACATTTTCTTAAAATCACAAATGATAAATGACGTAATTCAAAACTGGGCGCATAAAACATTCCTTGTTGTTGTACGCAGTGCTTACCAAATGAAGGGTTTAGGAAATAACTGATAACAGCAATTTTACAGAAGATCAATAATAAAATTCAAAACTATGGTTCCAAAAGTAATTTTTTATTTCATACTATTTCAAACTATAGTCCAGTATTTTATATTTGGCTACTGTATTTTGGTCAATATTTTAGGTTTTATAAGAGAGTTTTACCTCATGATTCGGATGGTCTTTCTGGTATGCAACATTTCTCTTAAGAGCCTAACATCGCGAGCTTTGAATATATAGTTATTATTATTTCCAATCCAAGTAACATTTTAGTTCATAATTATATTGTGTCAATTAGAGAAATGATATATAAATCAAAATTTTTTAGTTTATTAAAAATGTGTGAACACCCAATCAATTATTTCCACTTAACTAGTTTTTAAAATTAAATAACGTGTCATTCTAGAGAGATACTTTAAGTTTTATTTATTGAATGGGTCCAAATAAGATTTTATGACTAAAATAAGGGTTATCGAACCAAAATATTTTGAAAATCATCCTAAGATGTTCTAGTTAGATGTATTTTTATGCAATTAATAATAAACCTGCTACATCTAAGTATTTTTAAGGGCCAAAATATGTGGTTTCAGTCCACATAATTATGACTTTACAATTTGTTTGATTGCTGTGTACACTGTACAGGTGATCTAAAATACACTGAAGGCTATATCCAATCGTGTAACCTACTTAGATTGCTTATAGCCTACATTTGGTCTGACGCTCGCAACTTGGATGACTCATCCGGTTGTCGCCGCGATTTTCGTGTTTACCTGTGCTACATCTAATGTTATTATATAGTATACTGTATGTTGAAAACCGACTCTATGAATAAATGACTAAGAAAATTACAATATTAACGAGTTTCCAAGTACGAAACTAAAAATGGTCTGCTATTCAAGCGAAATCTAAATATACTTTCTATACATTACTCTATTCACATATCTCCATTAGCATTAAACTATACTTAATTTATGTAAGTATTAACGATACAAATACATTGTTCAATTTGAAAAGAAATACAAATCTTTTTCCAATAATGGTCTGTGTATTGCAGTAATGGCATATTGGCAATCGCAAAAACGACCACCACCCCCACCACCACCCCATTCCCTTGTGTACGATCTAAGTAACCAAAGCACTTCGCATCTGGGTCACTACTCACTCACCAACTGATTGTTTTTATTTACTTAAAGTTCAAGTTTTAATTATATAGAATCAACTGGCATCTAAATTTACTTCTCATTTCAAATTTTTATAGCTCAAATACTATAAAATCATACGTAATTACACAGTTATGATAATTATTCCATGATGATTTTATGATGTGCTTGGTTAAAAGTGTACTGTACTTCCCATTAATCGCAGCAAGTCTATATAGTTATTTATTGGCATTATATATAATAAGTGACATATATTATAGCAACCCTGTTACTCATTTTTAGTTAGTATTATTTTTCTCCGATGTTATTAGAACTAAATTATAGGTGGAATAATAACCTAATTGACACGCGTAGTATTTTTTCTCTCTTAAACTATGTAACTGTTCGACAGCTCACCAGTTACCACCTTGCACGCGCTGTCCGTATGTAAAATTTACATTTTATTATTATATATTAGCTCTTTCATGCGTGATATCTATTTTAAATTTAATATGAAATAAGTTTGTAATAAGTAAAGTAACTTACCTAAGATGATCTTTGATTTGCCAGATGAATACATACGTATATAGTTGTGGTAATGTCCTCCTGACGAGACCACGCTGTTGTGATTACATGTTGTCTCAATAAATACCGTCGCGATTTTGTTTTAGGTCGCAAGTACTCTGAGAGAAATTTGTTAAAGTCCAATTTTGAGTTCATTATCGATTTTATGAGCCCTAGGGCGATTCTTTTTTGAGGACTGTTTTTTTATTCTTTCTTCTTTTTCCTGACTGCAGCTGCAATGTCAAGCCGAGAGTCTGACGCCGCGGTGTGTGTCGACATCAGAGTGAAGGGAAGTCGTTTAAAGTTTTATTAAGTGATTAACTCGTAAGGTAAATTCCGAAGAACATTGCAACCACCAGGCTCACCCCCAAGATATCGTTTTAGTTAATTATTACTCTATTTTGGCAGTAACGTGGAAAGTCATATTTGTATTTGAACATCTAAAAGTGGTGCTTGTGGGTTTTATTTGTTGTAATTAAACTTTGAAATGCCGAGTATTTATTAATACGGCCTGAGAAATCTCCAAACCACGTGTTTCATCATTCTGTTCAGATGTTGTACTTGTTAAATAACTATGATGTTAACCTATTTGATATCAAAGAATTCTAGATACATTCCAATTACTTGGATGAACAATAAAAGCGGTTAACCATTAATATCAATATTAGATATTGTAATGCGTTTTAGAGGAAAAGGCTTATAAGATCTCAAATTTATGGAAATCTTCAATCCCTTTTCTAACCCTTCTATATATTTATTATTTAATATTGTATGTATATAAAACAAACCAGAGTTGAACCAGCTGTGTTTAGAGTATAAAATAAGTTGCGAGACAGTAGTTGTGTGATAAGAAAATCAGTGATTGGTGTCCAAATAAGTTTTTTTCCTAAGTGAATTTGTCAATGCAAAAGTATGCTGATTCCAGTTAGAAGTTTGATTGAAAAGTTGTGCGTTTCACTTTAGCGATGGAGCAAATTTGTGATGGACTCGGTATACGTTCTCTATACGAGGAAAATGGAAAATGGCACAAACCTCAAACTGGAAGTGATTAATAAGTTTATAAATTGAATGTGTTATGAAAAATCATGATGATTGTAAACTGCAACGCAATAACTGTGATTTTGAAAATCATGATAGGTGACATAATAAGAGATTTTTAAATTTATTTAAATACTTAACGTCATAACTAAACAAACCTTATAAAACTCTACATCTAAAATAAGTATAAATTTTTATTGAATAAATAACAATTAAAACTGTTTGCTTTTGGCAAACATTAAATTGATTTTATTATAAAAAGTTCTTTTCAAGCCATGTCAATCCTTCCACATTAGAAACTCGATATTTTCAACACATAATGTTTTCAGTAACAGTAGAAATCAAAGAGTATTAAATATGCAGTTGCATTGGAAGCATATGCATTTTAATATAAGCTCGAATATTTGAAATGTACGTACGTGTATAATAGATGATATGGAATATCTGGTTTAACGGTCATTTGTTACTGTAATGTGTAATATAAAAACAAAATGTTTAGAGAGTTAATATCCCAGGAACGTTGTGTTTTGTTACATATTTTGTAACATATCACGATGGTAAATGTGCCAAATCCTATTATCCTCTCAGTCTAAATATGTTCACCGAGAGAAAAATACCTGCACGCAAAAATGCATCCCATTCTAAAATAAAATCAAAACAAATATAAAGACCTCATAAGTAGCGACTCTTTTATAAGAAGACGAGTAAAAAGTTTTAAAGTTCTATTCCAGTATTTTGCAACACTTACATTATTTTCAAACACAAGACCTTAAAGCTCTATGAAGTACAAAGAGATATAATATTTTTTAAATTATTTTAACACTATATTCGTTAGTTATTCAAAATATCAATACATTATAAAAATATATGACATTCCAGACATCTGAAGATTTTAATAAGGTAATATTTTTATTTATGTCTCTTTTATTAGGTTAATATTCCTTCATAATATATATTGAATTGAATTGAATTGCATTTATTCAAGAAATTATACATTTCTGAGGCCCCGCTAAGTACAATACTTGTCAGCGGGAACCTATATAACTATATTTTACTACAGTTGAGATACATACTTACATTCAATTATCTTTCAGGTCCTTAACATAGTATTTTTAATTTAATTGTGGTGAAAATTGGTATATAATATACATACAACAGTGAAATTATTAATGTGGAGTGATTAAAAAATATTGTCTGATTTTTATATGTTTATTTTTTATATGTCTGATATATATATATAATGAATATTATATAATAAAGCACATCTAGCGACATTTGTGATTTAAAGCATTTGGTGATTAATACAAGTTCCAATTTTAAGAAAACAATTGTTAGTCGAAATTGGTTGTCAAAGGCAATATACATGTTGGCACTGGAAAGGAATAACTTCCAAACAATAATCGCATTTATCATAAAGGACCTGGCTTACACAACAAGATTAAACTTTCTCCTTATATTACTGATAACTGAAACCACATATCAAAAGTTTCTCCTTATACTATCACTGTTATTAACAGTAATACAAAACAAACACAGTTACGTGCACATTTATATTTTCTTTACGTAAACTCTCTATAATCCGGAGTGACGGGTGCCTGAACCGCACGGATAATTGGAAAACATATATTAAAGTTTCTCCACATATTACGGTTATTAATAGTAAAAAGAAAAAATAGCGTATTACGAACACACACACACACCACACACACACACACACACACACACACACACACACACACACACACATGTATATTGTATGTATATACGTATATTGTCTGCATGGGTACATCTATATTTTCGATACGTAAACTCTCAATAATCCGGAGTGACAGGTGGCTGAACCACAGAAATAACTGAAAACATGTATTAATGATTTTTTAATTACTGTTATTAACGATAGAACGAACAGCAGCGTGTTACGGGTACATCTATATTTTCGGTACGTAAACTCCTGATAATCCGGAGTGACAGGTGGCTGAACCACAGAAATAACTGAAACCATGTATTAATGCTTTTTTAATTACTGTTATTAACGATAGAACGAACAGCAGCGTGTTACGGGTACATCTATATTTTCGATACGTAAACTCCCGATAATCCGGAGTGACAGGTGGCTGAACCACAGAAATGACTGAAACCATGTATTAATGATTTTTGTAATTACTGTTATTAATGATAGAACAAACAGCAGCGTGTTACGGGTACATCTATATTTTCGATACGTAAACTCTCGATAATCCGGAGTTACGGGTGGCTGAACCACAGGAATAACTGAAACCATGTAATTAAGGTTTTTTGTATTACTGTTATTAACGATAGAAGGAACAACAGCAGCGTGTTACGGGTACATCTAAATTTTCGATACGTAAACTCCCGATAATCCGGAGTGACAGGTGGCTGAACCACAGAAATAACTGAAAACATGTATTAATGATTTTTTTTATTACTGTTATTAACGATAGAACGAACAGCAGCGTGTTACGGGTACATCTATATTTTCGATACGTAAACTCCCGATAATCCGGAGTGACAGGTGGCTGAACCACAGAAATAACTGAAAACATGTATATGATTTTTTTATTACTGTTATTAACGATAGAACGAACAGCAGCGTGTTACGGGTACATCTATATTTTCGATACGTAAACTCTCGATAATCCGGAGTGACGGGTGGCTGAACCGCACGGATAACCGAAACCACATACTAAACTTCAATCTGAGCTGAAATACGTTCCGGAATGATCTCGGCAAATACGATTAGAATTTTTAGAACTGCACAGTTGGTTTTCTTCATTTAATATTTATAATTGTACTATATTTAACTATCGTTTCAGCGCTAATTCTCTCCTATAAATCGTTGTAAATATTGAAATTGTCGAAAATCTTGAAATCTTGAGAAACTGTAAAGTTAAATTTTTTTCTTAATTTCATATAAAAATGATGCTTCTTATACGACGTTAATCGAAAGAAAAAGATTTAAAAATAAACAAGCTACAATGTATGAGTACGCCACACCGCGTACACCTGTTTCATGTCGTCTAACAGGTTTCATTGAGGACGAATGCACAATTTACAAGTATAAAGTTTATTTTACTCTTATAAAATCCCACAAATAGACATGCATCATCATTAATACTCTTAATTTATTGTTGTCCATTTCTTGTAAAATTCCCTGAAAGTCTACAGATGAAATAAATCGTGAATGTTTAGGCTACATGTGTTACTATATTATATCTTAAAATGTCATGTAAATGTAAACTAGTTTGTTAAAAAATTGATTCATTCTGCAATTTTCTCATTGCATAACCCATAACACACATGTAATGTTGGTTAACGCTTAGCCTAATCCTAGGAGTGACAAGCATCATCATCGAATTCGGGGTTGCCCTTAAAGAAATGAAGCACATTGAAAGATTGCACCTTGAAAGTCTATAAATTCAAGTCGGTTTATTTTCGAGATATTATGCGTGCAGACAAACAGACAGAAATTAAATTTTTGCAGCTCCTCGAGTGATTGGCTTTGCTAACGATCAGCAAAATATGATAGAAGTGGTAACAAAAAGGACATGCTTGATTAACTTCAATCAAAACCTAATATACAAACTGATGATACAGTAATTTCAGGGTGTTAAAACTAATAGTTCATAGTTAGAGAAGAGAAGCACTCGCTATGGTTGTAAAATTGTTTATGACTTTCAATTCACGATATGAATGCGCGCATTCTGCATGAAACTTTAATATACCAAGGCTCAGACTGGTTTATACATTCACAGCGCTTCCACATGCAGGCGTCCCAGTACTACATTATACAGTGGTAGCAGGGTTCTCTATACACTACCTATCCCCTAACTGTCATGTCTCTGTATGCACTTAACCTCCAACTGTCATGTCTCTGTATGCACTTAACCTCCAACTGTCATGTCTCTGAATACAATCCAATTTTAGCGTTTTTCCAGAGCTTTGAATTATAAATGACCTTCATTGTAGTTTCACTTATGTAAAACAGAAATGTTTACCTCTTTTTGCCGTGAGGTTGGTAGCATAAAACCTTAGACGTCTGCCTACTTGTGGATCGCTTATCGTATTTCTTCTTACTATAACTTAAGGAAACTTACTAAATGCATTTTTCTATGTGATTATAGTGCCAATATTGAGACATATTTCATTGTGTCGATTTTAAGTTTATTCCTAACGCTCTTACTATACAACAACAATTGTTACGGAAGTATAAAAAACAGAGAAAAATAATTCATATTTAACAAGGTAGGAGTATACCGCCCAGTTTACTAATTATTACGTAACAGGCTTCACTGGATTGTATTCAAAATTTCAATTGCAAAGCTCATTTAATTAGGCTACATATGTTACTACATTACATGTTAAATGCTATATGATTGTACTCAGTTCCTTTACAATTTTTTTACTCAACGACTTTCTCATTGCCATCATGATCAATTATGAGGTATATGTGAAAATGTTCGCTAATGCTCTGCCAAACCTATGGAATGTCATGAACCATTATCGAACTATACGTTGATTATATAGAAATGAAGCTTTACATAAAAATGCGAGTATATCCGTAAGTTTATTATTGAAATATCGTGCGGACAGACATACAGACAGAAATACAATATTTCCAGCTCCTCGAATGATAGGCATTGCTAATGCTCAGCCAACTAGATTTCGGGAGATAAATGAAGAAAGTAATACTACGCGTAACAGAAAAGAACTAGTTAAACGCAAAGAACAGTACTTGATACTTTTTACACTTGATCTTTGGGGTTGTAGTTCCCAGGGTGTATAGTTCCCAGAGGGTGCATTTTATCCATATGTCCATATAAGCATAAGAGCATCAAAACATGAGTATTTTGAACAGTTTTAATTTCATAGAGTTTTTTAACTCTTAAAATTGAGAAATTTCCTGTTGTAAAACCCTTTACATGTAATAGCGTTTAGTTATCAAAGCAATTCATTACAGTAGTTCTAGAAAGTTAAATGTACATTCTTACCATTGCTAAAAATCAGAAAGCCATGTTGAGAAGTATCTGAAACAGGAAAAACTATATTAATTAGAATTCAGAAACGGAGTAAAAAAATCTCAATTTTACATAAGATACATTTTAATACATTGTGATACAGTTTTAACTAAACTCGTTTTCAGAAGAAATTATATGGCTAATCGTATAAGTTATAACGGTTACTTGTGTGAAGATGTATAATATATGTGGTAAATATTAAATTATATTAGTAGATATTTCATATTTATTATATAAACATAGTATGTAGAAATTATCATACTAGCATTAAATATTTATTGAGCTTGATACTTTAAAATAAAAAATCCACCATAGAATGCTTATAAACTGATGGTGTAAACTTCTATTATATTAGTAATAGAATGACCATTGTAGTGAAAAACATGCGCACTTTAAGAGGCAATCGAATATAGGTTTGGAAACACGTTTTTATGTTCAATAGTCAATAGTCAATAGTCAATTTTTTATTGCGGAGACAAAATACATTTGTATAGCAAACGTCAAATAGGTTAAAATTTGGACATACATACCACATCGAGCTCTCATTCAGACATACATTTGATCACTCATTCCACGTTCATCCATCGCCAATAATTCCCACTTCGTTCTAGAGTCAGTCTTGTTATTGTGTGGTCTCCCAGTCATACTCCAGAAACTCTTTTATATTGTAAAATGCATTTGACGCTAAACAGCGTTTTAAACGAGTTTTTAACGCCTTGAGCGTCGAGGCGTTTCTTAATTCATTAGGCAATCTGTTAATAAAATGAACCCCTGCCTGTGAAGGCAAGCGTTCATAAACCACCGTCCTGTGTCTCCCAGTTCGGTAGTTGTCTCTGCCTCTAGTCCCGTACGAGTGAATGTCTCGGCCCGTAATCAAGGCACATTTAGACATACAATACAACGTTGTTTGTAAAATGTAGAGGCTAGGCAGAGTTAACAGTTGCAACCTTTTGAAAGTTGACCTGCACGACTCTCTAAACTTTAATTTTGCAATGGTGCGGATCGCTCGCTTCTGTAATTTAAACACTCTTGAAAATTGGTTCCTTGCACAGGAACCCCATAGTACCAATCCGTAAGTGAGGTGTGGATAAATCAAGCCATAATACGCCGTTATCAGAACTTGACTTGGGCAGTATTTGGCTAGAGACCTCAGAACATAAATGCCTGAGGCTAATTTTGAGCAAACGTAATCGATGTGAACATTCCATGTCAAACCTTGATCAAGGTAAATTCCAAGGAATTTTGAGGAATAGACTTCTTCTAGTATTGTATCCGCTAACATAACGCTAGGTCCATACTCAAAGTCTACTGGGTTTAAAGTGAAATTTAAAACGTTAGATTTAGATGAATTTGTATTTAGATTGAGGCTATGAAAATGTTGGACACAATTGTTCATTCCAACAAATGCGTTTTGTTCCAAATCTGATTTCGAAGATTCGTTAAAACAAAGAGTCGTATCATCAGCATACTGCACGATTTTCCCGTGTGGTAGTGATGATTTTATGTCATTAACATAAAGCAGGAAGAGAATTGGACTGAGAATGGATCCTTGAGGAACTCCATAACTCATATTTACAGAATTTGAAATATGATTAGAAATTTGGACAACTTGAGTTCTATGGCTTAGGAATGAACTAAGCCATGTGAGAGGCACGCCTCGAATGCCATGCGATTCCAGTCTGTCAAGCAGTGTAATATGGTCAACACAATCGAAAGCCTTAGATAAATCGAGAAACACACTTAAAGTGTGATTTCGACTTTCCAATCCCTCTACAATCATATCGACAAGACCCACAATTGCATCTATTGTCGATTTGCCCTTTCTGAAGCCAAATTGGTCATTTGAGAGCTGATTGTGTTTATTCAGAAACTGAAGCATTCGCACTAAAAACAACTTTTCAAATAGTTTGCTTAAAATAGGCAAAATTCATAGTTCTTTAACATAACTGCCCCTAAATAAAGACAAGTTGGAAAAAAACTTTGAGTAATTCTTTTGATCACTTAATAATAATTATAATTTAAAACATAAAAATGACATAATTTTGTTATCAGGTACAAATAAAAACAATAGGACATAAAATTGTAATATATTTATAACATTTTACATGAATCATAACCAGTAATGAAATGTTTTAATCAATTAACTACTTAGGAATTTACCAATTTTTAAATTAAATATAATTTTTTAACGATTTGAAGTATTAATTTCTTAAAAAAAAAATAATAATTTTTCTATAAAGAAAGTTGATGCCACTCCATGAAGCTATAAAAATAGCTACATACTGTAAAAATTCACTTGTTTCCTTAAGCAGTTTTAATTCGGCCAAAATTGCATTTAAACTTTACACTCGTAATATTACACGTGGAGTGATCTAATATTTTTTTAAACATTTCCTGTATTTTTAAGAGCTTTAAATTTAACGTAAACAAATATTTCCCAAACGAAAAATCGATTGTATCACTTAATTGCTCAGTATAAGTAGTATAAAAAGTCTTTGTTGGTTTCAGGTAGGGAGAATTCCCAAATTGTCCCCAGTGTAGCAGAGGCATACAACGCCACTGATATGAAACAGAAGACACGGTTTACAGCGCTTTGAGGAACACGTTGAGTTTTATGAGCCGTATGACAGCTGTGTCAGGATGTTCAACACGGCAGTCTCGTGTCACATACTGACTCTCGCATATGCGCCGTAAACCTGGTGTTGCGAACACGTAGGCAAAAAATAGTCACTCTGGTGAATCACAGTTTACTCATTTTGATTTAGAATAATTTAAAAATCGGTAATTACCTAAGAGTATTTTTAAATATTTTTCTAATAGTCTAAATATTACAAATATTGGTACAGGAACAGTCTACTACTCGTGATACTACAAATCGAAATCTTAGACAACGACAGAAATGTATTCAATTAAAAAAAAAAAAAAAATAACTAAAAATAACGTAATAAATACTTAAATTTGATATTTTTTCTTTTCAACATACACAGCAAGTAGTATGTTACAGCAATTTTTAAATTTCACAAAACACTCTTTTTATAATACCGCACAAAATAAAGGCAGTTTTTAATTTCAAGAACCGCCTGGACTGGCTACAGTTATTTTAGTAGTAGTCTCATAAGAGCAATGTTACACCTCATTCATTTTTAAAACTGTATCTTCACTCGGTTAAAAAAAGATGACCGTATCTTCAGTCGGTTAAAAAAAGAATGTCTCATTTTTAAGATATAATAAATACGCATCCGTGCATTTTTTGGGTTTTTAGATATTTTTACAGGTTATTTACAAAAAATTTCAAAATATGATTCTATTCCCATCGCACATTCAAAAAGTATACACGTTGCAATACAATTTTAAGCATTTTAATACTTCTTAACTCTAAGTTTGCCTGGTAAAATAAGAATTTACATTGCTTTTACCTGCTGAAGGCAGACAATATCTACTCTACGATGGCCAAAGTGAGAAATGGAATTTTTGTGAATAATGAAGTGCTCTCATAACTCGACCTCATAACATCATTCGTATATAGACCATTAATATTAAAATATTACAATGATATTTGTACATAAAAATAAGGGTAATATTATTATACCAACTTTGCAATATAAATTAAGAAATTGTCAAGTTGCCAAAAATGGAAATGTCATGTACTTATTGTCATAATTAACAGTAATTGTTAGATGATAAATAAAAATAGTTGAGCTTATAATCCAGAACCATAAAATGAATAATGATAACAGTTTATTTGATATTATGAACCAAATCATCAGTGTGAACAAACTCATAAGTAAAATATACAAAGACAATTGAGATCGAGATTGAAGATTTTGCCCCGCCTTGTAGTTTTTCTCACCATGTCAGACATTGGTGTTTGTGGAATACCACTGTATCTTTATTACAATGTTCCCACAAGGAAAATGCTACATAAATTGCTATCACCCAAGTCTGGAAGTGTGACGTGTTAGCTATATAGTGCTTCATTACAATGTTCCCACAAGGAAAATGCTACAAGGAGGCTATCACCCAAGTCTAGAAGGGTAACTATCAATCTCATTATGTCAGACATTGGATTTTGGGGAATACCACTGCAACTTTATTACAATGTTCCTACAGGGAAAATGCTCTCTATATATGCACAGTTTCATACTATATCCATCTCATGTCAGACATTGGTGTTTGGGGAATACCAGTGTATCTTTATTACAATGTAAAATGCTACATAAATTGGTATCACCCAAGTCTAGAAGGGTAACTATCAATCTCATTATGTCAGACATTGGTGTTTGGGAGAATACCATTATATCTTTATTACAATGTTCTCACAAGGAAAATGCTCTCTATATATGCACAGTTTCATACTATATCCATCTCATGTCAGACATTGGTGTTTGGGGAATACCAGTGTATCTTTATTACAATGTAAAATGCTACATAAATTGGTATCACCCAAGTCTAGAAGGGTAACTATCAATCTCATTATGTCAGACATTGGATTTTGGGGAATACCACTGCAACTTTATTACAATGTTCCTACAGGGAAAATGCTCTCTATATATGCACAGTTTCATACTATATCCATCTCATGTCAGACATTGGTGTTTGGAGAATACCATTATATCTTTATTACAATGCTAAAATGCTACAAGGATTGCTATCACCCAAGTCTAGAAGGGTAACTATCAATCTCATTATGTCAGACATTGGTGTTTGGGGAATACCAGTGTATCTTTATTACAATGTTCCCACAAGGAAAATGCTACAGAAATTGCTATCACCCGTCTGGAAGTGTAACGTGTTGGCTATATAGTAGCCTATCAATCTCTTTCTGTCATATAGTAGTGTTTGAGGGAATACCAATGTATCTTTATTACAGTGTTCTTACAAGGAAAATGAACTGCAACGTTTGCCATCACCCAAGTCTGGAAGGGTGACGTGTTGGCTCTAAATCTCATTATGTCAGACATTGGTGTTTGGGGAATTCCACTGTATCTGTAGTACAGTGTTCTCACAAGGAAAATGAGCTACATAGGTTGCTATTGCGCAAGTCTGGAAGGGTGACATGTGGGCTATCTCTAGTGGCCTATCAATCTCATCATGTCAGATGATGGTGTTTGGAGAATACCGCTGTATCTTTATTAGATTATTCCCACAAGAAAATAGCCTATAGTGGTCGTTATCACCCAAGTCTGGGAGTGTGACACGTGGGCTATGTAGTCTCTAGATATAATGAGCATCCATAATTATACACACTATAAAAATAATTTTAATCGAGTGTTTTTAATATTATCATGATAGTTCAAATATGAGGTTGAAGAGCATTATTATCTTTTACACTTCGTACTAATTTCTTTTGAGCCAATTGTGTGTCTAATTGTCAATTACAGGAATTCAATTTATATTATAAGAATATAAAGGAGAGGTCTAACTGAAGTTGTAATGTATCTCGAGTAATTGGCAATTCGTCTTTCCGTTTTGTCCATATGGACGTACTCACAGCTGAAATCCATATGGAGTTCCTATTCTAATTCGGTTAAAGCACGAGAAATCTCTGAGGAGTTAATTGGATTTTAATTAATTGGATCTTCCACCGTAACTATCAGGACCAGATCCAGTGTTCCCTTGTACACGAAATGAGAAAATAACACAATGGACTTATTGTTTATCTGTTTACATATATAGATGTTGATTTGTTTTATATTTCCATTCATATTGCTATACATGTGTATAGTAATAATTAGAAATTTACACAGAATACGGTAGGGAAAGTAAAAAATAGTAGGGCAAACGCATTTTAGTATTGGTGAGGATTCAAGTTTAAAAAATCATAGATATTAGTTACACAGAGATGAGTCAGGCAATGCTTTAAATTGAGGCACGAAAAAGGTGACCGATCAGACTGTTCTCTCTGGAGTGAGAGGCTCAAGTAGTAAATATTTTGAACGAGAACAATTTAAGTGGCGTAGTTCTAAAATCGGACCTCAGAACTAACTGAATAATTCCCCAGACCTCAGCATACCTCGTCCGAATGAATCAATATCTTCTGTACAACTAATAAAGTTATACTAATTAAGATCTATAAATGATGTTGCTTAAATAAACAGATTGATTCATAACGGCAGTCAGAATTATGAGAGAATTTCTGAGCAACATTAAATCGTACATTGTAAACTGTAAACAAATTTAGTTAATGTAGGTAAATTAATGCAAATGTAATCTTATATTTAGTTTAAATTGAATTTCCGTAATCGTCGTAGTTGGAAATATTCGACTTATTTGCAATGCAGAGTTGACTAACCAAGTATTTTAATATCTCTTGAGATCTCTAAAATGTTTAAGGATACTTATCAAAGTGAGTAACAGCCGAGCCAAGAGGTAATTCCGTTTTATTGGCCGTTTTGGCGTGTTAACAGGATTAACTAGACCTGTAATGTCTGCAAGCTTTCCCTTTCTGACTTGTTCTGACTGTACGTGCGGAGGATGTAAGGTCCTTTGTAGCATCCTTGGTAAATTAAAAAAGATTAATTATTTGATCGTTATTGTCGAAAAAGTTAAATGATTGTTATTTTACAATAAAGAAGTGATTTACAATATTCAATGAGGTAATTAGAGCAAATATAGGTTGCTTTAATAATACTTTAATATTTTAAAGCTAGAGAATTTAAGAACTAAGTTTTTTATGTTTTCCTTTATTATACTAAAAAAACTTTTCTTACAAAAACCCAATTTGAAATTAGATTAGTATTAGATTTATTGTTGTTTTCCTCCTAAATTAATTAAAAATTGTAACCATTTCCTTTAATTGACTATCACTGCATTTTTACACCGTATTTGCGCTATTTATTGTTTTTAAAAAGAAAAATCCGACCTCTTTAAAAATTGATATTTTACTGATTTTGAGGGATGTTTTTGTTAGGTGCTGCCGTACGCTCATGGCCGAAGACATTACTCTCAACACAGTTGACGATTAGCTCCTTCGAAAAGGTTTCCCATTTTCTGGCTTTCCGTATTTGAACCGTGTTTTATACTCAGTTACTATTAGTTTTAATAAAGAAATAATAACGAAAAATAATATAAAGAGATATGCTTTAAGTTTCAAATTTCAAATAGTAACTGATTTAAAAATTTTAAGTGAAAAGTCTTCTTGTAGACGACACAATCAAAAACTGTTCAGAGAATGTAAAATGCAGTACTAATTATGAATCTTTATCACACTTTCCATATCATACGTGTTAAACACCCAGTTCTGGCGATACGTTGCAACTGCATGTAGCTCCTCACTTGGGAACAATAGGGATATTGATGTTCAAGTAGGCTCTACTCCACTACTACCTTGAATCCCTTGGAGTATACCAGTACACATACTCCTAGAGATATTGGCAATTTAAGTTGTGTTTTAGTTCCTAGATTGTGAGTCCAAATAGCATGCAAATGTCACAACTTCAGTGTTGTAACGAACGACAGAGTAACAATTTTCATTACTCATTCAAATAATATGAACACATTTTAGAGATAAATTTTCTCATGCTTGTGCCAATATTTTTGGGGCTAAAAGATTTCCCTAGACAATATTTTAATTATAAAAGAAAAAAATGAAAATAATAAATAATAAATTGACCACAAAATATTATAAAACTCAAGTGAAATTATGATTTTTAACGCATTATGTAATGATAATTTGCAAATATTTATTCATAAACAAACCAAGGTAAACTGTTGAAGACATCAGTCATCTACATTTGAAGTATACTCATGCATCTACATGTAAATTATTCCTCCTTATTAAAATTCAAATACTGCAAAAATGATTTGATCAGTTGTGTACAATAAGATTGAGAGAAACTCTAGCATTAGGTACATTGAACAGATAAGGGTTATTCTACTGCACCCTTTAGCCAAATTAAATTAATTGCAACTTAGCCCTTGAAACGGAAAACTATCAGAAGTTTTCCCGGTTTAAATCAGTCGAATATGGGTGGCAACCATATGTGGCGTAGTATATGGGGGGAATTGAGATGAAATCCAATGACCTATAAATTACTAAAAGATACACGTTAGAGCTTCAGGGTGTAATTACTTAAGTCTAATTACTTACTAATTAATTAAGTCTGGATAAAACATGGCGAATTAAGTTATACATACAACACAGAGCACACAACATGACCTGCGACTATTCATCGGGTTCGTGTTTATAAGGCTAAATTGCTGGTATATGATTATCGAGTACGTTGGAAATATGTCCCGAAAGAGCCAGACTATAACAGTATTAAAGAAAATGCTATGTTAAAGGCCTAACTGTAGGTGTATAATGGCAAAAATGAAACTTGTGTTGGATTTCACAAAATGTGTTTATTTACTTTAAACTTTATTTCTCAAAGTTAAATGGGGTTGAGTACAACTTTATGACATAGTACTTTGGTATAAACTATTATTATTTTTCAGTACATTATATATATATGTTTTAATGGAAAAGAAACCCGATCTGGACCGCGAAGTGGCCCAGATCCCTTGACAGGGCGGCTGAATAAGGAGCGAGCCCCACGGGCTTAAGCCAAATTTAGTCCTAGCCTGAAGTAATGTGATAAACAATCTCAAATTAGAATCCTAAAGAGTAGAGGAGGTTTTTTAGTGGGTAAACCCGTTTTTAGGGGAGTCGCACTCTACAGGCTGGCCACCTGCGTGCGTAATTGCATTTTTCATGCCTCTGCCTAAAAAAGAAATAAATAAAAAAAATAAACCGGTACGACGGTTATTGATGAACCGACAGGAAGAAACGAAAGAGTTATCGCACAGACGGACGCACTTTCCCTTTTACCTTTTAGGCTAACAATCAATAGAGATCTTCCTTCGACCAAGGAGAACTTATTCACGAAGTTTCAAGTCTCCAAGAGATTTATATAGAGTTGTTACACAGACGGACGCACTTTCCCTTTCACCATCTGACCCAACAATCAATAGAGATCTTCCTTCGATTGAGGAGAACTTATTCACAAAGTTTCAAGTCTCCAAGAGATTTATATAGAGTTGTTACACAGACGGACGCACTTTCCCTTTCACCATCTGACCCAACAATCAATAGAGATCTTCCTTCGATTGAGGAGAACTTATTCACGAAGTTTCAAGTCTCCAAGAGATTTATATAGAGTTGTTACACAGACGGACGCACTTTCCCTTTCACCATCTGACCCAACAATCAATAGAGATCTTCCTTCGATTGAGGAGAACTTATTCACAAAGTTTCAAAGTCTCCAAGAGATTTATATAGAGTTGTTACACAGACGGACGCACTTTCCCTTTCACCATCTGACCCAACAATCAATAGAGATCTTCCTTCGATTGAGGAGAACTTATTCACAAAGTTTCAAGTCTCCAAGAGATTTATATAGAGTTGTTACACAGACGGACGCACTTTCCCTTTCACCATCTGACCCAACAATCAATAGAGATCTTCCTTCGATTGAGGAGAACTTATTCACAAAGTTTCGAGTCTCAAGGAGATTTATTTAAAAGTGCTATCACACAGTACACTTTTACCTATTCAACAACATAGAGCGATCTTCCTTCGATTGAGGAGAACTTATTCACAAAGTTTCGAGCTCAGGAGATTTATCACATCACAGACAGACACACTTTTCCTTTTCCTTTACCTATTGAGCCAACAATCAATAGAGATCTTCCTTCGATTGAGGAGAACTTATTCACGAAGTTTCGAGCCCTAGGAGATTTACACAGACGTAGAGACCGACAGACAGCGATGCGATTTTGAGAAGGGTCTGTCGTCGGGCCCCATGTAAAGTCAAAATATATTAGAATAGTGTTTGAATTTTTATTAGACACTCATAAGTTTATATATATATATATATATATATATATATATATATATATATATATATATATATATATATAGTTATATATACAGGGTTTTCATAAATGAATGGTGCAATTTTGAATGCTTATAAACAATTTGCTATGCAAGGTAGAAAAATATGGTTGGCACCTCTGATTTCTTCAGCTCAATTAGTTTTATTGCTCTGTGTTAGAAAACAGCTGTTTCATTGTTGTTGGTTAAATTGTGCAATAACTTCAAACATTTGATTCTGATCTAGAAAAACGTTTTCTGATCAAGAAAAAGCCAAGTGTGTGCTATTGTTTAGTGAATTAAGGTCTTCTGTTTTAGTGCAAAGGGCTTTTAGAAGATTATTTAACAAAGATCCACCTCATAGAAACAAAATTACGCGTTGGAGTAAACAATTCGAAGAAACTGGATCGGTACAAAAACGGAAGTCTTCTGGGAGACCGACTGTATCAGAGGTAACAATTCAAAACGTTAGAGAATCTTATCTTAGATGTCCACAAAAATCTCTTCCACGTCGGAGTCTGGAGCTTGGAATCCCAGTGACAACTCTGCATAAAATTTTGCATAAAAGGCTGCATTTTCATGCCTATAAAGTTCAACTGTTGCATGGAATCAAACCGAATGATAAAAATAAACGTGTGGAGTATGCAACTTACATCTTAAATCAGATTGAAGAAAATGAATCATTTTTAAATGATGTTATGTTTACAGATGAGGCAACTTTTCATGTTAACGGGTGTGTTAATAGACACAACGTTCGAATTTGGGGTTCTGAACATCCTCATGAGATCATAGAAATAATCCGAGACACACCAAAAGTAAACGTCTGGTGTGGACTGACTAAAAACAAAGTAATTGGACCTTTTTTCTTTGCCGAGAAAAGTCTTAATGGTAATGTGTATCTGGACATGCTAGAGAATTTTTGTTTTCCTCAAATTGACGAGTTTTATAATGTCAATATGGTGTATTTTCAACAAGATGGTGCGCCACCTCATTATAAGGACTTTGTTCGTGATGCTTTGAATGAAAAGTTTGGACAAAGATGGACAGGTCGAGGTGGCCCAATAGCATGGCCTCCTAGAAGCCCGGATTTGACTCCATGGGATTTTTTTTTGTGGGGATACGTGAAAAACATTGTTTATTCTCAGAAGATCCGTGATTTAGCTCATTTAAAGGAAAGGAATTATGAGGCAGTATCATCGGTTACAAGAGACATGCTGCACAGTGTATGGGCTGAGATCGAACATAGATTAGATGTCTGCAGAGCTATCGGTGGTGGACACATTGAAATGTACTAAATGTATCAGTATAAAATTGTTTTTAACGAGGATTCTCATGAAATAAATATTTTTGATGTACTTCGTACGGTTCTCTTTTTATTTTATGTTTAAATTGCACCATTCATTTATGAAAACCCTGTATATATATATATATATATATATATATATATATATATATATATATATATATATATATATATATATATAAAATATAACAATTAGCACACAACTCAAATAAAAATTAATATTAATCCACTGCCAAGTAAACACAGTAGTAGCCCATTAATTAAGCGTTTTTAAATGAAGAGAAACGCTGTAGAAACAGATGGAAGATGGAATAATGGAGAACATGGTGAATGTGTTTAACCAACCGCCTACGTCAGTCGGCAGTTACGAATATACGTCATCGAGCTCGCTCATGTATTATTTGATTCGTTTATCTTGAGAGTGCTATGTTGTGCATTAGCGTGTACGTGTAAGAGTATTGTGTGTTCTAGAAACTCTAGAAACTTGTGTTTGTGAGAAAAGGCTTTAAAGCAGTTAGAAAAGCAGAGGGTGAAAAGAATGATTGGTAAATAGTAAATCGGAAGAAAAACAGTTATGGTAATGTCGATATCAATCTGCCGATTTTGCTTTCGTTTATGAAATAAGCCAGATATTATTTAAGATTATCGACATATGTGGATTAAAATGATTTAATAATGTAATAATTGATTTTATGCAAAGAATTCGTCTAATAGTTACAAGAGTTGTTAGTGATAAGAATGGTATAGACGAATACATATTAAGGATAAAGATATTTAATATTACTACACTCATGAATCGAAACGAGTTTTAATTTTTAGTTTAAGAAATGGAGTGAGATAACAATACGTATTTGAAATTTATATAGTTGCAGAAACTTTGCCTTGTATAATTTTAAGTATGTTAATGTAGATTACATATTCAGTGTTACCATAGATTTCTATGTTATTTTAAAATCTGGAGTAGTATACATTTTTTTAACTATTATTAAGTTAGTGGCAAAATAGAACATTATATTCGTCTAAAAGAATATGGCAGCTTATTTAAAATATAAATCTTCACAGCATATGCAGGTTACAAAGATCTTAGGTCTGGAATGCACACTATTTACCATTCACTTCACTTGTTGCCTACACACAACAGAGCGTACAACCTCGACAAACTCCCTCAGAAATTATCAGATTTACTATCCCTCTAGGCAAGACACTTTTTGAATTAAATTAGTAATCATGACATTATAAATACTTTATGTTCAAAATAAATGTTAGAAAATGTTAATTTTTCATTTTTTCTTATTACGTAATAACCGTGGTACCCTAGCAACATAACCTAGAATCGTAGCCTGCCAACGTATGCTAGCTTCATAGCCTAGTTTTATAACATGGTTACATAACCTAACTTCGTAGCCTAGCTTCATAAACTAGAAAGGTAGCTTGGCGGCGTGACCTAGATTCGTAGCCTGGTAACGTAAACTAGCGTCGTAGTCTAGTTTCATAGCATGACAACACAACCTACTTTCATAACCTATAATCGTAGGCTAGCGTCATGGCCTAGGTAACCTAGCGCCGTAGCCTAGTTACATAGCCTGGTGACATAACCTACTTCGTAGCATAGCTCAAAACATAGCCTTGCAATATAACCTAGCGTCGAGATGTAACCTAGCATCACGAAGCGACGTGGCCTAGCATCACAACCTTGCGTTGTAATCTACACTCTTACCCAAACATCGTGATTCTTTTTAATGTGCCGCTCTGAGCCACTATCCACCAGTTAAATTAATGTATATGAGTGAAAATTCTCAATTACCTCTTGAATTTGAGATTATTATTCACACAACATAACTCTAAAATAATAAAAGTAAAGAGGGACAACTGATAAGAATAATATATAAAATACTAAATAGAATCAGGAATTAAAAGTAAATACTTCAGTAGAAGTGCAAGGAAGAAGTATGTCAGATCATTATGTTCAGTGTTTGTGTTTATGATCTAACATAAATTAATCTTGTAGTCCAGATACTGCATAACTGCAGTTCAAATAATAATAATAATTTTATTCATTTAATTTACAAATTGAATCTAAATTAAATTCAAATTTTTTCCATATTTGTCGCCGACTCAGATTTGAAGAAAAGGTGCATATACAGCTAAACGTACGGTCGTCATAGACTGAACTGCACTATTAGGACTATATAACTCATATAAACCTGCTATCAAGGTTTGACAAGGGGTGTAAAGGGCATCTGCGCTTTATAGAGCATTTTATAGGAACTTGAGATATGACAACACCACTCCACGCTCCTGGCGCTCCTGATATTGCAATACTCGAGATTTCCCTTCCAGGTGTTATTTGTCTTAAAATATTGGCAGGTTGCAATACAAGGACTGTATAGCAATTAGCGTTTATATACCAGTTAATGCTTTGCAAAGCAATTAGCAGTAAAGCATGTTAACGTTCTCAGCTTACTTTGACTTAAAGGACTAATAACCAGTGTTTTGTAAAATGTGTCTTAAATCGTTTGTGACAAAAGATATTACCTTAAAATAATGAAGTAAATGGTCTCCCCCATAGTAAAATTTATTGAAAGTTTTAAAGTATTTTTTATGAAACTTAAAGGACATGATATGCCAAAATCCTGTTGTTGAGTTCAATTATGGAGATCTTAAAATGTGAAAATATGTAATTTTACGGACCATTTTAAATGCATTTTTAACCAAACGTAATGGTGAAACGACGTTTTAAAACGACAGCCAACGAATTGTGAAATGGGAGAGTTTACGAAACATATGATACCGACTGCATGTTTAAACAACAACAACGAAAACATCTTTCACAATAGACGTGTTATTTCGTAACGTAACGCCTAATTTCCTAACGAAATTCTTTTACGTTCCCACCCCGAATTAAAAATTCTCATATTTCATAATGATAAATTTCTAATTCCCTTAAATGCGCATTATTTTGTACGACTTAGGGAAGTGAAAGAGTTGTTGTAACCTTTTCCTATATTTCTTGTACTTTTATTTTATATTAAAATTTGGGGGAAATTATATTTTTGTGAATAAGCCAAAACTGTTAAAAATCAACATGAGGGTAACTTAAAATAAAATTTCTGTTTTATATTTTGGTAGTAAATAAATACAATAATTCAACACGTATATCTTCACGCCTAAATTTAGTTTACTATTTACAGTTGATCGGCTGATATCTTAAGACTAATCAAGATTCCTTTAAACCAAAGTATTTGGATAACAATGACGTATATCATTGCATTTGCTAACATTTGCAAAAATTTAGAACTGAATACAAACCGGACTTTGATAGACCCTGTCTGATACTTAATAACGTTTAAACTGTTAACTCAAGGGATGATTTTCAGGGAAATTATTTAATTTACTATTCCAAGACAATACTATGTTCTCTCGATATTGTCTATTAATGCCTTATAAGAAGCAGCATGTACATTATTTGTTTAAAAGTTTGTGACTGACGATAAATTATTTGAAAGAATAACATTATATTTGCTATCGTTATTTGTTACGAAAATGAACACTTCGTTTTGAAGATTGGAATCCATTCTCTTCTTCAGGCATCAACAAATCTCGACACAAGTTTAAGCGTACAAAATCTTATAAACTCATTTAAGTGTGCACAGAACCATGCGCATTACAAAACACGTGTCTCACGTACACACACAGTGTCTGTGGAATTGACATTGTTTGGATTCTTTCTCACCAAGCTTGACTTATAATATGCCTGGTTTTTGACCTACAAATTGTTCTATGGTCAAGTTGGAATCTGAAGAGTTCTGCCTCACGTAGAATAATTTTATGCTTAAATTTATTTTAAGACTGTTGACAAACAAACAAGTGGATAGTTTCCAATTCTCAAAATGAAATGTTGCCAACCGTTCTAGTTTTGAAAAGGAATGAAATTTAAATATTTACGAATATGTAGTTTTTAGAATGCAATGGAAACTAATTCAAAATATCTGCAAAAGAAACAAGCTTTCAAATAGATTTATTGAGAAAGAATAAATATCAAGTACCTAATCAAATCAAAACAAGGATTGACTTGATGAGAAAACCCCCTTTGCACGCTATAGTACAAAATAAAAATGCAACACATTTTTTGTTTTTAAAATTTGATATAACGTTAGTGTTTAGTGAGCCAGTTATTTTACACGTAAGTGATTCGCATACTAACTTTGAATTCCTTTCAAGTTCAATGATTATCAAGTGAATTAGTATGAATATGACGCGAATATGAGCGAATTATAACTCACTTAAGAATATTACAATTTAAGTTCAAAGTAACTATTTAGAAATTGTATCTACTAATAATGATTACTGGAGAAACTAGTTCTTGGTAAATCCTCTCTACTAATAAGCTACGACATCTTCTGTCAACGCTCTCAAACACGAAGTGCAAGTAAAGTTCTTAGGATGAAGTTGTTGACGCAACTGAGGAGGCATGACAGTGAAGCTTGTGGGGAGGGAGAGAGAGAGAGAGAGGGAACGATAACCATTCCTTAACGCAGAGAGCGAGATATTTTATAGTAGAAATTACAGCAGAGTTTTAATAATTTTAGATATTACTGTATCTGCATTATTTTTGTTTATTATTTCATGGGTTGAGGGGCAATGACGCTAACGATCATATACTAAAATCACGCGTGACATGGGATGCACGCATATTGTCTACAATCAACCTAAATAAACTTAAAAATAATCGTTTGTTATAAATTACTACTATTCAAATTAATAATTATTCATTTTAGTCTATCAAACTTTTTAATAAAAATAAGTCCAAGTTTACAAAAACCAGATTTAGTTCAAAGATGCTCCTTAATGAGCTCCAAATTAATTTATTGAATAGTCCTCTATTAATCTGAATATTAATTACTATAATTACCACTAATATTATCATATTCATTACTTATTATCCTTAAACACGTTGATCGCCATGAGGACCACTGGTGGCTCTTACTTGTTCTACATCTTGAGGACAAGGACCATCTAAGCCAGGAAGATCATAACTGAACTACGAGTATTTTGGTGATACATCCCATGTGATAAAACACGGTATCCTGAGTATTATGTTGAACAAGATTTGGCAAATATATTAATTGATATATATTAATGATCATATATTGGATGTTTTTGCAATGGAGAATGTGGAATAGGCTTAATTAACAAGGAAATAGGTATCCGGAAACTAGATGGTAGAAATAAAAGTAGAGCTATAAGATAAAATTGTATGAACAAAAAATAACATTCTTCTATCGGAAATTATTTCACATGACAGTTATGGTGTTGTGTCTAATGTGTGGTGTGTTGATAACAGAGGAGAGGATGACAAAGAGAATACTTTGATTTCGAATAATGTTTTCTACTTAATATCAGCTTTCTCCTCTCTCTATGAATATTAAGCTATCGTGAAAGGTTTATTGTAAATCTTTCATTGAAAATCTAGAAGAACCTAACTATATAATTGTGACACATGTTCATTAAACATTTTCTAGGGTTAAAATTTACTCTAACAGCACAACTGAAAATTTATCGACATACAAGAACATTCAAAAGTCAAAAATTTATCACACGAAATTTATCAAATGAAAAGTTATTATTTTCTTCCATATTTTTGTTCCAATCAAATTTGTTCAATTTAAGTTGAATAAAAAGTCGATTTAACTCAAAATACATTATAATCAATCAGTTTCTCCTCCAGCTTTGCAGAGATGCATATAATTATACGTTCTGATTATGTTTCCTTTGATTTATCCACTATACTAAATTGAATGCACTAAACTAATGTCTACAAACTTGGATATTTATTTTTGTTAATTAAATAGCTCTCCAACTTTATGAGACGTCGTTAACACAAAATTGTTGCAGTTGACAGAAAAACTTCACGGTCGGTAGGGATAGTTAGTTACGAGATGAGTGCGTCCACCAGTGGTGTAGTGTTTTAATTAGTTCCACTTAACTCTCTCAACATTCCTTCCACCCTCACAAATTTCGTGTTTGAATCAGAACGTTTTGAATAACGAGGATCAGAAAAATATGATACGTTGTTAATAAGTAAGAACTGTTCATTGGAATAAAAGTAGATATTTTGCACGTGCTAAGAAAATTTAGACCAATTAAACTTACTAATTCAAAAGTTGAATTAAATATTATCATTTATAATTGTTTGCAACAAAAACACATAAAGGTTGGCTGATATGAACTTTAACAAAGAAAGTAAGAAAGGTTTATGTGTATTGATTGACTTATATATAGTAAATAATTTGAAAGGCAATAATAATTTTTTCACCCTTTGGTTATACAAAAGAATGATATACTTCTTCGACATTGAAACTATTTAGAAATTATAACATAATTAGAAGGGTACGCCCGGAACTAGTCGGCCTATTGGTGAGTTAATGATAGGACAAATATTTAGCTAATGCAAATGCAGAAATGAAATCTTATATAAAAGTTGTCGAAGAAAGTTTAAAAGTTTTATTTGTAGTGACTTATTTAGCATAATTTTCTATCTTTCTCAAGATTTTGACACTCCACCAGCATATGGCTGTCTCCAATTCTCTTCATATACATCTATCTTCTTGTATCAAATTGAATCGTCTCATGTTCACTTTGAAATTTACATGTTCTATCAAGTACTGCGAGAGGTAATGATCTAATTGCCATTACTCTTATAGTATTCTCCTCACGTTTGTCGTTTAGCTGAATTGCAACTGTTCATTTTTTACTCCTAGCTCATTTTCTTTTCCATTCCTCCAGTGTTTCTTCTCTCCTGGATATCTTAACTTCCACCCTATCTCTTCCTAACTCTTCGCCTTCCCAGATCGCTATCCTCTCTCCAGTGAGCAGGTCGATTATAATCACTCCTGTGACAAGCCTGACGTCATAAGACATGATGTTTCGCTAACTTGAGAAGAATCTTTCTTTGAGCACCCGTCATTATTCTTCCTTCCATTTTCACAAAAATTCCTATCCCCAAAACTCGCGTCCTCGATTGCACGATTCTTCCCTCATCTCATTTATAATATTTGCATTTTCTAGCACATTTTCCTTCAATTCTTATTTTAAAATTTTTCAATAGAGAGTCTCTTCTACTTCTTCCCAGTTTGTTATTCTTCTTATAACATCTCTTAAAACTATTGTCACATCGATTTTTGATTTTCTTCCCACTGAATTTTTAAAGATTGTCCATGTGTTTCTTTTCGCAAATTCCAGGTCACATTCAACCAGGATTTCTTCTACCTTTTCCTCTCTTCTATCATAATCTTGATTTCGCATTGAGATCCCCTCCGATGATGATTACCTTTCCTGGTTTCTTCCTGACAATTTCATCTACCTTTCTCAGATGCCATCACTTCCTTTGGCCCACAGGCCTACAGAATAACTTCACTACATTCAAAGACCGTCTTCCTTTCTGTTGTCTAACACTGACACTAGCTTAACTAGACTCACTTAGTGTTAATAAAGATTAGCTTTCATTATTTATTTTTCCATCTAATACCTCAACTTCGCTATCTCTTCCTACCCTCCTCTTCTCTATTCTTATAAAACCATCTTCCGTCATACTCATTGATGTTATCTCTTACATATAGCTTCTGGATCAGTACCGTATCAAGGGTTTCTTGTCTACATATCCTTAACATTTCCTCCATAACGGTGTTTCCGTGGCCAACATAAATTTGTCGAACTGTACACGCCGTAGTCGATCTGTTCATTGTACCTCTTTGCTGCTCTCTCATAGAGGGACATTTCCAGGTGCGAGAGAGAGAGAGAGAGAGAGAGGAGAGAGAGAGAGAGAGAGAGAGAGAGAGAGAGAGAGAGAGAGAGACGTGCTGGGAGAGAGGATGCCTTGCTCCTGATTACTGCCTGCCACTGAGCGGAAGTTATTGATCCAAACGGAACTAACACGCTGAGCCTCTCTCCACTCTCAGATCCACTTCTTGAGCACAAACAATGAGCTCTTGCTCTGCATAAGTGTGCTTCTATACCTGCTGTATACTAGTCAAGGTCTTGTTGTCGATTCTTCTATGTACGCAAACGTTATGCGAATTATTAATATAATATTGTTTTTACGAAACGAAGCAAATACAAACTTTTGTGATGGTAGCTGAAAACAATCGAAATTTTTTTATACAAGTAAAGATTGAAGTGTAAAAGTGCTTCATATATTTGGTAATAAACAACTGGTGTCTTATAATGATGATGGGCTGTATCAACGGTTGTTTAAATTCGACAGATTTTCGATTTGCAATGGTTGGAAAATAACTAAAAGGGAGAACAAAATCTTTTTACTTCACATTCTTTAATTTCATGTATACTCGTAAAAATATTAAAATCTTGATATAAAAATTGTTTGGAACAATGTGTCTTAAATTGAATACAAGGTGTTTCATTTTTAAGTATTAAAGTACAATACAACGCTGAGAGTGTAATGATTTTTGTAATGGGTGGCATGTTTATACTTATTGTTATGTCGATATTATGTGTAACTTTCAAACATGTAGGTAATCCATCATCTTAGTAGCTTCCAGAGTGTTTTTAGATAAAAAATTGTATATTATACAAAATAAAAAGGAAAATATCTTTTAAAACTTAATATACACGGCCACCGTACTAACAATTTTAGTGAATAGGTAGTTTCCGTTTCCGTTGTATGAGTAAGAAAAATGTTTGTCAATACTTTTTACATATTTACTGGTGTGACTAATGTATTATTTTTAAATTCAAAAAGATTTAAGGCCTATATCCTAAACGCCACGTGATAACGAAAATTGTAAGAACAGAAGTTGATGTAAATGACATGTTTGTATTAAATCCATTTTCCGTTTTGTTCTTTGATCCACACTAACTGACTTGTGACTATTTACACATTTTATTCGGTAAGACACTATTCTGGAATGGTAAGAAATTTCGAAGAATATGAAAAAAAATTATTTAATGAATACTCAAGACATTTGTTGATGTCTATACATATTCAAAAAATATTTTGGTGTATATCTATATACAAATAAGATTTATTCCATTTAAAACATAAAAGTAAAAACAAAATACTATTTTAGACTATTTTAAATTTTAAGAATCGCCTTTTTAATTTAAAAATATTTCAAATACATAATTTATAAAATTAGAACGGCTCTGTGGAGAAATTTATGTGTAATATTTGTAAACAAAATTTAATTGAAATGTGAAATTTCCTATCGCTACTTTCATTGTAACTGTATTCTACCCTAAATGAAATCTTTTTCATAACACCAAATCTATAGAGTTTCAGTTTGTTAACTGGGCAATCTAGTATTAATATAGTAAATAGAAACGTCAATCTCTATGTGTGGTTCAGTAAATTACTACGCTAGATTTAAATAAATCAATGCCTTGATTTTATATTTGATCCCATTTATCTGTCATGTAAGCAATTTTATAAATAGATAAAGTAAGTATAATATATTAATTAATAGCTTTCCTATTTGAACATGAGAATACATGAAATATCTGTATTAATCTCAGACAACACAATACAATAGCAGCTGTAAAAAAATTGCCCCACATGTACAACTACGTAACAAAATCTCATTTAAAATATACAAAATTAAATAATTGTTAAAAACATTTATAAGACTGATGCATATCACATTTTAGTAATATTGGCTACTTTCCAGACTGTAATTTTGATTAATATATCCAAATATACATATATTTTAATTAGAAATGTAACAAGTATGTTTTTATTAGGAAATTCACAGTATAATCTTCAAAATAACACTTCGAAAACCTTTTTACAGAAAAAGAGTACAATTCCCTGAAATAACTTGGTATTGTGCTCTCATATAAATTAGTGTCATATGTTATAACAATCTGAGTGTTACTGCAGCTAAGAGATTGCTCATGTTGAATGGGCGTGGGGAAGGCAAAACTCGGCCTTTATTTATTCAAACATCAATCGTTTGAAGTGTGATTAGGTGACAGGCATAGGTAGTCAGCACTGAGACGCGGAGCCTCTTGTTTTCATCTTTATTTGGTGAAGCGAAATTGCGCTTCAAATTATGGTTATGTCACATGACCAGAGTTTTTTCTCGTGAAACGATTATGACGATTTAAAGTAATCAGAGTAGAACTTCAATCGAGTTTTCGACGACGTGGTATATGAGTAAGTTTGAAGACTGTATGAAAGGAAAGAAGAAGACGAAACAGAAAAACATCAATAATAACTGAGAATAACTATAAAGTTTAGAAAAATCAGGATTTGAATTCTGTAAGATACTGTGTTATTTTAAGTAACTAATTGCACTATTGTATTTTAGTCAATTGATTGTACTTTGTTGTTTAAGGGAATCGATTGTATTATTATATTTTAGGTGACTGACTGTACTTTGTTGTTTAAGAAACTGATTGTACTAGATTACTTTATGTAACTGATTTCACTATGTTGTTTACTTTACTACTTTACTTTATGTAACTGATTGCATTATTCTATATTAAGGAACTGATTGTACTGTTTTATTTTAGGTAACGGATTGTATTTTTGTAAGGAACTGATATTATTATTATATTTTAGACGACTGCTCTATATTGTTTAAGTAACTGATTGTACTAGTTTATTTTAAGGAACTGATTGTACTATTGAAATTTATGTGTAGTACTATCATGTAATAAAAACATGTTATGATGCAATATAGTATTTCGTTTAATCCGCTTATAATTTTCTTCACAAATAAAAAAAAAGTAATTGAAATATTTGCTTGCCAGTGAGTAATGTGAGGTAATAAAGTAATTGTGGGGAACGAGAAATCAGTCAACGTCAAAGTGACAATATCAGTTATACGATGACGGACGATGGATAACCAATCACACATAGGGTATGTCAGCTGTCACCCCCCTCACCGTAACTACCACCTCCTACAGACATCACGTCTTCTCCACCCCCCCCCACTCTATTCCTCACACCTACCCACCATCAACCATACAGCGCGTGTATAAAATATGACAATCTTCTTTTTATCTTTAAATATGCTGCATAGCGGACTTCATGTAATTAACACAATGATACACCTTTGATTTTACATGAGAATATACCTTGTATCCATACTTTATAATATCTTTGTAAGCCGATTTGTAGATAGCACTACCATGCATAAAGGTCGTCTCTGACTGTTAATCAGTTTGAATTTATTAATTACCTATTTTGATGAATTTAACTGACATATTGGATTATTTTTATTGTTAGGGATCACATAGTATAAAGTGTTATGTTAGTTTGGTTATTTAAACGCATATGTGACAGATACGGCCAAATACAACATAATTGCATTGTAAAAAGTAAGGGCTCTGTGGTGTAATGGCAGCACATTCACCCGGCAAGTGAGAGATCCCGGTTCGAGTCCCGGCGGAGCAAGTACTTTTTGTGATTCAATGTTTATTGAAAATAATATAAAGTATTTAATACTGCTGTTATTACTGTTTCTGTCCTTAGCCGTTGGATAGCGCGCATACACAACGTTTTTAAGAGCAAGGGATTTTATCATTTGATGATTTTCTTAGAAACTGATACATAGTAAAAACTAATATTTAATAAAAGTCTTTACGATAGTGAATGAAATTATCGTTCAATATTTGTAATTTTCTTAGATAATAACACTGTTGTTACTGTTTCAAATTACACCCATGTAGATTATTCTTATAGTTTCTTGACATGATTATGATATAAACGGGTACTGCAGATTCTGTAAATGCACTCTGTTTATTCATTCCAACGGCAAAATCCATAACAATGCAAATACAATGATTAGTGAAGCAAACACGAAGACGAACATAATTAAAACAATAAAAATAACAAGAAAAAACAAATCCTGTTATTAATATAGGTTTTTATGTCTCTTATGTTTCAAAACATAAAGGTTTTAATCGTATATCATATCTAATATGTTATAAATTACTATATTTTAAAGAACTGTAGTTGTAAAATAAAGCGGTCAATAGGAAACTTTGAACTGGTTTTGAAATAGTTAATGAGTATACCATGACACATATTCAAGCGTTCATTAAACTTCCCGATAGTACATCAATGGTTAATAAAATACATTAATGAAATTATTCAATAGTTTAACATATACCAATAATTACTGAATAACTAAAGCTAGATTAAAATTTATTAATTTCATTTTCTCACTTTTGTAAAGGGTTTTAAGAAGTAAATGTAATTTTTAGATCGAACTATCGAACACATGTATCAGTAAGGTCCATATAAGATCGTAAGAACAAATACAAAAATATTCTTTTACCCTTGGTCACAACACAATAAAGATTAAAAAATTATTAGATTGCTTGGAAAAGGCCAATGTTTTGGTAAAAGTGTCCCCTTATGCAAAGTAAATTTCGTAGATTTTCATAGGTGTTTCTTCATTCAATGCCTTAAATTTTATTTTATAACGGCGGAAATATCTACTACTAAATTCCAAAGTATCATATTCTAGATTTTTATAGGACAAAACTGCAACATGAGTTTAAAAACTGATAGTCTATCGTCAAAGCCACAAGCTTTGCACGTTTCCGGTCCCACTTTGCAGTAGACGTATACAATTCTGTCTATGTGTAGTGTTCAGTGTTTACTCATTGCAGTGAATCAAATTGATTGAAATATACAATATCTCATCTACATCCATAAAGCAATGTAATATTACCGAGGATACACACAATGATGAAGATTGCCCGAGGTATAAGCGACCGCAAGAATAGAAATTCTGTTTGACATAAAGTATAAAGTATCCTGGGAGAGAAAGAGAGATGGTAGTCCCATCTCGTATATCTGGTAGGGTGCAGTAACCTTATATTACATGTATAACGGTACAGTTCGCTAAACCTTTCAAGGCGTTTTACTTTATATCGTCGTAAAATGTATTGAGGTTATATTTCCAAATATGTTTCTGCGTATTCATTGTTTTACGTCATCGCAATATTTCAATGTTTCTCAGCAATCGACATAGCGATGTGAAAGATTCAAAGCTTGTGAAAAATGCATAATTTGATAATAGTTATTTATTAATTAAGTTATAAACATGTTTAATTTACCTCTAACTATAAGCGATCTAACATAGTCCAGTATAAAAATTGCGTCTTGTTTTTTTTTTTTTTTTAGTTTTGTATTCATGTTAGTGACAAATGTGTACGTTGTATTACGTGTCATCGTTAACAGCAGATTGCCGCATGTGTTCGTCAGGTATACAGTGTGACCAGGAATTACACTGAAAAATATTTATACGAGCCAGTTCCTTAAGAAAATCATTGAAAGACGCAAACTGAAATACTTTGTTTCCTTCATTTTGTCTTTAAATTGTTTTCATACAATAATAGAAAACGTAAAAATGGTACTATCTTTAATGATTAGTAATAATTTACTTATAGTTTTATTAAACTATATTTTCCGATTAAAAAACGTAGCAAACGAAAACAATAACAGAACAAATTATAGAAATTATTTAACAAAAGACAAATTTTTGTTCGTAGATATTATAACACTAAATTAATTTCAAATATCGAACGATAAACAAAGCAATTACACCAGTACATGAAACTGCACATTTCTAACCGTATTTTAATAGACAAGCTTTCATTTAGGCGGCCATGCTGCCAGTGGTGGATTAAGATACTACCACCAATTAATTGCAATTATGGTAACAATTAATTACAAATAAGGCTCTTTCGGTGTATTTCATCATAACATAAACTTCAGTAGGTGGATTATAAATGATTAATTTAACGAAATTAGTTGAAACCATTCAGACTACACATTATGCATGATAATTCGTGGTTTTAATTGGAAAATTATATTCTAAATTAAAGAAATAGATACGGATGAATCTATAATTAAAATAATGAATTAATAGTGATTTTGCTTGAACATGTCAACTATGAGTATAAAATGAATTAAATCGAAATAATCTTTAATTCTTTTGATTTAGTTATAATCAGAGGAAATACAGGTGAAACCATGAAACCTGTATATAGTACATTTTATTACTAGCCTCTAAAATGACTATTACCGAGCGAGATATTTACGCGCGCGAGGCGAAGGCGAGTTTAAAAATGCTATCGAGCCCCGCAGAACTTCCGAGACGAGTATTAAACGATACTTTTCATTACGTTTAGTACACACAATATTTAATAAGATTATCTGACATGTCATAGTCTAGTAATAAATATTTCATAAGGAATTGTATACTATTTTATAATTCATTTTGGTATTAAAATCATATGTTTGAACAATATAATTCAAACATATGCACTAATACTTACCTGTCAAACAAATAACGGAATCACTCTGATGAAATTTCAATAATTATTATTTATACAGGGAAAGAGATGTTTACATAGGGAAAGTAATGATTGGGAGAGGGAAAATCAACTGACAGCTGTGAGGGAAAAGATGACTTCGCAAATCTCAGGTATATAGGAAAATTAGACCATTGCTATAAAGAGTAATACAATGCTTTTTGCTCTATCTAATTTCATTAAGGGGATTTTAAAACTGTATAAAACCTTAATTTTCAATTAATTTCAATAAGCAATAATAATATATTTCTGTTGTATGTTATTATTGATAAATTATTATTAATTGCTGATTAATACGTGTAATTATTACGGACTCCCAAACCATTATTATTAATTAACATTGTGTTATTTTAATTGTACTTTCTGTTTAAATTGGAGAAGGGTAATTTCTTGAAGAAAGTGGTAAACACATATAAAAACAGAATAGCTATAACAATTACATTATTAACTCTATTATAAATATATTTAATTTATGCTTAACCACAAACGATCTGAGATGTTCCAGGATAAATATTACGCCTTTATAAACGTTATCAGATTTAAGACATCAATTCGCTTGAAGTGATATAAATGTGTGTCTATGAACGTCAGGTACAAAATGTATAAAATGACTAATATAAATATATTGCGGTGCATCAGGTGTGTGAACTGAGAAAGTTATGCACGAGATTTGCTCAACCCTTACTTCTTTGACATCGGTTTGATTTTATGTGAGTTTCCCTCACCAGGACCCAAGGCTGCCAAGTCTTGTAGTCTTGGCCGCCTCCCAGCCCGATCACGACCCATCACTTTCACTGCAGAAGTTGAAAAACCCGTCATATACTCTGTGATATCTTGGTTTGAGTAAAAGAATATCACCCGTTGACGTTTCTTTTGCGACTGAGATTATAACATGGCTTTGGGATTTACAAAGCGATAAATGCTTTATTTCCATCATTGTACAATTATTTCACATGTACATGAAAATAGGAAATAATGCTGACCAGTTACCAGTATATTGCCAACATTAGGTCAATACCCCTTTTTAATACTAAGTTAAAAGAATACCCGCATTAGTTCAAAACAAGGATAATATAATAAGCTCTGCAATATCTCTTGATATTTAATTAAAACAAATAAATATCACTTAGTTAAATAGCACTGCACATAATGTCACAATAATACATATCCCATATAATGGTGAAGCAAAGAAAATAATTTGTAAGTAAATACTAGACTAATATTTATAATATGAGTGGAGACAAAGAGATAGAAAAGTGAGTACAGATTTACTAGCCTACGACATTATAGGGACTAAAGTAATATTGTAAAAAAATAATTTCTTTATTTTCAAGAAACCAAGAATTAAATTTAGAGGAGGAAGTGTTTATATTGTAACTTTGTTTTATGTGATGGTGTAACTTATTACAATATTTAGTATAACTGTAATAATAAGTATAATAATAAGCTTGACTAAAAGTAACTTTAAAAACGTTAGGAATTCTAAAAATACTTTTGTGAGTTTCTAGTTTAAAAAAAGAACGTTGGTACCTTTATTACCACTTCTCATATAAAAAGCTACTACTTTAAACATATAAGTGTTTTGGACCGGTAATATTTTCAATTCTGTATAAAATGGAAAAGATCTATTTCGTTTCTGTTTTGTCATAATGATTCGTAGATATTTATTTTTTTACACTTCTCTATTGCGCATTTAAACGCTTTTTTCCAACAAATTATTCCGGATTGAAGCCGATTGCTACCTATTACTAATTCTTATTTTTACGTATTCCAGTTACGTAATTTCGATCAACTTCAGTCTATTCCCCTTTGAAATTCATAATTGCAAAGTTAATTTGCTTTAAAGAGATTCATAATGACACCATTTGATGTATTATTGAGGGGTTTCAAAACAACCCCGCAAGAATTTTTGAAAAATGAGGACGCAGTTATTCTCAAAATATTCAAAATATTAGTAAGTAAAAAAAATTTAGAGAGCGACATTAGGACAAAATGAACGTTACTATTCAAAAGTGTTTCTATGATGTATCGAAGTGATTCCTGGTATTATTAATTTATCACATAGAAGCATTTTATTAGATATATTATTAGATTTTGTAGCTAAAAGAAGCGGTTATATAAATAAATGTCAGTAAGCAGCGTGGATTGATGTAATTTTGAACGTACATTTTGTTGCCTAACGACGTAAAGATTATGCGATTCAAGGCGAGAGAAAGCGAGGCGACAATAACTACATTAGGTTCTCGCGTTAGACTTTGCACAGGAAGGTTCTACCTTGGAGTAATGGCATTTCCCTAATATAATTATAGAACCTCTGTGGTTTTAGATGCTATATGTGAGAGCATAGAGAACTTGGGGTTGGTTGGACATGGTAATACCTAGCAATATATGACGTCACTATTTACTGACTCGTCGGTTATTAAAGTTCGATTCCGATAACCGACTTCGGTCATTACATATGATACGATTGAAAACATACTAGTTTTCATTTACGTATATTCACGTACAATGTAGTGACATAATAAACACATCTTCATTACACGATGAGACATAACTTAATGTGACACCTACACTAATATTGCTATAAACAGTGTACATAGTATTTCATATTGCTTAGGTAAACCGAGTAGTGTTTATCATCCATCTAGTGTCAAATTAACACTCGTACTTTAAACTAAAGAGGTTTTACTCGTACAGACAATCAAAGACACCTACACTAATATTGCTATAAACAGCGTTGTATTTCATATTGCTTAGGTAAACCGAGTAGTGTTTATCATCCATCTAGTGTCAAATTAACACTCGTACTTTAAACTAAAGAGGTTTTACTCGTACAGACAAACAAAGACACCTACACTAATATTGCTATAAACAGCGTTGTATTTCATATTGCTTAGGTAAACCGAGTAGTGTTTATCATCCATCTAGTGTCAAATTAACACTCGTACTTTAAACTAAAGAGGTTTTACTCGTACAGACAAACAAAGACACCTACACTAATATTGCTATAAACAGCGTTGTATTTCATATTGCTTAGGTAAACCGAGTAGTGTTTATCATCCATCTAGTGTCAAATTAACACTCGTACTTTAAACTAAAGAGGTTTTACTCGTACAGACAAACAGAGACACCTACACTAATATTGCTATAAACAGCGTTGTATTTCATATTGCTTAGGTAAACCGAGTAGTGTTTATCATCCATCTAGTGTCAAATTAACACTCGTACTTTAAACTAAAGAGGTTTTACTCGTACAGACAAACAAAGACACCTACACTAATATTGCTATAAACAGCGTTGTATTTCATATTGCTTAGGTAAACCGAGTAGTGTTTATCATCCATCTAGTGTCAAATTAATACTCGTACTTTAAACTAAAGAGGTTTTACTCGTACAGACAAACAAAGACACCTACACTAATATTGCTATAAACAGCGTTGTATTTCATATTGCTTAGGTAAACCGAGTAGTGTTTATCATCCATCTAGTGTCAAATTAATACTCGTACTTTAAACTAAAGAGGTTTTACTCGTACAGACAAACAGAGACACCTACACTAATATTGCTATAAACAGCGTTGTATTTCATATTGCTTAGGTAAACCGAGTAGTGTTTATCATCCATCTAGTGTCAAATTAACACTCGTACTTTAAACTAAAGAGGTTTTACTCGTACAGACAAACAGAGACACCTACACTAATATTGCTATAAACAGCGTTGTATTTCATATTGCTTAGGTAAACCGAGTAGTGTTTATCATCCATCTAGTGTCAAATTAATACTCGTACTTTAAACTAAAGAGGTTTTACTCGTACAGACAAACAGAGACACCTACACTAATATTGCTATAAACAGCGTTGTATTTCATATTGCTTAGGTAAACCGAGTAGTGTTTATCATCCATCTAGTGTCAAATTAACACTCGTACTTTAAACTAAAGAGGTTTTACTCGTACAGACAAACAGAGGACACCTACACTAATATTGCTATAAACAGCGTTGTATTTCATATTGCTTAGGTAAACCGAGTAGTGTTTATCATCCATCTAGTGTCAAATTAACACTCGTACTTTAAACTAAAGAGGTTTTACTCGTACAGACAAACAGAGACACCTACACTAATATTGCTATAAACAGCGTTGTATTTCATATTGCTTAGGTAAACCGAGTAGTGTTTATCATCCATCTAGTGTCAAATTAACACTCGTACTTTAAACTAAAGAGGTTTTACTCGTACAGACAAACAGAGACACCTACACTAATATTGCTATAAACAGCGTTGTATTTCATATTGCTTAGGTAAACCGAGTAGTGTTTATCATCCATCTAGTGTCAAATTAACACTCGTACTTTAAACTAAAGAGGTTTTACTCGTACAGACAAACAAAGACACCTACACTAATATTGCTATAAACAGCGTTGTATTTCATATTGCTTAGGTAAACCGAGTAGTGTTTATCATCCATCTAGTGTCAAATTAACACTCGTACTTTAAACTAAAGAGGTTTTACTCGTACAGACAAACAAAGACACCTACACTAATATTGCTATAAACAGCGTTGTATTTCATATTGCTTAGGTAAACCGAGTAGTGTTTATCATCCATCTAGTGTCAAATTAACACTCGTACTTTAAACTAAAGAGGTTTTACTCGTACAGACAAACAGAGACACCTACACTAATATTGCTATAAACAGCGTTGTATTTCATATTGCTTAGGTAAACCGAGTAGTGTTTATCATCCATCTAGTGTCAAATTAACACTCGTACTTTAAACTAAAGAGGTTTTACTCGTACAGACAAACAGAGACACCTACACTAATATTGCTATAAACAGCGTTGTATTTCATATTGCTTAGGTAAACCGAGTAGTGTTTATCATCCATCTAGTGTCAAATTAACACTCGTACTTTAAACTAAAGAGGTTTTACTCGTACAGACAAACAGAGACACCTACACTAATATTGCTATAAACAGCGTTGTATTTCATATTGCTTAGGTAAACCGAGTAGTGTTTATCATCCATCTAGTGTCAAATTAACACTCGTACTTTAAACTAAAGAGGTTTTACTCGTACAGACAAACAGAGACACCTACACTAATATTGCTATAAACAGCGTTGTATTTCATATTGCTTAGGTAAACCGAGTAGTGTTTATCATCCATCTAGTGTCAAATTAATACTCGTACTTTAAACTAAAGAGGTTTTACTCGTACAGACAAACAAAGACACCTACACTAATATTGCTATAAACAGCGTTGTATTTCATATTGCTTAGGTAAACCGAGTAGTGTTTATCATCCATCTAGTGTCAAATTAACACTCGTACTTTAAACTAAAGAGGTTTTACTCGTACAGACAAACAAAGACACCTACACTAATATTGCTATAAACAGCGTTGTATTTCATATTGCTTAGGTAAACCGAGTAGTGTTTATCATCCATCTAGTGTCAAATTAATACTCGTACTTTAAACTAAAGAGGTTTTACTCGTACAGACAAACAAAGACACCTACACTAATATTGCTATAAACAGCGTTGTATTTCATATTGCTTAGGTAAACCGAGTAGTGTTTATCATCCATCTAGTGTCAAATTAATACTCGTACTTTAAACTAAAGAGGTTTTACTCGTACAGACAAACAGAGACACCTACACTAATATTGCTATAAACAGCGTTGTATTTCATATTGCTTAGGTAAACCGAGTAGTGTTTATCATCCATCTAGTGTCAAATTAATACTCGTACTTTAAACTAAAGAGGTTTTACAGACGAACAGCATTATATTAATTCAAACATTAAATATATACAAACTGCTTCAGCAAACTGTGTAATGTTTATTATCCATTTACGGCAAAATTAACACTCATAATTTAACTAAAGAGATTTTACAGCGCTGTTAAGCTCTGAAATGCATAAACATACGTCTACTAAATAAACTGTTGTATTTCCGCGCGCGAAACGGTTGTTGGGAAAGATAGAATGTTTTCCACGCCATTTATCTCGGCAGAGGGTTGAGGTGGTCATGATGTGATATTTCAACAGAATATCTTCATCTTCATAGCTCTGGAGCGGGTTTGAAATACAGTAGAGCGAATGGAGAGAGTTCAAAGTGTGTTTTTTCAACAGTTTAAAACAGTAGAGAAGTTTTAAGGTAAGAAATAAAAACATTTCAAACAATCTACTTGATTGTTAAACAGTAATACTGACATTTAATTAAACAATGTGTCTTTACATGAAGTGGGAAATGGTAGTTTATGGGTGACCCAATAATAAACCAAAAATAGTCACACAATTTTTAAAACTCTGTTTATTGAATTTTACTAATTACTAAATTGAGAACCTGAATAATGTACGAATTTAAAGTGAATGTGAGTAAAAATACGAAAAACTAATAGGCCCTAACACGCATAATGGTGTTCTTTGTTTAAAGTTTTGACAATGATAAATTGTGAAGGAAACGTGATCTTTTCCGGAAATTTGGAATTGTTCAATGACACAAGAAAGTACTGACACTACGTTTCGTGACTGCAATCAGCTCACTTCCTCAGGTGGATAATCTGATAACAGTTATGTGTTAGGTCAGTTATTCACCTGAGGAAGAGGTTAAATTGCAGAACTCGAAACGTAAAGTTACTGATTTCTTATATCACTGAACAACGGCAAAATGTCTGGAAAAGTCCTGTTTAATTCATAATGATGTATCTCACAAAACATAATATACCTCTGAAAATTGTATCAGCAAATGTTAAATAGTGATGTATATTTCTCAAATTAACACGTCTAGGCTTAAAACATCACGTTATTTATTTATTTATTTTATTTGTTTTAAGTATTAAAACATGTAGGTCATAAGGCCTTCATTGTAACAGTTTGGAACAAAATAAGGAAACATGTGAAGGAGACTTAGTTGAAAATCTTTAGATTTCCTATCAGCCGTATGTTACCGAAAAATTAGCAATCAAATATGCTCTTCCCTAAAACCCATCTTCAAATAAATCTTCTTCAAATCCTGTTAATGTTCCTCTGAGAATCTAATCTTCCAATTTTAGGATCATCTTGTGTGTAAATTGTAAAATTAAATATAGGTAATTTAAAATTCACCCTTTTATATTTGAGTCCTAATTAGATTGCAGATCTCGAAACGTAGAGTTACTGATTTCTCGTATTACAGAAAAACGGCAATTGCCAGGAAAAATCCTGGTTCATTCATAATGATGTATAGGTACATCAGTTACAATTCTACAGTCAGTTACTAGATACACATCTGATGGATAAATAAATAGTTAAAACGTCAAAGTTTGTTATGTTGAAGATTTTTCAAGCACTTTCGGGGTAAAATTGTCTATACACGAGATTAAATAAATGTATAAATATGCTCTTGATGATACAGATACAAACCACAAAAGAATGTATAGTGAATATCAATTAAAACAAAACATAGCATGTGATATTAATCATAGCTACACTGATAGATATGCATAACTATTTTTATTAATTGTAACACATTGTAAATGAAAATGTATAGTTGCACAAAATAATTATTCAACAACACCTCTCTTTTCTGTCGTTCTATATTAGTTTAACACTCAGCAGACGATAGATTGTGCCACTGAACATTATTACTGACGGACTTTTGTTTTGTTTGGTCGTATTCAAACAAAATTTAAACAAGACATGTCAACTTTGTTTGTTTCATAGTTTATTGTAATAATTGAATAATCTGGCATGTATCGGAATACAACAGTTTATTTTAAACGTATATATTTAGCTATTAAAGTGGACGAATTTAATTAAATTATCTCAGCTGTTAAATTTACTCAAATAGAGCACTAATGTAAAAGAAACTTAGTATTGACCAGGTTTGAAATAGTACCGTATTGCGGTATCCACGATGTCGTTGGTAGGTCTCAACTATGCGATGAAAGGTCATAAACATTACGAAATAAATGAGGAATAGTGACATCAGTGAATCCTTTTGTTTTGAGTTACACAAATTTGTATACTTTAAATTCTCTAAAGTTTTGGTTAAACTGTACTTAAAATATAGAAAGAAATGATTTAACGAATTTCCATGATTTTGTTGCTGTTTTAGTTTGTTTAATATTTACAATATATCCAGTAGAGTAGTAGGTTTTAGGTTTTAATATTCGTAGAAGGCCCCTTGTTATCTTTAAAATAGGTTAGGGCATTCCTATGCCAAAATCAATACTGGTGAGCTTATCCAAGTGATCGTTGTACCTATCGCCCGATTAGACAGCCGTCAGTCATTGGTGGGCACATCGCGTGGTTCTGTCTGTCTGTCTGTCTACCGTCCAGGAGCGTTCTTCAGACACCCGAATATTGAGTTGTATCGTCGGAGCCGTTCTGGAGATGTGGTTCGGCCGCGGTCACTCCAAAATCTCGCACTTGGTTTCTCTCGGACAAAGTAGTGCGGGTTTATATGCCCTATTTTCAAGTATTCGTTGTATAGTTGTACCGCAGGAGCCGTTCTGGAGACATGGTCCGGTTGCGGTCGCTGATCACTTTGTTCTAACGGTAGTGCAATTGTCGCCCCGGGTTTATATGCCCCTTTTTCGTATTCATTGTATAGTGTCTTATTGCTCCCATCGGAAAGTGACATGGTCCGATTGCGGTAGCTTACCCTTCATGATGGTTCCTCTCTACACTTGTTCGTACTCCGATGGCCAGTGAAGATTCGTAGTGAAAGTGATTTCTTCTTCCGTGAATCACACTGCAGCCCTGAAGGCACTGACCGAGCTGGAAGTTTCCCCCCCCCCGTATGAAGCGAGGTAAGACCCAAGATCAACATCGGTGAGTTGGCATCTATCCTCAAATGCATCCTTTATACTTCATGTCTCATCCGTCCTTCTATCTACGGATGTTTCTTTAGTTTAACTTTATTTGTATCTATTTGTGAACTAAAGATTTTGGTCCTCCTAACACAGAGCCCAGATCCTGTAGTTTCGGATTTTATTGTAATGTTTTCACACATAACACCTTTAAAATCTTAATTTTATTGTTTAGAATGTCGGTGCCAATTTATATTTAAGTACATGAGAATTCATAATTCAACGAAGCAGGTAGTAACACATCTGTAATTCTTTAATGTATGCTTCATTCAAAAATTAAAAACTTCTAAAAATTTTGAAAATGACGGACGGTAATACAAGTTTTATATTATTAAATCTGCATAAGTTGTAGTTTAGGATGGCGCAAAAATTCAAAATGTATCTTAGATGTATGGGCATCAACTATTTTTTTTACCACAGATACTAGTTGCTTATTGCCCAAAATTCAATGCCTTAGGTACTCTGCTGTACTCAAAGTCTTAGAAATTTTGAGAACTCCATTATTTTGTACATACAAAGTTTATAGTTAAGTCTTCTTTTTTAGATGCTGTTTTTTGAAATATATATATATATATATATATATATATATATATATATATATATATATATATATATATATATATATATCTATTACCAAAGTTAAAGCGTAAGGGCTACTAACAGTTATTTGTTAGGGCTGTTTCCATTACAAAATATTGTTTAGACTTTTTGTAAGGATATGGTTGTTAACTCGCCAAATGGATGGATAGTGTATTTTTCATACTGTCCAGCATCCTAGAAACAATATCGAGATGTAATTAGCTACCAAGGTCTTCCTCTTATTTAATTTTTATTATGAAAAAAGAGTGATAAATTATATACACAGTGTTGTAGATGAATCAATTTCCGTTTTTGAAAAGCCGATATAGAGATCAAACATTCTGTTGCAAAGCTTTAAAAAATCATTATAAAGGCTTCCAATGGTATAATAAAGTAGTAATATCATGTAGTAAAAATGTATACGTTGTAGTAAAAATGTAAAAGATCGTATTAAGAGCGATTGTTAAGGTTTTTGACAAATTTCATGATGAAGCTTTTACTACTTGCAAAGTAGATAATACAGAGATTGTGCAAAATCAATGATGATAAAGAGATTTGTTTATTTCCTCATAAGATTTTATATATGTAGCAAAAGGATTCTTGAAATGAGATAAAAAAAATAAGAGTTCTAAGAAAGGTATAGGCCAAGTTTTTTTATCTAGGCATGCCAATAGATCATCCTTACCTAAAAAAAGTTGTAAAAATGCCTTAAAGTATTGTCTTTTGTACCTATCCAACAAATGAATTTGTTTGAGTTTAATTTTAAATAAATTATCCATAGAGAACAAGGCAGTAGTCAATATGAGGAGGGGTGAGTCAGCAGATCGGGAGGTGACTGTGATTAGAGCCTCTAACTATTAATCAAGCTATTTCGGCCTCAAAAATAATGTTAGGTGTTTGGTAGGTTAAAAATAAATGCGACATTTTATGCTACATATGATAATTAATGGAGCAGCTTTCAGTAAAAGTATATTAGAGAAAAAAAATCAAAAGGTGTGCCGTCTTTTTTAAAGGATTAATCCACGTTTAATTTTTTACTAGATTCATACATAAGGTATATACAGATTAAACAATCTTTATCAATATTTTACCAGAAAATGCATGTAATTTACAACTCTTCTGCATGTTGTAATTAATTTAAACCACCAACGAAAACTCGTTTTTGTAATGCACCTTTAATACAATATGTATTTGAGCACTGTCTTTCAATTTGAATATTATTTTAATTTTTTCAAGAATACTTCTTTTATTACTAGTAAAAATTGAGGGGTACCTTAGATATGTGAACAACTTTTAAAATTGTTGCTATATAAAATAGCCCCTCAAGGTGCATTGTGATGGATTGTTTATGTCTGAACGGGTGGTTTTATTATTAAAATAAGAGATTATATATATCAATAAACAAAAATACTCCACATTCATAACTATGGCAGACAGAAATCACGTGTCAAAATAAACTATTATGTAAACGAGCCGAATTGTGGTATGATTGAGGGAATGTTTTATGCCACTGGACTTTGAACGAAATCAATGCACAGTTATTAGTGTCACCCCAATTAGGGTGTTGTAACCATCCAGTTAGTGGGTCACGTGGTCGACCGTGGCGGGAGGGGGAGGGGTGATTGCAGTGTTGTCAATATGCAGTTGCCGCTGGTGCAGTGTCCGTTTCTAAAATTGGATTTGAATCCTAAATACCTCAAAACGGATTTGCTGTCGCTCGTTAGTTGATTGCAAATTGTAAAACGATTCCAGAGTCTCCTAGAAGCGTTGAATTGAAGCTTTGGTTGCAGAACTTACCAATCCAGTTTTAAACTTAACTTTAAGACAAGTTGTAGTGCGACTTCGTAGAGGTTGCATGCAAAGTTTTGAATCTATAATCATTTCATTAAACTACATGTGTTACTAAACCACATGATAGAATGTCGTGTGATTATACTCGGTTTGTTTACTAAAAATGTATCTATTCTGCAAATTCCTCGTTTCAATGTTTGCTAACGCTCAGCCAAATCCCATTGACCATTCACCATTATCGAACTCGGTGTTACTTATATAGAAACGAAGCTTCGTGCAAATTGTTCAATCTGTATGTAATTTCTTTGTCAATATATCGTGCAGACAAACAGACAACAGAAAGCGACTTCTGATATTGAGAGCGTTTATATTCAATTGAGTAATGGAATAAGGGAAACAAATCACTCTCCTTTTCTAGCTGATTAGTACATAGCACTTAATGTAATAAAAACACATAAGCCTTTGCGAATGTTGTTTAGCTCCATTTCACCATCCACTTAGTAAACGCTGCGTCTGAAATGTGACAATATTACCGATTTAACTCCTAGAATCTGTTGGAGTGTACGTTTTCTGATATCTTAGCTTTACGTTTGTGTTTTAAAAGAGGCACTAAAATAGAACAATAATTTACTTTTATAGTAAATTTAAAATTTTTTCTGAACAATATACTATCTAATTAAATCATGACCATGTAGTTATACTAAATTAATTATGTAACAATGAACATAGATGCAACTATTAATACAATTCGTAGTGTACAATACCAGGCGTGTAGCTGTGTGCACGACGTTTGCCCGGTGACGATATTGGCTAGGCATTGCGCGGGAGAGATCTGCGTGCGTTTCTGCAAATATAGACTAGGCACTGCCATTACTTACCTCCCCGCTCGCTAGTAATTAAACAGACGATGTTTTTACGCATGACTTTACAAATTGGCCTGTACTGGTCGCGCGACCGAGGTTGTACTAGCCACCCACGAAACATTAGCCTCATCTTTGCCATTCTGTGATTGATTTAAAATAACTGAACAGCCAGAACACATTTATTTCAATATAACTATACTTCTGATGAAACGGACTATTATTAGTGGAACTAAGTATACTCCGCTGCCGCATCACAACTCATATTGAATGTGAGCAGATTGTCTAGAGTTCCACTTAGTTCCTGCCACGACCACCGTGATCGCAGAGAAACAAAAACTCTGGCCCCTGTCTTAACGAAAATATTAAAAAGGACCAAGAATAAAAGAGTCTTAAAATTGCTTTTGTAGCGAAAATAATAATAAAATACATTGTAGCATTACAAGTAACAAAGCTGACCACCCAATTAGAAAATGGCGGAATATTTTAAAACGTTGAAATACATATTTTAACATTTATCTAAAAACAAGCAATGGAAATAGATCTGCATTTACGTTTTACTGACTGATTCATGGTTCCCTTTATCGCAATGATGGCGCATTTAAAAAATACAGCCTTTATACCTTTACATGAGTTGTAATGTTTTAATGTTCATATCTCTAGTATGCTAACTTAATTAAAGTAACAACTTAAAACTGGATACGACTAACGGACGTTGTCACCCATAATATATTTTAACAATATTTACACATTCATTTTATCAACAAATTCTACAAATATATATATATATATATATATATATATATATATATATATATATATATATATATATATGGAGTTGTCGTGTACTAAACTAAATAATTTGTAATGAAGCTGTAAGTTACAACTGCTCTACGTAACATTAGGAGGAGCACACCTGTAGAGTGACTGTAGTACCTGTGACGTAGTCTGTATATGTGGGGGGGGGGGGGCTGGAAATACGTCAACAACAGGTTGACAATATCAGTTGAGCAATGACGAGCGGTAGATAACCAATCACGCAGAGTGTATGTCGGCTGTCACCCCCTCCCCTCCCCTTAAACCCCTCACCTAACCACCATCTTCTCAGTTGACATGATAATATGACGGATTAAAATATCTGTTTCCCAAACAATATTTCAATATTTATGAAAAGTATTAATACGGTACGCGAAAGTCAGACGTACAGGAGTCAGGTTAAACAGCTTTATAATAGTAAAATTGTACTTTACCATTATATACGTATAAGCATTACAGGCTTTTAGTAATACAATGTTCATTCATATTATATGAATTTCTAATACATTAGTCTGAATTTTCCCTCTACCTGATATCAAATATAAAAAAAATACAAACTGTTACTCAGTTTACTCAATTATTCATTACTCAATAATTCAAAATTATTTTGAAACTTTTAAACTAAAAGCTCGCTGTACTGGCGGCTTCTTGATTTTAGTCTTTTAATAACAATGATACACATTTCATATTTTTACGAACTTACTTTTAGTATTAGAATTTTAGAAGACGTCTCGCTTGAAAGATATTAGTACGCATTCAAATGCTTTTTAATATTTTGTATTTTGGATGCTATTCCGGAAAAGCTTTTACTTCATTTTTTAAATACTCAAAAAGTTGAAACTTAACACATTTTAAATCGTTTGTCTGCTTACTAAAAATATCTTACCATGAACGTCTCCCGTAACGCGACGATCCTGGATAAGTACACGGAGTTTAATATTTTTCATATAGAGAAAAAAAAAACAAATTCGTCTCACTTTCAGTTTGGTTCCATAAGAATAATTTTAAGCTGTAAACACATCCAAGACTTTATTTTTAGTCTTAGAATAATAGTCTAGGTATCATTTTAAAGTAATAGGGCACATATATTTAGTCTTTAAAATATCCTTATCTGTAAAGCCGGAAAAAAATTCCAAATGTGTTTGACGTGCGTAATAAATTTTCAAACATTTTGACACATACAAAAATCCAAAACGCGTTAGGATACGTATTAACCATATCTTTGAAATGAGATATTGTTATTAGATATTGTTATTAGATATGGTTATTCTTTCATAATTCTACGACTAAAATAAGATCGTACAAGTCTTTAAAATTTTACGTTGTACTTATAATTAAAACTCACGGTCAAATTCAATCCAAACTTAAGAAGGTTAGGAGACTAGTAAACATAATGAGCTGGAGTTGCGCCATAGTACAAGTAGTAAATGGTAGTTTCTAGGACTAGCCGTAGGATGGCGCTGCGAACTGTTCCAGTTAGACTCCTGTTTCATGCTCAAGGTTGTGTCACTAAAATCGACTTAATGGGGCTGGCCAAAAACCTGAAAACTGTATCACCCACACTCACTTTGAACTCAATCAGTTAAAAAGTTAACAACGTTGTCAAGCTCGCCGTATATTCTGTAAGTGCACCGCTGTAATATTGGCTTTGCTATTTAGTGAACATGATTGCTGAAGTAATAAACAGTGACCAAAATTATGGCATGCGGGGACATTTTTGGGTAAGCAGAAGAACGCAGAAAACAAATTTTAGGAAAAGTAAGGTTCAACCGTAACTAAATAAAAGTAAATTTTAAAGTGATTGTTGCCCACCAAGATCTTTTTGAACCATACAAGGTATCCTATCAGTTTGCCTGACACTTTGAATTATCACCTAACAGTATGGAGGGCTCGTTTATGCTGTTGAGTTGTTAGGGATATTAAATTTGTCTAGTGAAGAGGAAGGGAAGGAAAGTTGATCATCGTCAAATTAGAAAAGACGGATGAGTCTGCTAAAGGTAATATTGCCAAAAACAAATAAGCTACTGATGATAGGTTACACCCTCTAGCGCTAGCCCCCCGGGTTTAAATATAGATTTTTGCATATTGGTTTAACATTCAACAACTTGAAGATATGATCAGGTGGATGTGCCCAACATCTTGCTCTCCATCACTGTCCTGTCTTTTCCGTAGGCCTTGACTTTTGCCCTAACCCATACTTACCAGGTCTGCTTTATCCTTACAGTTGTAGCAAAAAGTATACTTTGTTACGTGTGGACTCATCCATACAAATTGAATATTCTTTCATAAATTTTGGTAGGCCACTAAAAACGCCTTTTCCGTAGTGATTTTGTGTTTTTCTTTTGTTGTTTGAAAGTATTGTGAATGTAAAAATATTCTCCCTAGGGAGTGACAGCGAATAAAAACCTTACATTCTCCCTTATATTCCACACAGTCTGCATTGTATACATCTCAATTTATGCATCACGATACATGTTCAGGCTTATTGAGAGTGCTCTTGCTTAGATTAGAGTGTTTGAGGTTAGGAACAAAAGAGTTGGAGGTTACGTTGTATTGTTTGGGCTTCTGGTCTGGAATCATAAAAAAAGAAATCCCGTGCTAAAAGTCTCTCAGTTAGTATTTTTCAATAATCTTTGTCAATAAATGATTAAAAATATTGTTTTGCTATTAAATTGTATAACTTATTTAATAGTTGTAACGTATGGCGTGTTTAAATTGTTTACTATTGCTTTCTCCCATTATTGGGCTACGTCAGCGATTTTTCCGAGTACGAGTATGAACTTCTGTCAAGATGACATGAGTTTTGCTCTTGAAAATGCCAACTTTATGCGATTCTTCTTTTCGCTGTGGTCATATAAATATCCACCACTGAAAGTTTTTTGATATAACAATAAATATGATATATATATATTTAAAAAAATATTGAATCGTAAAAAGTACTTGCTCCGCCGGGAGTCGAACCCAGATCTCTCACTTTTCGGGTGAGTGCGCTACCACTACACCACAGAGCCCTTACTTTTTACGATAAAGTTATGTTGTATTTAGACGTGTCTGTCACATATGCGTTAAAATAACCAAACTAACTTATGATCGGAAGACCATTGCTATTTGAGACGGTCCAAAATAAATATTTAATTTCTGTTAGGGTCCAAAAAGAGACCCGTGTTGACCTTACTTCGCAAAACAGTTGTGCATTATGGGTAATTTGAGGTTTTCAGGGCAGGAAGGTGTTCATGGCAGCCTAGCATTTTCGAGATGCACTGAAGATCTAATAATTCCATAGTTCTACGGCTGTAAATAATTTTCCAAGTGAATTATAACATTTATATTAAGAATTCTAGACAATAAAAGGCATGAATTATTGGGGAGAAAAGAGGTCTAACCCTTCACTAAAGCAAAAGTAACTTGCGAAGGACAGTATTGTAGAAATATGGAACACTTCCAAAGGCTGTAAGAAACTTGGTTATTAAACAGCCCAAGTGTAAAGCTCTGTTCAACAAATATTTACAACTTTTACCCACAGTTCATACTTCATCTCAGAAACGATTCAAATGAAATTGCGACCCTATTTTTCGTACATATAAATCTTATAATTAGCAGATGTTCTTGTTCTCTCTAAAAATGGTGAAACAATTTTCAGTCTACATATTTTAATATTGTGCATATGCTCTTGTCATTTTACACATACAATGAAAAATAAAAAATAAAGATAGTACACCCTAAATTTTTACTATAAAACATTTGAGCAAATAATTTTAACATTCATTTGATCAAATTACAAACTTTTTTACTTATTACTTCCTTAAAACGTATAAGTTAAAAGTTTACACGTATCTGTATTTAGTTGTTGTTTATTTGCTGTATATGATATGAGGTTGAATGGTAGAGCGGGTTTGATAGCTCCGCCTATTTAATAAAGATATCTTTCATTCAATTTCATTTCCTTGATTATAATTCAAGTATTGAAGTCAGGTTATTTTTTTTAAGAATCACTTTTCATGGTGTAGGAATGCAACATTGCTCAATGCCAGAATTTCCAATATTGACAAGATTAGTCAAACCTTAACACAAAGCCAGGTAAAACTTTTCTCAATTGAATTAATAAATCAAGAGGTAATCAATGAATAATTATAAAGCAGTAATAGTAATAATTAGGTATTTTAAAATTGGTATTTCACATTTGAGATGGATTCAACGAATGGCATTGTGGGGATAGAAAATGCACGCACAGGGCTTGGGGTATAAACAAAAATGAATTTCTATTTAACATAAAGTATAAGCCAGCCCAAAGAGAGAGGAAGAGAGATAGTAGCCCCATCTCATATATCTGCGGGGCGCAGTAACCTTATATTACACGTATATCTCCGCGGCTCTCTAAACCTTTCAAGGCGCTTTTACTTTATTTCACCGTAACAGAATTTGTTACAAACACGACATTATCATGATATTACATAAACAAGTATTAATTACAAAGCATAGTTCACTGATACAGTCTAGGTGTCGAGAGCCAATTTGTAGTGTATCAGCACGCATGCTAGGTTTTCTTGAAATCTACACGGAGATTTTTCTCAAGAGAGGAACTTATAGTCAGCCACGCTCTTTTAGTGGACTTTGTGGAATAGGAGAGTATAAAATATATACTCTCCACATCCCCAGGCTTAATCCCATGTGGGGTCTTTTCGTAAAATGGCATTTATTGTAATGTTCATAAAATCTATGAAAAAATGAAGAATTTTAATTTGAAAAATGGTTAAGAATATGAAACTATATTTGATGATTGTGTAAATTTGGAGGTCGTACATAGCTTTACACATTACCTTATGCAGCAATGGCTTCTAATATATGAGATTATATTTCAACGTTTTTATTTTTATTATTACTGTACTATGTATTACTATTCTTATAATTTTTTCTACCGGTATTTAACGAAAATACGTTTAGGAGAACTATGGGTTTTTAATGTAAAATTTATCTCAGCATTTCAGCCCAGTGGGTAGTGAGTGCAATGAAACAATTAGTTTCATTATACTTTCCTCTTAGCATCTCGTCTAAAAGTGTGCGCTGTCACATACTTGACTCCTGGAATCTGGAATCGACGTCGTCGACAAAGAAGCTCAAAACATCTCTTTGCATCGGTTCGAAATCATAGACGTCTACACTATACAAACATGTACTCTAGATACAACTGTATTTTCGTTGTTTTACGCAGTATGCCACAAATCACGGTCCTGAAACCGAGTTTTCTTCACATAACGTAGGTAAAAAGGATTGATTTAATATGAAGTCAGCTCCGTTAATAGCTACGTTATTTTCAGAAACCACTAGGTTATCATATACTTAGAATAATTGAATCTGATTATTTGAAATTAACTAAAATAATTCGACACTCTGATGGATCTGGCGAGGGCAACATTTGTTGTAGTAGCTATCTGGAAAGTTTTGTTGTGATTCATCAAACTTCTTGTGCCTTCTAAGTGCCGCCTTGGACGGGCAGTGAGAAAGCAATACTGTTCATTACTGAAACATGATTAATGTTTATTATACGGTATTAGCCTATACTTTGCTTTATTAATAGTCAGTCCTAATTTGTGAATGTGAAAGTTTGGTTGTGATTCATCAAACTTCTTGTGCCTTCTAAAGTGCCGCCTTGGACGGGCAGTGAGAAAGCAATACTGTTCATTACTGAAACATGATTAATGTTTATTATACGGTATTAGCCTATACTTTACTTTATTAACAGTCAGTCCTAAGTTTGTGAATGTGAAAGTTTTGTTGTGATTCGTCAAACTTCTTGTGCCTTCTAAGTGCCGCCTTGGACGGGCAGTGAGAAAGCAATACTGTTCATTACTAAAACATGATTAATGTTTATTATACGGTATTAGCCTATACTTTACTTTATTAACAGTCAGTCCTAAGTTTGTGAATGTGAAAGTTTGTATTTTCAGTTATGGGTGGACAGCGGAAGCAATAATATTACTGGATCGTGTCTGACAGTTGGTTGAGTCCAGAAAATAATGATCTGAGGAAAAATTATCACTTAATATATTTGACCCTCCAATTTCAACCTTTACCAAACCTGATGCGGATGATGATCAATTTCTTTCTTAGGGAAATTCCTCTAAAAAAAACCAAGAAATTGATTGGAAAAAACTGTTTGTGAGCTTATATAGCGCAAATTGGCTCAGGGTTTCTGAACTAATAGAGCTAAATTTTTCCAAAAATATTCTTCATAAAGTTCGGAATTTAGAGGAAATAAACGTTAATTTGTATATTGTCTTTTGAATAACTATTATATACAATTCCTACAATTATAAGAGATAAAATTGTAATCATAAGCAAAGGTTGGGTGTTATATGTATAAAAAAATAGTATGGAAATGATGGTTATCCTACTCAAAATAGTAATATAAATTTACGTAATCTCAGACATGATGAAACTTATAAAAGAAAATATAAAAAAATAAATGTTAAGTTGGACGCATTTTATAAAGAGGAGTTGCAACTATAACCTGGTACTAACGGTATTTTAAGATGTATTCCAAATGATCTTGTTTGATATTTCACATTGCATGTTGATATTTATTTATGTATGCTGATCCTTTCAGGAATAAATAATATTTATATTAAAATATTGGCACAAAATGGAAAAACAGATATTAAAGTAAAGAAATATATCTAGTACTTGTACAAATACAAGACAGCCACAAAGATTAGGATTAATAATTTTTGGTTTTCGTAAGGTGTCATAATCTGCACGCATTTATTGCCTTGGGCTGTGGAATAAAGTTTACTAAAACTCACATTAAAAACATTATTTAAGAATATAAAAATATGTTAATATATTTCCATTAGGTCAGTCTCTCAAAAAATTTCACGCAAATCTTTCAGAAATAGTTACAGTTACCAACACAGAACAGACAGAAGAACGAGAACAGAAAAGAAACAAAATAAAACGGAACATAAATAAACTATCTTTCTGTTTTCAGAATAGAATAAAATTAAAGTATCAACCTGAAAACATCTGAAAAATTAGTTAATTTTCTTAGTTAAATAAACACGTGTATACGAAATGTGTTAATTTACAAAGAATGACAATAACTTTATATTAGCACATTGTAAATGGTTTAAACTAGCTGAGTACTTTCTACTTCCGCATTTTTAGACTCCATAGAGAGACTTTTAAGTTCTAATTAGTTTACATCTTCAGTAAATAATTTATTCATTGATGAAAGAAAGCATTGCGACTGTTTATAAACTAGATAAGTTTTGTAACATTTATTTTGGAAGTTTTTAAATTACTTGTCAATAATAAAATATTTTCCATAAAGGACTATTTGTTATCACAATTTGTTGTTATCACCATGTCAATGCAAATGTATTGTTATGAATATAATCAGAATGAGGAAGTTTTATTTCTCATTGTAACAACAGTTATGCATTGACCCTCGCTCAAACTGGGTTATCGAGACTGCCAAGAAGGATCTAGACTTGGCATTCTCCCAACTCGAATACGATCGACAATACACATAGCTTTCACTATTGCAAGTGTGTACCAGTTCTTTTTTAGAGGAACTATCAAAGTGATAATAAATCACCTAAAGAAAAATTGCACACTTTATGTACATAATGAGTATATACTTGTGTATGCACCAAAGGCAGGTTGTCCCATATTGGAACGAAGAAGATGAGATGATTTAAATGATTTATAATAATTATATTGGTTGTATCGTACATATTTTTAAGAACAAACGTATATATATATATATATATGTTTGTATATATATATATATTTATATTTATATATATATATATATATATATATATATGTTTATATATATATAAACGTTTGTTCTTAAAAATATGTACGATACAACCAATATAATTATTATAAATCATTTAAATCATCTCATCTTCTTCGTCCCAATATGGGACAATATATATATATATATATATATATATATATATATATATATATATATAAGGGGTTCTATATTTATGGACACTGAAGGGATCTTGGAAACTATAAGAGATTCAGTAAAGATTAAATGCACAAAAGTGTGCATAATAACAAGACCAAAAGATCAAATGTGATGAAGTTAATTCTTGTACACTCACTGCGCTCAAAAACCTGTTTTGGTCCAAAATGTCAAATTTTTACAGCTCTCCTTTTAGTAATTATAGTGGAACGATTATACACATAATCTGCTTAAACCTTTCTAGTTTTTAAACATTAAAATGAAAATTTTTATAGACCAGCAAACAGGAGGTGAAGGTGTACAAGTATATCTTTTCAATGCAACGACCCATTTTTTCTGAATAAAAAGAAAAAAGACTTTTTACTGATTTCTAAAATGTCACTTTCCTCGTAAATTTCATCAAATCATTCGGAAAACCCCATTTTTTCAAAGTAGTTTGAAAGGAAAATTGTATTTTATTATTCAGATGGTTGGTAAAACTGACTGATATTTAACAGAAAACAGTTTTGCATAACAGTAACAACCTCTATAATATACTGTATCTCATTAATTCTTTCTGTATTAAAATTTAGTTTGGATATATTTTTGGACAACTTGTTAATATAACTAGTGAACGTAATATTATAGTTTAGTCCACAAGATTACGTCAACCCGCATGGCGCTTAACAGGCTTCACTGAGGTCGAACGCTAAGCGTCAAGTTAATAGCTCATTTAATTCTGATAATCAGGCTACACGAGTTATTATGGCACGTGTAAAATTTAACATGAGAAACAAAACAAACACTTTAATTATTTTGTTTACAAATTTATTTATCCTGCAGTTTTCTCGTTGCCACGTTGTTACGTAATTTATGATAGAAATATTCGTTAAAACTCAGCCAAATCACTGATTCGATACAGTGTGATCCATACTAGACGATACTTAAGCCTACAAACTAAGAACATTTGTTAAGATTGTGACATAAATATCAGGTAGGTGTTAAAAATATCCTTTAGAAAGAATCCAAGGAGACACTGATTAGAATATTAAGTTTACATAAATCATTTAGTTTTTCTTTTGAAACATTCCAGTAATTTACACAGCGGCACGGGTGCGTAATAAATTGTTATACAATTTACAACACTCCAGACCATATATACTACACGAGTATAACGGTAATTATCATAACATCACGTCGTAAGGTCGAAAATACGACTTGTACGTGTCGAGAGCGACTCAGCTTCCAGACCATTGTTGGTACAGCTTTTTCATATAGCGACGTAGGATTATGTATTCATTTATACTGTTTAAAAATACTTTTTCAGAATGTTAAAAGCCTACTATATGTTTCATATTACATTTTTGGTAATACACCTTGAATTATTTTGAAATAAATAACCTAGCTATGCACCAGGAATGTTTTAGTATAAGATAAGAATGTTTTTTTAGTAATACAGTCTTAGCCTAACTTTAAATGGGAGTTCCCGAAAACAATGTTTTTAAAATTTGGTGCACACTTTTCTCAGGAACTACTTGACATATTGGACTGAAACTTTTACCAAGGTTTCCTTATATACTAGTGCACACTTTAACGGATTTTAAGGGATTTTCCAATTGGATAACTTTTCAACTATAACATTTTTAAAATAAAAAAAAAAATTGTGAAACAAATTATTTAAAAACAAAATTTGTAACTTTTTTACAAAGCTAATTTTTTACAGTCTGTGTTAAAGTGTACAGTAGTATGTGTAAAAGCCTTGGTTAAAATCTCAATTTAATATCTCCAATAGTTCTTGAGAAAAGTGTGCACCAAAATAGTACATTTAACGTGCGCAGTATAGGCCTTACCGGGTTCTCTTAAATCAAGTTTTGAAGGTTTGATAAGACAATTCCATTTTAGAAATTTGAGTCGGAAGACAAAGTGAAACGTCAAGGCGAGACGCGCAGGAGACATCTGCTGCCATCTTGATGTATCACCTCACTGTCACCGCCGGGATATATCTCTGAGCACAACTCTCTTTACATCCCCTTTGAGGCCACAGAGTTTGAGGTTCCATGACTCAATTTACAACAAAGAATCAAAACACAAGCACCAAGATCATTTTTAAATTTTCCCTATTAACAAGATACAACGGAGAATCGAGGCACTCGACAGAGTGTAATTAGGCATTACGAAAATTACTTGCAAGTGTGACACCCTTTGAAATTTTAACCTTAAAATGAACAAAAGTTTTCCTTTGATTGAAAATAACATATGTACCCAATACCAACTCTCTTTTAGTTTTCTAACAAGAGTTTCCGTAAAAAACGACAAATAGTGGATAGACAGATAGACAACGAGTCTATTTTTAATAAGGATATGAGAAGCCCTTAATAAGGATGGTTTTATTTCCAAACTCTGTTTGGTATAAAACACAATACTGCATTATGCAAGGGTGTCCCTCCGGGGAAATTCCTTCCCAAGCAGTCAGATAAAGTCTTCTGAAAATAGTAGTAGTGGTAATACTTTGTAACCATTACTTTTATTAAACCGCTAACAATTTTTTCAATTTCAAACACTGGAAACAAGAATATGGAATAACTAGGTGTTTTGAATTGGTTATACTAATTTTTAACATTATTATAATAGTTGTAATGTAGATTCTTACAATATTTTTCTATTCAGTTAAAACTGTTTCCTTTCCAACACAAACGTATTAGTATCATACGAATATCATAGACATCTCTAGAAATGCAATTAAAAATTATGTCAGATATAATTAAATTAAATTTAGTGTTAAACATAACCTTGTTTGATACATAAATAGAGTACCTCACATAATTTTAAGCGTAGCTACAATCTCTATCGGTCATTACTCGGAGGAATTAAACACTAAGGTAAATAAATAAATGGAGGATAGGAAACCAATTTTGTTTTATGAGTGTACTTAACTGTTTCTTGTAGTTTCAGTGTACAAAAAGTTTAAAAATATAAAAGAAAGAGGTTGACATATTGTCCCACCACCCATAAAATATTAGATTTAGGATTAGGGTTTCCAAACAGTGGATACGTCACTGCACTATATACATTTTAATAAAACAATCCATTTAATTAAGATTATAATTAATAATTCTCGTTGTCCAATCCAGTATAGTAATCAGAGGATACTACATTCATGTTTACATTTTTTTCTTCAGATAACACGATGATACTGGCATAATATTCGTAATTGAGAACATTCTATAGAAGGTATTTCAAAATTATTGGTTAAAATAAAAGAGGATGTTTCTAGACATTTGCCATCCTAAAAATCAGTGACCCCTCCGTTTCAAAATCTGGAATCTGATATCTTTCTCAGATGAATGGAGTTAGTGTGTATGGAATTGGCACACAACATGGCTGTTGTGATTCCTGACGTATGTGTATCACAACAATCTGGTATGATCTTATTTTAACCCAGTTTGCAGTTACATGTTAGTTATTCACCTGAGGGAAAGGTGAGATTGCAGATCTCGAAACGTAGTGTTACTAATATTTTGTGTCGCGGAATGTTGGTAAAACTTCGGAAAAATCCTGTTTGCTTTAAATCATTCCACCGTCAAAAATAAACTTCAAACAATGAATTAATGTGTACCTAACCATCATATAATACTGCGATAAAACACATTTTAATTTTAGCATCTTTAGGGAAATTTAAGATTGCGTCGAAGGATCAACTGGGATTGGAAAGTGAAACCAAGTTGTTGGCTAAGTCGTATAGCAATCAGAGGATTCCTAAACTCCGAGATTCTCACAGTCACCAGACTCACTCGCAATTTCCTGTCCTCTTAATTGCTCCACTGTTAATGGCGTTCACTTCTCTAATTCTTCTTGTCAGGTGAAGCTCTGATCGTGTGTTCCAGAAAATGTTACTTTCTAAAGTTTATTTCTTTCTTCTCACAGACGAAAACCATTGTAATAAAAACCAATTGTTTATTTAACATCTTGCTTCAATCATTAATTTGTCAATACATCCTTTTTTATCCTAAATAAAAATTATCATTCTAATTTAGGCTAACAGTTATACAATAAACTTCTCGTATTAATGAAGGCTTAATTGTATTATAACATAGTTCTTTATTTTTTGAATGGTCCACGGCTAGTCAAATTGCCAGAGATCTGTGACTAAATAGCATAGACGCATTACATACTTCTAGAAGAATAATTCAAATGCTCTGCAACCGAACACGTAAATAACCCAAGCAGGGTCATTTACTATAATAATAAAATTGCCTTAATTACAATTTTTCATTCCATATTGTAACGTTTGTGAAATTTATTTATATTTTTATGTATGATTTATAACTATTTTTCACAATTACAAACTGAATACATTTTTGAATAATTTTTCTGTACATATATTACATCTTTGCGGTACTACCTGTAATATATAATTAATTTCGCAATTGCTTGAAACTCAAATGACGACAAAGACTATTGAACATAATATGTAAAGTGTCGTATATCAGAACACTTTACGACATATCAGAAAAAAACCTACGATAATTAATTATTATGAAAGCATATCTTCAACCGGAAATTTTAAAAGAAATTGAGATGCAGACTTCTTATTATCTAGCCATAGATTGTTGCTAAATATCTGTGAGAAAAAAATAAATGCTAAACTATTCAACTATTCATGCAGGAGAGACATTCCACTGCAAATACACGAAACTTACTCAACAGCATGCATAGCGGAACGTCTGTGTTATATGTTTTTCATTGTGTTTTTCGAACTGTGATGTCAGGTATATGTCTGTGGATTTTATGAACTAACTCTTTCCTGTCATCAAAATACTTTACGACATATCAGAGCATAACCGACGATAATTATTCTGAAAGCATACTTTCAACCGGAAATTTTAAAAGAAACTGAGATGCAGACTTCTTATTATCTAGCCATAGATTGTTGCTAAATATCTGTGAGAAAAAAATAAATGCTAAACTATTCATGCAGGAGAGACATTCCACTGCAAATACATGATACTTACTCAACAGCATGCATAGCGGAACGTCTGTGTTATATGTTTTTCATTGTGTTTTTCGAACTGTGATGTCAGGTCTGTGGATTTTATGAACTAACTCTTTCCTGTCATCAAAATACTTTACGACATATCAGAGCATAACCGACGATAATTATTCTGAAAGCATACTTTCAACCGGAAATTTTAAAAGAAACTGAGATGCATTTTTAAGTAAGTTTATATATATGTTTTTATAACCGTATAATTACTTACATTGTTCTTATGTTTAACCTTATTCCTTATGCTTAACCATCTGAAGAAGAGGGAAGGAACCAGGTCTCGAAACGTTTACTATTCGCTGTCCTGTTACTATTAAAAAAATTCTATTGTCAACAGTAAACTTTAAGCGAAGGTAATTCTTGACTTATATTTGATTTTTATCGTTGAATGTTAAATTGATTTAAACGAAAGCAACTACTAACATATTAATTTGTTTACATAAATAGTTGATTTTTAATTTCGATTAAATTTGCTTATTAATCCTTCCAGTCTAGACTCTATAGTATTTATTCATTTTAATTAAATCGTTCCGATGATATTAATTTATAAGTGATAGTTTTATAATTACAGAACGTAAATTAATTTAGTAATAGTTTTATAATAACGTAATCAAAGTTTTTAAGCCAACCACCAGCTTTGTTATGAAATCGTATTAACCATAAAGGCAGCCTTATTTATATTTATCTCCTTAAGACCCTGCATTGTAAGAAACCCGCAACTACAGAAAACTCAGATCTTTTAATCCTGCTTTAATTTATAATCCCACGTCTTTCCTTCTTGACTTAAATGATTAAATTCAGACAGAATATATATTTTTTATTTAATTGTGTAAATATTTCAGTTAAGAATATATATTGCTAAGGACTCTTGATCGACTTAAAGCTGAAAAACGAAAATTTCAACTTCAAAACATAGGCTGCAAATTCTGTGAAAGAACATTTTGTAACAAATAGGGGAATAAATCAGACATTATCAGAGGAGAGGTGACAAATGTCGACGGGAACACAGCTGGGCTTAACTGCGACCTGAAAACGTGACAGCGTAGCAAAACAGTTCAGGCCCTGACTCAATCTTCATTGAGTTATGAGTGAATCAGTAATTACCTTAGACCGATCGGTACAATTACATTATATCACAACGTATAATTTTATACATCGAACACTGAGGTTTTTGGAGAAATTTATTCCTACCACTAGTTAACCATTCTTATAAAAATTGTATTTCTGTTAATGGCAAATTTTGAAAAGAAATCCAAAATTTAATGAATAGCTTTAAAAGGGGTAATATCAATAGTAAAACATAATGAGAAATATATTATGTCATACTGAAAAGTCATGATGATTCTGGAGTTGTCGAGATAAAATCCATGTATGCAATCTCAAACAAGAGTGTAGTAGTCTAATTGTATCAATTATATCAAGTCATACTTGATAGTCACGATGGTAACAGACTTGTGCAGATAAAATCCAATTATGCATCCTCGATTAGAGTGTATTAGTGTAACGGTATAAAACTTATCAAGTTATAGTGGAAATTCAAGATGATAACAGATATATACAGAATCCAAGTATGCACCCTCGATGAGAGTGTATTAGTGTAACGGTATAAAACTTATCAAGTTATAGTGGAAATTCAAGATGATAACAGATATATACAGAATCCAAGTATGCATCCTCTATGAGAGTGTATTAGTGTAACGGTATAAAACTTATCAAGTTATAGTGGAAATTCAAGATGATAACAGATATATACAGAATCCAAGTATGCACCCTCGATGAGAGTGTATTAGTGTAACGGTATAAAACTTATCAAGTTATAGTGGAAATTCAAGATGATAACAGATATATACAGAATCCAAGTATGCATCCTCTATGAGAGTGTATTAGTGTAACGGTATAAAACTTATCAAGTTATAGTGGAAATTCAAGATGATAACAGATATATACAGAATCCAAGTATGCATCCTCTATGAGAGTGTATTAGTGTAACGGTATAAAACTTATCAAGTTATAGTGGAAATTCAAGATGATAACAGATATATACAGAATCCAAGTATGCACCCTCGATGAGAGTGTATTAGTGTAACGGTATAAAACTTATTAAGTTATAGTGGAAATTCAAGATGATAACAGATATATACAGAATCCAAGTATGCATCCTCTATGAGAGTGTATTAGTGTAACGGTATAAAACTTATCAAGTTATAGTGGAAATTTAAGATGATAACAGATACATACAGAATCCAAGTATGCATCCTCTATGAGAGTGTATTAGTGTAACGGTATAAAACTTATCAAGTTATAGTGGAAATTCAAGATGATAACAGATATATACAGAATCCAAGTATGCATCCTCTATGAGAGTGTATTAGTGTAACGGTATAAAACTTATCAAGTTATAGTGGAAATTCAAGATGATAACAGATATATACAGAATCCAAGTATGCATCCTCTGTATTAGTGTAACGGTATAAAACTTATCAAGTTATAGTGGAAATTCAAGATGATAACAGATATATACAGAATCCAAGTATGCATCCTCTGTATTAGTGTAACGGTATAAAACTTATCAAGTTATAGTGGAAATTCAAGATGATAACAGATATATACAGAATCCAAGTATGCATCCTCTATGAGAGTGTATTAGTGTAACGGTATAAAACTTATCAAGTTATAGTGGAAATTCAAGATGATAACAGATATATACAGAATCCAAGTATGCATCCTCTATGAGAGTGTATTAGTGTAACGGCATAAAACTTATCAAGTTATAGTGGAAATTCAAGATGATAACAGATATATAAAGAATCCAAGTATGCATCCTCTATGAGAGTGTATTAGTGTAACGGTATAAAACTTATCAAGTTATAGTGGAAATTCAAGATGATAACAGATATATACAGAATCCAAGTATGCACCCTCGATGGAGTCTAGTAATATATCGGTATCAAGTACGATATACTGGAAAGTCTTGATGGTAACAGATACGTATAGATAAAATCCAAGAATGCACCCTCAATGAGAGTGTTGGTATAACGGTATGATAACAGAGATGTGCAGATAAAATCCAAATATTCATCCTCTATGAGAGTGTAGTAATTTAACGGTATCAAGTAGGACATACTGGGAAGCCATGATGGTAACTTATATGTATAGATAAAATCCAAGTATGCACCCTCGATGAGAGTGTAGTAGTATAGCAGCATCAACTATATCAAGTCTCTATGTCAAGTCAACTATATCAAGTACATGATGGTATCGGAGTTGTCAACACAACATCCGTGTATGGGTGGGCTTTCAATGACAGTGAAGTAGTCTAACGAAAAACTTGTTGATAAATTTAATGTCGATTTACTGGTCTAACGTATTAAACGATAAACTTTGTTTGGACAAACAGAATAGTCGTAATTAAGAATACCGGAAAAAGAAAACGGCTTCGTTAAGTAGTTCGTAATTATTTCAGTTGTGCATATCAAAAGTAATATACTTTAGAGAGAAGAGCGTATAAAAAGAGAGGTAGGTGGTAAAACCTTGCGCTGTTTGTGACGTAACTCCGGCAGGAGTCACAAAAAAACTTGTTTGCAATTGGAATAATTAAAGTAAGCTTCAGACCGCTCAAGTGCTAAAAATGTAACACTTTACCTTCCGGAGCACGGTTGTACATTTCACGCTTCAGAAGGGTGTAGCATTTCATTAAAAATAATGATCAACCTCTCTTCCTTTTCAGTTAGCAGTCCGGTGGATGAATACGTGTCAGTGGTCGCGGCCATTCAAAACCCAGTTTTTGCTTTTGACGTACGTTCGTTCGAATCCATTGGACGTGAGAATCATTATGGCAAATGTTGCGAAAAATATATAAAGACTTTTTCTGACACTTAAAGCAGGGACGAATTATGTTTAAGAACATTTGACCATTTCATTAATGTTGAAAAACGTTATCCATACCGTAAGACTCATTTTCGCCATCAAAATTACTCTCGTAGAATGAACTTATTGAATAGATTATACTATTGAATACACAATTGCAATGGGTTTAGCTTTAAAATCGTTAATTAGTTTGTCTCATATCATAAAACTAAGCAAAAACATAAAAAATGTAATGGCTCAGAAAGTAGTTTATTGTTTAGAGTTGTCGAATCTTATAATAAATAGACGTTTATGGCAGATTCAGAAGATTTTCAGAAAGACTTGTGACCAATTATAAGTTGTTTTCTGGACTTGCCAAACTGCCTCTTGAGATGGAGTCGAGTGAGGTGATAGGGGGAAAGATTGTACTTTGGAAAGTTATATTGCTCGTTCAAATCTCTCCACCTACTTTTCCGATTCCATTAAGTGAAAAATTATGAAAAAAGTTTAATTCATACAGTCGAAATAAAACCGACCAAATTAAAACCGTTGAGTTATTATTATAAAATAGTTTTTGAACTGATCTTTCAAACTATTTTCACACAAATTTTATAATTTTAATGACATTTTTTATTTTAGTACGATTGTTTTTATTGGTAATATGCAAATCGGAATGTGAATACATTTTAGGCCGTTAAACCTAATACGGGCTTGCTATGTTATTTTACTCACAATTAAATTTGTACCATGAAAAATGTAACTTCACTGCTTGTACCGTATAATTACTCGTGGTTTGGACTTACAAACTTAAAGATATAAATTATTTATTTTTATAAAAATCTAAGAGTTTGTTATGGTTGGATATGGTATTCTCCTTTTAGTATATTTAAGGATAAAGTGAATATTTTTAAACATGTAGTTACAAGTAAGTTTCTAAAAGTACAGTTTTTGTACGGTGATAGTAAATGTTTATTTTAAAATTCAAGAGTACATATTTTCAGTAAGAAATGTACGTTAATTCCATAATCCACTTTAAAAATTTCTGAAAATTTGCGTTTTTCTGAAGCAATAAGTTAAATATTATGTGGTTTTTATATACTACTTTAATTAGCCACTAAATTTTCTATATATCACACACTATTTTGATTCAGTAAAAAAAAATGAACAGCCTTTGGGTTTTTGACATTTAACAAACCATAAAAAAACTGTAAATATGATTTGTTTTGGCTATTTTAAATGCACACGAATTATAAACATATATTAATTCAGTAAACACGCCCCATTGATTCAAAACCATGATTAGAATAATTTTTTTGTGTATTTTAAACAATTACCGTTTTTTATGATAACTAATTTAACAGTATAATATGTAAATAACATCAGACTTTTAGATAGAGATTATTCTAAAAACATTAGTTTTTAGTTATGCATTCACTTATACCTATTATTTATTCATTTATAATTAATACAATTTTCTATACACTTTTAAAACTTCATTCGGTTCTCGTAACCTTATAATCTAATATATATATATATATATATATATATATATATATATATATATATATATATATATATATATATGAGAATTTGGGCTGAAAAATTATTTAAACCGTATTATGGACATACATTATTTATGCTTTCAATATTTGATTTATACCTGTATATTTTGGCCATATCATTTAAAATTACACTCTTCTTTGTGTGAGTAATTGTATGAAATAAGAAAGTCTGCACAATATAATAACACCAATTCCACTTCGGTGAAAGAATACATCCAATTTATCAACATTAAGCACTCCTCTAATCACTAGGCTACTAACAAAAAGTCCATGAGAGAGATATAAGAGTATGGAGCATATATTCCCCTACAGTGTAATAACATGAGGAAGATGTTAAGTGGTAGTGGGAAGTAAATTCAGGTCTAATAGTAAGTGGGGCAAAGAAGTCATAGAAATAATACGTATTACACCAAATATCTCCAGTTTGATGATGTTGATTTTACTCAAGTTGCATTCAAATATATGTACAGCTTAAGATACAGTTTGGAGGCAAGAGCTCCGGTGAAATGAAATAAACTAATTACTTGTCCTATTCTGTAGAGGATCCCCATGCATTCTGCACTAAGGGATCTTTTACTGAAGATTTATTCTAAGGCTAGAATATCGGTTTCAAAAAGCTTAAAGGTAGACCAGACAGTTCATATTCGCCTCTTCCGTCAAATCTCAGAGACATATTTTCCATCAGCTTCTAAATGTATCCTTCTTGAGACCTTACGACAAACCTGATCCTTCAAAACCAATATCACCCCCACCTCAATAACGGGATGGTTGTTTATAACACCTAAACTTTTATGCTGTAATAATTGTAATAACTGTTACCAACGACCTTGACCTTATAATGTATTACGGACGCTTGCCGATCCAAGGACTCTCGCACGCACACTCACAGCCTGATGACGGAAGGCCGTTGGATTCATCAACTGTGTTCCCGGTGTGCAATTTTATTAATAGTTATTTCAGTCAGTTAATTGATGATACAACGATGTTAATATTACTTTCCAAATTAAAAACAAGTTCAAACCCGATGGACTAGTGAATTGGTAAGTGTAACATTTAAATATGTGTGTATGACAATATTTTCACCTATTTAACGTTAAAAAAAAATTTGCAAACTTACAATAAAATAAAATAACAGTTTCTGAACACTACGGTACCAGGAGATGACTCACAGCAGGTAGTTAGAAGCATCGTCCAGCATCATGTGGAAATAGGTGTGCTATTAGTAGTCTACATTTCCGGGACCACGGCTCCCCGGGGGAATAGGTTATAAGTTAATCAATATGTAGAAAATACAATACAAAAATGCATATTATAAACATTTGATTTATACAAATTACTAAACCAGAACACATTGATTATGAATACTAGCCAACAGCTAATCGTTCAGGGTAAACACTTCCACCAGAATTGCCACTGATCCTTTTATAAGTGAACCTAACTGAAAAAAATAGTCCAAAGAAAGTCCCAGGCTCACTCAAACCCTGAAATAATGCCAGTTGTACATGCTTCTACAGGAAAACATGCCGGATACAGAACCACTACTGAATTATGCTGATTACACCTTTCAAGCTAGACGAATAAAATGTTTGTAGTGTTGTTTTGTTTATTTCACTACTAACTTAAAAAAACAGCGTTAGTTACAGTATCGAATATTATGTACCGGTTATTCTGAAGTTCTATATCTTGGAAAACACATTGCTTTGGAAGAAAGCCTGGCTTAAATACATTATAGTATAGTTTACTGTTTCATTATCTAGATCATATAGCGGATAATACAACAAACAATACTTCATTGTATGTAATACTCACGGTATATCTCTAGACACTGACGTTACATTATTTTCAGGTAAAATATTAACTGTAAGTTAAGAATTTTAACTGTAACTAGATCCTAAGGAGGATAATTCAGGAAACAATACGTCACTGTGTGTAGTACTCAAGGTTTAAATCTCCGAGATACTAACGTTATAATATGCTCTGATACATTTTAACAGTTTTATTATCTAGACCATCAGATGGGTAATTCAACAAAAATAACTTCAACGTGTGTAATATTCATGGTTTAACTCTGAGTTATTGACGTTATCATTCCATTTTAACTTTGACTATTTAAGTCCTTTAGACAGTAATACAACAAGCAATACACTACCTATAGAATTCACGGTTAACATCTCTGAGACACTGATGTTAAAAAGGTCTCTGATCCAGTTTATCTGCTTTATTCTCCAAATCCTCAACAAGGATATTTCGCTGTTTGTAGTACTCATGGTTTAAAACTCTCAGACACTGACCTTCCATACTTTCACATGCTGTTTAGCTATTATTCTCTAAATCGTCAGAATCATGATAAAACAATACGTTTGTAGTACTTCTATCTATATTACTGACAGCTAACCCCTATAAGATCGCTGACTATAATGTCCTCAAATAAATTTTAGCCTTTTGACACTAGATTCGAGGCTGATATACAGAGGGCTATTATGATAGGTATCATCTGACCGAAATAATTGTCTATTTAAATGGTACTTCAAATTTAAATTCTGGAAAGTGTAAACTTGCTAGATTCTTCAATATTTACGTGAAAATTTATTAAATTACATTATACAAAATCTACTTAATAAGATTCTGGATCATTTTCAAAAAAAAATTTTCAAAGTTGTTAAAATCAGGCAAGTTTATATTTATTACAATGTTTTAACCTAGTAATTTACACCTTAAGTTTTTATTTATTTTGTAATAAATTTAACAACTCGAAACTTGTAAGTAAGTCTTGGATGTACTGTTAATAATTATGTTCATGTTTTATCTATTCATATGTAAATGTATACGTATATAAAGGTGTATATACATAAAAAATTAATGTTGTTTCATCAATACCTTTTTACATTTCCGGATGTAAATAGTGAACGACTAACAAGTACGTTTAAAAATCTTTTTTGGAATCTATTTATGTCTTGTATTATAACTTATAAATTATTTAAATCGGTATAGTACGTTAAATAATGTATTTAAAATACTGTTACCCCTGTTTCGATATGATTTGATATGAATTACACATTTCAAAATTTCAAATTTTAGGTCAAAATGTCTGTAAATTTACATTTTATTTCTATTGGAACAATATTATTGCCGTTTTTGTTACAAACATGGTTATGCCGGAAATTGTTAAACACATATGATTTTAGCGATATAAATATTAATTAGGCATATGAATTGATTGACATTTGTGAATAATTTCTTAGTATTGTGTCTAAAATCGACCTATGAGGACTATTAAATTGATATGATTACCAAGCATAACTTTTTTGTTGAAATAACACCAAAGAATTTCATACAGTGGGTTAATTTAATTAAGACTAGCAAAGTACATGGAATACTATTATTTATATCCCCTAAAACAAGTTTATTAGCGTGGACTTTCAATTATGTGTCACCTTGAACGCCCAATATTGATGTTTATGATTTGTGTTGTACTTTAGTTTAAAAAAGATGTAATGTGAATTTAAAATATACATATATTATATTTATGAGGATGAAATGAGTTGAGAACACATCAATGAAATTCAAAATGCGCCGAATGTTATTTATGACTTATAACCTTTTATATGGATATAAAACTATAGCAAATATTTAGTTCAATATTATAAACAGTGTTCTAGGTAATAAAGGAGTTTTACAGTATCCACATTTACATTTACAGAAACTATAATTAAATAATAAAACACAACAAAGAGCTGTACAGTGGTTGAATCCAGATTACTACAGAACGAGTAGAATACAAGAGTAATTTAAATGCTAATGCAATTTGTTAACGACATTAGAAAAGGGTCGGTCGTTTAATTTATCAATGGAGTCTTCACCGCAATCATAAACATGAATGGAGGGTCTGATTAATTGAATTATGAATAGTACACAAAGAGGGTCTGATGAATATTATTATTAAGCCCAGGATTCATTCCTGAATTTAGGGTATTAACGAAATAAGCGTTTCGGGATTTAATGTTTAGAGGAGCGAATGAGGGATATGCAACAAGGGGGGACAACACATCGAGAGGCTAAGGTTAATAAACAAGGTTTGGGACCGAATGGGCTCTGAAGGAGATGTAGTAAACGGATTTGAAGGAGATATGAACAAGAAGGAGATAGACTCACCTGTGTAACGCGAGTCGATGGAGCGAGCAGCGTCAGCGACCGGGTGAGCTTGCAACTACACAGCCTCCCCCTAGCTGATCTGGACCTCGACAGAGCGCCCCTAGCGGCCGAGCCCACAACTACTTCCACCCTCGCTCACGCAGCTCCGCGCCACATACCCACCTACGATATTTATGTTTTCATACACCCACGTTGTAATGTACATTATACGTGATTGTGGACCCAACGTCTTACTTTAAAGTTCTTATTTCAGTCCCTTGAATATAACTTTTACTGGCCACTTGCTCATATTTTATACGATTCATATACTAGTTCATTGTTATCTTTCTTTTATATATAAACAAAATATTGTATTTTATAGAACTATATTGTTGTTTATGTCGTTCTGCAGAAAACAAATATTTTTAAGAGTGACGTCATAAATTAAATAAAAATTAACTCGTAAACTATCAAGTCGAGTTTTATTAGATAGCTTTTATTTTACGCTCTACTATTATTTGAACCATAGGAGCTGAAGCCACACAATAATAATAACAAAATTCATACATGTATGGTTAAGGAGCAAAGGGACAGTTAAGATAAATTATGAGAAATTAAAACTAAAATATGTGAAATACATATAGTAATTGTTATAGTCAAATGCATAAAAGTCAATTTGCATTGTATAAGCACATAATCTGGATTTTCTTTAATATTTAACTTGTATTTGGTACATACTTTATGAAATGTGTGATTTTCAAATAATGATTAACTGGAAAATATTGCAGCCTGGAAAATATTCAATGACATAGCTATATTATCTTTACATATTTTGATTTTTATTGTACTGTCAAAAATTGTTTTTTCTAGTGCACATCAGTTTTCTTATTTAATTGATAATCTCATTCTCTATCTTATATGTACATTTTTTATATTACTGGATAATGTATAGCTTCGTACGTGTCAACCATATTACACAGGAACATATGTGGTAGGAAATTATAAAGTTAATAATATATTTCTCACCTTAATTATCTTAAATTATGAAAATATAATTAAACTTAATAATGTTAACTTAGCCGCTTAATTCAAAATATTGATCCATAAAAAGGCAAACAAATATATAAGGTATTGAAAGTTACACGGTAAATCGACCTCATGAGGCATATTGAGGCGTTGAGTATCAAACAGAATGTTGAGAATGTTTTAAGTCAGTGTGGAATCGACCAAGACGAAGCAACAAATTGGCCATAAATAACATATTACACCATCTGAGGCTGGGCCGCCACTAGTGTACTGCCCCGTCTCTATCCCGCGACCTCTTCATTTAGAGAGAGACGTCTACAAAACACTCAATTCTTTACATTGTCATCGTTTGTACGTTTGTTTAAAATGCAAATAAACATTATAAACATTGATACTTTGGATTCTTTTTCATTTGAAATTAATAAAGTTATGACTAGAATCATTTCATAACAGAACCTAAGAATTTACTATAGAATGGTCCAGGAGCCGAGAGTCAATTTACATTGTAAGTGTACAACCTGTTGTTTTCTTGAAATTGACACAGAAATTTGTCCTGAAAATAGGAATCGATCGTCAGTTGGGCTAGTTTCGGTGAAGGTCAAAATGGGAGGGTATCCAAAGAGTTAAAAATTGCAGTGAAAATTATTCTCTGAGATTATATTTTTCTTAGCTAGGCGCACTTCAAAACAACCGTTACATACATAAATAAGTGTTAAATATGCGTAAGCTAACCATACGCAGATAGTTTAAGTCTTGATCTAGTTGTATGTTGTAAGTGAGTCAAGCTAAAAGATATGCTCCTAGAAAATATTATCATTTCATATTTTCAACCCTTTTGATACCTTTCCATTTCGACCTTCACAAAAAAGCGAGGGTGACAAAAAATTCCTTCCAAGAAAAATTTCTCTATCGATTTAAATCAGGTTGTGTGTTTGCTCTCGACTTTGGAACCAGAAAACTGACTGATAAACAAAAAAACCCTGACTGATAAACCCACATGTATCTCGATTAGTATAACTCATCATAGGTTTATAGGTGTTATTTGTTAATTCTTTGTTTTGTTTAAATACAAGAATATTAGTTTATTTATTAATTAGTTTTATTATTTACACTACGATGAAAACCTATTTCGCAGTAGTCTACATGAGTTAAATTACTTTCAGTAGGTGATGTACAAAGTTTTTAATAAAGTCGATGAATTTATGGAACACACTAATTAACATGAGACATGACCACATCTTAAAGATGAGATGTCATACGTAAAAATTATATCATTGTAAACATGAATAAAACATACCAATCCATAAAGTATTAATTATTTTATTGTATAGTTTGATTTCATAGAAGAACTCTCTTAATTAATAGTATTCTAATACTTTACAACATTAATTACAAACATATTGTGGTTAAAAATTATTAAAGCTAAATTTGTTTTATGTTAGATGGTTTACAAAAAGATTGCTTACAGTAAATTGTTAATTTTTGTTAAAAAGAAACAAAATCAATAATTTTTACACATTTAGTTCATGAAATTGTTAACAGACTAGCGATGAGCTAGCGAGCCACCAAGACCCAACTGTTCAAGCCACCCAGGTCTGTATCTATATTGCCTATCTGCGCCTTACACCCATAAAGTCTACAGGACAACTAATTATTGTTTACTCTAAAGCTTTACTCAGACTGTTTTCTGCATATGATATACATATTGTATTTAGACTGTGTAACACAGAATGTGATTCCTTAGCTATAGATAAACACTAATACCATAATACAATGCTTATTAAGCATGGTGTTAAAAAGCTCTGAAGTCTACTTAGTTCACTAAAGTAAGGCATGCTCAAACTAGGTTATTAATGAAGTTAAACTTAAAATATTAAATATTAGATAAACTAATAAAGTTAAATGCAATAACAGTTTTGTAGTGAAAATAACGTATTTTATTAAAACTATCTTTGAGTAAACAAACATCTTCATTTTTCTTAAAGAATAACTGCTAATTTACAGAAGAGATCTGTAAAAGTCAAAACTGTTTTCAAAATGTCTTCAACACAGCAGAAAATTTAATTTGCTATAAGGGATAATATTTCAATAAAATGATACGTTGGATATTGTTGAATACCGTTCTCAAGTTAAAGTTGAAAACGTTTCGATTGTTTGTGTTATAGCAAAATTAAGTTAGGATACATTAATAGGTTACTGTTATTTATAAATGCCATCTAATGACTCAAACCAGTATAATAAAGAGAAATGTTTGACCCAGGTCTTCAGTATATAATTGGTTGGTTAATGAGTAACCGACAGAAAACTATTCCACGTCTCTCGTAGTGAAAGACTTGTAAAAATGTGTAGAAAATATTGGTAAATATATTTATATATAATGTTTATATAATAACTCAAGAGTTATTAATTAACCGCCGTCGTAGGATCTGAGATTGGCTGTAGTTATATTTGAATTTTAATACACACGATCCATTGATGCTATAAATAACAAAGCCGTTTGGTAAAATATTTTTTCTGATTTAATCTAATCAGATTTAATGTAATAATATAGCATACAATAGCATAATGTAATAATATTGCAGTCACTCCACGACGATAATGTGAGATAGAATAATAAGACTAAAGGGACATTACACGAAAGGTTTTCAAAGAACTTAAATTTGTTCCACTCAAAAATACAAAGAACTTAAAAACAAATTGTTCCACCCAATAATTTTGTATGCCTAAATAGAAAATTATGGCAGTATTTATAATAATTTTTTAGCATAGCTAGTTTTAAATAGGCCTATTTATTGAAGAATAAAAGGCATTCTTAACGTTAAAATCAGAATGGATTTTCGTTAATATATAATGCTCACATAGGCCCACAGGAATTTTCGGTTACGTCGCTTCATAAAATTGATAACACCATCCATACCACGGCATCGCTATTGAGAAGACGTATCTCCAGTCAACAGATGTTATAGAACACAATATTGAATATGTTTAGTTTTTATAGTATTCTATATAATGTGATCAGTAACCTCGTAATAAACTAAGAAATATTCATGCATATCTAAAAAAGGATTATGTTTTCATTTATGAGTTATGTCACTCTGAAGCTCTCGTGACCATGAAAACGAACGTACACGAATTTTAAATTTGATTGCATATATTGAAAAATTAAAATTTTAATATATAAATCTTTTTGGACCCATTTCTAATCAATGTTATTACAAAAAATCTTTTATTTTACAAAAAAGAATTATGTAGAGGGAGATCTAAATATAATGCTTGATAATTACGTAGAGGAAACAATAAAGGTCTCGTTAGTATTAGTGCCGAAAATGTACCTACTTCTTTCCCTGGAAATCTACCAAATGATATCGAGGCCAAAGTGCCATATTGTAAGAAATTTTAAAAATTTCTGTTAATAAGTGTATCACTAACACTTCATCCTTCATGGATATTATGAATAATCACTAATTAAAACTTTGTATTAAGTTATTCATCTATCTTTTAAATGATAATAAACAATTATATCTATTTTGAATTATTTATTCAGGGTTTACTTAAACACGTGTTTGCTATTTTAAGTTTGACATTAAAACTGATTACAGTATTTACCAAGCAATTAACTCATTAAAAATAAGCTGTTTCCAACATCTACAAATATATATATATATATATATATAATTCAAAATATCGTAAACATGTAAAAGATTGTTAAACATTTTAAGTTAATGATTAAAAAATTTTAGTAGTTGATAAATGAGTGTAGAATGAAGTGGTACGATAATTTAATTTTATTAAAATTTTACACTATAGAAGTGTGTAATTGTTATGATAATATAAAAAAATTTAATCGAAACGTAAAAATACATATTGTAAGACATGTATATAAAAATATACATGCTGCTTTTGAAACCGCAAGTGTGTTTTTGTCAGTGCTCTCCAGGAGAGAGGAATTCTCCAGTAAGAATAAATTTTAGTTAATTGTTCATAGTTAAACTTAAAGGAACTATCAACCATTACTATTACTACCAAGTAGTATAAGACGTTATCAACAGATTCCGATGCAAATTAAAATTCAAAAGACTAAGAATTAGAGAAATTAACAGTGTGATATTTAACCTTTTTCAATCCTTTTTAACCTTTTGTAAGTCATCATCGAGGCAAATCTTTTAAGCACATAAAATATTCCTATAACAATTCATTTATTCGAAATGAAGCTTGTAAATAATATAGAATTAAAACATACTTCTCAATTTAATCCTTTGAAACATATTTCGCTCAATTAGTAATTGAGTGTTGTATTAAATAATATATGGTATACTTTTTCCAAATTTCTCTTTCATTTACTTCAGTTATATTCTCATGAAAACTTCACTTTTGTTATACAGTATTACAATAAATTTTATACAATATATTGATATAAAATTATTTATTAAATTTTATTCTATTATTAATTAAAAGTATATTTGCTTCATATTTATATTATTAAGGAGAATGATATCTATATGAAACCTAAGTACTTTTTATTAGAGAATACAACTTACGTACATTATTTTTCAAATAAAAAATCTTGATTCAATTAAGTATAAATTAATAAAGTCTATGTAAATTTAGTTTCCCAGTTTTATGTGGAGCGGAACATGTAATTATGTCCACTGACACCTAACGCAGTGTAATTTACCTCTTACATTACATATATCAACATTGCTCTAAAAGATTCTCTTAAAACAAATTTCGTAAGATACTTTTATATTATAAGAGCGGTGAAAGCAAGAGCATACAAAGAACGAGAAGGAAACCACCTCGGCATTATTAAAAGAAAGTATGAAAAGGTATCTTGAAACATCTTAATTAAAAATGCTTGCTTGTCAGTTGTTGCTTTCTTTACTTCACGGTATTTTGAATCAGTTCACCAATATGGCTTACAATGATTTTGTAAGGGATAAAAAATAAAATTCTATTCCACATTTCTTAATATTATCTATTTGAGTATTGCAATAAAAGTGCTCAATCATAGGAAGCAAATAGATGAACTCGTTGATGTCGAATACATGTAGTTAGTACAAGAGAACAAAGTGTCGCATTTTTAAATGTTAGCTCATTATTTAGATTCACTAATCTTGGTTTCTTTCCTCATCTCACACTTCTCTATACAGAAGGGGAATGAAGGTGCTTATTATAATAAGCTACCTCTACAAAATCACCCTCAGTTTTTTAAAATTTTATTCTGTACATGCTGGTTGTTTTATACGACCTATTAAATTTACTTAAAAAAGAATTATTTTCATAGCTAATAAGAATATGAATTATGAATATAATTTGGAAAGTACCATTACCGTGCTGAACATAAAAATTGCACTAATATTTGATGGTCTTAATTAAATCACATTATCAAAAATATTCTATTTAGTAATAAAATTCCAACTAATGCATTTACCTTTTCTAAATAGACTATTAATATCGAGATTATTTTAAAGAACTCTATTTATCGGTTACGAAAAGCTGGGACCACCACGTTTTGAATAAACGGCCTTTGATATTGTAATGTAATTTAAATATATTCAAACATTTATGGAATAAATATTGTAAAGAGAATAAATAAACCAATTTGTAAAAAAAAAACACTTTTAGTCACTGGTGTACTAAACGAATGTGAAGTTAATGTTAAGAATGCAAAATTTCACCTTACACTCAGTGCAGTGTCTGAAGTATATCACTGTGACGGACTTAACTCCTGGAACCTGGAATCACCATCCGTCTGAAAATATAAAAAACAATCCGAGATGAAGAAGTTCAAAACGAACTCTTTGAATCATTTCAACATCAGAGGCTACAAAAAATATAATCCAGATGAAGTGGTGTCCTCATTGTCTCATCAGGTATACATTTGAGTGCTCTACGATGTTTCTAACACGATCCAAAATCACGACGAAACAACTGAGTTTTCCTACAATTAACGTCAAAGATTATACAGTGTTCTAGTGATTTCTTTTAATATTGTTTTCATTTCAATGCTGCAGTTTGATTTAAAGGTTGATTTTTGTAAATCAATATTTGAAATTAGTTCCATGGGTTCCAACATAACTCCTTAATGGCTTTCTTAGAAGTTATTAAAGAATAATAGTATAGGAACTGAGAAAAAATTTAAATTTTACTAGTAAAAAAGTATACAACTTAGTTTTTTATGAAATATATAGAACAGTCCAATCGGATTCAGCTAACCCTATAAAGACTAACTTTGCGACCGAAAGCGGTGAAGTTTAGTTTTTGTCACGTAGTCTCGCACTAATATAACTATTAGTTATGTGTTTGACGGTGTATTGTAAGCGTAAAACAAAAAAAAATAAAAAAAATTATGGTTGCCTGTAAAGTCGGTTTTACGGGCGAAGATTTTACGTGACAATGTCTTTTTCTCGGTAGAATATTTATTGATATGAATATTATTAAATTGCACAATAGGAACAAGGAATTGAATGAAAATAAGAATTGCACAAATTTTAACTATAGAAATATATTTTGTTTACTAAAAACATTGTACATAATTTGAAATTAAATTAAAATTTGTTATTGTAAATGGTAAAGTTGAATAAAATATTTACTAAAATTGGAATTTGAAATTCTTGCTAAACACAGTTAAATTCTAACTCCGCGCGTGGTGATTGGTCGGTTTAGTTCGTTTGTTTGGTCGCACTGTTATGACAGGTTAGAGGTTATAATTTGTTATTTTAAATGTTTGACTAGCAATATGCGCTGTTTATTCTCAATCGACTGAATTACGATTGATTGCAGAGTGATTTAAACTAATAATTTACTTAACACTATCAACATTTGTCAATAGTATGACATAACCTATAAACTCAGTTTCTCAACTTTTGTGTCAATCTAACAATTAATCAATCAATCATAGTTTACGATAATGAAATATCAGTGTACAATTATTTACCTTTATTGTTGTAGTGGTTGTAAATGACGAATCTAAGCACTCCACATTTTCACGAATAAACATAGTTATCTGCTTTATCCCGTGCGGCGGACCCACAGTTATCTGCTTTTATCCCGTGCGGATCCCGTGCGGCGGACCCACTGGACGGGCATCGTAACGTTACCGGGCGTTACACTTTTTCATGAGTGACTCCGAGCCGCAACCTAATTTAAGACGTTGTCACGTCAAAACATATTTATGTCTTTTTAAAATTCATCCGTACTCTCCGATTTCTATTTCGAAATTAACGTGCCTGAGGATTTTTTCTCAAGGAAATTTCTGTATACATTTCATGAAACATTAAGGTGTGTAATTTTACAATAGAAATTGGCTCTAGACTTATGGATTATGACAGTATGTAAATATGTAAAACAACAAGTTTGAGTGTGACGAACTTACTAGTGTTATGTGTAACGATAGAATAATAAATAAAACTTGTTGGTAGGGGTAAAAATATTTTAAATTTAACTCAAATGGTCGTTTTTGTTTAAAATGCGTCTAAACTTATTTAAATCCAATATTAAAATAATTATATTGTATCGCATTAAATAAATGTATTTTATATTGAACAGGAACACCGTAAATGGTTGGTCTGTATCAGGTTCAAATACATAGCCTGAAGATTGAAAATATACTTTAAATCATTCTTTTAAATCCAGCAGCTACAAATTTTTTCCCCGCTAAAATAATTGTAAATATCTTTCATATTGTGCTGTTTAGGTCACCCAATTCATTGAATTTCTCTACAGACAACGGTTGTCAGGGTTTATACACAATTATTTTGAATATATTAAAAGTTTTACTTGCTTTTTAAATTAACTGCAAGGTCAACACGAACAAGCTTGTGAAAGAAAGTATGCAGTCACGTGAAAATATAGCTTACTCTAGAACATAAATTTGCACTTTATGGCACTATACTTTAAGCCTTTTACGGAAAGAGGCGAAACACAGATATTACTAATAAGTTCCAGGACGAGGGAAGAACTTTCGTATGCACAAAGGCAATCTTGACGTGTCAAACTTTGTTGTTTAGATAGTTTAAGGACATTTCGGAACAACAACTAGACCAAGTAACGTGAACCAACTTTAGATGTAAGTAAAGCTGATCCGAATTTATGAAAAGAAAAGTGAAGTTTTATTGTCACCCCCTAATATTTAAAATTTTAAATAAACAATGTAAACTATTGAAAAGTTAAATATTACGATAAAGTATTCAATAAAAAACATTGTAATACAATTTTTTTATCCTGGTCTCTTGTGTTTTAAATAAATAAATACTTTAGTAACTATAGTTCATGTATACTAGACTTACATCATTATCAAGTGAAAAAGAATTTGATTTAAGTTCGTTAAAGGAATAGTTGTTGTCTAAATCCGTACCGTCATAACTAAGTCATTGAGAACATGTTTTACTAGTAAATAGCATGATATTTACATATATGAAATATATGAGACATCTCGAGATCACGTTGAGCCAGAATATTAAAATCCTATATCCATAATTATATGACTCTGTGTAAAAACATAATAGAAATTATTCTTAAAGTATGTAATGTCGATTTAAAACTATGTAAAAATGTTATTTTCTTCAATTTTATTTCATTTAAAAAACAAACTTTCGTATGTCCTAAACGAATAAACAACGTTATTCACTGGAATGCTATGTATCATGTATATACTGTGTGCATTTCACATTTTTATTTTTAGTTGTTTTTATTCTGAATTGATTTCAAAATTGTCAAAATTATTTTTTTAAATTCCTGTAATTTCATGTGGAGTGATAAATATTTTCCTACTAATCAGTATTCAGGGAACATCTTGAAAGAGTCTACCTTAAAATATTTTTCAAAGTTTTTCAATGTTCATTGTATATAATTTGAACCAGTTAATTACACTTTTGTTGTAGGCGCGCAATAATAAATATATTTGTCTGCAATAATATTACGCACAAATATTTAATTTTAGAAGCTACTTTGTTAATAAATAAGTTTGACTCCAAGTAAGGAAAACATTAATAAAAATAAAATGTAAAATAAAGAATAAAGAATAATCGTCTAGACTAACCTTTGGTAACAAAAATCCAATTACTGAACAAGTTTTATTCAGAGCCTGAGAAGGGAAAACAAACTTCTTCAGTATTGTTTTATCAGGTTTCTAATTAAAATTAACAACACGTGTTTTGTTTGAGCCCTCGAAGCGACGCGACACGGAGGTCGCGCTTATATTTCTTTGTCAACAAAATATTATATCCGCGGTAACCCGCTGAAGTATCAACAAAAAGCTTTGCTGAATTTCTTCGCTAATTTTGTAATAGGAAAGACAATGGTTTTATGTCAGACTATCAACACCCTGGCGTTTTATACGCTATGCGATTACGATATGAGTTAAAGCGGGATAACTAAACACAACTAAATGTTAAATCCCTCATAAAATTACTGATCCTTAACAAGAGTGGCTTGTAGGAAAAAAATTAAAATGTTATTGGTTGTAACAAATAAAGAATTGTGGTTAAGTATAACAATTTTTCCATCACTACTCTTTAAAGAATTAAATAGTTAATATTGGTTAAAATTAATCTACTACTGTTAAAGTCTGTGGCAGATAAAATAAATGAACAGACATACAAAATGTTATGTTTAGTGTTAGACATGCTCAAAACTTGGTTTATTAAAGTTTTTTTAATAAACCAAATACAGATAAAACTTGTTTTGAATTGCATTATATATTCATATGTGTATATACAAACGAATATATAATGTAACCGATATATATATATATATATATATATATATATATCAGTTTATAAAATATCTAAAATGGCAATAGCGGAATTTAATTTCAATAAAGATTGAACTGATCGATCACAAAAACTTCTTGCTCCTCCGGGTATCTGCGATATATATACAGGGTGTTTACCAAAGGTGTTCCAATATTGTGGTATTTTGTTCTAGACGTGAAAATGAGCAAAAAACTTCATATAGAGGTATGTCTTAAGACCTTTAGTTTTCCGTCTATCTGTCTGTTTGTGATTTTACCCAAAAAGTTATATCTTTTATGCCAGTAAAGATTAATTTATGCAACTTTGCAGTTGTGTTGACCTTTTGTATACCCATTTGAGAAAAAATATGAACAAATTATCTTTACCCGTTTCAAAATGGCAGCCAATCATAAGTTTTGATGTTAAATACAGCAAAATCGATACCCTGTATGAAAATTTTACAAGAATATTAAAATGTTGTAAACTTTATTCTAAATATAACAGTGGTTGTTTCATTAAAATCGAATAAAAAACAACTGATTAGTACTACCAAACATAATACCATGTTTTACAACATTACATACTCTGGGAATATAAAAGTCAAAAAAAAAAAACAAATAACATTTATTAATAATAAATTAAATTTAAGTATTAGATGTACAGTAGAACATGTTATACAACATTTCATACTCATGGAATATGAAGTCAAATTAAAAAAAAAAAAACAAATAACATTTATTAATGATAAATTAAATTTAAGTATTAGATGTACAGTAGGAGTAAAACACTCACAAAATCGGGTGGTTCTCATTTTGACACAACAACTTATAAGAATTGCTCAAAGTGGCGTCCTCCGTTACAAATGCAGGCATCAAAGCGCCTCTTCATTGACTAGCGGACTCTTTTAAAAAAAATTCTGGATTGTACCAATGCCATTTAATACCCTTGCTCGCAACTCTTCGATGTTATAAACGGGAGTAGAATAAACCAGTGATTTGAGGTGGCTCTATAGGAAAAAGTCTAAGGGATTAAGGTCGGAGGACCTAGCAGGCCAAGGAACTGGGCCTCCACGACCGATCAATTTGTTGTTGTATGCTCTATCCAAATATTTTTTAACATTTAAACTGAAATGGGCTGGAGCTCCGTTTTGCATAAACCACATATTATTGCGGGTGTTCAATGGCAAATCCTCAAGAACAATTGGAAGGTCATCAGTAAAAAACTGTAAATATGTCTGGCCGTTAAGAATATTTGGTAAAAAACTTAAAAACAACTTGTCACCAATTATATCAGCGCAAACATTTAAAGAAAACTGATATTGGTGACGATCCTGTGTAATTTAATGTGGGTTATCAATGGACCAAATGTGTGAGTTGTGGGAATTAACAATCATGGTTCTTGAAAACTAGGCCTCATCTGTGAAAAACACCTTACTCAAAAAATTTTGATTCACAACATTTTTGTTTACACCACTGACAAAGTTTATTTAAAAGTTAATGATTTAAAAGTTTATACTAATCGATAAATTGCTAACACAACTAAAGCCTTGAAATAGGCTATTTCGGGCACGCAGAAGAGAGTCATACTCTGCCAACAAATATTAAACAGAAACTGACGGAACCATCAGCAATATGGTGAGTATCTAGAAAGGGGCGGTGTTTATTTGTACTTGTCTACAGCTTAACCAATAATATAATAATCTCAGGCTGTTTGTTTTTAACAATCGAGTCATTTTATTTCATGATCATTTCTTAAAAATTCTCTTATGATCGTAACATATAGTGTGGAATTTTTGCAAATTCATTTAATTATATTAAATAATTGATTTTGTGAAATGGAATTATTAAACAATTGAGTTGTCCAAGAAGGGCAGTTTTTTATCTGGTGACATTTAGTTTTAATTTTTAATGTAGATAAACCCACAACTGCAGCAACGGTGCTGAGAAAATCGAAGCCATCTCTTACATTGGTATTTCTTGCACTAAGGAAAGAAATGTCATGTATGTTATGAATTAGAGATAGAGAGCGCTCTACAATAATCCTAACGGCGGATGGAGACAATAGGATGATAACTGTGAGGATAAAAGTTTGAAGACAAAAATCAATAAGATGACAAAAGATATATTTCTCAGACATAGAATATATCACATCTTATATAGAATTTCGTAGACTCCAAGCGTACAAAGTGGAATCGTGGCAATATTCAATAGTCGTAATGACCGTTCATTAGAATGCAATTTAGCAATGAAAGCAAGGCATATTGCAATAAATAGACCATCGTTCAACTTTGTAATGCTGCAAAGTGAATTACGCTCAGGCAGTCGTAGAAAGTAAGTTGCATGTTGCGCGCCGACGCTGTACTGCTTTTGCAGTATGATGGAGTGGTAACCATCTTTTCCATTCCATAAGGCATTGCCTCCGCTCGGAATAAAACAAAATCTTGTGAGAAAAGACAAGATTGCTCTCTCGCTAGTACGCCGTGTTTCGATCTTACCGGATGTCTTCAGGTTGGTGTCAATCACAGATCTCAATAATTTACGCTACGGCACAACTTTCACATCGCAGAAAGCTTGAGGATGGTGGGAAGGCACTAAGTTATTGTAACCTTGAAAGTCGATGTCAAATTATAAGACGGCTGGAATATAACTTTTCTCTCTTTGATATCTTAACTGTTTTACAAATCACTCATTATATGAAGGAAGAGTTTTGAATTTTTTTTACATGATCTGTGTGCGGTGTATTCGCTCACCTTCAAATCTTTCATAATTTATTTTAAAAGTCTTTACTCAACTGTGTTTTAGAGACCCAGTTATCCGTTAATTCTTCTTCCTGTATTCCTGGTGTCCCGGTTTAGATTACAAAATTAATTAATATATTCGGTGTCCCGAACGTTTGGGACGAATGATGGTACGATTGAGTGTTCAGATATGTTTTACTGTGTGGTAGTTTTTGTACAACTAAAATTGATTAATATATTCGGTATCCCGAACTTATTGGGGGACGATTGATTATAGTGACGAATGATGATTGAGTGTTCTGTTCAGATATGTTTTTAACTGTGAGAAGTTTTTGTACAACTAAATTGAGTTAATATATTCGGTATCCCGAACGTTTGGGTGAATGATGATTGAGTGTTCAGATATTTTTTTACTGTGTGGCAGTTTTTGTACACTAAAATTGATTAATATATTCGGTATCCCGAACGTTTGGACGAATGATGATTGAGTGTTCAGATATGTTTTACTGTGTGGCAGTTTTTGTACAACTAAAAAAGCCTGATTTAATATAGTATACAAAGCGTTTCGAATGTTGATTGAGTTGTAAGATATGTTTTACAGGTAAAACCATTTTTCAAAATTTGTAGCAAACTAAAAATCTGATTAATAAATTCGGTATCCCGAACCGTTTGGGACGAATGAGGATTGAGTGTTCAGGATATGTTTTACTGGTGTCTCCGTATGCAAAATTGATTTTAAGCTGAGTTGTGTACCAAAGTATTTGTACAACTAAAATTCATCCTTCTCCTCTAGTGTGTTCCTCAGAGATTACTACGTATAACAATGCAGTTACAGGTTGCAATAATAATCTCACCAACGTCCTGATATTTCGCTCATAAAAACTGTGACTAAAAGTATAATTGACGTAAATTTCATCACATTGTACTATTTCTTGAATTTGTATACCCTTATTTGAATATTTTAGGAATTGGAATTTGGTGAAGAGCGAATAAAAACTGATAAATGTCACATCTTACCGTTATCTATGTTTTTTGTGAATTGTTTGAATCTGTAATGTAAAAATCAGATGTCAATTTAGAAACATTTATGTGACATTACGTGTAATATAGTCAGGAATGCATTCTACAAGCACGTACAACAGTATTCGTGTTGGGTCATAGATAATCTAACCTCTTAAACATGTGCTTTGCATGAGTACTGTGTAAAAGATTAGTTTCTTGTGATAGCATTTGTATTAAAATAATCAATTTACACCACACAATAAATAATAAAGCCGAACGGCCAGGCTTAAATTATATGACTTATACTTATAAATAACTTCGTTAATGTTTTATGAACATCTGTAAAAACAGCACCTTATCTTCAGCCGCATTTCTGCGAAGAAGGCATGTATTGCGCCTTTAAGTGCCTTCAATTTCATCTGGAATGATAACAAAAGTTGAATATTTTACCACTTCTAGGAATAGTATCATCAATGACTGGAGCTTTGAAAATTACAAATATTACTGTAGTTTATTATTTTATTGTATGTAAAATGCAAGTTTTTACATTTATTCGATCTGTAATGTCTGATACTTTGTTTTCTTTAAATAGCAACATTGGACAACCTAAAGTGCACAATTTTAACATGTGCAGCCCCTTGTACTCAAGGTAATCATATTTACACTTACACTTAACCACACACTCTTTATAAGGTGGATAAGGTAATATACGAGTATATTCTGTAACCAAGGTCTTAATGATTTACATACGGTCTCATTATACTCAGTCCACAGTGCACAGTTTTAGCCAAGTTATATCTAATTGAAAGAAAGCTGTTAAACTCTCAAGAGACTTCAGTAAAGAAACACAGAGATGACAGGTTGGATTAGCCTATGGTCCCCTCGTCTTGACAAACATTTCCCAGCTAATGTCTTCTTTGTTGTTGTTCTTGCTATACTGTTAATTATATTTAATGTTCATAACAGAGAGGATTAAAAGAGCGTTAGTTTACAAGTACTTTTAAAATTAATACATTGTTTTATTTCCGAATACACATAATTTCAAACAAAGGGGTTAACTACTCACAAGTATTTTTTTATTATTACGTTAACGTACTAATGTCTAAAGGCACAAGGTGATTACACATAAATTATATATTTATTAAAAGTTCAAGATTTAATGTAGTAGAAATAAATATAAAAGAATAAGCTTTAATATTAAAAAGCATAGTTTGCTCACACTTGTGATAGACCCCGTCTTAAGCGTGATAGTCTAAATAATAAATAAAATAAAATATATTTACCGGCATTCATTTAATTAAATAAAACAAGCCTCAAAATCCAGCAGCAAATCTTTTACTATTTTCAAATACTTTAAAATTCCTATCATATAAGTATTTATTAATTTCCTTCTTCTAATAACATATTCATTTGGGTGATTAAGATTTTGTCACAGTGAATTCCGTATTTTAAAATTACCACATACTTTTAGATATCTCAAGCGATATAAAATAAAAATAAACCATTATGCTATCTTGAAGAATTTAACAGGAATCTTAATATAATCTTAATAAAGAATGTTTTCTTCTGTATTTTTATTCCTTCTTACTAAATATTGTAGGTTATTTTATAGACACGCTACCGTATCAAATTATCTTTTCTTATAACGTTGCAAAACATTGATAACGTTAAGAACAAGAATTGTTCCCACATTGTATAATGAAACATCTTTGGGTATTAGCTACGAGTAGATTATTTTAATCCAACACCCATTGGAGTGATTTAAGGGATAGTCTGAAAACAATTTAAATTTAATGTTAACTTTTTTAAGATTCTCCTTTAAGTAATTTAGATACAGTATTATTTTTTACTTGACGATTGTTTTAATATTTAGTTTCTTATAACAAGTTTTTTAATTTATGTAATTTTCTGTTTAAATTCTTTTTCAGGATAACAAGTAAACATACCTTTTATTTAATTGTATAAGTTTAAGAATTTAGATATTTTCATAAATATTGCTATGTAATTAGAAGTATGTAAAAAAAATCTAAAAATATTTAACTATTTTGGAAAACATTTAAAATTACTAAAAAATTAAATTTTCGGGAAATAAGTTTTTTCTTACAAAAACTAAAGTGCGCACGAAAACTAAACTGAGCAAAATTTTAGGAATGGTTGGTTGTCTTCATCTTCCTCCTCTTCATATAAATGATCTAATTTCCTTATGTCAGCTGTTTACCATTTTAGTTTTTTCCGCAGATATTGAAGATTTATAATCAAGTGAAATCTAACAATCACTAAAAATAAAGTTTAAGATGCCGTAAGCTTTTACTGAAGTTTTACTGGCCTTAATCTCTTTGTTATCATTATATTCTTAAGTAATGTAGTTTGCTACTCCATTTATAGTAATAAATAATATAATTCTATATAAAAATACCCAGAAATATTCAAGTTTAAAAATAAAACTAATAATTATAGAAGCTTTTTCATATTGACTACCTTAGACGGAAACTAAACTTTTCCGTGTCGTAAGTTTGCATAATATTTCTTTGGCCTGAGAACAGATTGCATACAGTATGTTGGCGGCCCCCATAACACAAAATTAGCATAATACACGCATGCTTGTTTGATACTAGCCTGCCGTAATATGACAAACGGTTTCGGACATGAGCTTCAGATCATTGATCTCCGCCTGCCTCATGAAATAAACTTATATATGTAGTCTACTTGTCTTAGGAAAAAATGTCAGAAAAACTATCTCAAATCATAAAATAATCCCATATATGAATAGTTACAAAAGTTTATTGTAGTTAGTTAATACGTGTTCAAAGTAAATAAATGGTTTCAAATTTAGTTTAATTTCTGTGAAAATTGTTTTAATTCCTCAAATAAAATAAAATAGAATGTTAAGAATACAGTGAATGTTTTAATGTACTACAATAGCCAGAAAAATACAAACAAATCACCTTCCTCTTAGTGTAACGTCTGAAATCTAACACTGCTACAGACTTGAGTGCTGAAATAAATCAGATTCCACTCGCTGCACTAAGTTGAAGTTGAACTGGGACTAAACTCAACATAAAACAAAATAGGTTGAACTTCAGTATGAAAAAATTCCATAAAATATGACAACATTTCATAGAGATAAGTATGCGAACTATGCAGACAAGACCAGCAGTACGGAATTCCTTATAATTACGTAACTCGTGACCCACTTGTGATTTTAATGAAATAATCTGTATTATTCCTGGTAAATAGTTCAGTTTGTATGGAGAGTTGTAGAGTTAAACTAACTAAATAAAACTTCACTTCGTAAACTGGTTAGTACTTAAGTGCTTTGGAAACTCTATCCACTTTGTACTGCTGCAATTCGGGTCATGTTCTAACTGGGAGTCACGTTTTGGATCTGAGAGGAACTACAGGTAAATTTCCGTAATCGTATTGGTACACGTTCATTGAGATTTGTTTGAACAAAGCTCTGCTATCCATTGATAAAGAACGTACCTTAAAATATAAAATATTATAGAAACTTTTAAAATTTATCTTAGTATTTATTAAATAAACCGACATATCAAGTTTGGGAAAATCAGTAAGTGCTCATTTATACAGGCACTGTCGCAGTTCATTGTCATTTATAGTTTAAAAAATTGCACATGTGTTAAAGCTCACAATGACTGTAAAATACAAAACTTACACAGGAATCTGGAAAATGTACTGAAATATTCAGTAATAAGATAAACAGAAGTATTATTTTATGTTTCCACTTCTAAGGGTTTTGCATTACAATTTTATATACATATTTTTATGAAAAGAACTGTTTTCATTGATATATTTTTGTAATTACATAATAAATTTTAAATTATTGAATGAGCATCTAGTGACGGCTCTTTCACCAATGCTGATTAACGAAACTAGACTTATTTCTGTCTGAAAACACGATAACTGTCGAAAGAGTTAACTTAAAGGGTAAATATTAGCTGCTACAATTCACATCTACTATCTCTATTGGATTTCAAAAAATGAAAACAGTTCAACAGAGCGTGCTTCTCCGGGCACTCTAATGCAACAAAATGCAATATGATAAAGTTTTATTACTGCTTTCAAACTTCAACTGAAAGAGGAAATTCAAGTTTCTAACAATGAATAATTAAAAATTTTAAAACAAAATTAGTATTTTTTTCTAAAAATAAAGAAAATAAAATGTAGATAGAAATGAAAAAATGAGTAGAAATGTATATTGGAAAATTACAAATAAATATATTATGCTCAAAAGCCCAGAATAAGTAATATTTTTTGTCACATAAAAAACATAATTGAGAACTGTTTTCTCTCAGAATATATATATATTTTCTGAGGTACTCTTTCAATAGCTCAAAGTTTAAACAAATCAAGTGAAAAACTAGTGTTTATGTTTTAATCGTTGAGTTTCCAGTATTCTTCATTAGAAATACTCTGATTTAATGAAACAGAGGAACAGAATCCAAACGAAGTATTGAATACATAACAAAATAAGAATGTTAACAAATAAATACCATAAACAAAAACATTCCAATCAGCTGTATAGGCTATATAATATTTGTAAATGATTACATAGAACTACAAGTTTGTATAAAAGACGAAAAGAGAAATTACCTAAGGTTAAACCCATATGGTTGCATTGATTTTAAAATTAATTGATGAGATTTTCAGATTCGTATTTTAGTTGGGATGTGACTCTAAATGGTAGATTCCTTATAGGGAGAAGCAATTTTCTAATTTATTTTGATTGCGTTGAATCTCATGAGCAGATAATGGTCTCTCATAATTTTTATGAACAGCATCAAAACCGATGATTGGTAATTCTCACTCTTAATAGAGTGATAGCTTTTCCTTTATAATCTTTGGGATGTATATATTGAGATATTAATATCTCATGCATATCGTCATATATGTATTTGAAGTCATATTAAATTTAAAACATTTTTAAAGTAATGTCAAATTGACATTCCAAAAACAATGGAAAATATTCAATATGAGAATAGTTCATATTCAATATCTGCAGTTAAAGCAACAAACGTAATCCATAAATTTGCTAACACCCAATGCCATGTATGATACATGCAATAGCGTGGTTACTATTTGTCACTTCTGAATATATCTATTTTCATTATGGGTTTAAACTCTAGCTTGTCACCATTAACTAAAATATATATCACAAAAAGTCATGTGTGAATTTTTACTGAATGGATGGGCCTGAATAAATTTCAGAGGGGCATTAAAGAACAGAATGTAACGAAAGAGCTATAGCACATCAGAAATACAGAGAATACAGTTCTTTATTAGACCAATACAAACCTATATATAGGTCCATCAAGTTTTAATTGTCTATCGCTGACCTTTCTATAAAGATTTATCCACAGACAGACGACAGACTGATGGACTGGCATTTAATTTTTGACCATGAACCAAGACTTCTTCCTATAAAAAAGATAAACAAATATAGCAAGTTTTAATTCTATAGAGCATTTCCATAAAAAGACTTATCGCACAGAAGAACATACAGAGGGATGTACTACTCTCTCCGCAATACCAATAATATACAATTCCTCATTGGACCAAGAGAAACATATAACAAGGTTCAATGATCAAGATGAGCTTGATAGGAGCTTTCTATCAAGAGGTACCACTCAGAAGGACAAACAGAGGGATTTAGTACTCTCCCCCAATACTAACATCCAAGTACTCTACAGTTCTTTCTTGGACCAAGAGAAACATATATAACAAGAATCAATCAATTAAAAGCTTCCTATCAAGAGTTACCGCGCAGAAGAACAAACAGAGGGATGTAGTACTCTCGAACAATACTAACATCTAAGTACTCTACAGTTCTTTCATGGATCAAGAGAAACATATATAACAATTTTCAATCATTTAAGAGCTTTCTATTAAGAGTTGCCGCACAGAAGGACAAACAGAGGAATGTAGTACTCTCCCCCAATACTAACATACAAGTACTCTACAGTTCTTTCGTGGAACAAGAGAAACATACAGGTACATAACAAGATTCAATCATTTAAGAGCTTCCTATCAAGAGTTACCGCACAGAAAGACAAACAGAGGGATATAGTACTCTCTCTTCAATACTCTTCCAAGTACTCTACTGTTCTTTCTTGGAACAAGAGGAACGTATATAACAAGATTCAATCATACAGGAGCTTTCTATCAAGAGTTACCGCACAGAAGGACAAATGGAGGGATATTGTTCTCTGTCCTCAATATTAACATCAAAGTACTCTACAGTTCTTTCTTGAAACAAGAGAAACATATATAACAAGATTTAATTATATAGGAACTTTTTTTATGAGTTTACAGCAGGATATACAGAGGACTTTACTATTCCCTCCCCAATACCAATATTCTATTACGATACTATACACTTTTGTATTGGACCAAGAGAAACCTAGGTTCTTTCTAACGTTATCCCATGTACAGACATGTAAACTGTACTATTTTAAGAAGAACGTGTCTGATTCTTTAAAACTTTAATGAGGTAGATAGAAGACAAGTGTAACGTTTAATTTATCAGTCAGAGCAGAATATTAGTCTGGCGTAAGGCATTCGTAGCTTTGGTTTTACCTCACCATAAAAAAGTTATTTAAATGCTTTCTTGGCTTTTTGATTTTACGAAAACGAACGGGCATAAATGAATGACATGAAAGAATGTCAGCTGAATTATCCGTGGTACTTGTGAAAGTGATCCAATTAATTGAGGATCTTCTTTCACGACCTGACGGATTATCGGGCTACCAGAACACGAGAACGCTAAGATGATCTTTGAACAGGCTGTGGAGGTTTGGAAGGGAATCTCAAATAGATAATTCATTTCACATGAAGTATGTATGTATAGAAATAAAAGTAATATTATATTTTTGCTACCATTTATTTCTTTTCTTGAAAACTAATAGAACCAGTTTTTATAATTCATGCAAATAAAATATATGAATACAATTTCTAACAGTGCTAATTACTTTGTAGATTAATTACAAGTTGTTCAGCGTACCTGTATGTGTTACGAATCTATAAAGCTGAAATATACATTATACCGTTTTATTGCATCATGGACAGCAGATATATCGTGAATGGTTTCAGGTTGAAACTAACAATACGTTTGTTGTTTTAAGTAAAATCTAGTCGTTCTGTTCTGTGTACATTAGGCTGGCTGCATTACGTTTTGTAAATAAACCTTTATCGTTGTTTCTTGGAAACCAATGTATGTTTACTGGTCAAAAACGTTTGCTTACTTTTTTAAACTAATCTTTTCACCCATAACCATCGACTCTTATATGCAGTGCTTTAAAAAATTGACGCAGTTTCGTACAGAAATACATTTTTAAACCGTAAACCACGTTTTTATTATTTACATAGTGCTTGAAACAGGAGTTAAATTAGAGTGAAACCAACAAAGTAAATTTAGTTACATAGCGACTGCTAAAGTGTTTGAGCCGACCACCAACAACCAATACATGTCAGTTTGCTCGAACAAGGCTTTCTTTTCTTGAGTGTTTCTAATGTCAGTCTTCAGACGACATTACGTTGGATGTGTACGTTTCCTCTTCGATTCACCAAAATTGTATCTGTATCAAATTACTTGTTGGTTTTGTTTCTTGTAACAAAGATATATGGCTCTGCAAAACCAAAACCCCAGACGTGTGACAATAATTGTATAAAGCTTAATATGAAGTGTTAACATAAACCTTAGATGTATACATTGTTTACGAATCTTATTCATATATCTTATCTTATAACTCATTATCAGTATTTAACCTACATTAATTTACCATTCAAACACAGAATAAATTGAGTAGCTACACCTACCTTTATGAATAACACCAAACATATTGTTTCGATTTTATAGATTGGAAACAAAAATGTAGACAACGAACGGTTTTGCAAATATGTTTGGTAATCTTTAACCTAGAGAAGGAAAGATCTCTGTAAAATAACCGTATCTAAATCAGGCCATCGATAACGTGTAGGGGACTTTGATAGAAGAAAAATGAACCCAATATTATATGGAGTTTTAGATATTTTAGGCCTTTTTTTAGTTTTAGCTTTTTTAATTAATTTACCGTCCATAACTTTGCAGGGACGTTGACGAATTAAACAGATTTTTTCGATCTATCCTTGATGATATATGTCTTTAGTCTGCCTTCATCTACATTTACAATGTACGTACAACAATAAATTAAAGGTAAACCGTAGGAGTGCGCCAGGCCACATACAAGCCATAATAGTTTTCTTTACAGCATCCTAGCGGAATTGGTTTATCTCATAATCTGAATATCCGTCTTGACGCAAATAGCACAACAAAGTAAAAGCTTCTCTCTTGCCAGAGGAATTGCTGCTACCCCAGAGACACACACTGTTTCGCTGTTAGGCCAGGGGGTTTATCCTTGATTGCATACTAGGCAGATGATGAACATCGCATAGACGAATATTCACCATCATCGAACTTCATTTTTCATACGTAGGGAATAAACCTTCATTCAAAATTTTAAGCCCACAACCCAATGTGTTCTTGAAATATCCACCTGAGATGGGGGCTTCGCTAATGCACAGATAAATCATTTGGAGGAATATCTATTATTATCGAACTCTATCTTGCTTATGCAGGACTTGAAGATTGACCCAAAATTTGACGCCTAATATCTGAATACTGTGTACTGCACTATAATTATAACTAGTATCATCAAAGAAATCCTTAGAGCCAATTGCAGAGTAGCTTAATATGAAGTGTTAACATAAACCTTCGATTATTTACGAATCTTATTCATATATCTTATCTTTTAACTCATTATCAGTATTTAAACTACATTAATTTACCATTCAAACACAGAATAAATTGAGATGTTCTGAGAGATCAAACACGTGGTTGCCTGATCGAACAGCTCAACAACTTATTTGGACAAAAACAATTCAAAATAATTAATTTCGACCTAATACCTATAATAATACTTGGCCTCAGTGTCCATCTCAAGTAAGCAGTGTTTTGATTACACATAGGGATCGGTGTATTGTAGTCGACATTTTGATCATGCTCGTTAATAATGAACTTCAAATCTTTATAAATTCAATGATAAATTACAACTAGCATTTAGATTTTCTGGTTTACACAGCGATAAAGCACTCTTAATTCAATTAAAATCATAAGATACTGTAATTGTGTTACATTAAATTCATTGTGAACAATAAAAATGTGTTATGCATGGTCACGCTTCTGTAACACTGATGTCTAGGATGCAACACTATGGTTTAGTGAAGGTTTGATTGACAATTTCCTTAGTTACAGTGTCATAGTTATTATACTCTTATACCATATAAAAATTATGCTATGTCGTTAAAACCGCAAATAACATAAATAATGAAATTATAATGTATATAAAATAAATTATAAATGTATTATAATTATTATTGTAATGTATTGTAAATCATTAAATATTTAAATAAACTTTCACGATAATATTAATACATTCAAACATTAGCTACTACTTCAACTAAAAAAATGAAGGGAAGAGTTAATATTAAAAATTGTCTATGTAAGAAACAAAATTTTGACACTATAAGTTGTTAACTACACCCAGAGTTGATTTGGTATAATGTTGTCTTCTGTAACAAAAAGGAGTTGACACGTCTTCTACTACAGCAAGAAAAGAGTTACATTCAATATTGTCTAAATATTAGCAAAAAAGTGTTGACACTTAAAGTTGACCACTATACCAAGAGATGAGTTGACATTTAATGTTGTCTACTGTAGCAAGATAAGTAGTGTAATAAAAGTAAATATCTCCTCCGGGTACTAAGATAACAGCAGAGCGTCACGATAACACGTGTCACTTATTATGAAAGGTGTAAGTACAAACATAATAAGTTTTATACAGCATTAATAAAGACGTTCCGCGGAGATGTGACGCAGCGGCGATGACGTGCGATCATTAACGACGAGTTGGAAGGTTGATTGTTCACATAAATGCGGCCTCACCACCCTCTCCCCTCACCACCCCTCATCCAACTCGGTCATGGTAATTGCCTCCCTTTACCTGCATCCAATTACAAACCGCGCAACAGTTACCGCTCCGTCTCTGTGGGCCGGACACAGCCGCCACCGTCTTTGCCTCTGCCGTCATCTGCTGCCCCAGCTGGGTCTCCGAGCATCGCCACCGCGGAGCCGCAGTCTCCGCCGACACTGTCGCCGGGGTTGACTGCTGACACTGCGGTTCCCTGTGTGCCACCCCAGTCCGACTACACCCTTGGACACTACCCCACGACAGCTACGCAGATGCAGTAAGATCTTCATCTCCAAATGCTGTTTTTTTAGGGACCCCACTTGGAAACAGCGGACAAAATTGACTAACAAAACTCAATTAAAACAAACAAACACTCAAAAACAAACTGAATTCAGACTGCTTCATCAAAATTCTCAATTTGCAAAACCAACAAACTGGACCAAATTCAAACTTATGTGCGAGGATCTGAAAACTGATCTGCTTGTAGTAACCGAAAGTGGTTTCAACATGGAGAACATCGCACTGTGCAAAATCCCAAATTACAAATTGGCTTCCGCGTTTTGTCGAAACCACTCCAAAGGAGGAGGAGTTGCTATTTTTCTTAAACAAAATCTGTTATCTACACCTTTTCCGATCCAACAATCAACCGAAAAAGATTTTGAAGCAGTCGGGATCAAACTTCAAACGACACAATCAAAATTACTCGTGATCGAATTTATAGGTCTCCCAGTGGTAATGAAGACATCTTTTTTTCTAAATTCGAAAAATTATTGACATGCCTGACTAAACAACGTCAAGAATTTGTCCGTGATGGGGGATCTCAACATAGACGCCTTGGATAATACTCACCATTCCACAATTCGATTAGTCGATTTACTTAGGTCATTTGACCTGGAGTTGCTAGTCAAAACTCCGACGAGAGTGACGGCTACAACAAAATCGGCTATCGACAACATCATAACCAACCACCCAGGTGTCGCAGTGTCTGTGGTGAATACAGCTATTTCAGACCACTATGGCCAAGAAGCCATCATTAGTGGGGGTACAATTCAAAAGGGAGCCCAAAATTAAACAAACAGTAAGAGACATAAGGCCAGAAAACATTGCTCACCTCAACATTTCCCCTTTCTAACGAAAGATGGGATTTTCTAAATTCATTTCAACCTGTAGAGCAGCAATTTAAATTGTTTTAACGACACTCTAAATTTCCACATTAACATCTGCTGCACCTACAAAAACGATCAATGTTTGCACACAAATAAAAAAAAACAACTGGATCACAACGGGTATTTTAGTTTCTAGAGAGAAACTAAAAATTCTTCTCCGAAGTTTATAAAAATACTTCAAGCGAAACAATTCAAAATTTTTTTCAAAAATTATAAAAAAATATACAGGAAAGTGATTCAAGCCGCAAAAGCATATGATGTCTCAAAATCCATTCTCTCTTCCAAAAACGTTTCAAAAACAATTTGGGGCATCATTAACAATAAAACAAAAGCTCACAAAGAAATTAAAATTAAAATTGGGGATAGGCTTGTGGAGGACGAAACAGAGATTGCCAATCAGTTCAATGGATTTTTCGCATCCGTTGCTGTGGGCAGGGTCCTCGGCCATCTGAACCCCAAGTACGGCCCTCGCGAAGACAGAGCCCCACATCGTCAATGGCGTTGGCTCCTGTCGTTGAGGATGAGCTTCACCGAATTATTCAGCAGCTCCCAGCCAAAAAATCAAATGACCTCAATCTAATGTCCCCGTGGCTCATAAAAAAAATGCTGCAAGCATTTAGTGAGACCTTTAACTCAATTGGTAAAACTATTCATTCCAAACAGGAGTGTTCCCCTCTCTCCTGAAAATTGCTAAAGTTGTTCCAATTTTTCAAGAAGGACGACCCAAACTTCAATCACTAACTACCGGCCTGTCTCAATTTTGCCAGTGCTGAGCCAAAATTTTTTGAAAAGCTTTTTCTTATAAGAATGCTTCGGTTTTTGGACAAATGCAATCAGCTCTCAAGTGAACAATTTGGATTCAGGAAGGGCAAATCGACAACAGACGCAGTCGTGAGTCTTGTCGATATGATTGTAGAGGGGATTGAATGTCGTAACCACTCAATGAGTGTGTTCTTAGACCTGTCCAAAGCATTCGACTGCGTTGACCACGGTACGCTGCTTGACAAAACTTGAGTCCCACGGTATTCGAGGCGTGCCTCTTAAATGGCTTTGTTTCGTTTTTTAACTCACAGATTCCCAAGTTGTTCAGATATCTAGCAAGTCGTCCAAACAAATAGAACTGAGTTATGGAGTCCCACAGGGATCCATCCTCAGTCCCTGTGCTTTTCCTGCTTTACGTCAATGATCTTAAATCATCGCTTCTGCATGGAAAATTAGTGCAGTTTGCCGATGATACGACTCTCTTTTTCAAATGCAACATCAAGTGAAGTGTTGGAACAAAAAGGCTTATGTTGATATCAACAACTGTGTCCAATACTTTCACAGCCTCAATCTTACAACAAACTCTTCAAAAAACCAACGTTTTTGAATTTTGCCTTGCGCACCGCAGGCAACCAGTGTGGGCCTGCCATTTTGTTAGATGACTCCACACTGGAAGAAGTCAGCTCTTCAAAATTCCTAGGAATGCACCTTTGGTCGAGGGCTGACTTGGAATGAGCATATTGACTATGTTTTGCGCCAAAGTCTGCTCTGGAATTTTTGTTCTGAGATCTTTAGCCAAATACTGCCCGAGTCAGGTACTGATTACGGCGTATTATGGACTGATTTACCCCCATCTGTCTTACGGTGTGGTCCTTTGGGGAGCTTGCGCAAACACACAGTTTCAAAGAGTATTCAGACTTCAAAAAAAAGCAATTCGAATAATCGCCAAAATCAAAATTTAGAGAGTCGTGCAGGGAAGCTTTCAAGAAATTGCAGCTGTTGACTCTGCCGTTGCCTCTACATTTTGGAAACAACATTTTTTTGTGTGAGTAAATGTGCCTTAACCAGAGGCCGAGACATACACATGTATGAGACACGTGGGAGTGCTAACTACCGAACTGGGAGACACAGAACGGTGTGGTTTATGAGCGCCTGCCCTCGCAGGCGGGGTGTTCATTTCCTCACAGACTGCCCAATTCAATTAAAGATGCCCCAACGCCTAAGGCGTTTAAAGACTCGCCTTAAACGCCTATTGGTGTCACAAGCATTCTATAATGCAGGTGAGTTTTTGGCATTCGACTGGGAGACCGCCCAATTAGAAGACTGACTCCGCTGTACTAAGTGGGTAGCATTGGCGATGGATGAAAGAGGCGTAACTGCAAAATTGTATGTGTGAGTGTGTATTGTTGTATGAATGTTAGAAATTTTAAAAAAACCCCATGACGTTTGCCATACAATGTAAATATTGTCTTCGCAATAAAAAAGATTTGATTTGATTTGATTTGACTGTTTATTTTGGTTTTTAACGCACAATTGAGTGGTCGAATCCCGCTTAAAAATACAAATAATCATGTTAACTCTAAAAATATTCAGTTTAAAATTTACACAACCCCCTCTAAACCAAAATAAAATATTGTGTAAATCACCTGTCTCAAAAATACAACTTTGCTGCTGTTGACGCAAAAACAATTAATACATTGATGGTTTGATTTTCTTAATAAATATAAAAACCAATATAAAACTTTTTGCATGTACATGAACGTTTAAAAATAATGACGAAAATAACAACAACAAAAACACTAATTAAAAAAGGGTTTGATATATAAGGGCCTAGATAATTGTAACTTGGTACATAGGTTCCTCTTTGTCTAAGGAAGATATATTTGGTTCTAGGACTCATATTTCAAAGGGTATTTCGTCAATCTGTGCGATAAAATTTTTATATAAAGGGTATAGAGACGTGGTACATATGTTCCTTATGGTCCAAGGAAGAACTTCACTGATTTTGGGGTCAAAAGGTCAAAGACCAGCAAAGATAGGCAATAAAAACTTAAATAAAAATCGCAGAATTGTGGTTTATTTTGTTTACTTTAGTTTTACGTTCAATATTATTTATGAATACATATATTTATATTTAATTTTTAAATTATTCAAATTGTTAAACTGTGAAAATCTTTGAACATAATTTTTCCCGTTAATTCTTCAATTCAAGCTCTGAAAAACATTTAATAACTCACTGGTATGTAGAAGATTTCACTAATGCATAATCAATCAACTTTGATCACTAATATCAGTGAAAAATTATGCTTGATTATTGAATAACGTAATTACTTTAGCCAAAATAGAAATCTAATTTATAAGTTCTTACTTTGTTGTTAATGGGAAATGGCAAAATATCATTCCATAGTATTTTCCCCAAACAAATGGGCTTATCTCTTGGAATATTTTATGGGTTTGCTCAATAGAATGAAAATGACTTAACACTGCACTTATCTAACGCACGGTTAAGTAATACAAAAAAGTAATACATAGCAATGAACAGGATTTATTTTGTACTTTTAAATAGAAATTAATAGTTTTTTATTACAATCCGCTTCTGATTGTTATAAATAATGTAATTTACATTGCCCTGTCTTTTTTATTTCACACAATATGTGAGAGATAGCTGTATGTATCGGAAATGTGTAAACTCTAATAAAAGTTTGTAATATGTACAAACTAAACTTTGTTCATAAACATTCTGCTTGAATAAATACGAGATTTCGAAACGCTGCAACGATTAAAAGCCCGTTTCAACTAACCACAATGTCCCGATGGAATGTGGGAGTATTGTCTGTACAGTCGCATTATCAGTCGCATAACTGCTTTTATAGCCCCAGAAAATCCCGGCGAATAAAGCAAAACTCAACGGTGAACGATATTTATTTGTTTGGGTTTATTTTATGTACAATGGAGGAATTGAAAATAATATCGAATCGTTTCTTTATTTCGTTTTTGGTTTAAAGGTAAAATTTAATTAAATGGTTTGCATTTTGTACAAAATGTATATATAATATTGCTCCGTAGATAAAATTATGGACAGTTAACTGAATTTAAATAAAAACGCATCAAACAAATGGGGAATATTTCATTTATTAGTTCGGAAGCGGATTGGAATAAATTAAAAATAATATAAAATCAATGATTAGGAGCCTCGCATTTGTGACCATATGTTTTTTAAACCTAAAAGCAACTAAAATCTTATTTAATAAAATACACCAGACTGATAAATAATCGGTTTTTATTTATAAAAAAACGCAAATAAAACGCAAATAATCACACTGGATATATTAAATAAAGTTGGTCTTACGAAAATCATTAACTTTCATCAAATTAATGATTTAATTCTACTAAACTATTCAAGATATTGTCTTAAATTTTAATAGAACAAAAATATTGTAAAAACACATAACCACACCGTTAGAAATATTAATTATAATATGGTGTTTTACGAGAATCAATTATAAACATTGAAATAATTTTCTTTGATCATTTTAAATTTTCAGTGTCTAAAGATGTATATTTTTAAACTTAGAGGTATACTTAGCCATGAAATGTATTACTAAACGAAATGTAAATCTATGTTACTTATAACAATTTGGCTAAATTAGTTAACTAATTTTTCCTTATCATCTATATACAAAGAAAAGAATTTAATGTACGTCTCTTCAAAATCAACATACCCTACCAACCTTAGTAGATCTCTCATAATATTTATTATATTATTATTATATTTTTCAAAAGCATAAAATTAAAAGATGCTATTAAGTATTTATATTATTATAAAGTTATTTTTTCAGTAAAATATTACAACGTAACTTTGTTGTTTGAAAACGTATCGTAGAAATATAAATGAAACTGCGTTTACGTATTAAAGTTATGTTTACATTTCAGTAGGTTTAAACATGCCTTAGCTAATAAAATTATTTTATTGACTTATTCCAATTCTAGTGATATCTTGATGTAAAAATATGTGATTTTATAATTTTTGAGAATTAGTGAAGACATAAAATTTAATTCGATAGTTTAGTTTTAAATGTTACGTATTTAATAGAATTACTCCTTTTTATTAAGCTAAATTAAATTTTTACATCTGTTCCCTGTTAAAAAGTCTTGAAAATTTTGAAATTTGTTTGGTTTGAACAATTAAACAAATTAAGTAAGTGTAAATAATAATTAATCATAAAATAAACAACATTCATAGTAATCTTGACTAAACAGTATCCATGTGAATATTAAAATATAACGTAAAGACTGGCAAGCACAATATAACATATCTACTTTAAAATGCTAATGAAACAATCACATTATGTTATTTATTTCATAAGAACTAACCGTTAACAGCCTAGTAGAGTAAATCATAAGGTATACAGTAGAATGTACAATGGTTACATACCCTGTGGTTTTCTCAACCTACAATCTAAACACAATAACGTACTTACTCCACATATTTGTGTACAAAATTTTTCTTATGTTACAAAATATGTTAATTTACAAGTAAATTATATGTATAAATGATTTATAGTAACGTCACTGTTTTATCATACAGGTAAAGTGAATGATTTATATGGAGTTTACTTTCCACGCTAAACGTTTTGAACTCTCCCCCCTTTAACAACCTTATGAGCTAAATTTCTAATTAAGTAGATACTTGTTGTTGACACTTGTTATAAGTGTGATAAGAGATGTGGCTATTAAAAAGCTAGAGTGACGTTAGAAAAAATTGAATTTATACTGCTGCTGAAAATCAAGGAGGCATGCGTCCACCGCCAACCCTCTAAATTGACAGTAAATTTTCCTAAGATGGCAGGCAGTTTTTGAGTGTTTTGTACTCGTATTTAAACATGTTGTAAAAACACATTTTTACTATAAAACTACATACATGCATTACCACATATATACATTATTATTTTCAGGAAAATTTGGAGATAATTATGGTATAAAAACATTATGAATAAACCATAAAAAATTACTACACTTACTTAAGTGGTGGGGCTGCCCCTGATACATCCAGTGTGATAATATAATAAATATTAGAATATGATCCACCCAATTTATTCTTAATTTTAACTAGCTTCAGAAATTATATAATAGTATTCAAGTTCTCTGGGAGAAAAATTATGTATACGATATTATATAGTACGTAATTATATATGAATTATATGGACAAATAGGACACGCAGGCTAAATTTGTTGCTACGGGTACGACTATTTTCAAACATTTACAAAAATATAATTCTTTAACTAAATATTTCCAAAACACACACAAATTTAGTGAATTATATTCACTGCAAAAAATTATAAATTGATAACCAGTTTCTATATTTTTTATATTTTAAAAGTGGTGGGACGTACTTAAATTTATTAATATAGATACCATTATTAAAAATATAATAAAATAAACAAAACGAAATATTTCCAAATATACAAAAATTTAACATAATATAGCCAAAACAAAGCTATAACAAGCTATAAACCATACATATGAGATATCACTAATTTTTGAACTGGCTAGACGATGTTTCTGGTAAGATTTATGACGCCGCTGTTGGAAAATTCACAATAGAAAATTTGCTTGAAGCGTTTGTTGTAGGGATATAGAAGGAGTGTACATTGAAGGTGACAATAAGTGATTACGTATAAATTCAATTTTTTCTAACGTCACTCTAGCTTTTTAATAGCCATACCACATTATTTAAGAATGTATCTTTTTTGTATAATTCCTGTAAATGTAAATGTAAATATTTAACATGAAGTGTAGAGACGGAATGGAATTGACAAACCCCAACGCCACCTCTCCAATATATTTTTCATTTAATTTCCGATAACGGCGAGGGTAGACTCAGGAAGCAAATAAGAGCGAATTTTGAAATGATTCGTGTCGTGTCTAGAGAGCGCTGATGTAAATGGAGGGAATTCCCAGTCGACTAATCCCACTTCGCCCTCCTGGGTTCGGGCATTAGCCGTCTATGAGGGAGACTGTATTGGCTTATTTCCCTTGTGGGAATAAAACCAATAGTTTACACCTACAGATTAATATTCAATACATATAAAACATTTCTTATATACTAATTATATTCATAATGCAAGCACCATAATTTTATAGAATACTAGCCTAAACCCGCGGCTCCGCTCGCGTGGCAGTAGAGAGGGCTACATCAATCAAGCATCGAAAAGAAATACTAATTTTATTATACGTTTTTCCAATTAATTTATTGCTCTACTAATACATCGTAGCATATCATAAAAATCTATTATAAAAGTTTTTTGTTTATTTTAATGCGTTTTGGTAAACAACGTTATTAGTGTTGTATTATTTGGAGCATAAATATAAAGGTTCTTCGGGTTTCCGACTCTTGAGCAAGCGACGTATAATTGACCGTGCGAGAAACATGAGGGTTCCAGATGGATTCCTGCGACGTTAAGTGATTGTCCTTGTGCCTTATTAATCGTCATTGCGAACGCAAGTCGATTTTTTCTTGGCGGCATTATGTTATTTTCCAATAAAATTCGTCAAAAAACTGCTCAAAGGAATTCTTTAAAAAAAAATGTTGAGAAAAACATTCTTCAAAGAATATTTACATGAGAAAACAAAAATACTTGCCTATTTTTTTAAACCTTTTACTGATGGAAAATAACACTGTTCTTGGAAATTGTAAAAAAGATATCAAATCACGTTTATCAAAAATTTGACATTTGTGACACGTTGTAAATGTCAAAAAATGTTTGTTTACATAGAAACGTCAAAAATATTTATGTTTACTTAGTTACTGTCAAAAATAACAACAATTTTTTGTCGCATTATATATGTTTACAAAGAACAGCTGATTAAAAATTTGAAAAGACTCTTTCACTTAATAACATATGTTTGCTGCAATGCATTTCTTACGGGTATTTCTGTAACCAGTGGGGCGGAATCCTGAATCGGGAAAGGGATAAAAAGTATCCTATAACCTTCTACAGATCAAGACGAACAAAATTAAAAAAAAATTAGGCGAATCCGTCCAGCCGTTTGTGAGTGATGCTGTTACACACGAACAGTTTCATTTTTATATATATAGATTAATTGATCGATTCTATATCATTATTTTATTTTATTAGTGATTGTGTTGTAATAACAACTATAAATGTATAATAATTTATATTTTTACTTACAAAATCAATTTGGTTCCTTAAATCAGAATGGTATTGTTAAATTTATAAAGTTACCGATTCTGTCGTGAATGCTTTAAAAGTTGGTAGCCAGATGTATGCTTTAAATAGTATTCCAGATCACTATTTTCAATATTTTTTTAAGTGCTAAGACTTAAAGCCCACAACACATTTTTTATAAAAAGTTCATCTAAAATTTGCATATACGATGTTTTTACTGTTCTTACTCACACCCACATATCTTTCAGTTTCGCCACAAACCGGGAACGGCTATCGATGGAAGTAACTGTTTGGGGAAGGGCATTCCACAACCTACAAGCCATTACATGGTATGACTTATCACACACTGCAGTCCTGTGCTGAGGCATTCTCAAAATGTATGAGCCAGAGCGAGTGCTTCTACACGAGACACAGATTTAAAATATTCAGAAAAATATCTTGGAAAACCACATTTAAATATTGAATGAACTAGTTTTAGACTTTTATGGATCTTTGATGTTTTAATTTTAGAATATTTTACTGAATATTTGACGGTGTGATGTACTGCTCCCGTCTCACATCGTAAACGTAACGTATACAATAGTTTTGAGTTCTTTGTAGCTTCTCACTAAATACTAGTACTTATTGATTATTATTGATATACTCCGTGGTCATATCATTGATCACGGAGTTACAGTAATTGAAATGTGGAAGTACGAGTGATTTAGTCAAGAGCAGCTTGATATGTTCTGGTAAAAATCGTTGTAAACTTCTGAGTGAATGAATAGATGCGAAAACTCGTTTTAAAAATCTCCGCAACAGCGTCAGTTCAAGTGAAAGTCGACTTTATAGTCAAACCAAGATCCTTCACCTTGTCGTAGTACGGCAGAGTGTTACCATTTACAGTTAACGTTTCAATAGTATTGAAGTTTATTGAGTTTCGTAAACGAGAGTGACAAATAATGAGTGGTATCGTTTTTGCATGGTTTAGTCTCAGGCCATGATTTCTGAACCACATAACGATATTTTTAGTCACTATTGATTTTGGTGATACATTCATTAATTGAGTTAATTTTAAAGTGTGAATAGATTTGCAGGTCATCGGCATACATGTGATATGACCTATGTTTAAGTACAGAATGAATGTCGTTCACGTACAGTTCAAATAATAAAGGACCAAGAATCAATCCCTGTGGCACCCCAGAAGTAAAAATTTCCCTGTCCGAAGTCATGTCATCCACTTTTACACACTGCCGTCTCCCTGACAGATAAGATCTCAGCCAAGTTAATACATGACTAGAAAACCCTATTAGCCTTAGTTTAGCTAGCAACACTTTACGCTTTACGTTGTCGACAGCTTTTGAAAAATCGTACCCAACAGCATTGCTGCGAATACGGCGTATAGCTTTCAACACGTCACCTTGTATCACAGGTTTAAAAGTAAACTCTGGATAACCACAACTACGGTGTCCACCATTCTACCACCACAAAAACGTGCTTTGCAGCTCAATGTCTATCAGTAGTTTATGATAGCATAAAAATTTCTGCCAGCAATTTGTCAAAGAAGTGCATTGTAGCAGCAGACTTCATGATATTAACAGCTAGACACAATTTCTGTCAGCAGCTTGACTAAGACATTCCGTGTAGCAGCAGACTACATACTGCCAGCAGCGAGGTGTTGTGCGGCTGCTCCCGCTGATCGATCTTGTCGCCTAGCAACTGCATAGCCTCCGCTTGTTCTAACGTAATTCGCTTAATGGTAATCACGACTGTTTCACGTAATTCTACCGATTAATGTGACTGACATTGGAGACCAAACATCACTGATCACGTGTTTCATCGAACTCTTCTTACTTTGTTTTTGTCTGACGGCGATATTTTAACCGCTCTAAAGAATTGATAAAGCTGGATTGTCCACTAGCATAGTTCATACAATATGATAACTACCCAGCAAATTTATTATCATAAACCCTTTGTGTAGATATTATTTCTCCGTAATGTCTGACATACTACATTAGTTTCTTCAAGCACTGAACATTTTAGAACGTAACTAAAAACTTTTACGGTATTACCAAATGGATATTTTCTTAGAGCGATTAAAAATTGCTTCAGCTACAAAATATGTTGAATGAAAAAACAACAAATATCAGGCTGAAAATTTTAGTTCTAAGGCTTGCACTGCCCATGTCATAACACTGTCTTCTCAGTTTTTCTAGACCATAACGCGTTAAAATATTGTTACCCACAGTTTCGAGTTATTTCGTGATTATATTATTTTGAGATTATTGCGGATTTTTTTCTTAATTCACTGAAAGAAGAAAGTACGTATAAAATAACTTACAAACTTAGTTTTGATTATTTTATTTTTTTAAATCCACATAAAATATATAGTTCTATTTTGATTTTACTGGAAATTGTTCTTTATAGTATTTGTAAAAATAATATATTATTATAATTTTTAATTGTAAAAAGTAAAATAATATTATTATGAATTCCAATCTCTTTTCTGTAAGGAACGTTTGATGTGTACTTAAAGGTATTAAAATTCCCAATGAAACGTGTCTTTATTCCCCGTCGGTAGTAAGCTTTGAAAGACAGCGTGCTCCAGTTTACAAAACCTTATTTCCTGTATCTCTGATTCAAATCAGCTTCTCTGAGGTAACAAACAGAGTTAGCAGAACATAAAAATTATTGAAAGAACCTCTAGTAGCATCGGATTACGCAAGGTATTAGTTAGACGAAATATCTCGAACAAAGTGTATAGGACATTAACTGCATTGCAATTTGTCCATTTTTGTATAAAATAAAATGGAGTAGTCTGTAGTAGTCGTTTCACTTCTTGAGATCCTCTGGTAAGTAGTTCATTGATTTATCTCCCGTTTGTGTAAGGATTCTCCTCCTGCATTTGCTAACTATATATATAAAGAACTATTAAAATTCTGAGGTCGATATAACCTAATTCCTTGGTTTTAAATTGGCCATTGGTTAATTTACTTTTTATCCTGGTCACCAGATCAATCTTTAGATTGGCTGTTGATCATTTACATACTAGATTTAAATCTCATTCATCATTTGTTAATCAATGCAAGGTAAACCACAACATTAGCAAGGTAAACTGCTTGATCTATTTGGCTGCCTGTAATGATGTGCTGGGCTTTTTGACTACAAAGCATTTATTGACAATGAGCCATCTGTGTTCATTATACGATCTTATATAGATGTTAACCGAAGATTCTTCAGCTATGATCATAACAGTGTCATACGTATACTTTAAATAACTAATCTCAAAATAATTAAATTGGACGTAAGTTGTAAATCTGGTTATGGTTACGTGCTTACTTAATTTGGCATTTGTATCTTTACAACCTTTGTATAGCTCATGAACTTAACAGAAGTTTAGAAACTTATTGTTTTAAAGAAATTTAGAGATTTATAGACAAATAAAAACTCATATATATTACAATACTTGGCATAATACGTTAATATCGGTATTTAGAAATAAAAATGGCATGTGAGAATTGCCTCAATGAAATACCGTAGCTACATAAAATATAAATAATGGGTTTGATGTAAAAATCTTGATACAAGTTTAAATAATTCTCTAAATGCAGGCCTAAAGGAATAAAAGTGGCTTAGGTGTTCATTTTGAATGAAAACACTCAAATTATTGAGATATTCTCTATAGTTGTTGTTTTCGCAGTTTAATTGAAGGATTGTTAACATATGCGAGAAATAATAGAAGGGAATTAGTGAACCTTGAGGTTTTGGCTGGTTAATTGCCATAAGGGTTAGAAGGGATTTGCCTGAAGGGATTTATTTATGAAATCAATGAAAGTGACCACGCAAGAAGCATTTAACTGAAAACTACGTATTCCTTTGACGTACGAGGCATGTTTTTTTTAACTAAGTACCGTTTTGATACATAACAATATCAACTGAACCTTTTGTAACAATTTTATTTTGATACGAAAGCATACAATTTTATCTACTTATCCACCAAATTACTGTCAAAATTAACACACCAATCATATCTAAAAACAACCTTACGTATGCTGCATGTATAGGATATTTCCACCTGATGTAACAGCGAGTGAACGCGGTCATTTGTCTGCTACTGTCGTCGGTGCGATGCTGACCTTCAAAATGGTTTTTCAATTAAAAAAATGGTAACAAAATTGGGGGTGTTACATGGATTATAAAATATTTCCTAGGAAAATGCTGTAATACAATCTTGAGTAAATTTTGTCCCATGTGAATGAACATTGTCATAAACGATACGAACGTGTTTCTCAATAAAAATGTTATAGAAAATTCTTCTGAAACATTATAAAACTCCTCTGGTTTTAAAGAAATGTTCATAGTATAAGTGCAGTATTTTAAGTATACGCGGATGAGTCAAAGTGTCAATAACCTCTGCTTAAATCACAGAATTAGTCAGCAGAACATTTGTTATTCTTCAATAACAGGATACCAATTACCTGGAAGTAATGTATGACATCATAAGTCTCAATTGTACTGGACGCAAGTTTATAAAATGTGTTTGTCCTAGACGGTCAGCTATTGTTTTTACTATTAGAACGGGTCTAAATTATATCGAGCAATTCGAACTTTTGTAGAAAATAGGAGTTAGTATAGGCAAATACCATGATAAGATCAAATAGCAGTGAAAAATCGAGTCTGATAATCATTTTGTATGAACCAACGGAGACACTGCTGCCTGCTTTCGAAGTTTAGATAATGTAGATTACTAATATGAGTGTTTCTAAGATAAAATTTTCTCTCCATGATCGTGGAGTAAGGAAAAGTCTACAGTGTGATACAGGTGATGATGAAAACTGTGTAAAATATGAGGCTCACAGAGGTCAGAGACAACTTCGTGACAACTGAAGCAATATTAAATGGTTAATTACGTGTGCTTTTATAAATTTATTAGCATTAATCCTTTGTTTATATTTTTACAAATAATATTAAATTCTACATCATCTGAAGCGATAACTACTTTAAAACCAACCTCTAGAAATAAAGGGGAAAACTATATGTACCGGATTGTGAAATAAATTTACTAAAACCGAGCAAATAATTTGGCAGTTTAAAAAAAAACTGTAACAATTTATTTTCCTCCTTTTATGACGTTGAAAGATACTTGATCCACCAGCTCAACGGTTGTGTGATGTGTTGTCTCAACCTGAGGGCATGACTGTACTTCCGCTTCCTTTTTAAAGGACAATGAACAAAGGCCTTTGTTCCATATCATAAATAACTTTAGTTTCTTTGAAAAATTGTCCAAATTAATGCAGCAACTATATAATTAAAGAAAATAACATCCCTCGTAAATTTAACTTACTTCATATTAGCTTTCTGATTGAGCTGTCAAATCTTTGAGAGCAAAACTTTCAAATTCAGATTTGTATTTACATTGGTGAATATAATATCTTAAGGGGGCCATTTACCAAAAAAATTTAAAAATAATCAATTTTTATTTTTTTGCTTTAATTTGTTGCTTGGTTACCCTAGAATACTGTACAATCATTTATTTTTTCATAAACACATTAGAAATATAAAATTTTTATTATTTACTTCATTAGGTACAGAGCGTACAAAAACGCCAAATTTCCGAGGTTTTGGTTTCCCACTGTTACTTATGTATTATAAAACACAGACAAGGCATTTGAGGGTGAATTATTGCTTTATATGTGGTAATTTATTTTGTTATCTGTTGGCAGCCCTGTCAAGAAACAGCAGACTATAATTTTGTTTATGTTTACGTTTGTAAAGCAGAAAAGTATCTAAATTGATATCAACATCTTTAGATCCGTGTTATATAGTAGCCTACTGTGTTCTATTAGTTATTCTATATTACTTTTAGTGAACTTATATACAAATAAACCGTGTTTGTTCAATAAATATGAAGCAGTCGACTAAAAAGCAACATCTTAGAACTAAAGTAAGTAAAAGACTCAAAGCATCTTTGGCAATAAACAAAACGGTGGCAAAATGTCAAAACTTATTGAGTCCCTGCAGGCTGATTCAAAATGATTCTGTATCTAATACTAGTGACAATCCTAACAGTTCTGCTAAAGTACATGTTAGACATGCAATTATGGATCACTTTGAGGTTATGCCTAGTACAAGTACTTGCAAATGTAAATGAGCCTAGGCACTCTAAGTGGAAGCCAAAACGACACTAGGCCTATAGTGTTATCTAGTGAACTAAATATAAATGCAAATCAGTGTCCCTCTATTGGTTTGAAGCCAATATCACCAAGAATAAGCGATCTTGATCAACGCCTAAATGTGGTGGTTGATAATGAGGAAATTTTTACTGGGTCTGAGTATAAATTAGTCGATATGGTTTGCGTGAAAGAGTTAGTACGAAACCTAGTGTGCCCTATATGTTTGCATCCAAACAGCTTGAGTAATTACTGAAACAGAACGTAATGGCTTTGCGTGCAAATTGAATGTTGAGTGTGAGAATTGCCCCTGATCTAGAAAATATTTAGTTACACTTCCAAAAAAATTGATGGTTCGAAGTCATTCGACGTAAACCGCAGGATCGTGAAATCATTCATGACTATTGGTGAAGGTTATGGGTCCTTAGAAAAGTTTAGCTTGGTTATGAACCTAGACAGTATGAGCAGCAAAACATATTCATCTCATTCTGCGGAAGTTTCAAAGTCATCTGTATTTATGGGCGGGGATAATCTGAAAAAAGCTAGGGCTCGAGTGCGTGAATCGTATAAGGATATGGATGCCACAATCACGGATGACACAGTTGTTGACATTGGTGTCAGCTTCGACGGTTCATGGCACAAAAGAGGCCACACATCCAACTATGGTGTTGGTGTTGTAATAGAACTTCAAACTGGTCTCGTCATCGACTACTGTGTCCTATCGAAGTATTGCCAAGTGTGGTTGTGAATACAGCCACTGAACTCGGCGCAGAGTCACCTGAATTCGATATTTGGTTGGTATGAGGGCCATAAAGAAGATTGTTACAAAAATTACAGTGGCTCTTCCCCTGCGATGGAAACCAAGGCCGCAGAAATATTATGGAAACGATCATTAGACTATAAACTGAGATATCGCACTATCGTTTCTGATGGGGATGCCGCAGTTTTTTTCCCACCTACAAAATCTGAAAGTGTACGGTGAAGATGTACCCATCGTAAAAGAAGAATGTGTCAACCATATTGCCAAGCGACTTAGGACTGGCTTACGAAATGTTGTAAAAACATGTAAAGCACAAGGTATCACACTAGGTGGAAGGCGGTTCGGTAGCCTAAAAACAATCGACAATAGTAAAGTTGACAAAATATTACAGGAACTCAATTCTTCGGAATCAAGATAGTGTTGAAAACATGAGGCAAGACATATTAGCAACTTTACACCACTGTGTGTCTTCTGACAGTGAAAACAGGCACACTAAATGTCCTCAAGGTGACAAATAGCTGGTGTTTCTACAATCGTGCTCTCGCAAAAGGCGAAACTCCAGGGCCCCCATGCAAGAAATCTGGGTACTTGCAATATCACCATTGGTACTGAAACACATATTTCCTGTATACCAAAGACTCATATCAAGAGAACTGTTAGAAAGATGCCAGAAGGGACGAACTCAAAATGCGAATGAGAGTCTCCATAGTTGTATTTGGAAAAAGTGTCCCTAAGACAAGGAACGTTTCGAAGCGAATCGTGGACTGTGCAGTTGCTGAAGCTGTATCTGAATACAATTATGGAAACACAATACAAAGTACCTTGATGGGAGCTGCTGGTGTGTCTCCAGGAAGACTTTCAATGAAAATAATAAGGGCAAGAGACAAAAGAAGAGTATTGCAGGCGAAGAAGAGACTGCTGAGTGCAAAGTACATAAAACACCGCCGACAGCTAAAGGTGAGAAAATTGAAAAATGAAGAAACCCTAAAGGAAAAAGAAGGTGTAACTTATGGAGCTGGACTGTTTTAGGAGTACAAAGCATCAAAAGGTATAAAATTACCTGTTTCTTGTTATTGTTTACAGTATTTATATGACAAAAAGCTACATACTATGTTTTTGCTGTTTTCCGGATATAATATTTTACCTGTTTTATCAAATAGTTTAACAGCATAAACTTTTTATTTTTTACCTTACAGAGTTCAAACTTTGCACAATTGTTCTTAGATACAATATGCACAAACTGTAGTATGTGAAATAAATATTGTTAATATATGTGTCATTTATGATATATTTACTTTTTGTTACAGAAAAATAAAATCGAAAATAAAACTATTTATTTTAAAATATGTTACTATGATTTAATCCTATTACTGATACTACAGTTTATAGGGATCATAATAAGCTTTCATTAAAAAAAATAATTTTTAAAATATCTCTACTAGAAGAACAGTTATCCTGCAAACTAAAATTATAGTGTTTTTTTATTCCGCAACCCCCCCTTAGGGGTGGGGGGTGGTGGTGTGGGGGGGTTATGTGACTTTTCTTGTATAAATTAGTTATAGACTAACTTTTAAAAGTCCAATCATGTATAAAAACCAAGTATTAACATATTTTTATTTTTGGGTAAATGGCCCCCTCTATGCAAGTTATTGTTAGGTAAAAACCTATCTTAGGTGATCTCATATGGTAAAACAGGGATATCTATCTTGGCTATAAAAAGTATGTATAATTAAATTTATTCATTGTCTTGATTAAAGCTGTGACACAAAGGACATCGATTCAATAAAAAATGTTGAAGAGGAAAGTGTACATTATTAGTTTATTACTATGATGAAGTACCTATCTTATCATAGTGTACTTAATCGTGTTATAAGATTTTCATGAAGTCATATTTTATAATGGTTTATTGCAATTAGTTTAACCAATTAACATCTAATTATATACAGTTAATAAAATAAAAACTGTGAATTTGTTTTGTAAATTATATTAATTTTAATGGTGATTTACAGCGATTATCAACAATTCTTAAAAGGTTACAGTCTCTTATACATATCGCTTTGATAGAATTCAAGTTACGAGTATACAAGGATGAATAAGTCATGGAGGAGTGCTAACATGATCTGGGTTGTACAATGCATCTTATTAGTACATTACATGATGATTAAATATCTTTATATATAGGATGCAAATACAAAGAAGATTTAAATATGACCACTGTATATAATTAAGTAACACATTGATTAATAATCAATTTGTGTTGTAGGGTGTATCAACTCACAAGGTACAACAATTACGACAATGAAAATTATCGTGTTATATTATACTAGCAGTTACCCACGACTTTGCACACGATTTCATATTTGATAATAAGTACTTTGTGGGTACATTTTTTATGGCGTAATAATACAAATGTAAATGATTGATTATACTATAACATATTCTAATTTCCAGATCAATTTCAGAATAATCAAAAGTCTAAAGAGCAATGTGTTCGGTCCTCAAGTCGAAGAGTGAAACGCTTTTTATGACTATCAATAAAATACACAAAGTATTCTGCAACAGTGAATGATTTTTGAATAAATAGCTCCAACGTTTTCAGTAAAACTTAACTCACTTAGCACTTGGAATATTTTACTCCACAGTGGAAGAATAGGCTACTACATCCGTATTAATCTTAGTCAAAGTACCTGATGTAATATGATGGAGTCTTTTAATAATTCTAAATCAGAAGTAGACATGTTTATATGATACGTATTCCAGTGTTCATTGCTAAAAGTCTCAAAAAGCAAACAAAATTTCCTTATTTTAAGGTTTGCGTCTGAAGAAGGATTTCTGGTTCGAATTAATTATATTACACTCACCCCTCAGTAGAGGTTTTCTTGATTCCACGATAAAAAATATATTCGTACTTGATCTGAGAAGCCTTCTTTAGTCTAAAAATGTCTACTTATAGCCCTCGTAATCTTATCCCGGTATACGTAATTCCCAGTGTCCTAGTAAAGTTAGAATTGTTGTCCTGAACAACAAAGCCTTATTCAGTCAAAAAGGGTATACTCACATTTTAAAATATCTCCTTCCAGTCTAAGTTATTTCTTCACTATAGTAGTGTTTACCGGTAACGGAAGATTGTATTAAAAGGCTACTTCGGTTTTTAGTGACAACTTCCGCTCTTTGAAAGCTACTACGGTACCTTAGTAGCGTTTGCATTGTTTCTCCGATTAAGAAAATATTTATTTATTTGGTTCGAAAAATATTATTCGGCCACACATCTTGTATTAGTCTGTTGAGACCATAACTCATGTGTGTGTTTGTGTCAAATTTCATCGTTGTTTCGGGGAGTTGAGAAACAGAATATACTTGATATTTCTCTTACGGATCGCAATCCCTTTAAACCCCTATGTATGGTTGATATGCATTAAAAATCATCTTTTAAGAGTATAAGAAGCAGGTGTATCAAATTCCATTTCGCTAGGATACCTGGTTTTGTGAAACGAAATATAGTTGCTCTAGATGTTGCAACCACATTTCAATCCCTATGGTTGCTTTATCTTTATGATATTATCATTTTTACTTAGAATATTTGAACCTGTTTATTTCAGAAGTATGTTCTTAATGTACAGTACACAAATTTAGAAATAGTAGTGATTAAAATATATTATTTAATTAAAACAGTTCACTGCTAAGCGCCAAGGAGGAGTTAGCAAGAGTAACATTTGTTTTAGTTACTTTCAGTAAAGTTTAGTTGTCATTAATCAAACTCTTGATTCTCAGCGCCACATTGGTTGGACAGCGAAACGAATTCTTTTAATTACTGAAACATGAGTAATATTTATAATACGGGTTTAGCTTAGATTGAATTTTATTATTTTAATTGGTAAATACGTCACTCAAATTCGATACTATTGTTTCTCACCAAGGCATTGCTGCTATAAGGATGCTTAAAATAAGTATCTGTCCAGATCTTACCGTATTCTCCAGACACAACAGGTTACCACACCTTCTTGGCTACATGTTTCTACCTCAATATGAATTAATAATCCAATAATAATAGCCCTTGTATATAAGCACTACAAATGCATATGTTATTACTTGATATAGTAATCCCAGGTGTAATGTTTTAAATCGATTGTTGTAATCTGTTATTTATCTACTCATATCTGGACCAAACAATTGTCGAGTGTGCACGTGTGTAAGTTTGAGTGCACGAATGAGTGAGTGTTTGCAGGAGGGAGAAGAAGAAGAGTTTATGGCACGTCTCTCAGGAAGTGTAACTAAGGGTTGGTTTCTCACTTCTCACTATCTATCGCCATGAACCACAAAACTTTTCTGCCGGAAACGGTGTACTTTTACTTAGAGTTAAAATGGTCTATGACATTTCTGTTTTTTTAATTCATTTTTTGTCATACTTTCCTAAGAGTTATTCGTAGGAAAACGCAACAAAACCAAAATAGTTTTTTGTAATAAAGACATAAAAAAGTAATTGATCAAATTAGGAAATTTTTAAAGGTAAATGTTTTATAAATGGCAATGTTCCGATATTTATGAACATATTCAAAAACAGTTGAATCGCATAATTTATATATTTATGGTATATGAAAATGTATTAATTTGGTTTAAAGCTCGAATTTTTTTGATAAGTCAACAAAAAATGTTTTTTAATAACCCATTCTATAGACGAATCACAAATTACTGAGTTGTTTCAACAAGTACGATATAACAACATAAATGTTTAGAAATTCGTTAAAAAATACCGGATATTCATTTGTCTTTGATGTTAAAATATGGTGGCATAGCGAACGATGTGTAAACATGAGATTAGGCTCACTATAGGTTGTAGAGATCATTAGATATCGAGATAATGCATGTGACAACCATAAAAATAAGAAAAACATTATTGCAAAATATGAGATGAATGTATATGTATATAACCTTATCGGGAATTGACTTCCAAGACATTGCAAATTCATTGAGTACCTGTGGTGAGTGGTTTGTACATAGTTGAAAGTGAAGAGTTTTAAGGTAGCTAGCCTTTTGAATTTGCATGAAAGTATCGTATCACTTTAACTATTTATAGTGATTTGCAATGTTATATACCATTTCTGCAATATTGCAATATTGAACTATTAATTTTTATGCTAGATTATTTAAAAGGATGGTACGTATCAAAGCGCAATAGAAGGGTCAACACACTATTGCTATAAATTATAACACGGTAGGAGCGTGACTAACAACGTATTTCATAACACGCAACTTTGAGGTTACATGCAACAGTACAAGTCTATTGCTCATTTCATTAGGCTACATGTGTTAGTTGACACATTTTATTTGTTGTAAAATACTTTCATTGCCATCATAGATATAAGACCAATGTAAAAATATTCGTGACGCTCACCTAAATCATAGGATTCAACTTTAAATCTATAAGTCAGTATATCTTTTGTGGCCAGACAGATAGAAATTATTTCATTTCTAAACTTGATAATGCTAATTCTCAGCCAATAACATACAGGCTAACGTTTTCATTTACGTATGACATGATTGAAATAAAGTGTATTGAGGGTAGAAAATCACAAGCGATAAGGAATCAAATATTCAGTGTTAATGACCGAAAGGAATGTGAAGCGGAACTGGAGCTTGAGAATTGATCGCTGGCGTTATTGCATTATTTCGGATATGCAGATACGTTTCCATATTATCGTTGGATATAAACCTAATATTGTCTTATGGACCTGTAGAAGTAAGTTTTGGCAGCAATAAGAGTATTGGGTGGTAATCATTTCTATGTAAGCAGTTATAAAGTAGATGATTTAAGTGTTACAACTGAAATATACTTAGGACTAATTGTGGATTTTGAATTAGTGTTATGGCCGAACTGATTATTTATACTAAACACAACAGAATATTTGTATTGTCTTTTCCAATGAATCATCGGTCCGATAAGTTTTATGAAATTATTATCAGTTCATGTAAAATATAATATAATTATTAAATGTCATTCACTATTTATCCCACGATGATAATTTAAATCATATAAAATGTGTGGTAAATGGTTGTCTTGAGTGAGGAAAATTGGCCTGTTTGTCACTCCCTAATATCCTTCAACATTAGCCTGAAAACCATTTTATACAATTATAATTCAAAGCAGTTTGATAATTGTTATGTTTACATTTCATATTTAACAAAAATATAAATAAGTCAAGTATCAAGTCATAAATCCGTCAAACTCAGAATATAAATATTGATGAATCGAAGTGGCACAAAATTATTGTGATTTATTTTATCGCGGTATTAGACAAATATATGGTAAAGGTATCATAAACAGACATCGACTTTCTTAGCAGTGTAAGCTTTTTATTGTATTATTTAGTTTTCACGCACAAGGTAATTTAAAAACTACATTTAAAATAAACTAGAACAGTTGATAAGGATGTTTGTCTGTAACTGCAGTGTTGTGGTTTTTACAAACACAAATTTGTATTTTATTAGTTTTTTAATAGTATGATGTTGAAGCTTAGTTCTCAAATTGAAAATGTAACCGTTTTCTTTTTCATATAAAATTTGTATCTGTGAAATACTTCCCAGCATTTAATGACTTTTCAGGATTTAGAAGTCTTAGGTAGTATAATGTAACACAATTAAGAAGGTTTCGTTTACACTAACGTATTAAGACCCAAAAGTAACCAGTTAGCAAATTTACGAATGAATTCCTGAATGACACTCGTTTCAAAATGCTAGGTAACCAACTTTATTGAAGATGATACCAGACCGGAAGTAAAATATTATGTTTGTAATAAGTTTCAATAAATAATAAAAAAATTTTAATGTTTCTAATCACATAGAAATTTAATTTCGCTTAGTTTCAAATCAACGTGACTTTAGGAATCTAAGATAACAATAGTAATACTTACTATTTACTATTAAAGTTAATAGTAGCAGAATTCTCAGCCGGTAAGTTAGAGATTGAGACTAGGGTTTCGGCAGAACAAGTTTTTAATTTTTAATTCTTTCCCAAATTAAATTAGACAATTTTTATTTAATGAATATAAAGGAACAAATCAAGATTTAAATTTAAAAACCAAAGTATAAAATAAAACATAATAACGTAAGTTTAGACAGATTGCAATCAGAAAGTTAGTATTGCTAAAGAATGTAATTACTGTTGGCGAGAGAAAAAAGAGGAGACCTGGCCCGTGCCGGCGCACAGCTGTGTACTAGTGTGTTGCCGCCCGGTAATTTCAGGCGCTTCGCCCACAGCCAACCCCTGCGAATTGTTTATCCTAGCAATGGAACAGTGAAACAATAATGGAATTACGAAACAGGGCGCGGCAACATACTAGTTAGTAACGCCTGCAAATTTCAGATAGGCCAGAATCCAGGTATCTTCTTTTCTCTCGCCATCAGTACTTAATGACCAAGAAGGTACATTTGTAACATATTTAATAATTAAGAATAATGTGACTACTAAATGTGCTGCCACAGTAAAGAGCGAGGAGAGGCCTCGTAAACAGCAACTGGCCGCACGGCAGCTAAGTATTATTGCTGGAAATTTGCCTAATTCTTATGGCCTTAGACGAGAACATTTCCTTAAAAGTGAAGTGTGCAACAAAAAAGTGTGAACAAAATGAGAAATATTGTTTTTTAGTTAATAACGTGAAAATAAAATCATAATCCGTACAACTTATTAATCATAAAATCTGTAACACTTTTTGGCGTCATTTTAATCTTAAAGGCGATAGGGATCCATATTGATTAACACCACTTTTAACGCGAATAAAATATTAAAATTTCAATAATTTTTCGTGTTACAGTAATTTAAACAGTGAAATTATTTCGAAATATAAACCCATGCTGTATTAAAATTAATTACTGAGCATCACGTAGGGTTTTATTCAAAATTTTCAAAAAAAGTTACAAACAAATTAATATTTTTGAGAAATTATAATTTTACAATTAACATGACATTAAATTATAATTTATTAAATCTTTGTTTTATAAGTTTACTTAATAGTACTAATTTTAATAGTAAGATCAGTAACTAGAATATCTATTTTACAATTTGTACTAAGCGATAAAGAATTGTAGCGGTAAACGGGTTTTATATGTTCAGGTTTACCCGCCACCGTGTCACTGCTCCCGGCTCCTACAGAATACATGGCTGACGTCACAACAAAAGACTTGTAAAAGCAGCTGTTTTACGGTTTCAGAATGTTTCTTTGCCCCGTTCTGCCTCTTAGCGAGAGTCGGCACAAACACTTCGCCATGCAACAAACTATGTCGTTAATAAATCCTCGAAAGTAAACTGTTTGGAAAAAATGTGTAATCCACAGTATATATATACTTGTCCGTAGCACAATTTTAGTTCTCTACGAACACAAAGAGAAATATTGTTTTACTGAGGAATACAGAGACAATAAAATCAACTTGTGGCTAATTGATTAGAATCAGATAGACATAACCTCTCTAGCTATATTTTATATGAGTGACGTAAATTAGTTTTACAACGTTGTGGCAATGGGTAAAAACACAACCTAAAATATCTGTTAGTATTTTTCAAATCCAAAATCGTCTATTCACACAAACTAAAACATGTACATAGTATGACAATATATGTTACAATCTATGCATTTCAATGATATACAGGGTGATTCATGAAGTTCTCCCCCCACTTCTACAGCACATTGTACTAGTAAAAATAATGAAAAAATGTTATATAAACATAGGTCCGAAAACGCTTCGTTTAGCGAGTTACAGGCTAGCGAAAGATTTCGCCTGAATTCCTGGGTAAAGAGTAAAATAAAGCGATACTGAAACCTTTTGGAAAGGTTAATTAAGTAAGAAATATCGTGGATTTCTTATGTATTTTTACCTGATAAAGCTAATAAAATAGGTTTCAGAACTGTACCTGTAGTAGTTTTTGAGGGATTCAGGGTTAAATGCAAAAAATTGGGGCACGAAACAATGTTTTTTTTTAAGTTTGATGTACAATAACTTTGTTAAATTGGTAATAAATACATAAAATCAAACAAACATTAATTGTAGAGAATTTAATTCTGAGAAAATTGATATAATCAAAGTCTAAAATAAAACAGAAATAAGTACCAAAAAATCGATTTTATTCAGTATAATACATTACTAGTTTTAAGCAAAATTAATCAGGTTGGGCCAACCGTACGCACTTTTTTATAATAGATGTTTCGAAAATATGAGGCCATCATTATCAATACATTTTGCAGCACGTTTGTGTATTGCTTTTGTTGCGTTTCTTAATTTTTCAGGACTTCCCTGTATCTGCACAGCCGAATCCATAATACGGGCAATTAATTCATCACGAGAATTCACTTTTGTCTTGTATACAATGTCTTTCATCCATCCCCAGATGCAATAATCCAATGGAGATAGATCTGGTGATCTTGGTGGCAAAGGGTGAGGCCCTCCACGACCAATCCAGTGTCCAGGAAATTGATGATTTAAGTAAGCAGAAACGGCACGTGAAAAGTGGAGGAGGTGCTCCGTCATGCTGGAAGTACAAATTTTGTCTGAGATGTAAAGGAACATTCTCTAACAGCTGCGCGCAACTCTTCTTGAAGGAAATGCAAATAGAACTCAGCATTTAGGCGTTCAGCTAGTAATTGTATTATACTGAATAAAATCGATTTTTTGGTACTTATTTCTGTTTTATTTTAGACTTTGATTATATCAATTTTCTCAGAATTAAATTCTCTACAATTAATGTTTGTTGATTTTATGTATTTATAACCAATTTAACAAAGTTATTGTACATCAAACTTAAAAAAACATTGTTTCGTGCCCCAATTTTTTGCATTTAACCATGAATCCCTCAAAAACTACTACAGGTACAGTTCTGAAACCTATTTTATTAGCTTTATCAGGTAAAAAATACATAAGAATCCACGATATTTCTTACTTAATTAACCTTTCCAAAAGTTCAGTATGGCTTTATTTTACTCTTTACCCAGGAATTCAGGCGAAATCTTTCGCTAGCTGTAACTCGCTAACGAAGCGTTTTCGGACCTATGTTTATATAACATTTTTTCATTATTTTTACTAGTACAATGTGCTGTAGAAGTGGGGGAGAACTTCATGAATCACCCTGTATATTTACAATATTAAAAGATAACAGATCCATACATAATACTGAACTTTGTATTACATTCTAATTGTTTGTATTATAAGTAAACTGGTACCTATGTAGCCGGCCTCGTGCAACAGCGCGGGGACCTGTCGACCAGAGTGAGTGGCACCGGCAGGCCGGGGGCCAAGCTACTGGCTGTCTGCGGGCAGACCACCACCGCCCGGGAGCTGCTGTGCACTGTTCGCCGGTACACACGATGTTGCCGCCGGCGAGACTCACGGTATACTAGAACGGGGACGGCTCGATTACTCCACTGATCGTTGGCCCAACGACCCTCCTGGAAGAAATGTAATTTGTACAGAGTGTCGTTGGCCCAACGACCCATTTTACAAACATATTAGAGGTTCGATTAATCCACTGGTTCGTTGGCCCAACGACCCTATTTGTTTCATTTCTGTAAATTTCAAATAAAGGGTCGTTGGCCCAACGATCCTTATATTTTTAATTTACTGGTATAGGTTGCGTTGTACCAACGATCAGTGGTGTAATTGGACCATGAATTAAATATTAAGCAATAATATTTAAAGGGGGTCGTTGGGCCAATGAACCTAAATGAAATGAATCGTACGATGTTCAAAAGAGGGCCGATTACACCACCAGGCGTTGGCCCAACGACCCACGCAGCTACATTAGCTCATTTCAGCGGCCAGAGGGTCGATTAGTCCACTACTTCATTCTCCTTCTCCTTATAAGTCCGCTTGCAAGACAATGTTTTACTTTTTAAGCACTCCAGTTAATATGTACAGTAGTTTTAGTGTTGTTCTCGAGATACTAATGTATGTAGAAAAACATAACTTATAAAGTAACCACATATATATTAAATACTAAAAATCAAATATATACATATTAGTAGGAGTATGTATTATTATATTAGTATTTGTACCCACAAATGCTATTATGAGCTGACATTTTGTTTTATATACATTACTTGTTTAATATTTATATAAAAAGGTTGATATAAAGTATAAGTGGTTTCATATTTAACCAAATATTTATATTATTAAATTTCGTTGATAGTTATATTTTGCATGGTTAATAAGAAGTCTCGGTAAAATGTATTGAAATCCCGTAAAAACGTTGTTAGACGCATATGTTTTAACAAGTTGAGGAATAATAATAATAATAATATCATATAACATTTTAACGCTATTTCAAACCCGATTATTTTTCATAATAAAATGTATCGAGAATTATTTTGCATCTTAAAAAACCTATTATTGTAAGATTTCTCAGGGTCCATAATGCTTAATATCATGTGAAAAATTAATAATTGTTTAAACAGTTATAACTACTAACAGTTAGAAGCGTTATTTACACATTTTATGGTGTTGACATTTGACACAGGTTATTAACATATTATTACACAAGAATGCAATTTTAAACGAACGTTATGTATAGTTCGATAGATGAACCACTTTCACTTAAAGATATTTTGTAATCATTTTAATTTGCAATCTTAAATCTTTGGAATCAAACAATTATAAAATACAAATAGCACAACAAGACAACACAATGGAAAAATATAACACAAGATTTATACATAAAGAAGAAAATATTAGTATTTGGCCGATTACTACATTGCCTGTGACATAAAACAATTAAGGTTGACTGAGGTTTTGAGTAGGACGTTGTGGTGTTAGCTGAATTATTCAATTAATTCAATTTACAGTAAATAATTTCGATAAGATATTCTTTTCAAATAATCTATAATGAATAGCTTTTATAAAATATATCAGGACTCATCCTTAATACAAACACTTATTCATTGATATAGAAAATAATTATGCAATAAATCTACACTATTTAACGATGTGGTATTGTTTGACCACAATAAATCGATACTGGAAGTATATGAGATATAATCTAAATAAAAATATATTTTAAGAATTAGTGCAGATTGTTTATACCAGTTTATTCATAAAAATATTTCTATGAAATATAAATATTTTATATTTTGCTTACAATACTTTGATAAATTTTCTTTCATGCATACAAAACAATCAGGTAATACAGTTTTTTTTGTTAAGCCTGACCGTTATTTGGAAGCAACGAAATATATAATTTTATTTTAAACATAGGTCTGTGGTAAAAGAGAATTGGATACAAGCAAAATATAAACATCAACTGCGATGTGTGTAAACTGTTGATGGTTTTGAAATATCAAGCAAAGAGAATAACAACATAATAACAGGGTATAAGCAATTTAAAAAATATTACAGATTTTAAAAGAAAACTTAATTTTAAATTTAAGAATTATATCAGATTATTGGTTTTAATATCATACACATTGTACATTTCTGACTTACTACATTTTAAACTCGATTTAATATTAAATCTGCTCAAATCAACAGTTAGACCAGTGTTGTAGTTTAAATTAATGAAATCGCTGATTTTGTTTTTTATAAAAAAACATAAGTAATATATAGTTATTTTAAAAGCGTTAATTCATAAACTGGCATCAACTGTGTGAAAAGATTGCAATGCATATATAAAATTGTAATACTAATCTTAGAAATGAAATGATAGACGTTAATTTTTATGGAGAGGCTGGTCTCTTTCGAATCCTTATTCTGCTCTTCCTTATGTGCCATTGGCCTTTACGAGGATCTTAACAAAGATTATAAGGAGAAGAATCGATACAGTACAAGACCCACAGAATGGTTTAAAATCTTACTTCAGTGTATCTTGCCATTTGAAAATAGATGTCGGTTTTGTTTTGAATTTTGTTGGAAACTAAGGATTTTAGGGGCTGACGAAGCCAAACTTATTGTTTTGTAATTACGACATCTATCAACGGCAATCACTGATGCCAATTGTTATTCAAGACAATTATATGATTCAAAAAATAGCAATGGAATGTTTTCAAACAATTGAAGTGGTTGTAAAGTTCCAGGCTTTGTGCTTGAGATTGGACGAATGAAGGGAAAGAATTTTCAAAGGCCAGCCATAGTTCTAGGTTATTGATCATCTAACGATTATTATTATGCCCATCGTTACCCGGGAAGACCAGCTTATCCGTGTGGCCTTACACTTACTTCCTGGTCTCTTGTAGCTGTTGTCTTTGTCTTACTAAATCAATTCTGACTCTTCTTCGTTTGATTGGACAGAAACATGTCGTCATCACAATTTATTGGTGGACCCTTTTTATTTAGGGAAATACTTCCAAGATTCCTCGGATAAACAGGCTCCGTGAAACTCATTGCAACCAAACGTGACTGGAAATATTAAAAAACATCTCAAGATTTTTTGATATTAAATTTGTGCCCTTAAAAAAATAGTTATGCCTATGATGTTTTTTTTAATTTTGTAATCAAGTCTATTTACTATACCTTTTGTATGCCTATTTTATAACCAATATTTTTTTCGTTTTCATAAGTGTGTTTCTCATAAGAATAAATATTATAAACATGTTTCTCTAACGCTCAGGCAAATCCCATGGCATGCTCAATCATCCGAATCCAATGTCCCTTATGCAGGAAATGAGGAATTCAAGCTAAAAAAAAAATTTACAAGTCAATTAGGTAAGTTAATACTCCACAAACCAAATTTATGCAATCCACTCACCATTGTAGCTTCTTTACCATGCAGAGGATAGTTGTACCGAAAAAAACATTCTATGATCTTTGAACTGCGCCCGTTTACCTCAAGGGAAGAATGAAGGGGATTTCAAATAATTATCGTTTCATTTCAATCCCAAGGAATCATCCATGTCATTTTTTTTTAATTCCATGGGTCACCTAAATATCCTCTAGGATTGTCGTAAAGAAAATGTGGAAGTTGGCCCCAATGAACTTACGTTATCTGTAGTTCAACATTTGGAAACATGTCAGTGTTGGTTAAAATCTTAAGGATCAGATCACACGTCCCGTCCAGCAGATGTATTGGTTCGAAATATCGGATTTAGTTTAGAGGGGATTTTCTTATACTTGAAATTAAGAAAAATAGGTTTTGATCGATGTTATATGTGTTTATGTGACACATAGTTTCCCCACATAGTTCCTGGTGCCTCGTAAACGAGGGTTGTTTGTTATTATAAAGGACAGTTTACTTTGTAATTATTTTGAACAGTCTCTATACATGTTGATACTCAGATAAATATCCACATTCTCGTTAACCTTATATACTCAGAGTTTTGATTATTTGAATAGGCATCATACCTAAAACCTTTTCCACGGATTCAGATAGGTTAAGTAGTATTCAGATCTAAGGTCGTGAGGTCTACCCAATATAGGAATAGGTTTAGTTGTTTTTCTATTTAAATAAACAAAACTTGTATAATTTTTTTTTTACTAATGGTAACGAAGATGTGAATACTATTGATAGGACTGGTTTCAAAATATCTTACAATTTTAGACAATAAACAAAAACTGTCCTTTAATAATAGCACATCCTACGTTGACTAGGCACTGAACTATGTGGGAAAATAAGGCCATCATGTATGATTATTTTTTTTATATTACAATATTTCCCATCTGTTACTTTGCACCTGCAGCTCCGCTCTCCCCTAACCACGTTTTACTAACATTTTTCAAGACCTCGACAAACCCTAAAATATAATCAAAAAAAACACACCAAAGAGTAGTGGTCGTTCTTAATAGATGTTTCTCTACTACATTCCTATTTAGCGTGAAATTTCACATATTAATATGAAAAAATACCATTTTAAAATGCGAAAACTAGATGCTCAGACGATTAAGTTTTTATAAGTAATTTGTTTTAAACATATGAATAAAAAACCCTAGATACAGAATTTGATAAACATTGCTAATTTAATAGTCTGCAAAAACAAAAATACCACATCGTACCATATATATAAATTGCACTTCACTGTAAGTAGTAATCCGAGGTCAAAACCCACAGGGCGTTTCCACTATAAAGTCTGTTTGTGGAATGAAAGATAGATATGACAAATCAAGTTCGAGACAATAAGTCATAGTTGCCTATCTTTCCATTCAATTTTTACTACCATGTTCAAAAATAGAGCCTCGGTATGAGGCCAGGCAGCATCCACACTAAACAAACACCAACACTTAAAACTGTTTCCAGTCATTCACTCAATTTCACCATTAGAAGCGTAACTTACCAAAGAGTTTCCTTTTGTATACCTATATTCAATTTTACCTAAGGTTTACGCTGACAATCTCCGTAAGTAATGTTTGTATTTATGATAAAGGTTGAAATTTAAAGTGGCATGGCCACAGAAGCCTGTTTTATGTATTTTTTGGCTCAGAGTTTCTGTAAAGTAAGTTATATACACATTCTTGTATATTTTTTTTTCTTTTAGTCCGCCCCTTAAAGCCTGCCGGTCCTCGGTGGTCCGCTCCATAGTTTTTGCCTAATGGGCACGGATTGATTCTCCTTCTGCTTTTACAGGTCCAACTGCTTCACTGTCTAAGTCATTACTGGACAATAGATATATATAGAGCTTAATGTAAATATATGTACACATAAATTTTAAGGTCTTTCAAAATTTACATAAGAAACACTTCTCGATAAGTTTGTTTAAATAACCTCTTAAAATACTAAACACACGAGCTATATGATTTGATGGTGTTGTTGTTGCAGTTTACACCTCTGTCGTAAAACGATTGCTTACCCAATTAAATTCTTACAACTGTAGCCTTAATCGGTGTTTTATATGTGGGCGAACTATCCTAAAAAACAAACAGCAGAGATCTTAAACCCAGGAACAATATTGTGGACGGAGGGTTTAAGCTCTTTTCCACCGGTTATAGGCCGAAACAAGTTGGTTATGTACACCGGCCGTGTAATGGTTAGTTTCAATACAGATTAAATCCACGCTTTTTGTCGTTTATACAAATTTTATATAACACATATACCGTTTTAGTCAACGTCAATGATGCTAGAAGAAAAATTAGAACTAAAAAATATATTACGTTTCATATTAACCATATGTATAATTTTTTCTTTACGCGACAAAAAAATTAATAATTTAACAAGTTACCTCATACCTGCATTAAATTATTAATAATATTATTTAGTTAAATAATATTTCATTAGTTATATCATGATTTATATTTTTCATCAAAATGTATTTCCCACGCTCATAATGAAGATGATAATATTACTATCAGTTGGAGGAGGAGCGGCTGCCATACCCGCCTGCGCCATTGTCCATAGTGGACTAATACGGTCAGTGGCAGTAAGGTAAGTCTCGACCCTTTTCATTGAAATGACAATGTTTTATTTAGATCGGGTCGTTGGGCCAAAACGGAACCCAGTGGACTAATCGAACCTCTATATAAATTATTAAAACGGGTCGTTGGCCCAACGAAACAGTGGCTGTTTTTTGTCCAATCTGAAATACCCCCTGCATTCTCACAAACCCGCCCCTTCGCCAAAAATTCCCCCTATCATACTCCTCCGTTCCCGTTCTCTTTTTTTTTTTTAACCTTGTTACCTGCCAATACCAAGGGTCGTTGCGCTCCAACCGAACCATATATTACGCTATTAGTATTTGTGAGTTAAATTTTTTGGATCGTTGGGCAACGAACCTTGATTGCAAATTTACTTGTTTTAAATTGTTGGAAATGAATACGGTTCGTTGGGCCAACGGACACCATTTTATGTTATGTTTTACTTTATGAAAACAAAATCGGTTCCGATGTTTACACCTACTGATCGTTGGGCCAACCGACCCTCTTATTTAAGAACTAAACTTAATGTTTGGGTCGTTGGGCCAAACGATCGGGTGGAGAGTAATCGAACCAGACCCCTGTTTACTGCAATAGGGTCGTTGGCCCAAACGAACCATATCACACTATTAGGTATTTGTAAGTTAAATTTTGGATCGCTTGGGGCCAACGAACCCTTGATTGTAAAATTTTTACTGTTTAAAATTGTAAAATACGGTATCGTCTGGGCCAACGTACCCATGTTTAGTTAATGTTTTACTTTATGAAAAACAAATCAGTCCGTATTACACCACCGATCGTTGGGCCAACGGACCCTCTTATTTAAAAACTAAACTAAATGTTTGGGTCGGTTGTAGGCCTACACGTATCGGTGCGAGTCAATCGAAATCCGGGGAACGGACTCGATTACTCCACTGATCGTTGGCCCAACGACCCTCCCCCTAGAGCGACAGGATAAAACTTGCTTCGGCCTCAGCTATTCGGCCGTCAATTCATGTCGACCGTGCCACAATCACCACGATTGCTCCCCCAGGAACCAGCAAACCAGTCCTCGTCAAACTCACCTTCATAGAAGATGGCTTTGCGTCCGTGAATTTGCCAACACGAGTGACAAGCCACGACGCGTACTGCCATCGACAATGTTATCACCAATATTCCTAACACAAACAGTCTCTGTATTTAAGTTCTGCGATCTCTGATCACTTTGCGCAGGAAGTCGTGATTCATGGATGCAAACTGGAAAATCAAAATCCAAAATTTAAAATTACTAGGGCAATTACTTCCCAAAACATTTGCCACCTGAATAGATGTTTAAAAACCGAGTCTTGGGAGTCATTAAGTGGGTGTGGAAATGTCGATGACATGTATCAGTCATTTAGTGACACCTTCAGTCACTATCTGGATGTTGCATGCCCGTTCAGGAAAACAAAAAAACAGTAAAAAGCTGCAAAATTCATGGATAACTAAAGGAATTCTTATATCTCGAGAAAGGCTCCAATTTCTTCTATAAAATCTTCACCAATACTCAAAATTATGATTTCAAAAATGTTTTTTAGAAGGTATCGGAGAATCTATAAGAAGGTCATAAGAGCTGCGAAAGCCTATGAGACATCAATAGAGCCTTGGGTACCTGTGAAAATTTTTCCAAAACGGCTTGGAAAATAATTAATAACTTTTCTCGAGATGGAGGTTCCAAGAAGTGTTCCAAATCTATTGCAATCCAAATTAATAATGAAATTGTTGAAGATAAATTAAAAGTGGCAAACGAGTTCAACAAATACTTTTCAACCGTTGCTTTTTACGAATTCGTTATTTAAGAATCCTCAGTCTCACGGAGAAGAGACTGGGGGACCAGTTGCGTCCATGGCTTTGGCTCCTGTGTGTGAAGACGAGGTAGCACGTGTCATACAGAGACTGAAATCAAAAAAGACCGGTGACGCCAATGGGATGTCAGTATGGCTACTCAAACGATGCTTCAAGCATATTTTGAGTCCTCTAACAAAATTGAATCAATTTTTCGTGGGAGACTGGAAGTTTTCCATCTCTTTTAAAGACGGCCAAGATCACCCCAATTTTTCAAAAAGGACGATCCTTGTCTTACAAGCAATTATCGTCCAATATCAATTCTTCCAGTTTTCAGTAAAGTTTTTGAAAAAACTTTTCTACGAAAGGCTTGAAAGCTTTCTGGAAGAATTCGAAATTCTGAATCCAGAACAATTTTGGATTTAGAAAAAACAAATCCACAATTGACGCTGTGAACAACCTTTTGGACAATGTTGTCGATGGTTTTGGATAGACGAGAGCATGTGCTTAGTATATTTCCTCGATTTGTCCAAAGCCTTTGACTGCGTGCACCACGAGACACTGTTGCAACCAGTTGGAGAAATGTGGCATTTCGGGGGTGTCCCGCACTTATGGATCGGTTCTTACCTTAAGGATCGACATCAGTGCGTGGAGATTTCGAGCGTCATTTCAAACAAAATTAAAATAGCCCACGGTGTTTTCCTCAGGGTTCTATTCTTGGGCCTCTCCTGTTTTTAATTTATGTCGGGCGGATTGAATACAGTTATCCAGCATGGAAAACTGGTTCAATATGCCGATGACACGACTCTTTGTTTTAAAAGTAAATCAATAGAAGAACTAGAAATCACCTCATTCATGGAACTGAACACTTGCATTCAGTATTTCACTGAAATGAATCTGAAAACAAATCAGTCAAAAACAATCGTAGTAAATTTCGGCCTTCGTCAGCATGATCCGAGTGGTGCCTCCGGCCGTATTTATAGATGACGACCTTCTCGAAGAAAATAACTCCACAAACTTTTTGGGAATGATTCTAGACAAAGGACTGACCTGGAGCGATCATGTTGACAGGGTCTGTGCTAGAGCTACCTCAGGTATATATGCTTCTGCGCAATCTAGCAAAATTTTGTTCCCCAGAAGTTTTAAAAATGGCCTACTATGGCCTAATCCATGCTCATTTTGCGTATGGGATAAGACTTTGGGGAAGTTGTGCAAAAAACAAAATGGAGCGCGTCTTTAGACTCCAGAAAAAAGCTGTTAGAATCATTAAAAATTTAAATTATAGAGAGTCGTGTAGGGAATCTTTCGGGGAGTTGAGATTGCTGACTCTGCCTTGCCTCTATATGTTTGAGGTGATCGTGTACTGCAGATCAAGGTTTGCACTTTGATTCGTGGCGGGGACGTTCATCAATATGAAACTAGAGGCAGGGACAACTTTCGCACGCATCAACACAGATTGACATTAGCGCAAAATCTACCGCAAGAAGTTGGTGTCAGAATTAATCAACAGGCTCCCTGAAGAAATCAAAATTTCCAATAATCAAAAATCAATTTAAAACGCGTCTCAAGCTCCTTTTGGAGTCCAAGGCTTTCTACTCTGTTGATGAATTCATGTCAAGCCGCTGGGATATTTGAGATTGCTTGGATCTGAGGTCAATGCGATTGTGACCTGAATGATTGCAAGAATTGTGAGTGTGAGGTTGTGTGAATGTGTGGATGATCTCGTGTAAATGGACTTATAAAAACTGTTGACGATTGCGATACGATGTAAAAATTGTTAAAAGAATGCAATAAAGAGATTATTATTATTATTATTATTATTATTGATGTGTTCTGGTGATATTTTCCTTAAAAGCCTCACATAAATTAAAATAAATCATTGAAATGTTTGATTTTGATATCAAGGAATAATTAAAAACCGGCAATATAAAATAGGCAAAATACATCAACAATGAATTTATGGATTGCCAATATTGTGTTGATAATATTGTATGTTGCAATCGAACTCTTGACAGAATCTTTTAATAAGTTTTGTATTTATATTTTCCCGATCATGGCGTTCAGAACACAAAATTAACTTGATGAGATGCATTACAATTTTGATTTTGACCACACAACCCACAATAATTTCTTATATACTAAGGGAATAATAGGCCAGTCGAATTTGCCATCAAAACAGCGATTAGGAAAAAAAGAAATTAGGATATGATATGACGCTATGTTATAACTATTTTGTGCTATACAGATTTGATTCAAATTATAACCAATTGAAATCACGTCCCTGGCAGAAGATGCAGCTGACTGGACGCTGTGAGTAGTCACGCTGATCGAGCCGAGTGCCGTCTGGCTTGACAAATTGATTGATCCGATAATTGACTTTAAATTATTGCTTTCCATTTCCGGATAATCCTTGTGCTGCTTCTGGCAAAGTATACACCTGCTGTGCGCATTTTTTTTATTCTTATTAGGTTTGTTGCATAAATTTTTTATCAATTATACATATATTATTTTGAAATTTTTATGTATAGACCTAGATAATTAAAACACATATTAAAAATATAACACTTTGTAAATCAGTGTATTGTTTTAGCAGTTTATTATAATATAATGCAACTTTTGGGTGGTCACGTAACGAAAAATAACTACTGTATCCAGTTACACATGTGAATAATATTATATGTGCAGTTTCTCTGTAACCTTTATTAGATGTTGTCGTGTCTGGCAATCCAACTAGTTAGTGCTCTTATTTGTTATTCAAAATGTTTAAAAAAGATTTAAATATTCATGCAAAAAACCGAAAAACAATAAGTTTTGCCGTTTGCAGAATTTTCAAGTTAGAATACTAAACTGTGTAAAGATGAATGTAGCACCCATTCACGCTGAGTCTCGTAGTAAAAATACAACGCATTTTTTTATGAGAAGGTATATTAGGTATAAGCATTTAGGAGGTATATAACCTTCAAAGCTTATCACATCTCTTTTCTTCAATAACAGCCGATTCAAGAATATTGAAATATTTCAAGCTCACTATGGATAGCCACTGTGGAAGAAGACATAGCTAGTAACTGTGATTAATAAAAGATGTTTCGGAACCATGCTTAAAAAGAAGAGGTTTACAATTACCAATGTAATGTATATTTGCTAACTTTATAAGTTATTAATTTGTTTACGGTAAACTTTAAGGTATCTGCAGAAAGTTACACTGTGGAAGAAGATATAGCTAATAACTGTGATTAATAGAAGATGTTTCGGAACCATACTTAAAAAGAAGAGGTTTACAATTACCAATGTAATGTATATTTGCTAACTTGCTAACTTTATAAGTTATTAATTTGTTTGCGGTTAAACGTTAAGGTATCTGCAGAAAGATACACTGTGGAAGAAGATATAGCTAATAACTGTGATTAATAGAAGATGTTTCGGAACCATACTTAAAAAGAAGAGGTTTAAAAATTACCAATTTAATGTATATTTGCTAACTTTATAAGTTATTAATTTGTTTACGGTAAACGTTAAGGTATCTGCAGAAAGATACACTGTGGAAGAAGATATAGCTAATAACTGTGATTAATAGAAGATGTTTCGGAACCATACTTAAAAAGAAGAGGTTTACAATTACCAATGTAATGTATATTTGCTAACTTGCTAACTTTATAAGTTATTAATTTGTTTACGGTAAACGTTAAGGTATCTGCAGAAAGAGCATTATCACTAAGTTGTATTTTTTTTTATTCATTGTTATAGAGTCCTTCAATCATAATTATAGATCACGTTCAATAGTCATTCAAGACTATAAGGAAAATTACTTCTGTAATACAAAGAATAAAGGTAAAAGTAACTTATTGTTCTCATGAGTCGTAATGTTGACCAGACCTCGTAAACACGCAGCGATAGTCGAAGGCGAATTCCTTCTTTATTCTTTAACTCCCGTGATAAAAACCCCATACTTTATTGTTATTGAGAAAACAATTGAACAAAGATTTTTGTTTTTGTTCCAAATGACACGCCACGATAACACTGGAAATGCCGGCATTGATTTTCATGTTAGTGTCCCGCTTTTGCTCGATTTTTGTGCTCGTAGCTTGTACAGCGACAACTCCTAGGTGCATTTACTTCTTACTGAACTCAAAGCCGTTTTCAGGCATTTAATTTCTTTTCTTACTCTTTTTATTTCTATTTTCAGGGGGAGCCGATTGCCGCTCGTTGTAGGTTTCAAGTTCATGTATACTTAATCGTCTTCTCAACTGATACATTTTAATCCTCGAAGCATAGTGTTATACATTTTGTTTTACATATAACGATGGTAAATTTCCGAAATGCTATCATCCTTTCAAACCTTCAATCGTCCAAAACAAAACCTTGAACAAAGGACAGGCTAGAACAGTTATCTGCGGAGATAGTATTCACAATATACCAAATACAGCATTTTGTTCTGAATCTATCGGAGAAACAAATGTTAAAGCATCCATATTAGTTTCTGGGGAAGATTTATTAATTGCGTTAGCACCCTGCAAGTATGAATATGAGGAGTGGCATTACCACGCTAAGGGCTTCAAGGTTAAGGTGGAGAAAATCGGTCGTGGTATTCATTTGCATCCTTGATCAGATTATGAAGGTTCCTTTGCAATTCCTTTGAAACATTGACATCACCTAATTTTGGGGTCATTTTTGTTTTATTTTGGGTTTATGCTCGAAAAAGTAAGTTGTGTTAGTTGAGATAGCTTGATTCATTTGAATGTGCTTCGGTTTACCAATGACTGCGGCTGCTGCTGAATAACGTAAATACTGCCTTTTCCGACCTGCCTAACGCAAAAATAAACTAGCACCTTCTCTTTGGATTCTTCTTTTGCTTGGTTTGACGTTTTAAAAACTGCAAAACCTCTATAAATAAACCGGTACAAAATAGTAAAAAAGGGACCAACAGACGTAAGAAACCTATTACGAGATCCTTCAATTAGGTGTCCGCAATACCGGCTATTAGCTGTACTACGTGCATTGCATACCAATTATGAGTATAACCCGGTATTGGTTGACTTCTGTAGTACAAATGCTCTTTAAACTTTAGACCGAAAGATTCTTTGAATCAAAAGGATTCTATGTACAAAGTTCAAATTCTCTACGACCTTTAAATCAAGGAGATATCGCGATAAAAACACTATTTTAAAAAGATTCTGTCAAAACCTTTACAGTTATCACCTGTTGTCACAGGTTGGCTCTGTTCCCCTGTAACATTGTTTTCCTAAGGGTCACTAAAAGTTATTACATTTTGATTTAACATTATGCATAACAATAGTTTTGAAATATATACAAATAAAAGATTCAGTATGAATTCTTTTACTTTTCTAAGTCAGTCTTGGCGAGTGTCAGCTGTTTCGGAAAATCACGAGTAGAGGCATATAGACTTCAGTAACTCGAGAATCCAATTGCTACCAGAGCTACAGAGACTGCATGATGCAGGGAGTTCTTTTTATCATTTTACTAATTTATTTTTATGTTTATATTATTACTCACTCTTGTTTATTTTATATTGGTCAAAATGAATAATAAAATAAACAATAAAATCAATCAGGTCAACGACAATAACAGTACAACAGTTCTTAATGAGTCTTATCGCTCCTAAGCATTCAATTAAATAAGGTGCGGATTAATGTATTAATGTATAAAGCGTATGTAGCTTGAAGTAATTAATCGTGTCACATTGCGTGAGGGTTGTGCAAATGTATAAATATTGGCGTGTGAAATGCTGAAGACACTAAAAGTGCTAAAGGTGTGTATACAGTTGTATATAATTCCGCTAAGCTCTCGTTTACTATGTTTATCGCTTTAAAACAAATTAGTTTCAATGTACACGGCATATTGTAGGAGTTTATGATAAATTTTAAGAAAGTATTGCATTTTTATTCTTAAATAATCTATCCCCCAAATATTGGATAAGGATACATTTAATTAACTAAAAAATTAACCGAAAAAAACAAAAAATAAAAAAAAGGCAACCCAAATTTAGATGCGTCACTGAGTTTACAAACAGGTAGACAGACTTTGCTAGTGTTCGGCTATGAGCATTAAAGTTCAGTTCTTGTCCATTAAAATGAATCTTTACTCCGAAGATATGTAATTTATAAAATGGAACTGTTGAAGAACTAGAACAAATGGCCGAATTATATTACTTATAACAAAAATAATAGATTTCAGTCAAATGATAGCAGGATAAGATATTATTATAAAAAGGTTTTTCACTATATTATTACGTTGTTATTTAGTATAAAAAGCATTGGTGTTTGATACAGCCGCACATTAAATAAATTACAGGTATCTAAAATTAAAAACACATATTTTGTTTCAATAGGACATGTCTGATAACCTACACAGTGGCACTGAAGTAACACTACAATCTACGCTGTATCGTGCACTCTATAACTCACGGCTTTGACAACCGTTGCGTTGTCGCTGTTATTTATGTGTAACGTGTCAGTTTTGTAATGAATAGTTTTAAATAAAATTGTCTCGATTTTTTTTAACTGTCACATGTCCCATGCTTGGTGAACTTTATACGTAGCCTATGTAACAGTAACATATTGACGCTTTAAGGATACCTTAAAGATCTTATACAATCCTAGAAACCCAATCGTCTGCTAACAGAAAAATTATACTCGTATTACACTGAGTGCATAATTTTAAAAAACTACCGAAAAAAATCCTCATTTGCTGATTGTAAGTAATGTAATTTCCATGACATTTCTAAACTATTTGGAAAAGTATTAGAACTGTGCTGATTACTTATTCCATCCATTATTCATATGGAATATGGAATGTTTGGAAACGCTTTGTTCTACAGATGCAGTGACGTCACTGTTTCCAACGCTCACTGCATCGCTTGTCTCTCTCACATTCACAGACGCCATTACAGCACCAGAAAGTTGCATGCATTGTTTGCGTTCATAACCTAAATCACAATTTCCCTTGAGTGTCTTGCCGAGTGTGCAATCTAGCCATCAGTTTCCTGGGTACGGAACTGGTACTCATTGTCGGTGATGTGAAATAGGAACTTGCTTTGTTCAGTAACAAGAGGTGCTGAAAAGTCTTTTCATTGTTACTGTCACATGCACTAACGCCTGTCCAGGTCAAATTGGACATTGAGCATTCATTCAAGTACTACAATGTAGTCCTAACTTTTCTAGGAAAAATAAAGATTTAATTTATCCACCTTTAAACTATTCAGTCAGTCGAGCAGACAGTGATAATAATAGAACGAAAAAAAGGTAGAAATGTACTGGATATTTTCTCCGTTGGCAGAAATCAATCCAAAGGATTTATGATATATGAGATTATCTAATATTTCTTAGTCTAAAAATATTTATACTTGTGTATAAAAGTAGTTTTAGACATTTTAATTCCATATAATTGCAATAAAAGTATGTTTATTCACCCTTAAAAACTTGTGTCCTCTCAATAAAATGTGATAGTCAGAAGTGAATTCCAATTTAGCAGACCTCATTAATTGTTGTAAATCAATTTACAATTATATAGTGTTACCTTTCAGTTTTTCTTATTTTAAAGGTAGGCATAATTTTGATTTAAAATGCAAGTAATTTATGTATCGTTATTTTAACTATTTGTTAATGTATGTTGTATTGAGTTCGGATTCCACATATATTCGAATATTCACTTCCTGTCTGGAATTCCTGGAGGAAATAAGCATACCTTTGTAATCTGGTAAATTTTATTCGCGGTATTCCGTTGTGCCGTGAAATAACGTAACAGGCATTTTATTGAAAGTAATTAGGTCGAACAAATTATTGGTAAATATTATGTTCTGCAGTAAACACGATTGAAAATTCCTCTCAGTCATACTGAAGATAATTCTATCCAGTCTGATTAAACTTTTTATGTAAAAACCTATGGACATTCTCATTTATAAATCATATGAGACATCATTCCAGCCACAGTATGCAGTGTGTAGTGGCATAAACAATTTTGCTAAATTCACTATTAATGTCGGATAAACAAATAATGTACGAAATCACAAGCCATTTCATCTTTAAAAGTATTAAAAGCGGAACTATATTATTATGTTCCTTTGAAACAAGAGAAGTTTCAGAAGAATAAGACCGTTTTTAACTTCCTCGCAGCGGAAACTACTTAAGAGTAAGATCCGTAGTGGGCAAGTAAGCAGAACATGGTTCGGAATCAAATGGAAGTATATTATTTATCCATTCACAGCAATGTTCTTAATTCATGTGATAGTATTAAAGTTAATCTATCTAAGTTAACCTTAATTTTTTTAACTGGTAATTTGAATTCCAATCTATAAGATTCCAAACGCCAGAGCAATCTGAAAAAGTAAACATTTTTCCAGGTTAGATAGAGATCGTATTTATAAAGCCCATTAAGTGGAACTAACAAGACTTATTTACATTATTGGTTGGATGAAGTAAAGTAATTAATATTGAGTATCACTTAGCCTTTCGTAAGATTATACCAATAAATTGTCAATTGAATTTATTAGGGACAGACAGAGCAACAGATAATGTGGTTCGGTATACCTTTTATGTTGAGATGTATTTGTTGTAATTTAAGATGTAATCCCTTCTATGTTTATACTTTAGGAGGAGAGAACCAATTTGAACTGTATAAGTAAGTAAGTAATAGTACAATATAATACTATAATTATACTAATATAGTACTAGTACAAGTATATGAAAGAAATCGATCGTCAGACACGCTAGAGCTGATGGAGGTCAAAATGGGAGGTATCAAAAGGGTTAAAAATGTAACACGATAATATTTTCCTTTCGTAATTTTGTAATAGCTCGATGCATTTAAAATCGGCCGTTAGATTCATAAATTATGAATTTAATATTTAATAGTCGTTTTATCACTTCAGAAAAGAGACTGAAATTGTTCAGACACACAGGGTCTGTATGTGGTTAGCTGGTGTCGATTTAAAATTTATTTACATATATAACTGCATTGATTTTGAGTATGCCAAGTTTATATAAAATATTATGTGAAAGAATAACATCGTAGGCTGACACAATTTCGATTTTATTTCTACGGGAAATTTATTTACTCGTATATATTTTAGAAAACGTAACAAAATATATATTTCATTCAAATTAATTCTTATGATAAATTCATTGGTGAATCTGCAATAAAAATAAGTTCAATTTTATACTTAAAATAATAACTATTACTCGTACTTCAAGTAATATACTTTTGGAATATCATTGTAATTCTATTTATTTTTGTTACTAAATGCTGTAACAACTTATATATTTCAGAGTTAAGAAATGTTATCGTTAAATTACATAAATCATTTTAAAAGTGAGAGTATAGAAATGCATTTACGGAGAAGTAAAAACATTAGAAAGGTAAAACTAAGTTCTTTATTCAAATAAAATATATTTTAACAGTATTTTTTTTTCTTTTATTGGGCATTAAAAATAGTAATCTCGTCAAATGTGCCTGAAAATTTAAATATTTGTTCATGAAATCGTATTCGACGATGAAAACATTGATAGTGTGAACTATGAACAACTATAAACCAAGCGGTCAATAGAGGAAATGCCCGGGACAACCGATAACGACATAACGCTGCTGTCATTACATCTTCTAAGTTTTCCGGTTCACACCAAGTCGAATTGATAACAAAGTTAAAAACAGAATTTCAGATAGATAAGAAAGCATTATTATTAACCTTGATTAAATCACTAGCTTTTGGACATAATGACTGGATATTATATATAATACCTTTATTAAATACTTTGGCTATAACATATATACGAAAAACTATGATAAACTACCCGTCTCGAGAGTACATAAGTATTTAAAATAGCTCAACTTAAGATAACAAACTTATTGCATAATCAACTGTTTGGTCACATTTTTTCAATTCTTCTCCTCCATAGGAAATTATTCACGTAAGGAAGAAGAATTACAATATTCCATAATGTAATTTTAGGACTACCCTTCTCACAATATTAAAATAGTTTATCGGACCTCCTGAAACTTACTTCCGGAAGGCGAATGAATTAAAATGATTATTCCTGGTTATTTTCTAATTTCATAAATGCACTAAAATGAGTTTTTAGCACGGAGCGGTTTTGCAAATGTTTTAATTTTTACGCAGCTTGCTATACGGGTTTACGATAAGTTGAAAGACAAGAGAGAAAAAATAATGTGGTAGAGACACTTTTCTCCTCTCTTTATAATCTTTAAAATAATAACAAAATGAGAAAATAAAACACGTTTTACATTAAAATAATTTGTTATTCTTACATTAACTAAATGGCTATTAAAGAATAAATTTTTTATTATATTGAACATTTTTGGGTACTTACCTTACTTGAGCCGGTAAAAATTGTAGAAAACAGATTTTAATGTCTGTCTTCTATACACTTTTATTTGGGTTATCAACAATCAACTTTCAGAAAATATACAAAAAGGATAGTAAATCATTTTTAAAATACTTGAATTTGTATCGTAATCTGTGGTAACGTTTAAAATGATATACTACTAAATAGTTACTATTAGGTGTGTGTGTGTGTGTGTGTGTGTGTGTGTGTGTGTGTGTGTGTGTGTGTGTGTGTGTGTGTGTGTGTGTGTGTGTGTGTGTGTGTGTGTGTGTGTGTGTGTGTGTGTGTGTGTGTGTGATTTTTATGTGTGCGATAGTAATAATAATAATTTATCGATAGATTATAGGTATTCTTACAGGTCTTACTACTTCGAGAAAACTGGAATAGGTTTTTTCCTAGCAACCAGCCTAATTTTTAGCAACCAATTATATACTAAAATAGAGTAGAAACTACAAGGCGTGGATCAGTTATTTCTCTTTCTTCTGCTGCTTAGAGTAAACATTGCATTTAGCAACAATTATACATTTATAAGAAAGAGAGAGAGATATAGCAGTATTTCCCAAATATTTTGTTACAACACAATCAATAAAAACATTTTTAATTTTAATTTGAGCACGGTTATTTAACATTGACCGATTTAAAATTTCAACTTAAATATATTACCACTTATACAATTTTATACTGTGGTAAAGACATCTTGGAACCAGTTTTGATTGCAAGGTATAACTTCTGTAATTTAACAGTCATTCGTTAAGAAATAATTGTAGATGTTTATTAATTCAAATTTAATTTTAGTAAAATAAATTATTTCACTACTAAACGGTCGTTATATTTAGCTATATTGGTTTATATAACGTTTATAACTGCACTAAAAAACTAGTTTCTGCATGTCTTACTTTGATTTCTTTGATTACTTTGATACTTAGATTTCAGAGCTAACTAAAATCAAGCCTGATAAGCGAAGGCATTGTATTGTAGCATTGTGTTTATTGTCATGAGTAGACTTGTTGGGTGTAAGGGGCAGATAGGCAATATAGATACAGAACTGGCTAGCTTGAACAGTTGGTCCTTGGCTCATTAGCTCAAGTCTAATCTTTTTTCTGTTCCATGAAAAAAATATTTGTATTAAGTTATTGAATTTTGTAAACTTTTTTACAAACAGCTAACACAAGATACATGTGGCTTTCGGTAATTTTTAGCAGTAATAGTAAAGAAAAATATATAATTATTGTAAGAATGTATTAGAATAATATGATTAAAGAAGATTTCTTACAAATAAAGCGATGCAGTAAAAAAATTAATACTGAATGGGTGATACACTTTAATAGTGCTTAGAACCATATCATCGGTACTTATTATTTTACATATCTTATCTTCAAGATGTGATCATATTATATGCCAATATAGTGCGTTGCATAAATACATTTTATAAAGATATTGTACACTCACCTATTGAAAGTTATTTCAACTTTTATAGAGTACTGTAAAGTATATCTTCATCGTCGTATAAATAATAAAAAGTAATTGGTAAATAAATTAACAACTCAAAACCTATACTACGCCTTTTAATAACATAGATAAATCTAGGTTAACGTTTTATCAGTCAGTTTTCTGTCTAAGAGTTGAAACACACAACCTGATTTATCTTTTAATCGATAGAGAAATTTTTGTCGAGGAAGAAATTGATAGTCAGCCAAGCTTATTTTAGTGAAGGTTGAAATGGAAGGGTATCAAAATGGTTGAAAATATAAAAAGATAACTTTTTCGGATCATATTATTTAGCTGAACCTATTTAAAACATATAACTAGATACAGACTTTAGAGATCTACATAAGGTTTGCTGGTGACAATTTAAATATTATTTATGTATATGACAGTTGGTTAAAAGTACGTTAAGCTAAGAAAATTATAATCTGAGAAAAAAGTTGTCATTACATATTTTAACTCTTTGGATACCTTCCAATTTTTACCTTCACCAAAACTAGCGCAGCTGACGATCGATTCCTATTTTCAGAAAAAATTCTGTACCAATTTCCAGAAAATAAGTTGCGTGCATACAATGTAAATTCTTAAGTGCTGTTATATCTAATTATAAACTTTATTAATTGAAAGTAAAAACTTATTCAAAGTATCAATATTGATTAAGATTATTTGTATTTTAAACAACGTACAAACGATGACAATGTAAAGAATTGAGTGTTTTGTAGACGTCTCTCTCTAAATGAAGAGGTCGCGGGATAGAGACGGGGCAGTACACCAGTGGCGGCCCAGCCTCAGATGGTGTAATATGTTATTTATGGCCAATTTGTTGCTTCGTCTTGGTCGATTCCACACTGACTAAAACATTCTCAACATTCTGTTTGATACTCAACGCCTCAATATGCCTCATGAGGTCGATTTACCGTGTAACTTTCAACACCGTATATTTGTGTTTGCTTTGTTATGGATCAACATATTTAATTAAGCGGTTGAGTTTAAAATATTAATTAATTAAATATAACTAAGGTGAGCATGTATATCTGTGCATGTGGGTGAGACGCTTTAACTATGATTCAAAGTACAGTAGGGCGCAAAATAGAAGCTTGCTGGTAAAGCTTGACTTAATATTTTATGAGAGGAGAGATTTAATTAATTTATGAAGTTGCTCTGAAAAATATTTGTTCTCAGACGAAAAATAATATATAATATAGTTCTTAATTTTGCACTACTCTTATAATATTTGGTCTATATATAAAAGGAAGGATAAAAATCAAGTAGTATATGATTCGTATAAAGTATGAGTAGGGCCTAAGTGGTCAGTTTTATTCAAGGGTCTGAAATAGGGACGTTTACCCCCATTATCCTACTGGTATCTATATAGAACACCTTTTTACGGTGTATTTACCTGTTTTATATCATGACGGTCACTAAACTTCACATGCAGACGTGTTTTATTAAAGTGTATTACAAAAGTTTAGCCCACGTTAACGTGTTAAGTAATACAGTTGCCCAAACATGTTTATTTACAATAAAACATTTATTCTTCAATGGCCTTTAAGTTCATGTAGCCTCTCAGCACAGGCCGCAGATAAAATATCTTAACTGGAAACATGTGTTGTTTTTCTGTTTTAATTATTATTCTTGTTTGTTAAGATTGGAGAATGAAAATAAAAGAACCATCAGCCCATTATAATAGGATTGCAATTTGGAATTATGTTATATTTTGTGACGTGTTATTTTCTCAACACAACCATTTACTGTTAAGAATGGACACGTATCGCATACCCTAGATGAGCCCTTTTCAGCGGGTGATTCGATCAGGGGTCTAAATTTTATTCTTTGGATTTTGTATGGCAGTTGGTGTTTCAAGATATATTGCTATCATCCTGAACGGTGGTGGAAACGTTCAAGCATTTGTTAAATCATCATTACCAACTGGCCTTGAAAAAATTAAGGAACTTTGAATAAAATGATGTCGATCAAATAAGATATTTATCTATTATCTATTAAAAGAAAACACAAAAGCGTAATACCTAGATCGCTATCTAAATCCAAGCTACCTCAAATCGCATACACATGGGATGTTATGTTAAATAGTATGAGCAAAAGTACTATCGAACACTGAAGAACATATATTATGTATTGGTCAGTATAGTATTAACAAGATTAAGTAGAAAGTGTAAGAGAAATAATAATAGACTCAGAGCAATAATCTATTTGTTAGGTCCGTATTGCACGACATAGGTTAAGTAAGAGTAGTATAGTAAAGTAAAGAGCCAATAATACCAAAGTACAAGGTTAGGTCAGTATTACACGAAACATAGGTTAAGTAGATAGCAAGTAAGTAAAGAAACCACTAATAACAATGTAAAGGGTTTTGGTTCCGTATTACACGAACATAGGTTAAGTAGATAGCAAGTAAATGTAAATGAACCAATAATACCAATAAAAACAATTTAATGGTTAGGTCCGTTATCGCGTGACGACTGAGATTCATAGTTAAGAAAGTACTTAAAGAAAAGAAACAATAAAACCAATTTTAAAGGTGTAGGTCACGTATCGCACGAAACAGTAGAGTTAAGTAAGATAGTAAGTAAAGTAAAGAACCACTAATCTAAATTTAAATTTTAGGGGTCCGTAATTACACGAACATAGATTATGTTAGATTGTAAGTAAAGTAAAGAGCCAATTAATACCAATAAACAATTTTAAAGGCTAGGGAGTATTACTGGGGGGGGGGGGGGGGGGGGGGGGGGTGCTTCACACATCCGCGACCGGTGTCAACGGACCGACCGTGGACATCGACCGCTCGGCTACCGTTACCCCCGACGAAGACCACCAGTCCGTGCTCACCTCCGCTACTCTCGTCACACAGTGCCACCCCCCCCCCGAATCCAACGCAGCAGTCGGCCACGACGCCCGGGTCCATGCCGCGCAGATAGCATGCACACCACACAACAGAGCAGTGACAAACGTCTGCGAAATGACGATCCGACGTCCGAGGTGATGACAGGGAACCACAATAGGAAACCCAGGTGCACCACACGGGAAACACGCACCGCGCCACCCCACTAGCCAGCGAGTGCCGCCCAGCGCCCTAACGAAGCCAGCCCGACCCAGACAACCCTACAACACCGTGGCCTCACGGCCCCCCTTAGCGACCCGAAAACAGGCACCCCGCCTACTAGCCCTTCCCATTAACGGGCACGAACCCCTCGGATCAACGCCGGGCCACACCAGAACAACGAAAAACAAAGCGCAAACCGGGCTCAGTGCCATCCTGGGCAACGGCATCAGCCGCCCCTCCCGCCCTGCGGGACCCGGCCACGCCCCGCGGCGAGCACCCCCGCGACCCCACACCCCGTCGGCCCCCCCGTGTTCCGCCCTACACGGGCCCCCTACGTGCCCTCCGTGCCCCCAACCATCCGCCCAGAGCCACACCCCCGCCGTCTCCTCCCCCCCGTGCCGTCCGCCCTCCCCCCCCCTTTCGCTCCCGCCCGCCCGCCCGCTCGCCCCCGGGCCCCCGCACCCACCCCGCCCTCCCCCCCCCGTCTCCTTGCCCCACTCCTCCCCCGGCCGCCCCCGTTCTCCCGCGCCCCCAGGCACCATCTTCCGTCCCCTGCCCCCCGCACCCCACCCTCCTCCCTCTTTCCCTCCGTTTTTTAGTACTTATCCCCCCGCCTTGCCCCCTCAGTTCCCTCTTCTCTCTCCGTATTGCACGAAACATAGATTAAGTAGATAGTACGTAAAGTAAGAACCACTAATCTTAAATTTAAAGGTCTAGGTCCGTTATCGCACGAAAATAGATTAAGTAGTAGTAAAATAAAGTAAAGAACACTAATACCAAATTTAAAAGGTTAGGTCGTATTACACGAACATAGATTAAGTAAAATAGTAAGTTAAAGTAAAGAGCCATAATACCAAATTTAAAGGTTAGGTCCGTATTACACGAAATAGATTAAGTATGATAGCAAGTAGGGTAAAGAACCAATAATACCAATTAAACAATTTAAAGGTTAGGTCCGGTATCGCACGACATAATTAAGTACGATAGTAAATAAAGTAAAGAACCACTAATACCAAATTTAAGGTTAGGTCCGTATTACAGAACTAGATTGAGTAAGATAGCAAGTTAAAGATAAAGAACCATAATTACCAATAAACAATTTAAAGGCTTAGGTCCGTAATTACACGAAACATAGATTAAATAAGATGAGTTAGTTAAAGTAAAGAACCAATAATACCAATAAACATTTAAAGGTTAGGTCCGTATTACACGAAAATAGATTAATATGATAGTTAGTAAAGTAAAGAGCCATTAATAAGCAATAACCATAACCAATTTAAATGTAGGTCCGTATTGCACGAACATAGATTAAGTAAGATAGTAAGTAAAAGTTAATAGAAACCACTAATACCAAAATTTAAATAGGTTTTTTTTAGGGGGGTCCGTATTTCACGAACAAAGATTAAGTAGGCCTAGATTAGTAAGTAAGGAAAAAGAATACCATAGAATAATACGTTATAAGTAAAATTTCGTGGTTGGCACAACTTATAAAAACGATACAGAATATTAATGAAAGGTTAATTATGTATAGTATAGTAAATTTGATAGTAATATATTACAATAGCAGAAGAAATCGATACGTCCGTAATCTCACGAACAAGTCGGCAAGGGAGTGAGGGTTAAGGGATCTCGGTGCGCAGTAACGTCTCTCGTCGTGATGGATTGTGTAGACTGACCTCTCGTCCTCTGCTGGCGTCCGTCTGACGAGTTTGCGTTGTAGCGCATGCGCGAATTATCGTTCATGCGCAACCCGTCAAGCTCGGGCGAACATGTCGTGGGCACGATAGCTGAGACCAGACTTGTTTCATTCGATCCCGTTTAATCTTTGTTGACGGCGAAAACTAATCCCACAATAAAATGCTTGAATGGACGACCCAAGGATAATAAAAAAAATGCACTGTACTTTTTTAGTACCTCACAATTTTATCCTAATTTATATGAAGTAATTGAATTAAAATGATGGTAACGCAAACTTTGAACGTTGTCGGGCACCATGTTGTAAAAATACACAGCCTGCATTAAAACTTGAAACACTTTACAAAACCGCTTCACGCTACAAAGATTGATTTTAGCACGTTTATGAAATAACCAGGAATTACATCATGTTAACTCAACGGACTACAGGTAGTATCTGCCCAGGTAGAACGATAAATTCTGTACACACCATGATTAGCGAAATATTATTTAATAAAATTATATATATATATATATATATATATATATATATATATATTATTTTATTATATTAATAATAAAATATAATACAATTATATTACGAAACTTGATCTTACTAAAATATTGTTTCAGTATTTCCGTAAATATTTTCCTAAGAAGGGAAATATGCCAAAAACTGTTGTTTATGCTCTGTGTGCAAAATTGTACATACGTTGAGCTATGCTAGGTACTTTTGTACAATCCTGATACGTAATTTCGCATAATTAATAGCGATGGGTTTTGGCTGCTTTAGTTATGCTCTATTTGTCACTTTGTCCATTATACATATTATCTAACCGAAGTTGGTCAAAGTGAGTAAACATGTTTATGAATCAATTTATTCCTCCATTATGTATATTATCTGGTTGATCAAAGTGATTACTTTTGTATTATACATTAATCTATCCAGCCGTATGTTAGCTTTATGTAACTTAACTTAGGTTTATTTAGGTTTGGTTAGGTTATATTTGGTTTGTTTGGGTGGGGGAGTTAGATTTGTTCAGGTTAGGTTACTTTACAATGGGTTAGGTCACGGTAGGATAATTTAAAAGGATATTTTATCACGGGAATTTCTCAGTCATCTTGACATTATTACTTTGAACAACTTGATTGAACTATTTTTCATGATCTGGTCAAAATGATTACTTCATATTAGTATAACTATTGTTACTTTAGCCAAATTACGTTAGGTATTATACAAGGTGTTTGAAAAGTCTGGGTACGGCTTAATATTTTACAAACCATAGCAGATAACATCTACAAACTTTGCACAGTGTCATATGGCTATGTAAACTATTTTTCCTTGCTATTACCATGACATGCCAACCATGGGGGGACGGCCTACAAAGGAATACATAGAAATCTTAAATGAAAGCACGGGTCGAGTGATAACTCATTTGAAAGAGCTCACTTAGTAGAGTTGAATGCCGCAAACCGCATCTCAAAAGGTTATCCAATCAGAAATGGCGGGTTGTTTTAGGTACACATGTGGAAGTACATTAAGCGCTGCTATTTCTGACTGGATCGTCGTATTCTGATGCGGTAGGCGGCGTTTCACTCTATTAACCAATGGTTTCACTGATTAGTATTAATAAAAATTACAAAAAAATTAAAATTCAAAATTAAGTGGTAAGTTAACTATTTCACCAACAAAGAACAATGGTAGAACTTAATTAATTCATAAACATAAAGACGACGAAGCATTTTAGTTTTATTTATTGTGTTATAAATTATGACATAATTTAATTTATGAAAAAATTTAATTCAAAAATTAAGTGGTAAGTTAACTATTTCAACCAACAAAGAACAATGGTAGAACTTAATTAATTCAATAAACATAAAGACGACGAATGCAATTTTAGTTTTATTTATTGTGTTATAAATTTATGACATAATTTGCTAATTAAAAAAAGTCAGTGAAAACACATCGGTTAGTAGAGTGAAACGCCGCCTACCTCATCAAATACAGTCAGAAGTTGGCAGCGCATAAGTACTTCACAATGTGTACCTAAAAAAACCCGCCATTTCTGATTGATAAACCTTTTGAATGCGGTTTGTGGCATTCAACTCTACTAAGTGAGCTCTTTCAAATGAGGTATCACTCGACCCATGCTTTCAATTTAAGATTTCCATGTATTCCTCTGTGGGCCGTCCCCCCATCGTTGGTATGTAATGTAATAACAAGGAAAAATAGTTACATAGCCATATGACACTGTGCAAAGTTTATAGATGTTATCTGCTATGGTTTGTAAAATATTAAGCCGTACACAGACTTTTCAAACACCTTGTATAATGACTTGTTAGTCATTAAATTAATGTCACTTAGATTAGCGACTTTGGTCATTTTACATAATGACTGACGATTATGTATAATTATTCTGTATTAATTTATTTTAAGTATTAAGTACATGGAAGGATAGTATTGCTGTTAATATGTTCTGTTAATCCACATAAAATGTTGCATATATTAATATATCAAACAATTCTAGTTAATCATTAATCGCACGAAGTGTACAACTTTCGTAATATTCTTATTTTGTCTTGATAAATTTGAAGATTCTCATATTTTCCCTTAATTTGAATTTTTGAGCCGTTGCTTATAGTACCCAGCGTTAGAACTAAATGCATTGCTTTAGCATAAAAACCACACTATATAACAAATATTCTATGTCCAATTTATACAGCTCATTAATGGTTTATCTGTATAGTTTTGGTGTTGACAGTTATGGTATTAAAATACCAATCACCATAGTATTGTTGTAAGGTTACTGCAAAAGTATCTCACTTGACGACTGAAATAATACCTTAAAGAAATTAACCCAAAGTCGCTGTAGAAGCTTTTACTTCAAAAAGGAAAACAATACAATGAGAAATGGTAAAATGGGCACGAGATAGACGAATCTGAAAAATATTTTTTCCAATTGAAATCAACGAAGTTTTTTAAGCTGAACACGATATGGTTTTGGTTTAAAAGAGAGCAAGTCAGCTGGTTGATAATGAGGAAGCTATACTGTAAGTTCCCGTTTCATGACAGTATCGCTTCCACTAGAATTATAATAGTACTAGGTACTCTAGATCTTATTTGAACACCATTATCTAGCCTAGTCTGTAATATTACTTAATGGTGTTATCTGCATAGTAGATGAATACAACTGGAATTGAGAATTATAGAGATATAGACCATTGAAACAGAATGTGTACACTACAGCATAGATCAGTAAATCATTTAAAAACGATCTGTTTTTCTTCTTACCAAGATATGAGTGATAACATATTAAAGATACATAACACACACACACACACACACAAATTTGGTAAAGTTTTTCAAAGGTAATAAGAGAGAGAGAACATGGAATAATCGAGAAATATGATACCTGCAATAAATAATAACATTAAATCTTTAAGGAGCTTGGAACCTCTGAAGCCCCTTCGATCACTGATTGGTCAGATCCATCGGAAATACCTCGTCCAATCACGATACCAATCACATTTATGTAGTCAGATATGCATTACTAGCTCTGCCAGTTCTGGTTTGGCATCTGTTGAAAGAATAACTGTCTCAGTAGAGTAGAAATATCTCAAGTTGTTAACTGTGTTCTCAATTCGGCGTGGCGTAAACCGGAAAGCATCAATCTATGTAATAATTACAGCATCGTTATGTCGTATAGGTTGTCTCGGTGATTGCCTCTACGGAGCGCTTGGTGTATAAGTGACCATTTAACATGTATTTTCCCACTACGTCGAGGAGCTTCCACAACGGGAAGCTGCAAACAGACATTTCATCTAAATTAAGTATGTTCTCAATTGATCGTTTAAATTTTTAATTTAGTTTTGAATACCTACAAAGAATAAATTGCTTGTGATTTCGTACATTATTACTTTTATCCGACATTACTGTACTATTGAAGTTAGCAAGATTTTAATAGTACTCCTCATAATGTGCCTGGAATTATCTCATATCGTTGATAAATAAGAATATCCTTATCTTTTGTTTTAAAAGTTTTTAAATAAAACTGGATAGATTTATTTACAGTACGACTAAGAGGCATTTTTGGTCGTGTTTTCTTCGGTAGGTAACGATTACCAATACGACCTAATTACTGTTAATAAAATTTCTGTTACATTATTTCATCGACACAACAGAATACCGAGAATAAAATTTACGTGATTACAGAGACATGCTTCTTTCCTACGAAGATTTCATTGTTATGTAATTCCAGATAGGAAGTGAACACTAATATCTGTGGGATGCAAACTCAGCACAAAACATCAACATGTAAATAAAATAATGATATTTGTTGATATTGAATCTCAGAATTATGCCTACCTTTAAAAGAAGAAATATTGAGAGATAAATACTATCTAATTGTGAATTGATTTACAATAAATTAGGTCTGCTGAATTGGGATTCACTTCTGATCATGACATATTATTAAGAGGACACAAGGGTGAATAAAACCCCTTTAATTGCAATAATATGGGATATAAAAATGTCTTAAACTACCTTCCTACACAGTTATCAATATTGTTGGACTAATAACACAATTTATTGTATAATATCATATTTTGAAAATCCTTTGGATACAATTTTGCTAAAGGTGAATATATTCAGTGCACTATTGACATTATTTCGTTCTCTTAGTGCTCTATGGCTGCTCAAGTGAACAGTTTGAAGATAAATAAATTATCTTTATTTGTGCTGGAAAATTTAGGACTACATTTCAACACATAAACCTGAACAACCGCTGCAGCGTTCTCAAAGGAGAATGAGAGAATCTACAAGAATGAATTCTCAATATCCGACTTGACCTTGACAAGCGTTAGTGCATGTGGAAGGGACAATAGAGAGAATTCTACGATTCAGCATCTCTTGTTACCGTTTTGAATTGAACAAAGCAAGTTCCTATTTCACATCACCAACAATAAGTACCAGTTCCGTACCCAGGAAACTGATGGCTAGATTGCACACTCGGCAAGACACTCAGGGGAAATTGCGATTTAGGTTATGGACGCAAACAATGCATGCAATTTTCTGGTGCTGTAATGGCGCATGTAAATGCAAGAGAGACAAGCGATGCGGTCAGCGTTGAAAATGGTGACGTCACTGCTGTTATAGAACAAAGCGATATTCACTTTTCAAACATTCCATATAAATAATGGATGCAATAAGTAATCAGCACTCATTTTCAAGTGTTTTTACATGCAAATGATATTACTTTACAATTAGAAAATATGGGTTCTTTCGGTATTAATTTTTTTCAAACTATACACATAGAGTAATGTGAGTAAAATATTTCTGATAGCGGACGTACTCTAGGATTGCATAAACTTTTTAAAGTATCCTCAAAACATTTAGGGACAAAACCATAAATTAGCGTTATATAGGATACGTATGAAGTTCACCATGCATGGGACATGTGACAGTTAAAAAAATCGAGACACTTTTATTTAAAACTATTTTTTCCCCACAACTGATACGTTACACATAAATAACGGCGACAACGCAATGGTTGTAAAAGCCATGAGTTATAGAGCACGATACAGCGTGGATTGTTGAGTTACCTCAGCGCCACTGTGTAGGTTGTCAGACATGTCTATTATGGCAGAACCTTGTTTTATGTTTTAAATACCCGTAATGTACTTTATTAGATGAAGAGCTGAATAGTAACGTCATAATATAGTGAAAATTCCTTTTCTATAATAATGTTTTATTATCTGATTGAAAGGTATTATATTTGTTACAAGTAATATAATTTAACAATTCGCTCTAGTTCTTGAACAGTTATATTTTATATGTCCTATGTCTTCGGAGAAAAGATTTATTTTAATGGACAGCAACTAAATTATTAGGCTACAATAATATAAATATACACCTAACATTTATCATTTTAATATGTAGTTCAAATTACTAAACATAAAATTCTCGTGTCTGTTTCTTTTGACTTCTTTAAATTAAAAATGATTCTTTTTACTCTAAATCGTATATATAAATAATGTTATTCGTCGCAAAATAGTTACTTAAAAAGCAAATTCCTGTTGTCTTATTACTATGAATATACAGTTTGAAATAATTGCGTATTATTATAAACATTTTATCATACTATCTAATACAATTTCTATATATAAACTTTTCTGCAATTTATTTACGTAACATATTATACATTATACTACGTTATAATTATTCACTATAATTTAATAACAATTAATAATTTATTTATATATTTATTTATTTATATAAATTATTAATAGAAGAAACACCTTACAAGATATTTTACTAGTTAATTGATATTGAATTTTATAAGTAATTTTCTTTAAATAATGTATTTGTCATTCTGCTTTAACTAACCAGTCGTTATGTGTAATTTAGTGATAATTTGTGTTGAAATAACTTTAAAAATGATTGTTGCACAGTAATATTTTAATCAAAGAAAACAAAACATTGTACAAGAAGGCAGTTGCACAGCGCGATCCTAAGGTCAGTCCTAAAACTTATAATTTATTGCTTATAGCCCAACACTAGCAAGTTCTGTTTACCTGTCCTAGTACTCAATGAGCTGTCTAAGTTTTAATTGTTTGTGTATTTTAACTTTTCTATTGATGTTTTAAATCGTTAAATCTATTGACCAATATTTTTGGGATAGTTTATTAAAAATTAATAATTTTCCTAACCAAGTAACTTATCATAATCACCAACCCCAATGACCCAATATGGTATGTAATGAAAATTGAAACAACTTCGTATTCAAGTGATAAACTCGGTAAACGAGGGCTTAGATAAATTATATACAGCTGTATAACACATCTGTGCATATCCACAACTCCCACGCATACTATCTTCCGCTTCACGCGTTTTGTACATTATCCTACTTTTTATGTCATTGAATACTTACGGGTGATCAGCCCCATTAACTATTATTTTACTGTTATTGCCGGCCTCAAGATATATTTATTGTTTAGTTTTTATATTCATTGCCAGCAACGTAAATATAAATGAGGGTGAGTAGTGATATAAAAATAACAAGAAAGTAATTATAGAACAATAAAAACTAGTATAAAAAATATTGACCTCCGTTTATCTCACCCAACACCCTCACATGCAAAAGTGACCTCGCGGAGCCTGTGTAGCTCTGGTAACAATTGTATTCTTGAGTTATGCCTCGAATAACACTGGGTGACACTTGCTAAGGACTGAATCCTAAGTTAAAAATTATTACTGTATCAGTTATGTATAACAAAATCTACTTCATAATTAATGTTATACATAATTAGTGTAAAATAAAAACTGAATTACTTTTGATAACGCTTAAAAACATGTTTAGTACGTGGAATAGAGCAAATCTGCAACAAAAGGTCATAGTTATAAAGGTCCCAACAGAACCTTATTATAATCATGTCTAGAATGTCTATGCCATAACATTCTACATAAGATCATTTTACTTAAAAAGGGCTATTCGCACAATTGGTATACAGTGCACGCATTACAGCAAATACTTTGTGTTGGGGGCACCTAATTGAAGGATCTCGTAATAGGTTTCTTACGTTCTGTTGATTTCTTTGATACCACTTTGAGCCGATTTATTTACCGAGGCTTACCTAGAAGAAAAATAAGCACAACATTAAGTGATGCCGATATTTCAAAGGAGTTGCAAAGGAACCTTCATAATGTAATCAAGGATACCTCCACCTATAATCTCCAACTTAACCTTGAAGCAGACCTTGAATGGTAATGCCACTCCTCAGATAAACACGTTTTTTTATTCTTTTAGTACAAGAAGCTTATAAATTCCTAGTCCTAAAAGCAAGTTAGAGTTGCTTCCGGAGTGTGACAGGATATTCTGGATGGGTAATGTTGTTGGTAGGGGCTGCCTCCTATCGAGATCCATGAGAAAAATTTTAAGGCATCAATCTCACTCATGTCCCCTCGAAAAAGGGGAAGTCAGCTCTGAATCAGCCTCTCTAGTCAAAGTAGGCAGAGAGTGGCACGCTCTTACGTCTAGGCTTGCAAGAGCCTATGACTCTTAGGAAAACCCATCAACTCCAGCAGTCATCTCCCGCAGTAAACTACACCTATCGAACTACCCTTGGCCTTGCAACGCAAAATCTCAACAATAATGGTTAGTGATGTGGTGCTTTTGGACATCCATAAGGTTGCCCAGATTTAAGTGTCACATCGGTGTTTGCTGTGCCCAGAGTGAGGTCAACTGATTAGTATAAACCAGACAGCAGTGAGTCCTCCTGGGATACAGATAAATACTTACAGGGAATGTAGTACTTAACTTTCTTCGAAAATGAATGTAACTACTTCTGTCCATAATTTATTTGATAGAGTCAGAACAATACACTGTATTTGAGCTATTGTGGATAAATACCTCAATACCTTAATGTTGACAGTTCTCTAAATAACTATGAATAAAGTAATTCTTTTTTTATCACATGAGGTACAGGATAAGTAAGAAACAAGCCTGTGATTGTGAGTTTGGTCAACATTATGAGCATGAGAACAATGTTTACTTCTGTTATTTTCCTTGGATACTTAATATTTTTTATCGTCTAGAATAACTGATAAATGTGATTATTATTGGATAACAGTAGACGATAAATAACATAAAATAAATATAGATAAAATAAGATAATAAATAATATTAAATAAGATCAAATATAATACTTACTACTAATGCTCTATCCACATGAATCTAACTTTTACCGTAAAGAATAAATATTTTTATAAAGTTGAAAATATAAGATACATCTTTGAATACTATCTTTTTTAAGTATATCTACCAAACACCTTTTCTTAGTCACTATTATTATAACTATGGCTTCTTCCAAAGATTTTAATTCAGCTGTTGTAGACTTAGTTGCAGGAAAGATATATTGAAGAGAGCACACTATTTCGATCCAACAGTATGCACGAAAGGTCAAGTAGATTACTACGATGTTATTCAAACTGAGCGAAATTGCAATCTAATTGAATTGCTAGTGTCTTGCGGAACTAATTAGATACTTGAGGGATACGCAACACAAGCACAATAAACTTTGCCATAAGAGTTGGTAGTTGTTAAGCAGTTTAATTGTTTAATTGTTAGTTATCCTAATTAGTTATGTCTCCAAAGAAAATAAAAACGTCCTCAATAATTTGTATTGTACAAGCATGCAATTAGCGGCAAACTTTCAATTTAATAAACATAGAGTTAGCAATGAACTTTTTTCTACTTTAATTTTAGAACGGTGTACATTAATGTAAGTTAGATACGTCGTAAGAATTACCCTCATAAAATGTTTTCCGGTTGACACTTCGTACAAGAATTAATAAGCTAATGGAAGAGAATGAAAGTAGTCGTTAGCCTAACTAATGTATCACTTAACTCCTTGCGCTAATACAATTATATCTAAAGATATTTCACAGTTAAACCGAAACTGTGAGCGGTTTCGACCAGAAAACTAAGATCTTAAAACCGGCAGCGTAAGTTTAAGAACTAATACTACATTAATTATTTAATGTTGTAATACAATTAATTAATGATGAATTATACCTAACGAGTAGCTTGGTAAGCTATACATAATTAGACATAGAAAATAGTATATTAGCACTAAATATATCAATTATTTAAAAATATTACTGAAGAATTTTATTAAAATATTTATTAAAATTATTGTTAAACAATTTAACAAACAATAAAACATAAGTGTAAACCGACATAAATTGTCTAAGTTGCTATTTTATTTCAGAGGTGTTGCATTATGTTCCAACTACTAACTCTCTCCCAAACGTACAGCAAGGGCCTAATAAACATCTTTAAGTAGCTATTACTTGTTCACCTAAGTTCACTCCAACCACACAGTCTCTTACAATCTCGAATAATAATCTTTAGACTAATGTGGTCAGTGTCATGAAAAGTTTTATCAGTTAATAACATTAAAATATTATTGGCCGCGATATGGCCGAACTCGAACCTATGAAACATCTGTTCAACAAAATTGTCAGTCGAAAAGAATTATTCCAAGATTCCCTAATCAGCTGTTTTTGAAAGGCCGTGAAGGTAACATAGCTTCTTATGGCTTATGCCTTATATAAATTCTTATAAAAACCCGTAGGTTTTCCTCCATATTAGACTCAGCGTGCAGTGGTGCCACTACAGGTAGTATATAATTCTTCAATCCCACTAGCCGTACTTCACCAAACAGAGGATTCTTCTGCCCACAATATAATACATGTAGCAATCTTTGTTGTTATTTCGTGTGTCACTTAACATTTAACCCTATTTTAAACGTTCTCAATGTTATTTGTAAGAGAACTAACAATCTTACATTTCCTAGAGACGATAACATCGAACAAAGGTTGTGGAGATATTGCGCATCTAACATAACTCACATATACGCCTACAGTAGTTTTTGTTTGATTGCTATATGACCACGCAAAGGTGTGTTATAATTGATTTATAAAGAGCTCATTCTTAATATTTGTATTTTAGGAATTAACTTCCTTGATGAAGAAATCTCCAAATCATACAATCATATTACAATTGATGTAATAAACATAATCACAATACCAAAAATTAAAGAAACGAGATACGTATATCAGTTCTATATTTTACCAGAAGAAGAACATGGATTAACCGGAAATGGAAAGCAATAATTTAAAATCAATTAGCAGATCAATCAATTTGTCAATTCAGGTGGCACTCGGCTCGTTCTGCATGACTACTCAATGCGTCCAGTCAGCTACATCTTCTGCCAAGGCCGAAATTCAATTGAATATTTGAATCAAATGTGTAACTATAATATAGTGACATTTCATCATATACTAAACATTTTTTCCTAACCACTGTTTTAAATGGCTGATACATATTGTAAGCCTAATGTAGAAGCGTAAATGTATCACAGTAGGATTATTTTGTGTTTTATCGCCAAGATCGGTAAAGATTCTTTAAAGATTCTGCCAAAAGTGTGATTCCAATAGACAATATTGCCCCAATAATATTTAGCCTTTCAACATTGCCAAGTTAGATATTCTAGTTATGAATTTTAGATGCTTCTTTTTGGATTTTAAATATTCATAAATTTAAAAATCAAAGATTTCAATAATTTAATTTACCTTTTGTGAGGCCTGTCACTTTCAAATAAAGCATCATCAAATCAATATAATTGAAATCAGTAATTGCAGTAGTGAGAATCAAGTGTGTGTGGTGGTGCCTCTGTTGAAAGCAAAAAAACCCTCTCAAAAATCCTGTTTAGTTATTGGAGTGCTTGGTTTTTAAATTAATGAATATTGTAGTGATGCTGATATATTAACTTTAAATTAAGAAGCATGCTATTAGAAGCAAGGACCACCTAAAAGAATTAAAAAGACAGGATATCTGGGCAAAAGTGCAATTTGTTTAAATATCCCAGTGGGTTTCGAACCTGCCTTACTGGATAATGTAAAAAGATATTTAACCTTGGAAGTAGCTTAGGAGTTATCCGGAGTTAATAAGAGCTATCCTTTCCCTTTCTCAGCAAACCATCCAAAGTAATATTGAGGAATGTGAGACATTCTAACATGAATAAGTAAGGATACCCAGTACTGTTTTGATGGGAGCAGGTTCATTTTTATGTGGCCTGGTTGATGATTCGATGGATTAAAATTAATTATTTTTGAGTACGTCTTTTTGGATGCAGTAATTTAACAAATATACTTTATGCCAATTTACGGTTTGAATTACCTTCCTTATTACTATTTTTTGATTTTCCAAAAAGTAGGCACTACATTACTCATCACAAAAGTCCCCAATACTTAAAATGTTTGTGGTGATGGATTATTTCTCTCATGACTATTTCTGCATTTGCCAGCAATTTTACAGTTCGGAATAGTTTCCTTGTCGACAATGTACAACAAGGTTACGTGCCTACCAGCTTTGTTGGGCCTTCTAATCTCATCAACCTAACACGGTGAAATGTCATTAGCCGCCAGGGGGGGGGGGGGGGGGGGTGTAGGTTCCTGACTGACTATAACTGATGTAGATTGAGCCCGATCAATTAGCGAAAGCTACATGTCTATTTCTGACATACTATCAGGCCAATAACATCAGACAATTTAATCTAGTATTCAGTATAAAGTAGTTATGTTTGTCATCTTACCTTACATTTAGAAGGAGGCCTTCCTAGATTACTATGGAAATTGTATTTTTACTAGAACTATATATGGGGTTAAAATTCTTTTCGAAACCCATTGCATATATGAAGGAAATTTAGAAATTATTACAAAAAAGTAAATGTATCAATGCATAAACTTTAATTAAAATATATTCAGTGAAGGTGGAAAAGTACAAATGAATTTCTCTGTTGCCATTAAAATATTTTAAAGTTTAAGTTTAACGAAATTTTTTAATTTACCAGATTTTGTGAACATTTATGATAGTATTATTGTCAAATACTTTTACTCGTCTTCATTTTATAACTTGTTTTAAACGTTTTATTATTATTGCGAAAAATACCGTAAACAAAATGCGTTAACAAATCACGTGTTTTCCACAATAACGTAGTGTTGTATATAAGTTTTTAAATACAACCTAATATTTAGTTATTCTGCATTATTACTCAATAGTACAGAGGAGTAAAAAATTTCAACAAAATTATCAATGACTTGGTAGCTTTTAGCATCTCTATTTTTAGAATAGACAATACAAGAAGGAGGGGGAGGGAAACGTAACGATGGATAACGAGTCCCGAGAGAAGTGTACCGGAGTGTCGTCTGTTGAAATATTCCTTCTTACCGGAGAATTGTAAATTACTCGAAAAGCCTCAGTTGACTTCATTGTCTATTCCGCTCTTAAAGCGTTTTGTCAAACCGGTCCCTTTAGAATACCGAATTTCGTTGTCAGCGGAAATATACATTCCTTTAAAGGATATTAAGATGGGAATATTATATATTAAGTTTATAAGTATAAAGAAGATAAGAATCATACGTTCCGTAGCAGGCTTCGCTGAAGCACATAAAACATTTCAAATGTGTGCCTGCGGATAGATATACGATCAGAGAGAAATTAAATTTTTGCAGTCCTCCAGCAGACAAAAGAGAAACTAGGGTGATACATTTAAATTAAGCTAATTAGACTTAGATGTTCTTCGAAATTATTCTTGTATAAGTAGGAATTAAGTTTCATGTAAATTTTAGACTGGAAATGAAACCGTTCCCAAGACATCCTGCGATAGGCAATACGTAAAGCCTCATCAAAATTCCATAGAGGTTCATCCACTACCAAACAGCTCAATTTTCCTCGTGCAAATAAAGCTTCATGCAAGCAAAATCAACCTGTAAAATTGAGTAGTCTCCGATAGTTAATTATTGAACCGTATATATGAAGTTATAAAAAGTTCTGTTCAGAGGAAAACTACAAATTTCAATTCGATTACTTTCAATCTGTTAAAAAGTTATAGAATAAGCCAATTTCAATTGTGTGGATTTAATATCCACAATCGAATGCCTTGATTGCTAAAACTTGCCTTATAAATATTTAAATCAGTATCCAACTAATACATGGAAACTCTAATGTGAATACTGTGTAACTTGTAATCGTGAAGACTAATGATATTACGTAAAGTTCTACACGATAAGCTTTAGTGAAGGTTCACTACAATTAGTTGTCTACTAGGAATTCCTGACAACTGTAACACCACTTTCTGGTATTACAAAATGAGTATTCTCATCTAGGAGAAGTACCACCTACTTCAAGAAGTTACTTAATTAAAATTTGCTTTGTATTACTTTCGATAGTACTTAGCAGTTTTATCTTTGCAAACAATAAATAAATTAGTAAATTGTTATTCCAACTTAGGATATAACAGTTTATAAAGTGGATCATTCATAAAGTTTCATAAATAAACATGAAACCCGTCACAACAATAATAACTAAAATTCTAAATCAAATAATGGAGCCCTTTTAATGCTATAACCAAAATTAAACTATATAAGTAAAACGTAATTATTAGTTTCACATCATATTAGTACTTAACGTACATAGACACAATGCGCTGTTAAACTTGTGATGTTAAAGTTTTAAATTTGTTAAAATACGAATACAAATACAAATTTTTCTTCTGCCACTGACAACGGTAGTGATAAAAGTTCAGCTGTCTCCTTGAGTCACAAAATGTGCCGACCCATTGGCGATTCACTTGTACGACATGCAGGAGCGCAGTGTGTTCTTGGTCAGGGAATTCAATGTGAATGTTGCCCTGGAGACAGAATTCTTAACATCACTTAGCTTGTGTTATATCTCAATCCTAAATACAGGTTTTGAGGAAATGTGCTCACTTGTATCAGATTTAGGTTTTCATGTGTTTGGTGCGTTTGAGACTTGTTTAGACTCCAGCAATCCATTTGACCACTGCAAATATATATATATATATATATATATATATATATATATATATATATATGCATATATATATCATATACATACACACATACATGCCAATTTAGGTCAAGATTGTTCTTTGATACAAATAAAAATTCAGACTCATTTGTATTCTGATACTAGCTAGTATATAAATAGCTTATTTGTATTTGGAATGGCGTATCCTGATAAATGGGGGTTCCCTTTGCATTGCAAATGTACCAGAATTAAAGCTATTTCACGATCTTTCTAACTTTAATTCTACTAATTTGTCTAATTCCTTGGGTTTTCATTCATCCTATTTTGTCTCCTAAGTATCCTAAGTATTATTATTGTATATTGTGATGTTACGTGAAGGCTTCAGTATATTTTAAATTATTCAGCAGTATTAAATTAACAATTATTCTCCAAAGAAAGCAAAGATGAAACCGTTACACAGTAAATGAGTGGTTTTGTAGCCAATCGCGCAAAATGACAGCCGCCTCCCCCGAGATTGAGAACGTGTTGACATTCACGTCCAGTCTATGGAGAGCCGTCCTCATATTCCCTTCACGTTCCTCTATCTCGAACCAGTACTGACACTATCGTTCTGACATTCTTACTCAAACATCGTTCTATAAATATGAAATCGTCCCATCGTATTTGTTATCGTTTTACATTTCCTCCTTGACAACAGCATCTTGGGTTGAACAGAGTTATCTTTAGACGAACCTTTGAGTTAGTGCGGGAGAATGATTGGAACATTTTAATTGTTTTTTAGAATAAGTTAAGAGTACGTCACACCGTGTTCCGTGTCACAAACTTCCCTCAGGCTACGTCTATAATTTCATTTCAAGTCTCATTTCATTCTCGAAATATCATGCAGTCAAATATCCAACCAAATAAAAAATTAAAAAATAAAACTTTAAATCTCCTAGGCAGACTAAAGAAAAATTGGGTGAACCAGCTGAGTTTCAATGATGCTCAGCCTAATTCCAAGATTGGACATGCATGGAGCACAATAGAGCTAATTTTTGTCTATATAAGAATTAAATTTCATGCAAAATTATACAAATGCTCTTTCTTCGAGATATCTTTCCACAATATACACATTCCCATTTTGTTAATTGAGTTAGGTTTCACAGCAGTGTTTTAATAACCTAGTTTCAGGTAGGGAGGGTACTACAACGCAAGAATGCGCTGAAATTAAATCTTATCACTGACTTATACTACAATTGTATTATGTTTTCCTTTTTTCTGTGCGAAGAAACCACATATTGTAACCTCATATGCTTTTACTCAGCATGTTAATAAATTTATTTATCCTGCCATTTCCTCGCTGATATTATGTTTACCCGTAAGGTTAATTTAACATATTTACTCATGCTAAGCCAAATCCCACATGCACCATAATTGAACTCTGTATTTTTTCTACGCAAATGAAGCATTATGCAAAATTTAAGATGTACAGATCAGTTCGTTATTGAGATATCTGGGCAGAAAGACATAAATGTATCCCATCCCAAGGGTAATAGGCTTTGCTAACGCTTAGAAAATGCATTTAAAGTTGCAAAGTTTTAAATTTATAATTCCCTAAAATATTTTGAAAATGGATGATCTATAATTAAGTTTGCATGCCTTACGGTTTACTAAAGGCACAAAAGATCTCTGCAATGAGATCTGTTATACACAAATTTTCTATTTAGGACTATGAAATGTAATTAATCCAAGGAAAACAACAAATATTTGCGACATTAAAATGTTCTTGAAAGAACTTTCACCAGTTTTGATATATTAAAAATTGGAAAAATTAAATTAATAATTTTTATTGGCTCAGCTCTCGTTACATTGAATTGTACAGTAGAATCATCGAATTGTTACATATGTTATCTAATTTGTAGTTTCTATTGGTTCTATTTAAACGCTTTAGAGAACTTTTGGAAATATTTATCGCGTTCTTATGTAAGCTATTAATACAACTAATATTATAATATTTATTAGTATTAATATTTTGACCTGAGGTTGATGCTAGAAGCAGTGATTTTTTTTCATATAAAGTAAAATTAGGCAAATTCAACTATAAATTTTGAGGTACGAAATAAATTATTATGATTACAACAGCAATAATACTAAACAATGTTTATATATACGAGTAAATAAATATTATTAAAGTAATCTTTTTTCCTAAGTAATTAGTTACTATACTTTTTTTCCGAAATTTTCTCTGGAAACACGATTATTTATTAACAAGTTTAAAGAAGAGAATTCAGTTTCTAAAACTAAAGTAACGCATTTGTTTGACAAATAAATCAATCCGGAAGATAAATTCATGAGCAAAGTTTCACATCGTCTTAAACCAACATCGAAGCCTGCTTGTATAAGCTTTCTAAATACAACGTTACTCAAACTCAGCCATTATCTTTAAGTTTGGTTTTGCGAACACATGAAGTTAATTTGAAGTTGGAGTTTAAAAGCAGACATTATATTTCCTAATCAAGTCCGTAAGAGTGATCAAGTCCTAAACGTTGAAACCTAATAGTCTAATAATAATTTAGAAGACTATTAACCTACCTTATTTTATTGACACTTGAATGAGATAGCTATAATGTTTGCAAAATATATCTTTACATTATAATTACAAAATATTGAAGCATTATTAATTTATTGTGACATTTAATATGAAATGCTCTCTCTGTGGAAGTATCGTAGTTATTTCTTGTGACTAAAATATGTGTAAAGGTTTAGTCTGAACTGTTAGAAGATGGGAAGATTGTTACTGGCGAATGACGTATTAATAACTTTTTTTATATTTGTATTGCCTTTTCATAAGCTACTATTGTAAACTGGCGGTTGCCGTTGGAAGAATAAATAAATAATGTTTGTTTCAAAGATTCTAACAGAATGCTTCACTTCGTTAGGACTAAAATGGCCGTAGGGTGGAGGGTTGGTCTTAGTAAGGGAGAATATAAAATGTCTGGAGTGAAGTACTTTTACCTCCAGCTATATCATTAGGAGTTCGGCCAATCACGGCATCTCTTAGTAGATCTCTTGGGGCCGGACCTAATCAGGTGGTTCAATCAGGACTAAGGAAGGCAACACTTAACTTGATTCATGTTAGTATAGTTTGGTTAAATTTTGACCTTGTTTCATTTAAAATAATCTGTTGGCACCTATAAATATAAAAAAAATAAAAGTCAATTCGCTTTGGTAACATAACTTTTTATCTCGTTAAATAACTTAACGAGTGCTAAAAAGTTGGTCTTTTGTAGCCCGGAGTTAAATATTTCAATATAACACACACACATATATATATAAAATAATACAATATATATATATATATATATTGTATATATATATATTGACAACAGACAACAGAAGTAGGCCCTTGCGGACGCTTAATAATCTTAAATCTACTACAGCGACTTCTGCAAAACGCCCGCAATAAATCTTAAAACCAGGTTACGTAATACAATATATATTGTATTCTTTTTATTAATATGTCAAAGGGGGGGATAAAACTATTTGAATACAGGGCTACTGTACAAAAATATTGAAATGTTCCTTTTTTAGGAGGTATGAAGCAAAGTAAAACAAATTTAAGTAAGTCAGACTTAAAAGTGTTTTGTTGAATAAATTCCAATTATATAAAATTCACTCCAAGATCAGATTTGATTTATTTTCAGTCACATAAATTAGTGAAATGTATATACTCGGAATATATGTTCAGAAACAACGTTATTGTACACGAGAAACAAATAGATATTACAGAGCAATTAGCTAGCGTGAAATAAATATTCCCGCTAAGTTCACTTTGGCGGCGAACATAATTGGGTAAATGGAACCTTAGTTGAAAACAAACTTTATTATGCAATATTCTTATTGAGAAAAAGAAAATTCATTCTAATACAACAAGACGAAGAATAATTATGTGTATTCGAAGCTTAAACTTTAAACGAACATCAATATTGAGCTTAATCATAGCTATAGAGGAATTTTATGTGGCAGATCAAACTCTAATCCTCGATATAAGTACTTAGTTCTTTACTAGTTTATTTACACAATTAAGTTGTTAGAGTAAATAGTGAGTAAGACAATTACTGTGCTTCAGACAGTTTATGCTTTTTGCTCACTACAGGGTAACAGATGATTTCCCGCCTTCGCGGGAAAGATAGACGGGTGAGCCGAGTTTACAGTGAATCTCGCAGGGCGCTGCCAACGTACCGTCACTTACACGGAAGGACAACCTGCCTTTTGACCTTGGAAAACTGACCTCAAAATCAATACATTTCTTCCTTGGACTAAGAAGAACATACGCGTATGTTCCAAGTTTAAATTCTCTAGGATCTGTATACCAAGAGTTAACGCACAGACAACAGAAGTAGGCCCTTGCGGATGCTTAATAATCTTAACTCTACTACAGCGACTTCTGCAAAACGCGCGCAATAAATCTCCCGCAATAAATCTTAAAACCAGGTTACGTAACGATATATTTACAGACCTGAGTCATTAGTCTCCCTGGAGATAAACATCGACCAAAACTATAGTGAATGCAAAATTGGCGTAAACATGTCAAAAAATAATGAGACAACATAGAAATAATCGAGAAAGATAATACCTTAAAAAATAATAGCATCAAAGTTCCAAGGAACTGGAAACCAATGAAGCCACTTTGATCTATGATTGGTCAGATCCATCGGTGATCGGTAGATTTTCGTCCAATCACGACACTAATCACATTTAAATAGTCAGATATACATTACTAGCTCTTCCAGTTTTGGCATCTATTGACAAACAATCTGTCTCCGTGGAGTGGCAGAAATATCTCAAGTTGTTAACTGTGTTATCACTTCGACTTGGTGTGAACCGGAAAACTTAGAAGATGTAATGACAGCATCGTTATGTCGTTATCGGTTGTCCCGGGCATTTCCTCTATTGAGCGTTTGGTTTATTGGTCATAGTTCACACGAGCAGTATTTTCATCTGTCAGAAACCTTTTGCAAAGATATAAATTTCGAAAAAAGCACAGTTTTTTAATGGCTATATATAATATTAAAAATGTTTGTGTAAAATGTTAAGTGTTATCTTATTAATGTTTTTACATTTTTGATAATGAATTAATTTACTCATACTTCTGAAAACGCTTTGTATGACTTATAACCTATGACTGATAACGTTTATAAAATCTCAAATGTATAAACTGTAACCATATAATAACAAAAATAAATATAAAGTTATTTTAATAAAATATTTAAGTTACTGTAAAAGTTATTATTTGAAATATAAAAATTGGATTTATTTTTTTTCATGATGCAGTAAATAATCAATCATAACAATTAATATGGATAAAATTTATACTTAATAGTACGTTTTTATTCCTAAAAGCCACAAGACAGATTTTTCGAAACTAATAGGCAAGTAGCTGACAGAAAATTTGCATTGTATACACAACCTAATTTTTCATAAAATATGAGTAAATTGAGGAATTTTCTATTGTCAGCCGTACTAGTTATGGTGGAGGTAATTGGAATATGAGAGTATTAAAGGGCTAAAATATGGCATTTGATTCCTAAATTATTTTTCGTCGACTTGACAAAATTAAAATCAATGAAGTCAGACATATAAATAAATTTTTAATCGTTACCAGTTAGCCATATACGGACTCTAAAACTTGTAACTTCCGATAGTGATGTAACTATAACCTATGACTGTCAGTCGATTTCAAATGCATTAAGCTATGAAAATTGTAATCCATCAATTTTGACGTCCAATAGATTAAAAACTACAATAGATTAAAAATACAAGCACATGAATTAAGAACATTGTTGTGAAGTGGTTAAATGATTCCTCCCTGTCATTCCATATACCACTTACTTGCCCACTACGGATCTTACTCTTAAGTAGTTCCCGCGCCGGGGAAGGTAACGACAGACCTTTCTTCTAAAACTACTCTGTTCTAAAAATAAAATAAAAATGTTATTCGGTTTTAAAAACCTTTGAAGTAGAAATTGCTCATAATTTTGTACATTATTATTTGATTAAATTGCAATGCAACTTATTAACGTTGAATAAAAATACTTTTATTGTTATTATAATATGCAATAAAAGTACTCCATTAAACATACACACGAAACTAATATTTTACACAGTTATCAAATTGTTAGAGTAATAACCATCGCATAATATCACATTTGAGGTAGAATTCTGCAAACGGTGAATACAGTATATCCAGTAAATGTGTTTCGTTCTCTTAGCACTGACTGCTCGAGAGAAGGGTGTGAAAATAAATAAATTATATTCTGAACAACCGTTGCAGGTTCTTTAAAGGAATCTACAAGAATGAATGTTCAATGTTTGATTTAACCTTGGCATGCGTTAGTGCATGTATACAGTAACTATGAAATTTTACGATTCAGCACCGCTTGTTACTGTTTTGAATTAACCAAGCAAGTTTCTGTTTCACAGCACCAACAATAAGTACCAGTTCCGTACCCAGGAAACTGATGGCTAGATTGTACACTCGGCAAGACACTCAGGGGAAATTGTAATTCAGATTATGGACGCAAACAATGCATGCAATTTTCTGGTGCTGTAATGGCACCTGTGAATGCAAGAGAGATAAGCGATGCAGTGAGCGTTGAAAACGGTGACATCACAGCAATTGTAGAAAAAAGCGATACTTGCTTCCCAAAAGTACCATATTCCATATAAATAATGCATGCAATTTTCTGGTGCTGTAATGGCACCTGTGAATGCAAGAGAGATAAGCGATGCAGTGAGCGTTGAAAACGGTGACATCACAGCAATTGTAGAAAAAAGCGATACTTACTTCCCAAAAGTACCATATTCCATATAAACAATGCATGCAATTTTCTGGTGCTGTAATGGCACCTGTGAATGCAAGAGAGACAAGCGATGCAGTGAGCGTTGAAAACGGTGACATCACAGCAATTGTAGAAAAAAGCGATACTTGCTTCCCAAAAGTACCATATTCCATATAAATAATGCATGCAATTTTCTGGTGCTGTAATGGCACCTGTGAATGTAAGAGAGACAAGCGATGCAGTGAGCGTTGAAAACGGTGACATCACAGCAATTGTAGAAAAAAGCGATACTTGCTTCCCAAAAGTACCATATTCCATATAAATAATGCATGCAATTTTCTGGTGCTGTAATGGCACCTGTGAATGTAAGAGAGACAAGCGATGCAGTGAGCGGTGAAAACGGTGACATCACAGCAATTGTAGAACAAAGCGATACTTACTTCCCAAAAGTACCATATTCCATATAAACAATGCATGCAAATTTCTGTTGCTGTAATGGCACCTGTGAATGTAAGGGAGACAAGCGATGCAGTGTGCTTTGAAAACGGTGACATCACAGCAATTGTAGAACAAAGCGATACTTACTTCCCAAAAGTACCATATTCCATATAAACAATGCATGCAAATTTCTGTTGCTGTAATGGCACCTGTGAATGTAAGAGAGACAAGCGATGCAGTGAGCGGTGAAAACGGTGACATCACAGCAATTGTATAACAAAGCGATACTTACTTTCCAAAAGTACCATATTCCATATAAACAATGCATGCATATTTCTGTTGCTGTAATGGCACCTGTGAATGTAAGAGAGACAAGCGATGCAGTGAGCGGTGAAAACGGTGACATCACAGCAATTGTAGAACAAAGCGATACTTACTTCCCAAAAGTACCATATTCCATATAAATAATGCATGAAAATTTCTGTTGCTGTAATGGCACCTGTGAATGTAAGGGAGACAAGCGATGCAGTGTGCTTTGAAAACGGTGACATCACAGCAATTGTAGAAAAAAGCGATACTTACTTCCCAAAAGTACTATATTCCATATAAACAATGCATGCATATTTCTGTTGCTGTAATGGCACCTGTGAATGTAAGAGAGACAAGCGAAGCAGTGAGCTTTGAAAACGGTGACATCACAGCAATTGTAGAAAAAAGCGATACCTACTTCCCAAAAGTACCATATTCCATATAAATAATGCAAGCAGTTTTCTGTTGCTGTAATGGCACCTGTGAATGCAAGAGAGATAAGCGATGCAATGAGCGTTGAAAACGGTGACATCACAGCAATTGTAGAAAAAAGCGATACCTACTTCCCAAAAGTACCGTATTCCATATAAACAATGCATGCAATTTCTGTTGCTGTAATGGCACCTGTGAATGTAAGAGAGACAAGCGATGCAGTGAGCTTTGAAAACGGTGACATCACAGCAATTGTAGAACAAAGCGATACTTACTTCCCAAAAGTACCATATTCCATATAAACAATGCATGCAAATTTCTGTTGCTGTAATGGCACCTGTGAATGTAAGAGAGACAAGCGATGCAGTGTGCTTTGAAAACGGTGACATCACAGCAATTGTAGAACAAAGCGATACTTACTTTCCCAAAAGTACCATATTCCATATAAACAATGCATGCAAATTTCTGTTGCTGTAATGGCACCTGTGAATGTAAGAGAGACAAGCGATGCAGTGAGCTTTGAAAACGGTGACATCACAGCAATTGTAGAACAAAGCGATACTTACTTCCCAAAAGTACTATATTCCATATAAACAATGCATGCAAATTTCTGTTGCTGTAATGGCACCTGTGAATGTAAGAGAGACAAGCGATGCAGTGTGCTTTGAAAACGGTGACATCACAGCAATTGTAGAACAAAGCGATACTTACTTCCCAAAAGTACTATATTCCATATAAACAATGCATGCATATTTCTGTTGCTGTAATGGCACCTGTGAATGTAAGAGAGACAAGCGATGCAGTGAGCTTTGAAAACGGTGACATCACAGCAATTGTAGAAAAAAGCGATACCTACTTCCCAAAAGTACCATATTCCATATAAATAATGCAAGCAGTTTTCTGTTGCTGTAATGGCACCTGTGAATGCAAGAGAGATAAGCGATGCAATGAGCGTTGAAAACGGTGACATCACAGCAATTGTAGAAAAAAGCGATACTTACTTCCCAAAAGTACCATATTCCATATGAACAATGCATGCAAATTTCTGTTGCTGTAATGGCACCTGTGAATGTAAGAGAGACAAGCGATGCAGTGAGCTTTGAAAACGGTGACATCACAGCAATTGTAGAACAAAGCGATACTTACTTCCCAAAAGTACCATATTCCATATAAACAATGCATGCAATTTTCTGTTGCTGTAATGGCACCTGTGAATGTAAGAGAGACAAGCGATGCAGTGAGCTTTGAAAACGGTGACATCACAGCAATTGTAGAACAAAGCGATACTTACTTCCCAAAAGTACCATATTCCATATAAACAATGCATGCAAATTTCTGTTGCTGTAATGGCACCTGTGAATGTAAGAGAGACAAGCGATGCAGTGAGCTTTGAAAACGGTGACATCACAGCAATTGTAGAACAAAGCAATACTCACTTTCCAAAAGTACCATATTCCATATAGGTGAAATAATAATAAAATGAAATAATAGATGAAATAAGTAATTAGCACTTATTTCTACATACATTTTCCAAATAGTTTACAAATTTGTAAAATTATACACCAAGAGTAATATAATCAATTTGTCTGTAAGCAGAAGTGTGGTTTCTAGTATTTCATAAGATCTTTAAAGTATCCTCAAAAGATTTAGGGATAACAACAATGAATTTGCGTTTTATAGGCTAAGTATAAAAGTTCGCCAAGCATAGGATATGTGCTGGTTTTACAAAATCGAGACACTTTTAAAAGCTATTATTTAACAAACCTGACATGTTACACATAAATACCAGGGAAAACGCAACGGTTGTCAAAGCTATGACTTATAGAGAGCACGATATAGCATGGATTATAGTGTTACCTCAGTGCCACTGTGTAGGTTATCAGACATGTCTATTGAAACAGAATTTCTGTATTTTTATTTTGTTTTAAATACCTTTAATATAATTTGTTCAATGTGCAGCTGTATCAAACGCCAACGTTTTATATACTAAATAAAAACGTCATGTACAGTTAAATTCTTTTCTATTATTAGAACCTAATATTATCAGATTCAAATGCCTTATTTTTGTTATAAGTAATGTAATTCGACCATTTGTTTTAGTTCTTCAACAGTATCATTTTATATATTCTATGACTTAATTAAGTTGAAAGGTAAGGGTAAAGATTAATTTTAATAGATAACAATCAAATTATTAGGCTACAATTATATTAAAATATACTATATTTTTTATTTTAATAGTTTTAATGTAGTGAAGCCATTAAGTCTGCCGATTTCTTTCTTGTTTACGGTTTAAATTAAAATTGACCTCTTCCTGAAATAAGATAAGTTGCTTTACAAAGACAAATTTTTAGTACTTACTAATATAATATGCATATGCAGTTTTAAATAAAATTTATTATTAAAATTGTAACATACTATCTTATGCCTCTCTCAGATTTTTACATTTGTTTTCGTAACTTCTTTAAATTATATTATTGTCTACTTCCTCATTATTAGCTATAACTGTTTTTACTTATAAAAGAAACATGTTTCAATATTTTACTACTTAACGAAAATGATTTTTTAAGTTATTGTCTTTAAGTGATTTACGTATCATTTTACTTTAAATTGCTGTAATTTATTTATATTTTCTGCTGATTTAACATTAAAAACCATTGTTGCATAGTGATATTTCAATCAAAAAGAACAAAAGATCGCACAGAAACACAGTTTCACTGTATTCACAAAGGCCAGCTCTAGTACTTATCAATTATTGCTTTTAGCCCAATACTAGCACATTCTGTTTACTTGCCCTAGTACAAACTCAGTGAGGCATCCAGTTTTAGAAAGTCTTTTTATTTCAACTCTTAAATTGAGTTTTTGATTCGTTAAATCTATTGACCCAAATTTTGGGGATAGTTGATTAATATTATAAATGGAATATTTGATTAAATACCAAATATTTTAGCATAATCAGCTCCAAATTAAATTCTCTACAACCTTTCAATCAAGAGAGTGTATTTATTGTGTATAAAATAATACATCACAGTTATTTAAAACTGTAAATGCATTTATTGTTACGTTCTAAGTAAATTTAAACAAATTCTTATGCAAATGTATCATTTGTGTAAACAAGTGCTTAAAGAAATTATGTGCATTTATATTTATATCTCTAGCACCTTAAGCATCTTCAGCATTTCCCACGCCAACATTTGTGCATTTGCGTAACTCCCACGCTCAATAACATATATATATATATAAGAATAAGAAAATATAAGAATATGAATTTTCTTTTTCTCTTACAACAAAAAGATAATGTTTTCAAGCAAACAGAAGGAAGCATGATATATAAAACGTATTGATACAAAAATAATCATTACTTAAAGCATTCAAAATAAAATAATACTCAGTACTACAAGTGAGTATCATTTAAATAAAAAATATTAACCTTTTTCAAATAAAATACAGGACATTTAAATACAATTGACTTCTTAATTACTGGCGAGAAAATTTAGGACCTCAGACGGATATTTAATATCTCCAGTGCTACATATTTTCTACGTTATTCTACATTTGATTTAATTGAACGACAAGCGGCATTAACAATTCTTTTACTGTTACTGTAAAGTTTTATTACCTGTCTCAAGATCTATTTTATTGTATATTTTTATTACCAACGGCCAGCTTGGATGAGGGAATTAACCATGTAAACATAATAAGAAAGTAGTTAAAAAAATAAGAAGAATTTGTATAAAAAAATATCGAACTTCCTCACGTGTAAAAGTAACCTAACGCAGCGTCTGGAGCTCTGGTAGCAATAAATTGTGTTCTTGAGTTACTAAAATCCATATGCTTCGAACACCACTGGTCGTCATTTTCCGGAACATCTGAAACTCGCTAATAACTGACTTCTAACTAAAAGAATGAATACTGTATCGCTTTTACTATCTATTTCACGATTAATGTTATTCATGATCATTGTGAAATAAAAACTCAATTGGTTTTGATAACGCTTAAGAAAAACATAAATGAAGCCAGGCCGCAACAACTGGTTATAATATTTAACAGTATATTATAATAGGTATATAATGGTAATATTTTAATAATGGTCTTAACAGACCTGTATTAATCATGTCACTCGGTCTTTTAGTTTTAGGTAGTTTGTGCGATAATTCTTGATAGAAAGGTCGTAGAGAATTGAAACTTTGTTCTTAGGATCCTTTTGATTCAAAGAAGACATTTATTGAATTTTAGGTCAAAAGGTTAAATAGCAGCAAAGTTTGTACTATAGGGTTATTCGCATAGTCGGTATAGTAGTACAACAGGAGACGTTGTGGATATCCTGGCTGAAAGATCTCGTAATAGGTTTCTTACTTTGTATAAATGCTCTGCATCATATAACCAAGGATGGAAACAGTCAGAGAGAAGGTGCAAGTCCATCTTAGAAAATAAGCAACTCAGAAAAGGCAGCCTTTCCTTCACTTGGCAGCCGCACTCATTGGTAAACCGAAGCACATGCAAATTAATGTATCAGCGATCTCAACTCTCCTACTAAATTTTAAGTAAAGAATGAATATTTTTATTTTGTTGAAAAGATAATACTGACAGTTGAACACTATCTTCTTTTTAAGCTTAGTTACCAAACATCATTTATTAATCACTGTTATTATCAGTTATGTATTCCTCCAAAGATTTAAAAGTCAGCTGTTGTAGACTACTTGAAGGACTTCGAGGAAGGTATAGCGAAGAGAGAGAAATTGTAATCTAACTGAATAGCAAGTGTCTTTGTGAATTAATTATACACTCTAAGGTTCACGACACCAAGCGCAATAAACTTTGCTATAACAGTTGGTAGTTGTTAAGCAGTAATTGTTCAATTGTTAGTAGTCCTAATTAATAATGTCTCTAAAGATAATAAAAACCTCCTCAATAATCGTTATTGTACAATCTTGCGAAAGCAGTGATTTGGAAATTCTCTATTTAAACGAACATGGGGTTGGTGATTTATTTGGTTCTACTTTAATTACAGAACGGAGTACAACTTTGTAAGTTAGATATACAAAATAATCAAAATTATCTTCATAAAAGGTTTTCAGATTCACAAATCGTTAAAACGTGATAAGCTATACTTTAGTGAATGGAAGAATAGAATGGTCGAACTGATTTATCATTGAACTCGTTACGCTGACACAATAATATCTGAAGATATTTTGGCCTCTCTGTGGATAATCATCCGCAGCCAACATATTACGATAAAAAAATTTTCAGCAGTTTCAACCGGAAAAACTAAAAACATCTTTAAATCGTCAACGTATTTCTAAGAACTAATATGTCCATTACTTATTTAAGGCTGTAATATAACTGAATTAATGGTAAATTTGCTATTCAAAGAGTAGATCAGTAGTCTATAACGACATAATAAAGTCTATATTATATATTAATAATATCTATTACCTTTATTAGATATAAAATAACGAATGAATTATCACAAATAAATTTATTAGTTATTTAAAAATATTAATGAATAATAGATTAATTAATGATTTCCTTACATTATTGCTGATCCCTTGTTACTAAATATTTTACTAAACTTATACAGACATAAAATGCATAAGTTTCTATATTATCTTGATATTTAATCATAGTTTAAATTGTTTGAGAAGAAAATTTACCTATTGGGTTACTTGTATTCAATTATCTGGCTATACTTCTTATAAATACTATTTATTTTATTTTTTTTACCGTTAACTGTAGATTTATTGCTTTTATTGTTGAAAATGTATAGTTTATTTTTGTTACATATTGTTATGGTTTGTTTCTATCTGTACCTCTGTATATAGTTTATTCACCTTGTTATCTACCGTCTATAGTTATTCTCTTTGTTATTTCTGTGTATAGTTATTCTCCGTGTTACGTACCGTTACATAGCTTTTTCTCTGTTACGCTGCTATAAATAGTATATTGTATGTTACTTTGTTAGGTACTTAAATTATGTCCAGGTCTTTTTTTATTTATTTTTTTTAGCGTGAGAAAATTGTTGAAATTGTCATAAATTTGAACGTGTATGCTAGTGTGTGCGTTATTATTCTATTTGTGTTGCAACTGATTTGCTTTATTATGGTGGGTATCACTTGTTAATTTTATAATTGATATTTATAGTTTAGTAAGTATATTATTGCAATCTTTCTGGTCATCTGTTTCTATGTCATGTATTGTCAGCTATGCCATCTTATTGTGTCAAATATGTTGTATAATTATAATGGTTACCGTTGGAAATAAATAAATGAAAGCATTGTGTTCAAAATAGTAACTCTGCTCCAGAAAGAAACTATTCAACTGCAGACTCTTAAAATATCGAATAGTAAGTTTTAGACTGACTTAGTCAGTTTCACCTCAATGTTTATCGGTTTGACCTACACTACGAGAAGTTGTTGATCTTTTATATGTTGGCTTCTACATAGCCAAAACCAAACCTATGAGAAACATATTCAACTACGATGGCTGTCTACTGTGAGCCTGAAATATTTCAATATTATTGAATCGGGTGTTATTGGAGAAACGGGTTGCAATAAGCTCTGAAGGTTACCTTCTTAAGGCTATTACTTGTGTACGTTCTTATAACAGAAATTCGTAGATGTTTTTCTCATTATGAGACTCATGTTACACGCATTTCACTAAACATTTTAGACTTCTAACGTCAATATTCATTTTTTTTCGGTAGTCGCATAAAAAATTTACTCAACCCACTACTTATAGTCAACACGGATGTATTCCTCGTCTTCTAAATGACGCCAACGAGCTGAGGAGCAGTGCTGACATTTTCTTCAGACGCCACCTGAAGCTTTAACTTTCTTTTTTCTCTTTCCCTCGCAAAATTGATCTCTCTTCTGTTACAGGAATGTTAGAAACGTAATCAACACTGAATTTTTATCAGTTGTTTTTGTTACCCGATTTATATTTATTGTTTTCCGTTTTTGGTATTATTTTTATTCTTAGAATATCTTTGCTCTCCTTTTATTAATTTATAACACTCATTTCAAACTTTTTTTTCATCAAGTAGTTCTAATTAAATTAACTCTACATGTTTCTTATTTTAAACTTTTACTGTCGTTAACTAATATATTACGTTTATTTACCTCACAATATTGTAAGTTTGAATGTAAAATAAAAAAAACTAAAACAGCTGGATCGCCAGAAATAATAGCATTGAGTAAATATTACAGAGAAACTGCACTTCTAACATAATTCACATATGTGCCGGATAGAGTAGTTATTGCAAGATACTATTGTATAATGCACCTTGTGGGTGATCAAGTTAGCAGTTTTTAGGAAAAAAGTGCAAAAACAATTCAATTATTTATAACGTTCTCTTTTTTTAACATTTTTATTTAATTATCTAGCTCTATAAATTAAAATCTCCAAATCACATACACACATATACATACATACATACATATATATATATATATATATATATAATAATTATTATATATATATATATATATAATAATTATTATATATATATATATATATATATAATTAAGAAAAGTTGATGTAACAAAAATAATATGAATACAAAAAATTTTTTTAAATCGAAATGCGTACAACAGGTCTATATTTTGCCAGAAGCAGCCCAAGGACTAACCGGAAATGGAAAGCAATAATTTAAAGTCAATTAGCGGATCAATCAATTTGTCAAGCCAGGTGGCACTCGGCTCGTTCAGCGTGACTACTCACAGCGTCCAGTTAGCTGCATCTTCTCTGCCAGGGCCGGGATTTCATTGATGATATTTTAATAAAATCTGTGTAACATATTAAAAATTTTTGTTAAACTATAACATAGCGTCATATCATATACTAATTTCTTTTTCTCTTAATCACTGTTATAATGGTAAATTCGACTGGCCTATTATTCCCTTAGCTAAGTATATAGGAAATCATTGTGGATTGTGTGGTCAAAACCAAAACTGTAATTCATAAGAATGCATGACAGCGCACGCGTAAGTGTTTCTTACCAGGTTTATTTTGTGTTCTGAACGCCATGATCGGCAAAGATAAAGCAACAATTTTATACAAAGATTCTGTCTAGAGTGTGATTGCAATAGACAATATTATCAACACAATATTGCAATCCAGATACTCATTGTAGATTATTCTTGCCTATCGGATTTTAATTGTTCAATTATTTAAAAATCTAATTTAAAATTTCTAAATTTTAAATTAATTAATTAATTTGTACTAATTGTTTTTTCTTAAGAAAGAGATACTGAAATTAAGATATAAACATTGAAATTGACATAAGAGGTAAGAGCACCTTAAAATATTTAAAAATACAGGATATCTGTTCAGGCTATTTTTCCATCATAAATTTCCCCATTTATAAAAATGTTTACAGGTAATATTAACACCATACTCACTGTTTCCCAACTTCCAAAGACCTTTTATAGATTGGACTTACTTTAATCATTAAAAAATTTCACTTTCGTTTAGACATTTATGGTTTGGATTACCTCCCTCATCACTATTTCCCAATTTGCTAAGACCTTTTATGGATTAGACTTCTTTACTCATCAGTTTCCTAGTTGTTAAGACTTTTAGGGTTAGGGTTATCTCATTATTAATATTTCCTCACGAATTACCAAAAACATTTTATAATTCGGCCTTGCTTATTATTCAGTGACTCTACAATGCACCACAAGGGTACGTGCTTAACAGCTTTGTTAGGCCTTCTAATCTCATCAATCTAACACGGTGAAATGTCACTACTCATGGGGTGGAGGGAGGGAGGTAGGGAGGTAGGGAGGGTGTAGGTTACTGACTGAAACTCTTATGTAGGTTAACCCCCATCAATTAGTGAAAGCTACGTGTCTATATCCGATATACCTTTGGCAAGTAACATCAGACAATTTAATGTAATATTCTGTCCGAAGTAGTTATTTTTCGTCTTATCCTCCAGTTAAAATAACTCCTCACTATGGACATTTGTATTATTGGTGGAAAATTATCAATTAAATTTGCAACTCAAAATTCGTCTGTTAAGAAGTATAAATCATCTTACAGTCCATATATGTCTTAGTAGATTTGATACAAAACATATGTTTGAGATTTTTAAATTGTACTACTGAATAATTCAGTAGTAATTCAGTAGTAGCTGTCTTAATTATTAAGACAGCTGTAAATTCAACAATATTTCTGAGATTAGAAACTGTTATATCCAAACAGCTTGCAAACGGGAAGACGACTACGATTTTATTACACAAGTAGATAGCCAATTTTCATCTCTATAGATAACACGCCATATATTGGCAAAAAGTCTCAATATTAATTGTATTCAGAAATTCCAATCGATTTCTGAAATATATGCGTTATTTGTGATTATGCTATCTTAAATATATATATATATCAAAGAATAATGAAATCTGCTAGAATAAAGTGGTATGTATCAGATTGAATAACATAAAAATGTGAGTTTTTTATTAAATACAAAAAACACATTCATTTTAAACATCAAAGTTTTTATATTTATAGTTTTATATAATTTATATATTAGATATTTATTTCTTTTTATATATTTTTATAATTTAAAAAAATGTTAATGTAACCTAATCGTTAGTACCGGTAATAAATGAATACGATCAATAGTAATCTTTATGCAATGTATTAAATTGTCAGTTTTAATAATAATATATTCCACAAAGCCTGTAATAAAAAAATTCATTTTTCATTTTTCATTAAAATATTTGAAAGGTAAAGCATAACGCATGTTCAAAAGGACGAGATTATGTTAAAAATATAAAATGGGAAGTTGTATTTCATTCATTAATATCATATCCAGGTACGTTATGTTAAAATATTTACTTCCGATACGAAAAAATTCCACAAACAGAGCGTTGTAAAAGTAACAAACTCTTCATAACTTCTTAGTAGTGAATATAAGAACTTAAATACAACAATAACATATAGCTGTTCTGTATTATTAGCAAATTGTTCAGGGCATTAAAACAATTTAATTTAACAAATTATCAATGACTTCGTAGCTTGTATCTATCTCCATTTAGAATAGACAATACATGAAAGAGGAGAGACTGAAACGTAGCGATGGATAACCAGTCCCGAGAGAATTCTACCGGAGTATCGTCGTCTGTTAAAATATTCCTTCTTACCAGATAAACAAATTTTACAGTCCCCCCAGCTAGACAGAAGACACAATTGAGTGATAAACTTCGATGATGCTAATTTAAATTAAACATAGACCTTCTTCGAACTAATTATTGTATAAGTAAAAATTAAGTTTCATGTAAAATTAAAAGTCCGCAGATGAATTTGTTCTTGAGATATCCTGCGGATAGTTTGGAAAATACGTAAAGGCTCAGCAAAATTCCATGGAAGGACATGCGCCATCATCGAACTCAATTTTACTTAAGTAGAAATAAAGCTTAATGCAAGCTAAAATCTGACCTATAAAACTGTATATACGCAATTTAAAAATAGGTCCTGTTCAAAGGTTTGTTAAAAATATTACAATGTTAAAAATCTTTAGCTTTATCACAAGCTGTTAAACAGTTACAGAATAAGCAAATTTTTAATGTGTGGGTTGAATTATTTATAATTGAATGCTGCCATGTTTCTGAAACTTGCCTTATCAAGATATAATCAGTATCTAAATGAGATTTTGAAACTATAATTTGACTTTTGTATGACTTGTAGTTTTGAAGATTGATAACGTTAAGAAAAGCTTTAGATGATAAATTTAGCGAAGGTTCTCTGCAATTAGTTGTCTACTAGGAATCCCTGGCAACGGGAATCCTTTTACCACTTTACAGTTTTACAAAATGAGAATTCTCATCTAGGAGAAGTACTAGATACTTCAAGAAGTTACTTCTTTAATTAGAAATTAGAGTTGAATATTACATTTAATATCATTCAGCTACTTACTTACTACTCAGTCTTTTTAATCAACATAGTTTACTGAAGGTTCACTCAAAATGTGCAAAAATGTGTTTTGAACTATTTCATATATTGGCTCAATAAAACCAGGTACACATGTATTTACAAATATCCTATACCTAAATCTGATTAAGGATTCTACCTTTGTATCAAAAATTGTTCCCATTGTTTTAGTTAAAATTGCATATAATTCAAATTATCTAGTTTACAGTGTTTTATGTAGCCTATATATTTTGGAATTTTGTAAACATGTGAGTGTGTGTGTGTGTGTGTGTTTTACTAGTATAGTACTTAAAAGTTCAACCAGATTTTAAAAATAAGGAAGTTCTTGAAAAAAATTTTATAAAACTTTTATGGGAACTTTCATGAATATACAAACCAGACCATTCAAATTATTTCTATCACGTCCATTACAAAATAGCAGTGCAATAGTAATTTTCAAAATGACTTTCATAAATGTCATTCAACTGCTCTTTATTCAACAATCAACAAGGTATGTAATAAATCCTGTTTAATGGGTTTTTGTATTTTTTACAGTTTCCTACTATAAAAAAGTTGTATAATACTCACGAAGAGACATTTTAAAACTCAAATATGCAGTTAGTGTTATTTTTTCAATACTTTGTTAACTAGTGGATTATAAATAATAAAGCTTTATGGAAAATTGTTACTTTTTAAAATGAACGATTGATTATTACATAACATATAATTTTTGTATATAAAATGGATTTTTTATGTATAAAAATAAATGTTCAGATGTTTAACAATTTCATTCGAATATTAAATTTGGTAAAAACCAGATCTTTCTTTAATACAGATGAAGAATTAGACCGATTTTTATTGTTATGCTAGCTGGTATATAAAATAGTTTAGTTAATTTTGCATGGTGTCTCCTGATAAATACTGTCCCTTGTTGATTTATAAATGTCACTGAATTTAACGTATAAACAAGTAATTTAATTTGTTATTAGTAATATTTCCAATTTCCTTAGATTTTCATTCATCCCATTTCTCCCTCTACAGTCTGAGTATCATCGCTATTTTGTGGTGTTGAATCAGTCTACTTTACATCATTCAGCAGCATCAAACATTACCAAATATTATCGAAACAAGGCAAAGATGAAACCATTCCTCAGTAAGTGAGTGGTTTTGTAGTCAATCGCGCGCAAAATGACAGCCGCCTCCCCCGAGATTGAGAACGTGTTGACATTCACGTCCAGTCTGTGGAGAGCCGGCCTCATATTCCCTTCACGTTCCTCTATCTCGAGCCAGTACTGAAACTATCGTTCTGACATCCTTACTCAAACATCGTTCTATAAATATGAAATCGTCCCTTCGGATTTGTTATCATTTTACATTTCTTTCCTTAACTACATCGTCATTTCAGACGAAAAATTAAAGAGTTGTATGATACAATAGTTATTTCATTGTGTTTTTATTTAAAGCAAGGTAGCAGTACGCATCTCACAATTTAAGTTTCAAGTCTACAGCTCTTTCTCGAAATGTTCTTCAGACAAATAAACAAACACAAATCGTTATGAAAGAAATGTTTACATTCCCTAGGCAGAAAAAAAAGAGAAACTGGTTTAGCATATTGAGCTTCAATGATGCTCAGTATAATTCCATATTTTAACATTCACCATCATAGAATTTATTTTTCCTTAATAAAAATTCGGTTTCATGATAACTAATGCAAATAATCTTTTTCAAGATATCTTACCACAGCAAATGCATTCCCACTTCTGTTAGTTTGGTTCGGTTTCATAAAACAATGTTTTAGGATTCTAAGTTCCAATGAGGTAGGGGAGGGTACTACGACGTAAGGGTGCGCTGAAATCAAACCTTGTCACAGATTTGTAACTATCCACTATATACTATACAATAGTTTTATTTTTGTCTTTATAAGCTATATACGTCGCATGTCAAAATCTTTTATTTTAATTTTGCTAAGTTTTTTAATAAATTTACTTATTCTGGTATTTTCTTGCTGCTATCACGTTTACTCATAAGATCAATATAAACATATTTGCTAACGCTCAGTCAAATCCCACAGTTAAAGTCGTACTGATAGACAGACATAAAAGTTTCCTATCCCATGGGTAATGGGCTTTGCTTATATGGGCCAATACATTTAAAGTTGAAAAGTTTTAAATTTTTTCTAAAGTAATTACACATTTAAAGTCAACTTGGAAAGTATTAATATTAATAAAATTTCAAATTCCCTATAAAGACTCTTAAATGGGATGATCTATAGTAGTAAGGTAGCAAACCAAACAATTTTATAAGGCAGCAAGAATCTCTGAAATTAGTTAGCGACTAGTTAAGCAGGCGTTTTCTATGAGGTGATGGAAGTGCAACTAAACCACAACTTATCTTGTAACTTTAAATACGTTTCCAGCTGCAAATATTAAGGAGGTCTTAAATATCTTGAACCATAATTTTGAGATAGTTAGAATAATACAATTTAACTTATTTTTTTCCAGTCATTTTTGCAGTAAGTTTTACAGTAGAATCACCATATTATTACATACATTATATTGTCATTTATCAATTAATTTTGGAATCCTTTAATGCCGTTGTGACGGAAGTTATTATAAAACTTTTGACCTGAGGTTGATGCTATAAACGGTCAGTTTTTGTCATGTAGAGTTAGGCGAAGTAAACTATAACTTTCAAGGTAGGATATAAATTATTATGAATACAAAATCACATACATAAAATCATGTTTATATATGAATAAATGCTATTACAGTAATCATTTTTCCTAATTAATTTCGATTTACGTTACCGGTACATTCATTTCCAAAATTCTCTTTGAAAATACGCTAATTTATTGAGATGTTTTAAACAAGAATTTAGTTTCTAGAACGAATGTAACACATTTGCTTGACAAATAAATCAATGCGGAAGACGAATTCATGAACAAAGTTTCACATCATCTTAAATCAACATCGAAACCTGCTTGTATAAGCTTCCTAAATACAGCGTAATTCAAACAGCCATTATCCTTCAGTTTGGTTTTGCAAGCACATGAAGTTAATTTGAAGTTGGCGTTTAAAAGCAGACATTATATTTTCTATTTAAGTCCGTGATCAAACCCTAAACGCTGGAACCTTATAGTTTTCAACGATTCTTTAAGAAACTTTACAAAATAAATAATACAACAGATTATTTAATAAAGATAGAACTTTCCATACTTTCCACATTTAATAAAGATGGAAAGTTTTAAAACTAGTATATTATCAAACACATCCAAGCCTGCATACACCTACATGTACGGTTTTGATATTTTGTATTTAAGTTTGCGTTCAGTATGTATGTCTTTTCATGTACGTCTTAATAAATATATTCATATAAATGCCTGAAAAAGTCAAATCAAAATAAAATAAGACGTAATTATACTGTATTTTAAAATAAAAATCCCATGTACGTGTCAATAAGGTATGTCCGAGATTCAAGCCTCACCAATGGAAATTACGTAATAAAATTCATCAGGATATCAAGAGAGGCCTAGAACTTATATTAAAAAAATACTAAATAAAATATAAATAGAAAATAAAATTAGAGGGTATAAATAAGAGCCAAACACAGTTGTTAAAATTTGTTTTTCTCAAAATATAAAATTTTGTTGTTGTTACAATTGACCATCTCTCCCAATTTCCTGGGTGAGACGCTTCGCCTCTGTGGGAGAGTTGCCCCTTTGGTTATTGAGGTAGTTATAGAAAATATATAATTGGTTATGGAATGCTTTAAATCACTAATAAAATAATTAACAGAAACGAGACATTTAAATAAAGTATAGTGTAGTTTTTTTTTATGTGTTCTGCACCTGTGAGAACGTTGGCCAACCGCTTCTTCCTTTTTTCAAGGATCTCTCTCCCAGCCTATTTGAGTTATAATACCCAGAATAATCGAATCATAAGAAGCTAAGAGTCTTTCATGTCAATTTTTTGTCCCTTAAGTGGAAGGTACGGAGTTCGAATTCCAGCAGAGCATGTATTGTTTTTTGATCAATTTATAATTAAATTATATTAGGCTGTTGCCATTTACTATTTTAAAGATTTAGTTTATACTATATGTTTCAAAACCTATGCTATTTCATTATTTCCATTTCAAATAGAGTCAACATTTGCACTAGCTTCTATTTATTTAAAACAAAATCGGTTTTAAAAACTGTTTAAACCTAAAATCTAATAGAATTGCCACCTTAAAAGATTGTGGGATCTCTAGAGGCTTTCAGCTACCATCTAGAGGAAAGTTATGTGGGGAGTAATGGATTTAAATGCGATGGAGAACTTACAAAGAGTTTCTAAAACTGATGAATAAACTCTTCGTCCGGTGTCGTAAAACCTACTACTACATAAACTGCATTGATTAAAATCGATATAAAATCTACAAAAAACCTGATAATGAACACACCAAAGTCCTATATGGCAAGGTAAAAGTACATAAAAGTCTAACATTACCATCCAAGCAAACAATGTACAGTATCTTCAAGTAAGTACTTCTGATTGATGAAGTTACGCAACGTATCATATTGCACAGTAATTGAGGTGAAACCAATAGTAGCAGCTAGCGCATAAACAAATGATCTGATGGCCACAAGATAAATGCAGAATTCTACGTATAGGCTGCAATCCTGCAATAGATCGACACTTGAGATAATAAAGATTCTTTATTTCTCTTCCATTTTCTTAACAAAAAATGAATATGCTAAAATACAATAAACATAATTTGTTCACTAAATTTCCCAAAAATGTATTAAATGAACAAATGAATTTAAATTTTAATAAATTGCTCCAAGATGGATGATGTGTTAAACCCTGGAAACGTGCAGCCTCATTGATCAAATTCGTTTGATGCTTTTATTAACTGCATATTTGAGGAAATATTATTATTATATTTGTTAACAAATTAATTACTTTTAACAGAAATTAACAGTTTCAGGTAATGTATGAAAACAATCTACCCGAAACAAATTTTTTCAATGAATTGGCTGAATGTTAGCAAGTCTATCACTTGAGGGAATGAAATATTTTTATATGTAGCTGTCTGTATATTTGTCTGTTTTTCAGTTTAATTTCTTTAGGGTGTAAATTAAGTCCTGATTCGCCTGGATATCTTCCATATGGATTGAGATATCTATGTACAACCTTCACAATACTTATTACATAATGTTTTTGGATTTTTTGGAGGGTAAAAAATATTATCCTTCAAATAGATTAAAAAAGTATTTTAATGTGTATGGTGAAGGTTGTACATCAATATCTCAATCCAATTGCAATCCAATTCCAATTCGGATAATTCAGTGGGATTTGGCTGATCGTTTACGAACTCAGTACATTGGTTTAATGGGTAACCACGATGGGAATGTAAATAGCAGGATAAATCATATGAATTTTTAACATGCGACATAGTAACACCTGTAGCCTAATAATATGAGTTCACTGAGTACATGAAAGCTCAGTGTACCGTGTTACGCAACACGTATTGTGGCGTACCCCAACCTTGCATTGACACGGTTGTGTAACTATCCAACGGTTTCAACAAACAACACAAGTAAATGTATTATACATACAGGGTGTACATAAAGTCCTGCACAAGTATAATATTTTCTGAACGATAACAGATAAATCAACAAGATTTGGTACATCACCACTGCACCTAAAAAATCTACTACTTTTTGAAGGAACTATCAGTTTTTCTGTAATATTCATGGGGACGTCCCGCAAGGAGTCAGAAGGAAATCTTAAATAGGAGCATAGGTCAATATGGACATCATTTTAAAGGGCTTATCTAGCAGAGTTTAATGCCGCAAACCGCAATCAAAAAGATTGATCCAGTACAAAATGGCGGCTGTTCAAAGATTTTACTTGGATACATTTTATTAGTAGCCATAACCCCCAGTAAAGCAAAACTGCAACCAAACGAAGGCCTACTTCTGTTGTCTGTGCGTAAACTGTTGGTATGCAGATCCTAGAGAATTTAAACTTGGTATTGATTTTAGGGTTAAAAGAGTAAAGAGAAGTTTTATCCGTCTGTCTTTCTGTCTTTGAATAACTCTTGATAGAAAGGTTGTTAGAACTTTAATTCAGTACATCGGTTCTTCTTGGTCCAAGTAAAAATATTATTTTGGGACAAAAGGTACAAGGGCAGTTCGGTAAAACTCCATCGTTACGTTCATCTACTACGCTTTATTTGTTTATTTTTATGCAAATTTTTATCTAATGAACCTCTTTTCAATATATAAAAATACACATTTAGGTTACATTTTTTAAGTTGAACCTAAAAATGTACACGACGATGAATTCTTGGAATTGAAATGTACATCGTACGACATAAAAGAATATATAAAAAGTGTTAAAAAGGATTATTATTGTATATAATTTTATTAAACACTTTCCGAGGCTACATTTGCAATATGAATATTATCTTTTAGTATGTTACTTTAGTAGTTGAGGGCGAGAAATGCGCTTCTAATTTCCCAAGAGTATAAAGTGGAAGATAACCCTAACACCGTCTCCCATGTTACATAACGGCAGGCATTCCTCCAACCTTGTTTACTTGGAAGATGATATATTAAATATTTCTGATTTAAAAAAAAGTTCAAACTAAAAAGTTGCATAGCCTAATCTATTAGCACAATAAACTTCAGTACTGCTCTTAATTTATAATTGAAGACAATAATTCACATCATTCAGAGTGACTGTATATTAGTGACTGTATGTATATATAGATTACCAAAGGTTGGAGGTAGGTAGAGATCTGAGTGGATGGTTTATGGACATAAATCTCCTTGGAAGCAGGGAACGCCAGCTCTGTACTAGCCTCTGAAGTCAGAGCGGGCAGGAGGTTGAAAACGACCTTATGTTAAGGCTAACAACTGCCTTAAACACTTGGGGAGCCCCAACAACTGCAATAGTTATCCCCGCAGAAGATTAGAGCCATGGTTAGTGACGTGCCACTTTCTGGACATATACAGGGTGTACATAAAGTCCTGCACGGGTATAATATTTTCTGAACGATAACAGATAAAGAAACAAGATTTGGTACATCAATACTACACCTAAAAATCTACTTTTTGAAGGAACTATCAGTTTTCTGTAATATCATGGGGACGTCCCGCAAGGAGTCAGAAGGAAATCTTAAATAGGAGCATAGGTCAATATGCAAATCATTTTAAAGGGCTTATCTAGCAGAGTTTAATGTCACAAAACCGCACTCAAAAAGACTGATCCAGTACAAAATGGCGGTTGTTCAAAGGTTGTACTTGGTTACATTTTATTAGTAGCCATAACCCCAGTAAAGCAAAACTGCAAACCAAACGAATACTGCAGCTAAATACTACATTATGCTTGTCAGTTGTACAAAAGTGAATTATGACGTTAGTTATCCTCAAGGGTTTACAAATTTGGTACTAATATATTGATAACGGGGAAAACCTGATAACAGTAACAATTAGAAAGCTCTTATCTTTGGGTCGCAGTTTTGGACTTCCTATTAGCCAGTCTATTCATAGTAGGCTATTCTAGTTTTCTTGTTTTAGTAGTGCTGTCCAACCTTTCTATCAGTGCGCTTTAGTACAAAAGAGTTTGTCGTATTGCTTGTAGTTCTTCAAACTACACTATGTCGCTTGACGTTACAGAAAACTGATAGTTCCTTCAAAAAGTAGATTTTTAGGTGGAGTGTTGATATATACCAAATCTTGTTGATTTATCTGTTATCGTTCGGAAAATATTACACCTATGCAGGACTTTATGTACACCCTGTATAATATACGTGTAATACATGTAAGCAACATATCATATGCAATACATCTTTTATGCATATTGAGACACATATCACTGTTAGTCTGTTACTTTATTGAACTTCTATAAAACATTTATTTTCATAACTTTATTGTTTTTAAAGTATCTTACATTATAATTATTAAATATTGTAGTATTGTTATTCGATTAATAGTTAATTAGTATGGGGCTCTCTCTCGTTGTACCATATGGCTAAAATGTGTGTAACTTTGTAGTCTATTAGTGGTTGAAGTTGGGGAACATTGTCAAGGGTGGATGGTCTAACAGAATGTTTCACTTCGTTAAGAGACTAAAATGGCCTTAAGGTGGAGGGTTGGTCTGAATAAGGCTGAAGTGAAGTAGTTTTACCTCTAGCCATATCATTAGGAGTTCTGCCAATCAGGGCATTTCTACTGCGTCCCCGACCTAATCAGGTGGTTTAACGAGAATTGAGAAAGACAATACTTAATTTGACTTGTGTTAGTATAGTTTTGTTACTTTGTAAGTATATTTAATTTAAATGAGGAGAATAAAACCAGGGACAATCCCTACTGACATCTATAAATTTAAAATTAAAATTAAACAAATTATGGGTTATTAATTAGACAATTAACATATTCACTTTAAACAATGGTTACGTTATGTGGATAATTGAAACATTTAAAATGAGCATGCACCAGCTATAATTAAAACATAAATAAAAGTCATATCGCGTCGGAGAAATACAATTTTTATCTCGTTTAGTAACTTAATGAACGCTAAAAAGGTGTTCTTTTGTAACCTAGAAATAAATACTTAAGTATAAAATAAATTTTGTATTTTTTAATTAATATATGAAAGCTGGATACATTTATTTCAATACGGGGTTACTGTTAAAAAAATAATGAGATGTTACTTGTAATTTAGGAAAAAGTATAAAGTAAAACGAAGTTTTACTTTATTATAAAGTGAATCGGACTTCCATTCATTATAACATATACTTATTATTTTAATATTTCTATTAACATTTCAAAGGGGAGGGGGGTAAAAATATTTTTTAATATAGGGCTACTGTACAACAATTTTTAAATTTTCCTTTTTTTAAAATAAATATGAATCAAAGTAAAAAGAAGTGAAGTAAGTCAGACTTTCATTCCAATTATATAACTCAATTTTAATTTATTCTCAGTGGCACAAATTAGTAAAATGTCTATATTCAGAATATATTTTGTCATAAACAACGTTATTGTGAAACAAAAAACAAAGAGATATTACAGAGCAATTAGCTAGTGTGAAATAAATATTCCCGCCAAGTCCACGTTGGTGGTGAATATTATTGGATAAATGGAACCCTAATTGAAAACAAACTTTATTATCCACTATTCTTACCGGAAAAAGAAAATTTCTTTAATAAAACAAAGAACAATAATTATGTGTTTCCGAAGCTTAAACTTTAAACGAACTTCGCCCTATTTGGACAACGTAATAACGTCAGTTGTTAGCAAACCAAGGTTCTGCTGTTCCTTATATTCTTAACCTAGAAACCGCTGTTACTTTTGTCAGCTCCAGGGAGACTAATGACTCAAGTCTGCAAATATAACGTTACGTAACCTGGTTTGAAGATTTATTGCGGGAGTTTTGCAGAATCCGCTGTAGTAGAGGTAAGATTATTAAGCATCCGCAAAGGCCTACTTCTGTTGTCTGTGCGTAAACTGTTGGTATGCAGATCCTAGAGAATTTAAACTTGGTATTGATTTTAGGGTTAAAAGAGTAAAGAGAAGTTTATCCGTCTGTCTTTCTGTCTTTGAATAACTCTTGATAGAAAGGTTGTAGAACTTTAATTCAGTACATCGGTTCTTCTTGGTCCAAGTAAAAATATTATTTTGGGACAAAAGGTACAAGGGCAGTTCGGTAACTCCATCGTTACGTTCATCTACTACGCTTTATTTGTTTATTTTTATGCAAATTTTTATCTAATGAACCTCTTTTCAATATATAAAATACACATTTAGGTTACATTTTTTAAGTTGAACCTAAAAATGTACACGACGATGAATTCTTGGAATTGAAATGTACATCGTACGACATAAAAGAATATATAAAAAGTGTTAAAAAGGATTATTATTGTATATAATTTTATTAAACACTTTCCGAGGCTACATTTGCAATATGAATATTATCTTTTAGTATGTTACTTTAGTAGTTGAGGGCGAGAAATGCGCTTCTAATTTCCCAAGAGTATAAAGTGGAAGATAACCCTAACACCGTCTCCCATGTTACATAACGGCAGGCATTCCTCCAACCTTGTTTACTTGGAAGATGATATATTAAATATTTCTGATTAAAAAAAAGTTCAAACTAAAAAGTTGCATAGCCTAATCTATTAGCACAATAAACTTCAGTACTGCTCTTAATTTATAATTGAAGACAATAATTCACATCATTCAGAGTGACTGTATATTAGTGACTGTATGTATATATAGATTACCAAAGGTTGGAGGTAGGTAGAGATCTGAGTGGATGGTTTATGGACATAAATCTCCTTGGAAGCAGGGAACGCCAGCTCTGTACTAGCCTCTGAAGTCAGAGCGGGCAGGAGGTTGAAACGACCTTATGTTAAGGCTAACAACTGCCTTAAACACTTGGGGAGCCCCAACAACTGCAATAGTTATCCCCCGCAGAAGATTAGAGCCATGGTTAGTGACGTGCCACTTCTGGACATATACAGGGTGTACATAAAGTCCTGCACGGGTATAATATTTTCTGAACGATAACAGATAAAGAAACAAGATTTGGTACATCAATACTACACCTAAAAATCTACTTTTTGAAGGAACTATCAGTTTTCTGTAATATCATGGGGACGTCCCGCAAGGAGTCAGAAGGAAATCTTAAATAGGAGCATAGGTCAATATGGACATCATTTTAAAGGGCTTATCTAGCAGAGTTTAATGCCGCAAACCGCAATCAAAAAGATTGATCCAGTACAAAATGGCGGCTGTTCAAAGATTTTACTTGGATACATTTTATTAGTAGACATAACCCCAGTAAAGCAAAACTGCAACCAAACGAATACTGCAGCTAACTACTACATTATGCTTGTCAGTTGTACAGAAGTGAATTATGACATTAGTTATCCTCAAGGGTTACAGATTTGGTCCTAATATATTGATAACGGGGAAAACCTGATAACAGTAACAATTAGGATAACTAATGTCATAATTCACTTCTGTACAACTGACAAGCATAATGTAGTAGTTAGCTGCAGTATTCGTTTGGTTGCAGTTTTGCTTTACTGGGGTTATGGCTACTAATAAAATGTAACCAAGTAAAATCTTTGAACAGCCGCCATTTTGTACTGGATCAATCTTTTTGAGTGCGGTTTGCGGCATTAAACTCTGCTAGATAAGCCCTTTAAAATGATGTCCATATTGACCTATGCTCCTATTTAAGATTTCCTTCTGACTCCTTGCGGGACGTCCCCATGATATTACAGAAAACTGATAGTTCCTTCAAAAAGTAGATTTTTAGGTGTAGTATTGATGTACCAAATCTTGTTGCTTTATCTGTTATCGTTCAGAAAATATTATACCCGTGCAGGACTTTATGTACACCCTGTATAGTGTTACACACATTTAAGTGACACATCGTTTTGCTGTTCTCTGTGAAGGTTTATTTGGTAGACATAAACAAGCCACAAGTTACGTGGAAAATTACGTGAGATAGTGACACTCTTCGACATCCAACACCTCCCGCCCACTTTGATGTCATTTAATCAATGCGACGTATGAACACCATGTGACGGGCACAACTTCGTAAAGGCAAAACTTCATTCTACCCTCCGTTCTCCCGATTTGTGTATTTTGATATCTACAAGAGGAAGCAGGAATGAATTAGTGATCATTAAACTGATTCAATCGAAAATTACATGTAACTGGTGAATGAAACACAGCGTCTGCTGCAATTGTATACTAGGGAATTGTGATTTATAAGTCTCGGAACGTTTGAGAAGCTCCATAACAGATCGCTTCAAAAACAAATGATGAAGACATGAGCAAGAAGAGTAAGAACCCCGGAAAATACTTTTGAAATCCATTTAGGTCCATTTAATGGTTTGTTTATGAGTTTGTATTCTTTCACGTGAACATGTTTAGTAATCCAAATTCACTAATTGGAATAACGAACGCTTTCTACTTTCAGGGAACGACAAATGGCTATTACTTATAAAACCATTTCTCGTCAACTTGACTACTGTAGTCAAAGTAGGAGTACGCCAAACCACGTGCCGTGTAATGGGCTTTCCTCAGGTTGAATGCACAATATGAAGTCATGCTCATTTTGTTTTCCGTGATGTCTTACAGTCACATAAATAGCCATAATACAGAAGAGAAATGTTTACATCCTCCTGGCTGGTACGAAATAATTTGTGTCAGCCTACTAAGTGATAAGCTTTAATGATACTCACCCAAATTCCATAGTTGGAGATTAACCACGACAGTATTCATTCCAGTCTATGTATTTATCGACCTATCCACACATGATACATTTACATTTTTATTCATAGATTTGGGTTTCATAGCAGAGTTTAATTAATAAATGTTCCGTCAGGTAGGAAGGGCATTAACAATACAAGAGTGTGCTGTAAACAGATCTTGTTACCTACTCTTAACATTTATTTATTTAATTAATATTTTTGATTGTACTGTATGAGTGACGTACATGTGTTAATATGGCAATCATTAAAATCCCATGCAATTGTATTCAGTTTTATTATAGACTTATTTATCCTGTAATTTTCGTTGCCATCGTGCTGACCGTGAAGACCAACGAAAAATATAATTACCCACGGACCCATGGAGGAACATATCTTTGGACTCAGTGTTGCTATTATATAAATGAGGGTTCATGCAACATTTTAAGTCTTTAGGTAAGTACGTTTTCGTGATATAGTGATGCAATTTTTCCAGCCCCACGAGTGATAGGCTTTGTTTACGCTCACTCAATTAAAAGAAATTATGATAAAGGAAATACTGACGGACTAAAAAAAATAAAACTTATCGAACGAAATATTATCTTCAAATACACGTAACACGTTATGGAAAAATCTACACTGCTATTGTATGTTGGTAGATTGGAAAGACGAGTTACGAGATTTTTAATTACTGCATTATTGTGGTCAGCATTACGCTTCGCTATAATCGCTAAGTTTGCACAATTGTTTAACTGGACGCACATTTTTGTAACTAACTCTTCTTAATTTTACTAATTCCGTTCAAATAATCTAATTTCATTGAAAATACAATATGATGAGTATTCGTAATATTTTTGTGTGTGTGTGACCGAGTTAATTATTTTAATTTGTAATATTTGTAATTTTAAAACTAGTTATGGCTTTTAAAATTGTGTCAAGGATTTGTGAATACTAATTTGATAAGCCTTTTTGCCTTTATAAAATGTTATAAATAAAATAAGAAATAAGTTTAAAGTATCTAGAAACTCAAAAACATCCCTGCTATGATGCATATTATGTTAGGAAATATTCTACATTTGGAAACATAGCAAAGGAAAAAATATGTTAATTATTAGGAGACGACTCAAGAATCCCTTAAGAGATTATAGTGCAATAAAATGTTGTATTTTATAGCATATATTTCAGTACAACTACCCGAATAACAGTTATAATAACTGCACTATTTAATAAGCGAATAAAATTTAAAATGTAACTTGGCTTATTAAAGGCGAAGTTACGACTATGGAGTCTTCTCTCCCACTTAACCTAAAACTTGTCTTGAATAAGTTTCATTGCAGGCTTAGGCTTAGGGTCTGGTAGTTTAGACTTTTAAGTTCAGTTACATTTATTAAAAATACTCCATGTAACTCTAAAACATGCATATAGGAAAAACGTACTAAATAAATAGTGTAAGTACCAAATGCATGTTTTAGAGTTAATGTACGGTACATATAGTTTACACTCATTATGGTTGTTGGTATTCCTGACTTAAAGAGAGTCACAATGCTCTGGTATGGAATGTTTTTTTACCTAGTGTAAAGTTATCTGTTTGGAGAGTTATCAGCCTGAGGAAGAGATAAGATTGAAAATCTCGAAACTTAGTGTTTCTGATTTTTTTGTATCATTGAATGATGACAAATGTCCGCACAAATTCTGTTTCCTTTAACAATGTATGTCCTAAATAAATAGCCAACTTCAATAATAAAAATATATAACGGTTATCATTATTCAATTTGCATAGTCATTTCGACTAAGTTATTCAAGTACATTATATAATAGACCGTAAGTACAGTGTTCTGTTAAACAACACTATTATTTTCTGTAGGATCTATAGCTTAAAGATAGCAGCTGCATATATTGTAATGGTAGCACGTTCACCCGGCAAGTGAGAGATCCGGGTTTTAATTCCGGTGGACCAAGTACTTTTTGTGATTCAATGTTTATTGAAAAATTAAATAAGGCAAATAAGGCCATTTATACAAATTTGATTAATGTAAACAAATGTCGTTTGACAGGTATTCGGTCTTCCGATCATATGTTAGTTTAGTTATTTAAATGCATATGAGACAGATACGGCCAAATACAATATAATTGAATCGTAAAAAGTAAGGGCTCTGTGGTGTGATGGTAGCACATTCACCCGGCAAGTGAGAGATCCGGGTTCGAATCCCGGCGGAGCAAGTACCTTTTGTGATTCAGTATATATATAAATACGTACATACTGATTCTTGAGCTCCGTAAATAAATAATTGTCAAATCTCTAAATGTAATTCTAGAAAACACACTGTTTTTAAATAAAACATAAACAGAAGTTTACTTTCAATCTATAACTTCATTAGTCTTTTTGGTAATATTGGTAAAAACAGTAATGTATTAAAAAACAGGATTTTGGATAGAATGTAACGAAATGCGTAAATGAAACACTCCTGTATTTTATGCTTTTATACTAATATTTTCAAAATTAAAAACCGGAGTACCGCAGTGCTTCATTTAAAATCCCCTCCCCTTCAGTATTTTCATCAACGATTTCCCCTCTTCTCTTCTGTCCTCAGCCGATCCAATCCAAAATAACTTATTAATAAACCTATTCACAGATGATACGAACTCAATATTTAATAATGATGACGCTTCAATTTTATCGAATAACTTTGATTCCACAGTTCACTTCCTCCTGAAATAGATCAAAGAAAATAAGCTCACATTGAATATTACCAAAGCTGATTTATTGCTTTTTTTCGGGAGCTGAATATAGTACAATAATATTGTAAATTCATTTTCATAACAATAGTTTACGACAAATACTGAAATTCTTAGCATATATTTGAATACAGACTTAAAATGGAAAACACATAAGACATATTTACCCTTCGTTGTCTTCCTAATTTCTCCTCTCATGAAACTCTCAGGGCAGCATACAGTGTCATTGAATCCAAGCTGATATATAAGATAATCCTGTGTGGGGTTTAGCAAACTTCAGAACTTCAATCGAGTATTTGTTCCGCAGAAGAGTACAGTGTTCCAGATATCCTTGCAACTGCAGGAGTGTCTGGAGTCTTGGGCAGCGGGACAATTGTAGAGAAGACTTTCGTCAGATGGTATTCTTAAACTTCCTTGCATATTAATTTATCATTTTTTGGATTTCCTACGTATAATGCAAGAAATAAACTTCAGCTAAACTGAGATTCAGATTTAATATTTTCAAAACTTCAGTTTTTTATTTTATTTTTATGTTTAAGTTGTTGTTGTGTGAAACACCTACAAACATTTACAATGTAATAGAAAACTAATGTACTCTACGTACGGATCTGTTATGGATCTACCTATTAAGAAAAACTGGTTATTGACATGCACATGTTTTTGATTGTGTGAATAGACCAATTTATATAATACAAACAATTGTTTTAGATCATGTATTGAACCTTGGGGAAAAATTTTGTGATATTAAATTAATTTACAGCACTCGTATAAAATATAGCTAGAAGAGCTTGTCCTAGAGATTTTTATCAATTAATAAGTAGGTGATTTTATTTTCTTGATATTCTTAAAAAAAAGAAAGAAACCACTTTGTTTTCACAGATAAATACAATTTTGGTACGGAAGGCAACTATATATATGTTGTCCACAGGGTATATATATATATATATATATATATATATATATATATATATATATATATACCCTGTGGACAACACAGGTTTTTTTTCCAAACAGTTTACTTTCAAGGATTTATTAACGACGTAGTAGTTTGTTGCATGGCGAAGTGTTTGTGCCCACTCTCACTAAGAGGCAGAACGGGGCAAAGAAAGATTCTGAAACCGTAAAAACAGCTGCTTTTACAAGTCTTTTGTTGTGACGTCAGCCATGTATTCTGTAGGAGCCGGGTAGTATAGTTCGTTGCCGGGAGCAGTGACACGGTGGCGGGTAAACCTGAACATATAAAACCAGTTTACCACTACAATTCTTCATCGCTTAGTGAAAATTGTAAAATAGGTATTCGAGTTACTGATCTTACTATTAAAATGTAATATTACCAAGTAAACGTATATAACTAAATTTTTATAATATATAATTTAATATCATGTTATTTGTACAATTAATTTCTCACAAATAATAATTTGTTTTGTAACTAATTGTACGTAAATAATGAACAAAATCCCATGTGATGCTCAATAATTGATTTTAATATAGAATACTCTAATATTTAGAAGTTGTTTGACTGCTGAAATACCGTAACAGGAAAAGTTACTTTAATTTTAGTTTTTGATTCGCGTTAAAAACAATAATAATCCGACCTTTGAGATTAAGACGATGCCAAAATAAACAGAGATTTAGGATTAATAAGTCAAATTGTATGAAATATTAAACAAAAATTGATTTTACTTTGCGGAGAAAACAATAACAAACAAATAATAATTTATTTTTCCGAACAAGAAAATTTGCAGTATAGTGTTTACATTAATCATTTATTTATATGACCTAAATAAAATACAAACAAAAAATTTTCATTTTTTAACATTTCAGGCTGATTTTTTTAATTTTATACAAATAATGAACTTTAAATATGTACGAACACTTCTTAACGATACAATAATCTAAGTTTCTTTATTTAACTGAGAAAATCTAGGGGCCTCATTAGCCTATGCCTAATTGAAGGCTCCTTATTCAAAATTTAAATAAATAATAAGCGGTCAGATGTACTGTGATAAAAACATAAACAAAGCAATCTCGATAATAAAACAAAGGTATTCGACATAACTAAAACAGAATACAAATCTGAACATACCTTTTAAAAGTCTTAACAAAACATTATACATAATCAACATAAAGTTTTTAATTAGTCAAGAATAACTAAAATAACGTAATATAACAACGTGTAATTCTGTATAATCCTTAAATATAGCATTATATTCATATCTGAAAACTAAAAAATAAAGAACTAATGTATAAATAAAGGGGGAGGGAGAATTAAAAGTAAATTACCTTATATTTGTATCTCAAACAAAAAACTAATATTTTCTAACTTTTATTAATTATTTAAATAGCCATTTTTTAATAAATTAAATTTTATATTTTTTAATACTGTCAAACAATTTATTAAACACTCTAGAAGCAATACAGTTATAAATTTTTGTGAAAAATATATTCATAGGTCTTGGAATCCGAAATGTATTTACTCTTCTGAGCTAGTCCCTGTATCGGTTCTTAAAGAGTAGGACATTTCCGCTTCTGTTATAAAAATGCTTTGACACTTTAGTTATATAAAGGTAAGATTCAGTGACAGATAAAGAGAGGACAGAAGAGTGAAATAAGTTTGTATATGAAATTAATCTAAGCAGATGTTTTTGCTGGATGTGATTTGGGTCTAAATATGTTTCGTAAGTGTTTTGCCAGAACTCTATGCTATATTCTAAGCAACTTTGTAACAATGCAAAATACTTAGACAGCTATAATAGCAAAACATTACTATTAAATAAATCTTTCAGAAAATAAAAGCGCCTTATGACGTAATTTATTTTGTTTTAGAATATAAATATAAGTTTTTCAACTTAATTCCGAATCAAAATATACTCCAAAATATTTTATATCATTACTTTATTTTATTTTAATATTTCTCTTTGTATTCACAGTTTCACCGCACTTGACTTTGAAGAAAAATGTTCCGGTCCAAGGTTATAAGAATTAGGCAAATTTGAAGCAATAATACTTAGCTGCCGTACGTCCAGTTTCCATTTACGAGGCCTCTTTCCTCGCTCTTCACTCTGGCAGTACATTTAAAACTCACATAATTCTTAGTTATTAAATATAATTTAGTATTGCACAGCGTTGTAAAGTATGTGTAAATGGTTAGTTAGTTTACATTCTGAGTTTAACGTATTTGTGACCTGATATTTAAATTGTATACCTTCCTTTAAATATGAAATATAAAAATAATAATAATCAAACTGCATCGAATTATAATTTTAAAATGGTTAAGAGCAATTTTCAAGAGTGTAAGAGAGTGAAGGACAGGCCAATTATATTACCACGTAATTAATACGATAAAAATTATAATTAGAGAATAAATAGTAAATTAAATTAAATTATTATTATATTATATTTTACAATAACTGCTAAAGATTTCATTAAACTAGTCGCAACAATGATCTGTCAGTAAAGACAATATTAATATTCTGTTATTATTTATTATAAATATTAAGTTCGGACATAAAACGAACTCTATGATCAGTCGTAACTATATTTAAATTCTAACATTTAATTTATCTGCTTTATAATTTCTTATAAAAAAACTATTACCATCCAATTTGCTCAGTGCTATCAGAATTTAATTCTACAGGTCCATAAGACAGTACTAGATTTATATCCAACGATAACATGGAAACGTATCTGCATATCCGAAATAATGCAATAACGCCAGCGATCAATTTCTCAAGCTCCAGTTCCGCTTCACATTCCTTTCGGTCATTAACACTGAATATTTGATTCCTTATCGCTTTTGATTTTCTACATTCAATCAACTTTATTTCATATGACATATAAATTACAATATTTGCCAATATTTTACGAAACATTGTCAGTCGAAGGAATGAAACAATTTCTGTCTGTGTATCTTTCCACTGTGAGTGAGATACACGATATTTCAAGAATATACTTACTTATATACTTCAAATTGAATTTGATGATGGTCCGTGTCCATTTGGCAGAGTGATCATCTTTCATTAGTCTTATGGGTAACCATGGCGACAACGAGATTATTGCAGAATAAATAAAATGTTTAAAATAACATGCATAGTCTAATGAAATACGCAACAAACTTAAATTTTGCATGCAACCACAGCGCAGTCGGTTACACAACACGGGGCCCATCATGCCCTTACTTGTTTTTTATTTCATTACCAACACTAATTCCAAACAATAGTGTGATCACCCTTGTATTGAGCGTTGATATTAACGCGTTCTGTTAACTACCCTATCACAAAATTGAATGGTTCAATATTAGAGACAATATTGCAGAAATTCTGTCGTAAATCGGGTGTAGTATACAAACCACTCATAGCAGGTTCTCAATGAATATGCAAAGTCTTGGAAGTCAATTTTCGATCAGGCTATAAACACTCATCAGCATATCTTGGAAACTATTTGTGTATATCTTCACAATGTAAAGTATTGTAATTTTTAAGACATTTGCGTTTAAAAATTTCAAATTTCGATCAATTAATTTGCATGCCCATATTATAAGAAATTATACTGGAATATAGTTTTCTTGCGACTAATTCTAAATTAAGTTTTATAATTAAAAATGAACTAAGAAACTGAAATGTCAAATTCGGGCAAATGGGCAATAGACCATTTTAGCTCTAAGTGAAACCACACCTTTTTCCAGCAGAAGAGTCATGTGGCCCATACTTATAGAAAGTGGAAATTGAAAAACCAACCCTTAAAACAGTTACACTTCCTGAGAAATGTGGCATTAACCCTTCTTCCACGCCCTCCTGTAAAAACACAATGACCCACTCACCCGTGCACGCTCTCGTACACATGTGTACACTAGGCAATATTTTAGTCCATATATGGGTCTACAAAGAATAAATTATGATAATCTATTTAAAACATAACACCTGGAATAACTATTTCAAGTAATAACATGTGTAGTGGTGTAGTATATGATAGGGTTATTAATTCGTATTGAAATATAAACGTAACAGTAAGATAAGGACAACTTTTTCTTAAAAGAGATAATATCTAGCTGAGAAACAACAATATTGGCATTGAATGACATATTTTTTAATTAAAATATTAAAACTCAGTCTCAGCGTCAAGTGTCGTGAAAGCAAACTATAAGCTAATCCCGTATGATGATTAGCTGATTAGTTCAATATTATTCATGATTCAGTAATTAATAGTATTTCGCTGTCCAACCAATGCGGCGCTGAGAAGCAAGAAGTTTGATTAATGACAAATAAACTTTACTGAAAGTTACTAAAACAAATGTTACTCTTGCTAACTCCTTCTTGGCGCTTATTGGTGAATTGTATTAATTAACTATAGTAGATTTGAATCATAACGAAGTCTAAATGTCTGTGAAGTACATTAGGAACAGATTTCTGTTATTAACAAATTCAATTATTCTAATTAAAGAATGATAATCTCAGGAAGATCAAATGGCTATAGGTGTTGAAATGAGGTTGCAACACCTGGAACAACTATATTTTGTTTCACAACTCCCCGTTGTCCTAGAAAGATTAAATTTTACAAACCTGCGTGTTATACCCTTTACTGACAAATAAAAATCTTTAATGAATAGCACATCCCCTATGTGGTTTCGATCCTTAAAAGAACTATAAACTATATTTTGTTTCTCCAACTCCCTGATATAAAGACAAATACATAATTTTTTGGCCGAAATGGATTTTTCCAACCAACTATATATAAAATATTATATTTTCTTAATCAGGGGAAAATGCAATAGCTAATACGGTACTGGTAGTAGATTTAAATGAGCGGAAGTATACTTTTCAAACCGAAGTAGAATTTTTAAATCATCTTCCTTGACCGTACACAATACTATAGCGAAGAAATACCTTGACCGGAAGGAGATTATTTTAAGTGTAAGTATACACTTTTTGACTGATGGCTTTTAATGACAACATTTGTATTCATTTTTTTGATCGGGACAACAATGCAAACTTTACTAAGACACCAGGAATAAGTAGACATTTTTTACTAAAGGGCGATTATGAATAAATAAATATATATATATATATATATATATATATATATATATATATATATATATATTATCGTGGAAACAAGACAAACGCTATTTTTGTGTGAGTGTAAAATTATTTATTCTAACCAGATTCTTTTTCAACGGTAAACCTAGCATAAGGAAACTTTGTTTACCTGTTTAACCTTTTAGCAATGAACACTGGGATCTATATCATAAACATGTCTACTTCCGATTCAGAATTATTAAAGGATCCTTGAAATTGTTGGAACTTTAAAAAGATTTTGTAATGTTACATATATATTTGTGTATGTCATTCATAGTTATAAAAAGGTCCCAAAACAATATAACTCTTTAAAATTAAATTATTATTATTCTTAAACAGACATGATAATTAAATTTCCAGTGACATAATCATTTTTATGATTAATATTATGCTATTATATAGGATATAACGTACCTGATATCCAGTAGGATATCGTGTGCAAAGCCGCGGATAACTGCTAGTATAATAGAACAAGGTAGTGTTCATGGATGTACTTGCCTTGTGAGTTTATACTCCCTACAACACAAATTGGTAATTAATCATTGTTTAATATCATGATTAATCAATTAATCATTGTTAACTATGTACATTGATCTTATTTAAATTTACTTTGTATTTGCATGCCATATAAAGATATTTAGCCATCGAAATTAATAAATTGATAATAAGATGCATTTTATAATCCAGATCACGGTTGCATTTCCTTGATATACTCTTGTATACTCGTAACTTCAATTCTATCAACCATTATTTATTAGTAACTGAAATCTTTTTAAAATTGTTGTTTATCGCTGTAAATCCTCTTTAAGACTATGTAATTTACCAAAACTTCGGAGTTTCAATTTTATTACTTGTATATTAGATGTTAGTTAATTGTAATAAAAAATTTAAAATATGCCGTTTCATCTTGATCTTATACAATGATTGAGTTCACTATTACAGGTAAAATAGGTAACCCATTATAATCAGTAACAGCTTAACCCTTTCCGGGCAAGGCGGCAATATATTGCCGCCTTGATATTCGTCGTTTTCTTAAATAAATACGACGTCAAATGATTAAAGTTTTATGTTTTTTTATTCCCTGGTATAATTGTAGATAATTAATATCAATATCATTTTTATTTTGGAGGTCTATGCATTTTTATTTCGTAATTTTTACGTGACATTATCAGCTGACTCGATCTATTGTTGTTAATTCTTTATGCTTTAGTGTAATCGTACTATTGTATGCTGGATTCTTCTCATTATTTTATTTTGTGGTTGTAAATATTAGTAGTGTTAGTAATTACCTGCTTAGCTATTGTGTGTAGTAGTTACAATGACTGACAATTTGCGATCTCACGGGAGTGAAATTGTAAGTAGCATATTTGTAAATAGAAAAAGTGTAAATAAATTTCAAATAAAATTATGTAAATATTTCTTGGTAAATAGTGTTTTTAACTGTATTGAAACTGCTTATGGATCCTACAATCATCTGTTTACCGGTACATCCATAATGTGAATATTTATTTTAAGTTTCTTGTAGTGTAAGAGTCAGTTGCTTTATCATTTATAAAATGTTGCGAAGTACAATTATGCGTATTTATACAAAATGTGTCATAAAAAATTTATTTATGAGAGAAATAACACAAAATTTTGTATGGTTGTTCCTTTCTAAATGTACAATATAATAACATAGATTCCCACGGTAAAATTATTTTTCCTTTTTTAGTTATTTACAAAAAAAAATAAAACAATAAATTGTTTTTTATGTAATCCATTAAAACATTATTTTGTTAAAATTTAAAACTACTTAAAACTACATCTATATATTATTTTGTTGATAGTATATATCTATACGAGTAATTTGGTGCAACTTTTAGGTCATTCTCTAATTTTTATGAAAAGTTATAAATTTTAATCTAAGAGACTGCAAAATCACCAATTTTAGCCTGGCACTTTTGACTAGTCACAAGAGGATATGATATGTGAAAAAATTTTGCAACATCTCATATTTGGTCCTGGCCCTGAAAGGGATAATGTACATTTTACTTATCATCAAATTTACGTAAGTCGTCATCCCTTCTGTGTTCAGACTATGAATACAATTAGTTATAATTTGTTTCTTCGCCTAAGTCCTGGCCAATATCTATGTTTGACTCAATGGGAGCACATAAGATAGGTTTTTATTTTACCTAACGCTAATTTATGTAATAATAATATAAAATATAAGTTAGCTAATTTAAATATATTATCTTCAAAGATTCGACTGCTCAAGCAGAAAAAAATATGAAAGAATGTCATGTCATTCATGAGAGATTTTATTATTTTAAAATAATATCATCGTTTCATTATTTTGAAAAATTTTTCAAAGACAACAAATTTGTTTATGATATGAAATAAAGGCCTTTTTTCATCGTTCTTTAAAAAGGAAGCGGAAGTACACTGATGCCTTTGGCTTCAGACAACACACCACACAACCGTTGAGCTAGTGGATAAAGTAACTTTCAAAGTTATAAAAGGAGGAAAGTAAATTGTTATGGTTTTTTTTTGTAAACCGCCACCTCATTTCCTCGTTTTTAGTAGATTTATTTCATAATCTGGCACACAAAGTTTTGCTTGTTTACTTCTAGAGGTTAGTTTTAAAAATATGTGTCGATTCATAAGATGTAGAATTTATATTATGAAAAAAATATGTAAACAAAGGTATGAAGCTAATAAATTAGCAAAAGTACACACGTTTCATTGGAAATTAGATTTTTAGTTATACATAAAACGAGATAGGAATTCATGCTAACCTTATTTTACTGGAATTGAAAATTATGATATATATATATATATATATATATATATATATATATATATATATTATATATATATATATATATATAACACAAGTACTATGAAAATAAATGTCCAGTAAAATCAAAATAGTACTATGATTTCTCATTGTGTTTTTATTTAACATAAATAAAACTAAGCTTTTAAATTAATATTATATCGCATTTCTTCTTTCAGCAATGGTTAACTAAGATGACAATTTTTTTTGCAATAACCGTTAAATAATCTCATTACGAACCTTATAAACCTTAATTGTGGTAACAAGATTTTGACGCGTTATGACCTATAAAAACTCAGAAGACAGTTATAACATTGGCAGTGCAACTTTTAACTGTAATTTGTTACTTTTGCATTCAATAAATGTTGTATCTCAAACAATTTTGAATCTTTTTAATAAATATATATTTGGTAAAACCATAAAATTATTTAGTTACATTGTAAAATGTTTAGTGTAATTTGTCAAATGTTACGGTGAAATAGTACCTACACAAAGGGTTTATGATAATAAATTGCTGAGTAATTATTATAATGCACACTATGGTATTAAACGATCCAGATTTATCAATTCTTTACAGCGGTTAAAATATCGCCTTCAAATCAAACCAAAGCAAGAAGAGTTCGATAAAACACGTGATCAGTGATGTTTAGTCTCCAATGTCAGTCACATTAATCGGTAAAATTAAGTGAAACAGTCGTGATTACCATTAAGTTAGAACAAGCGGAGGCTATGCAGTTGCTAGGCGACAAGATCGATCAGCGGGAGCAGCCGCACAACACCTCGCTGCTGGCAGTATGTAGTCTGCTGCTACACGGAATGTCTTAGTCAAGCTGCTGACAGAAATTGTGTCTAGCTGCTAGTACCTGTAGTCTGCTGCTACACGGCACTTCTTTGTCAAGATGCTGACAGAAATTGTGTATAGCTGTTGGTATCGTAAATTCTGATGCTACACGACACTTATTTTTCAAACCGCTGACAGAAATTGTGTCGATCTGATGAGTACGCTAGAAGCAAGTAATTCATTTATGAACTTCAGAGAATGACAATATTAATGTGTTGACAATATAGTCTGCAACATCACAAGTTTGCTACCATCATTTGTGTTAACTACAAGTAAGAACGTCGAATATACAAATTTCAGGTAAAATGTATAAAAATGTGTTGTGTAAAATCTTTACAGTTAAAATATTAATTGAAGATACTGATTTGGAATACCTAAAAACATTTAAAGGATTCACAAAAGGATCGGTCATTTTGTAAATTTAATAATGCCCTTTTGGTATAAAGGAGCTAAATTGATTTTGTAAAGTTAAAACATAGATTATTATTAATTTATAGTTACTATTACAACACAAACACTTATGGAATATAAGAATTGTATAGAATCAATAAATTAATATTCATTCTTTGTATTAAGAATATAATTAGTATAAAGGGGATTTTATATGTACTGAATATTAATCTTTAGGTGTTTAGTGTTGGCTGATTCCCACAAGGGAAATAATCCAATATAGTCTCCCTCATAGACGGCTAATACCCGAACCCAGGAGGGCGAAGCGGGATTAGCCAACTGGGAATTCACTCCATTTACATCAGCGTTCTCTAGAGACGAGACGAATCATTTCAAAATTCCCTCATTATTTACCTCCAGAGCCTACACTCGTTGTTATCGGAATTGAAATGAAATGAAATGAAAAGTATATTTATTGTACAGGCGAAGTTACATTTATCAAGTCCACTCTATCACTAAACATCATATAAAACACTAGAAATTTACAACAATTATGTAAGAAAGGTAAATTATTAAAATACGAGGTGTGGCTATTAAATAACGAGACTGACTTTATAAAATCACGCTCCATGTGAATTTTCCATTGTTGGAAACCGTATTGGAAGTCATCCTCTGTCAGCTCCTCAGGACACGTGTTGCTTTCTCTTTTATAACTTCCAGATACTCAGATAAGGTCCGTTGTTTTAATGCAGATTTCACCTTAGGAAACAGGTAGAAGTGCAATATCTAGTGAGTAAGGTGGATGTTTAACACTGGGATACCGTATTTAGCTAAGAATCTTTTTACGGGTAACGCGGAATGAGCTGGAGCTTGGTCTTGGTGAAGAACCAATAATTCATCCTTCCAGAGTACTAGTAATTCAGAGTAGAGAGTACTATTGTAGAAGTAATACTGAATGATTTTTTAACCTTTGGAAATCCAGTGAAGGAATCCAATGGATATAAACAAAATGATCATTGATTCAATTTTAACTTGCTCTTTCGAGATTTTGGCTCAGAAGACGAGAAGTTGGTGTTTACAGTACGTGGACTTTCGCTTCGTTTCCGGCTCATAAGTAAAAAGCCACGTTTCATCACATGTTGTTATAGTTTCCAAAAATTTTGAGTAATCTTCAATCACGTACAAAGTGTCAGTACAAATATTTTTCCGAGCTTCTTGTTGTTCAGACATTAGAATTGTACTCGTACAACTTTATCACACACTTTTCGCAGGTTAAAACTGGTTCTGACCATTTTACGTACACATTCTTTATCAACACTTATAAATTGACCAATTGCACAAATACTTAATCAACGGTCAGACTAAATTAAATTACGGACTATTTCGACATTTTCATCCGTTTTTGACGTTGAATGACGATCTGGGCGCGAATCGTCTTGTCTGCCATCTTTAAAACGCTTTAACCATTGAAAAAGTACGTTCCCGTGGTAAAAATTCACTGCCCTACACTTCTTTCCGTAAAGTATAGGCTTCAGTAACAGTTTTTCAAGTTTAAAGTGAAATTTTACAATAATTCGTTGCTCTATTATTACACTAACCATTTCAACCGGCAAAACAAAAAAAAACAACAATAACACGAACGTAGGCTCTAACAAAACAGTGCTGTTTAGTTAGAGACTAGAGACACGAGCGAGACTAGCTGCATACTAAAGAGAAAGGTCCACACTAATCCGCCGTTGCCCTCGAACTGCCAATCGACATTATAATGTCGATCTGACACGCACGTGTTTTGACAGTTCATATAGTGTATAAATCAACACTTCCACCACTCGTATGCCACATATACCAATTCAAACAAAACAAACTGCTGATTTCAAGGGTGAATTTTGTTTTTCTGTTTTAGCTACAGTGACGTCATAAATCTTGCCAGTATGATCGTATTCATCTAGCCATTTTGAAAATTAATGATATATCATGAGTATGGTTTATAATGTTGGTTCAGAGCTTGTTATAGCTTTGTTTTATGCTATATTATGCTAAATATTGGTATATTTTAGGAATATTAAGTGTAAAAATTATATTTCTTTGTTAATATTTTTAAATAAACGTATCCATACGTAATATATTTAGGTAAGTCCCAAAACATTTCAAAAATTATTTTGTTAATTGGTTATTGATTTGTTAACTTTTTCAATGCATATAATTCTCTAAATGCTTGTGTATTTCGTGTAAGAGTTATATTTTTTGTAAGTTTTTGAAAATAACAGTAACAAACGTTAGCTTTTCGTTTTAGTATTTTTAGTTTTTAAATATATACAAATTTTATTCAAGAGAACTTGGATACTATTATATATTTTCTAAAAATAGATAAAATAAAGAATAATTTACTATCTTACATGTTAGTATTTATATTAGAATATTTACTTCGTAAGCTCATTTATATTTACTTTTTTACATCACGGTGTCAAACAACAAAGGTACGCTATAATATTGTATTAAAAATGTTAGAAATACTTAATAGCATCTTTTAGTTTTATACTTTTGAAAAATACAATAATAATATAATAAATATAGTGAGAGTTCTTTTAAAAGTAGATAGCCGATATTGATTTTGAAGGAACGTACATCAGATTTTGCCTTTGTACTTGGAAGATAGAGAAGAATATGTTAACTAATTTAGCCAAATTATTATTACTTAAATAAATCGTAATTCGTTTAATTTTTACACCTCTAAGTTTTAAAATATAAATCTTTACACACTGCAAAATAAAAATACTCAAAAACATCTAAATGCTCATTATTTAAATTGCGTAAAACACTAAATCATATTAAATATGTCTGACGGAACGGTTTTCATTTTATAGTTAGATTATGATACAGTATATATTTTATATTTCTTAATATTATAATATTTGTTATATTGAAATTGAATAGCTTGAATAGTTTAGTAAATTAAATCATTAATTTTGTGAAAATTATTGATTTTCATAAGAGTAATTTTATTTCAGATATCCATCCATTATGATTATTTTTATTTATTTGAATTTTAGTTTAAATAAAAACCGAGTATTAAAAAATCTTGTATATTTTACTTAACAAGTTTTCAGTTTAGTAAATATATGGTCACAAATGAGAGGCTCCTTGTCATTGGTGTTATACTTATAACATTTATTAAAATCTGCTTTTAAACTACCGAATGAAATATACCGCATTTGTATGTTGCGTTTTTATTTATATTCGGATGATTGTCCGTAATTTTATGTGCGTGGCATTATGCTGTATGCATTTTCTATAGTCTGCAAACCATTTACCTTTAAACAAACAAACATAAAGAAACGGTTCGGTTTTAGTTTGAATTTCACTATCGTACATAAAATAAACTCAAACAAAGAAATATCGTTCACCGATGAGTTTTGCTTTATTCGCCGGGATTTTCTGGGGCTATAAAAGCAGTTATGCGACTGATAATGCGACTGTACAGACAGTACTCCCACATTCCATCGGGACATTGTGGTTAGTTGAAACGGGCTTTTAATCGTCGCAGCGTTTCGAAATCTCGTATTTATTCAAGCAGAATGTTTATGAACAATGTTTAGTTTGTACATATTACAAACTTTTATTAGAGTTTACACATTTCCGATACATACAGGTATCTCTCACATATTGTGTGACAGCAAAATTGCCGGGCTACATAATAAGTTTGCATAATGTAAGAAAAGATTAACAATGCAAAATAAATCCTGATCATTACTAAATATTAAAATGTTATTATTTACCTCTGCGTTAGATAAGTGCAGTGTTAAATAATTTCCATTCTCGTACTTATTCTATTGAGCAAACCCATCAAATATTTCAAGTTTTAAACAAAAATGTTTGGAAAAATACTATGAAGTACTTTTTTGACAATTGCCCTTCGCAGCAAAGTATAAGCTAATATATCTAAGATTTCTTTTTTGGCTAAGAGGGTTATTTTGGCTAATAATCAAGCATCATTTTTCACTGATATTACTTATTATAATTTAATGATTAAGCGTTAGTCTAATCTTATACATACCAGTGAGTTGTAAATTTGTTCCCCACAGTTTGAATTGGAGAATTAGGAGCAAAATAAGTTCGAAATTTTAAGTTCATCTTGTAACTTTTTGAATAATTTAAAAAGTATATTGATAAATTATATCGAACGTAAAATGAAAGGGAACAAAATAAACCACAGTTCTGAGATTCGAAGGACCTGATAACGTAACGTACATACAGACGAAGTACACTTTAACCTTTTTAGCATAAAATTGATCTTCTTTGCCTTAGACAAAGAGCAACTTATGTATTAAGTTAGATAGAAGAGTTAGATAGATTTAGATAATTATATAAATTCAAAATTTTCAGAATTAGATATACCGATCGCTTTGTTCAAACTAATCTCAATGCATGTGTACCAATACAATTACGGAAATTTACCTCTAGTTTCTCTCAGATCCAAAACGTGACTCCCAGTTTGAACATGACCCGAATTGCAGCAATACAAAGTGGATAGAGTTTCCAAAGCACTTAAGTACTAACCAGTTTACGAAGTGAAGTTTTATTTAGTTTGTAACTCTACAACATCTCTTCATACAAACTGAACTATTTACCAGGAATAATACAGTTTATTTTATTGAAATCACAAGTAGGTCACTAGTCGTGTACTTATACCACGTACAAGGAATTCCGTACTGCTGGTCTTGTTTACATAGGTCGCATGGTTATCTCTAAGGAAGTTTTTCTC